>NC_091951.1:175454696-176083321 GCF_031021105.1 Erythrolamprus reginae | reverse complement strand
ATTAGATTTGTATGCCGCTCCTCTCCGTAGACTTCTGTCCTCAGATGTCTGAAAGCCTTGGTGGATCAATATATAGTATACTGATAGTAGTATACAGTAGATGGCAGGGTAGCAATGGGATGGGCAATGTAAATGGAACACGTAGGAATGAATAGAGGTGAAAGTAAGTGATTGTAAAATATTCCCCCAAAATTGAATTCTTTTCACAGCAATTAATGTCAAGGTTTATGCCAGGAATGCGGGACTTTCCCTTTGTAAATCTCACACTCATCAACATCCAGCCCGCTGGGAAATAGAGAGAAATGACCCAAATCTAGGCCAAGTTACTCAATAATGGTCTGCTTGTTATTTTGGTCTGAGTTTCAGTAATATGAGAAAAGAAAATAAGGATAGTAATTAAACTTAAACAAGTTCCTGTTATGTGATCTTTCTCTCTTATTTATTAAGGGCTAAGTACAACCACAATCAATTATCATTTTTTACTCAGCTTGGTTGTCCGTGATGAGGAAAATGTCTTAGATAATATTTGTGCACCTCTCTTTTCCTCTTCACTCCTCTGTGTTCAATTAATGCTATTAATTGTGCTGCAATGTGTCATTTAGAGATCTATGGAGGTCTCCTCATTTTCCTGGAATTACAACAAAACTGACCTCAAGAAAGTCTGAGGTCTTTTCTCAACAAGGTTCATAATTCATCTCAATGAGGGACCAAATGTTTGAGGGCAAAAGGCAAATCTGTCAGCACATCAGTAACATAATGAAAGCAATCACAATGATAGATTACAGACTGAGAATTTTATCCTCTAGCCATTAGTGGTCCAAATAGTTGTAAAAATGTAACAATCAATGATAGAACAGGCAAAATGCTGCTCTTTAATAGCACCCTAGATCTATTAGGTGAGAAATATCTTGTCACCTTGTCCACTCAACAGTCCCTCTACCAGGCATGATTTACACACAGAAACTCACTGGCACTTGGGAAACATTCACCAAAAATAGGTCATCCGATTGAGAGATAATCCAACCGCAATTTCTCTTTTTTTCCCCTGATTCTTTTCTTTTAAATTTAAGTCAAAGAAGAAGGGCTAGTGAAAATGTAATTTGAATCATATCTACAAATTTAGCTACTTCTAAATTATTAAGAAGGTTTTATTACATTGGATGACTGACACCAAAGATGATAGTATATGTTTGTACTATTAAAAAAAATCTTAGGGTAAATCTGAAGGGATGAACCTCTTTCTTTTTTAATTTAGCTTTCTCTACTACAATAAAATAGGTACTATACTACATATATTGTTTGTAAAGATGTAAGGAATGCTTGCCCAGATTTATGGGCAAAAATAATAATAAAAACATTTAGAAAGTTTTTCAAATCCCTCTGCATCTTTCAATTTATGACAATCCTTCAGGCTCATTTGATTACAATCCAATAATAATGTTTAGATGTACGGCACACCTGTCAGAACCTGGGTAAAATTTGCCAGGTGCTGCTTAATATTTGGGATGGAGTTCCCATTGTGTTCACCATTGGCAATTCTATGATTGGGAATGTGTAATATATACGTAAATCTAACTGAGTCATGTTAGCAATCAATGTTCTAGCAGTTTCTCTGTGAGCCAAATGGACTGCCTGAGTCTTTTCTGCCTGTTTCAGGAGTGGCGGAGGGAATAGGAAGGCAGCTCTGTGTAATCTTGAATGTGAAAGATTTGAAGCATCGGGGAAGAAAGAAGATGAATCCTGCCTCCTGTGTATTGTCAGTTCTGCAGAATTCTTAGCTATTTACGGTATTTGCCAGAAGCTTTTGAGTTTGATCAGTGAGCAACACACAACACACAATATTATCTGTTTAAAAAGACTATGCTCAGCCTCATATCAAAGCGGGTGTTTTATTGAACAAAGAAGGAGCTGAATTATCCTTCCCGTTGCTGGAACATTGCTTCTAGGTATATATTTTTTACTTCTTAGATCACAGGAAAATTTGTTAAGTCCACACGGTTGAAATTCTGGAAGTTACTTGCTGTCCAATTGTCACCATATTGCAGAAGAGACGGAGTAATGACACGGACACAAGAGCTGGATTTAAAACTGGGTCATTTTTATTAAAATAAATTAGCATAATTTATTCAAATAAATTAGCATAAATTAACATATCTAACTATGACCCAAACAATGGACCTGCAGGGTCAAACAACGGGATGCAACGGGATGCCGCCCTCCCAGCACCTCCTGGGTGCAGCAATGGGATGCCGCCCTCCCAGGACCACCTGGGCGCAGCAATGGGATGCTGCCCTCCCAGCAATAGCGGTAGAAACGCCCATCCCACCGCACACCCCGTCTCCCCAGCCAGACAACAAGGACCCCACCCCCGACGGTACCTTGTTGCTGAGTGGTCTCGGAGCGCTCATGACCCAAAGCAACACCGTCGGTCGCGTCCTGGCGGGGTTGAATAGAAGGGGACCAAAGGAGGAACCTGGCCTAAGATCTTACCCCGGACCCCCAACAGGCCGTTCGTACCCTAAAACAGGCCGTTGACCACCAGCGGGCGACTTCCCTGAATCCTCCGTATCAAGAACGCCGTTATAGCACTAGTGGCAGCGCCAAGTATGATCCCTAATGGCGGGATCATACTTGGCCTGGCCAAACCCTACACACTAGCACCCACCTAACTGAGGTAATGAGATGGAAGGCACAAAATGACCTGGCGGCCCACGATGAGGCCCCAGCCCAACCTTCCCGCACCGTTACAATGCGGAAGTCACCATAAAACCATAACCCCGCCCCTGCCTTGGACCAGGCGAAGCCGGCCAACCTGGACCTAATAGTCCTAACCGAAAGGCCATGCTGCCTAGGCTGGACACAAATATGGCCAGGTACACACTGGGGCAGGCCAGCTATAGGGGTAACCCGTATACTGCCTGCAATCCCACACAGTTCGCCCGCTGCTAAGCCCCCCAGAGTGCCAGACACTCCCGAGAGTGCTGTAGCCCAGCAAGCCTCTACTCTCCACTGCCCAGGAGCCCCCCGGCTCCAAAGGTGGACAGGAAAAGCCCATGGCGACATACGTGCCCGCGGGCCAGGGTCCGAAACCGGGACAACTGACCACGGGACAAGGCGTCAGCAACCCCGTTACCTAACCTGGGGACACGCCTAGCTAAAAACAATGTGTTCAGGGACAAGGACCTGTGCACAAAAATGGCGGACAAGCCGCATGACCCTGTCACTCTTAGAGGACAGGGCATTCACAACATGGACAACCACTAGGCTGTCACACCAAAATGCACAGACCTGCCCCTAAACTGCTCACCCCAAAGCTCTAGGGCCACTATCAAGGGGAAGAGCTCCCAAAAAGGGTCAAATCCTTAACCAATGAAGAGGCCCTCCATTCTGGAGGCCACGCAGACCAGCACCACTGGTCATCTAACACAACCCAAAGCCACAAGTCTCTGCAGTAGCAGAACACAACTGCAATTCAATGTCCAAAAGAAGCTCATGCCTCCAAAGACAACCCATTAAAAGGTTCTAAGAACTCCCGTCGCACGCAGAGGTCAGCCCTGACCCCTGCACCTAAGCGGGTACGATGATGGGGCTAACGGAGCCCCTTCAACGCAGTATATAACCTCATAGAAAAACCCTGCCCGGCACCACGACCCGGCGGGCAAAATTAAGTATCCCAGCTAGTTCCCGGAGCTGCCGAAGAGTGACCTTCCTGCAGCCCCAGAACCGTACCAAGATTATCCCCGATTTTAGTCAACTTGTCCAGGGGCAATCTGGAAGATTGCACCTCTGAGTCCAATTCGATACCGTGGAAGGTAATCCTGGTGGCGGGGCCTTTGGTCCCCGCAGAGGCTAAAGGCACTCCCCACAGAGCGCAAAGGGCTTCGAAGACCTGCATTAGAGCAAAGCAGTGCTCTGAACGCGCAGTCCCCGCCATCAAGAAACCATCAAGGTAGTGAACGACCGAGCCCAGACCGCTGCGCCTCCTGAGCGCCCACTCCAAGAAGGTGCTCAAGCTCTCCAAAAGAGAGGATGAGATGGAGCAACCCATGGGTAAAGCCCCGTCCACATAAAAACCACCTTCGAAATGGAAGCCCAACAGCTCGAAGCCGTCTGGGTGTATGGGGAAGAGCCAGGATGCTGACTTAATGTCGCATTTATCCATAAGGGCTCCAACCCCACACTCCCTTACCATGGCCACGACCGCATCAAGGATGCGTGCCGGACTGAACAAAGTTCGTCAGGAACGAAATCATTCACTGACTCCCTTTTAAGAAAAGACAAGTGGTGAATCAACCTAAATTCAACACCCACCTTTTAGGGGACCACCCCTAATGGGGACACCCCAAGATTCGGGAATGGCGGCTCCGGGAAGGGCCCAAGGACCCTCCCCTCGGCCACCCCCTTTGCTATTCTGGACCCAACAATGCCTTCATGTCCCACAACCGACCTGAGGTTGTCGAACCCGAAGGCTTGCCCAAACCCCCATGTAAGGGATCCTGAATCCCTTTGAGAAACCTAGCAAGAGAGCAACTGCTCTCGAGCGAGGGTGGTAGTCCCTCAACCAACCCCCGAGTGTTGGGGTTTGTTTTTTTTGTTAAATTAATTGGGCTGGGCCCATTTTTCCCCCAGTAGGTGGGGTTTGTACCCTGGGCCCCCTCCCCTCTTAACTGTCCCCTTTTAGGGGCAGGGGCACATTGAAGCAGCATGGGAACCCCGCCTTCCCGCACGCATGGCTGTACATACAAAAGGGGCGAAAACAAGCCCCTCTGCAGCAAACCCATGACATGCAGCGAACAGGTCCCATACTGTGGTGGCCCCCATGTCCAATCCCCCTGGCCCCGACGGGTAAGCCGTCAAAAGGGGCGGAGGCCCTACGGCCTGCGTTGGCGGGGTCAAACCCCCCGCCCCCGACACACCAGGCCCTGGCAAAAAGCTGCCCCAGGGGCCTGTGCTCCCGCAGTAGGAGCCGGCGGGGGGGGGGCAAACCTGGTTACAGGTGCCCCCCCGAAAAAACCCCAAGAAACTGGGACCGGGTGGCACCAACCGCATTCCCCACCAGCAGGACCCCCCGGGGGGCCCTTCCTGGCTAGCCCTGGCCGAGGGCCTCATCACCCTCCTAGGCACAGCTACCGTGGGGCTACCACAATATTTAAATAATTAACGTTAGACTATAATTGTACTGAAGTTTGACTATGACTTTACTGAAAGAGTAGTAAAGGCTTGGAACAAACTTCCAGCAGACTTGGTAGATGAATCCACAGTAACAGAATTTAAACATGCCTGGGATAAACATATCCATCCCAAGATAAACTACAGAAAATAGTATAAGGGCAGACTAGAGGGACCAATAGGTCTTTTCTTGCCGTCAGACTTCCATGTTTCTATATAAATATATGAAATAATTTTAACCATAATCAGTCCCATTATTATTATTATTATTATTATTATTATTATTATTATTATTATTATTATTTGTTTACACCATGGTTCTTACTTTTACACATGAATGAACCGGGGCCGCCCAGGCCCCAAAAGAGGGCAGCAAATGGCCTCTGCCCAAACAGGCAGCGCAGCAGCAGGAAGCTGCGGCCCAGGGCCCAACTGCCCTCCGTACGGGGGCCACGAACCAGGGGGCCCCCGCACACGCGAGCCCTCCGCCCGAGCCCCCACGTCCCCAAGGGGGCTATCAGAACGATCCCCCTGGACGAAATAGGGGGGGGGCAACAGCCAAACGGCACAAGGCCCGGCCTTCCTGCCGGACCCGAAGCCACTCCACGAGCCTCCGATGAGGCTGTCAAAATGGCGGCCGCAACACGCGGCCGCCTTTTACTGAGTGGGGGGGGCTCACACGGGACTCCAGCCAAAAGCCCGTTGCTGCCCGAGAGCTCCCAATCGAAGAGGGGCAGACCGCCGGCCTCGGATGGGCTGAAGCCTGCTGCCCGCAACGAGCAGCAGTCGCCTCAAGCCTCCGATGAGGCTTCCGAAATGACGGCCATCTCCACGCGGCCGCCGAAAGGCTCCAAGAGCAGACAGCCAAG
Organism: Erythrolamprus reginae; assembly: GCF_031021105.1. Classification (NCBI taxonomy): domain Eukaryota; kingdom Metazoa; phylum Chordata; class Lepidosauria; order Squamata; family Dipsadidae; genus Erythrolamprus; species Erythrolamprus reginae. Next base: position 176,077,283 of record NC_091951.1, on the reverse strand, counting down.
TGTCTGCTCTTGTGACGTGGTCCGGGCGAACAGGCCGAACCTGGGCCTGCACGCCCTTTTATAGGGCTGGCAAGCCCCGCCCTGCCACGTCAGCAATCAGGCCACCCTGGCCTGATTCTCGGCCGAAGTCTCGCAATCTCGCGAGACTTCAGCCGAGATCCAAGATGGCGGCTGCCATGTGTCCGTGCCGTCCCGACCCTCCTGCAAAAGGCACCGGCTGGTAAGTCTGCCGGTGCTATTTCTTTTAACTGGTTTTTATACTTTCTGGTGGTGAAGGCCTTCCTCATAATTTATTTCTGTCAATTGAAATCAGGTCTCCTCAGCACCAACTTTTGCTATTTAATTATTTCAGTAATCTCAAGCAGACTTAATTCTTGATTGAATTGCAGGCCCTGTCAATAATTTCATTTTTTTGCTTTTTTTAAACAAAAATTACTTTAGAATGGTGATATTTTAGATGAAAAGTTCCTGTCCAACTGGATTATTGTGGACTGGGATACCTGAAAGAATTGCATTTTTTCTTATAAATCTAAACACTATTACAATCATCAAAGAAGATGGACATTTATCTGGCATCAATAGGAACAGAATTTTGTTATGGAGGTGCCCAGGCAGATGACCACCCTGTCCTAGAAATAAAATATATTTTGTATTAAATAAAGAACAGGTTGAAAACATTACATGTATTGGATTAGATTTAAAAAGTATAATTTATTTTTAATCAGTTTTCTACCTTACTTCAGAAACTTTATTTTTATTCTTTTAACATTATTTCAATAATTTTATTAAGAGATGATGATGATGATGATAGTGAATAAAACTAAGAACCCCAATGCTATATATATAAAGCCCCTGAAAAAAAAAGAAAATGTAACTTTCTATTTGATCAAGTATATTCAACATTAAAATTTTAATGCTGTCTCTTAACTGATAGACAGATTCATTTTCCTGTCATAACTTACCCCATTTTCTATAAACCCATCTACCGGTATACATTTTCAGTTCTCCTAATTGCTCAACAAAGTTCTAATAAAAGTTAATAAAAATACCTAACAACATAAGTATTTAAACCTCCTTTCCATTTAGCTTAATTTCCTCTCATCTCTCATTTTTAGCAATTAAACAATATGAAAAGAAATAATTGTAATAAAATTGAAAGCCTATTAAACATTACCAGGCATAACCCCTTATTGTTTCAATTTAAAAAGACAAGCCATATTGTTCTTTGGGTGCATTATGTCCATTTCTTTTTTGTTTTCAGACTATTCCTCTAGTAGTTACAAGTTGTAATTTTTGAGTCCACCTCAAAAATGATGATTATTCCAGAGCAAATCTTTGATCTCTGAAAATATGAAGCCCTATAACTTTTTAACTCTTTGCTGGAAAACGTTGTTACCAAAGAAGAACAAACTCTTTTGAAGACAACCTAAATGGACTTTAGGTTATGTTCAAAAGAGTTTGTTCATCTTTGGTAACAACTTTTTCCAGCAAAGAATTAAAAAGTTACAGCACTTCATATTCTCATAGATCAAAGATTCGCATAGATTCAATGCTTTGCATTGAAATGTAAACAAAACAGGTTTTTCCCACATGTGAAGATCTTTTTAAATTTGTTTCAAAAGGTTTCTTTACATCAATTTCATAAAGACCTAACATTTCAAACATTTAACATGTGCTGCAACAGCATCTTGGGTAACAACTCTTTGTTTGAAAGCTTCTTTGTCCTTTAGATCTGATTGGACTTGCAATTGAATGGCGTATCCATGTTGAAATATGCCATTTGAAAGTTGGGTGGCCCAAACATGAAATTCCTTGTGTAGTTGCTCTTTTTGGTTTTTTGGGGTTTTTTTTTTTTGGGGGGGGGGGGGCTGTTATAAATTTTTATTGTTTTTCCACACTACAGAGATTCCAATTCACATACCTTCTTAATCCAATTCTTAATTCTTAATCCAATTTCCCTAATAATTTATCCAATTTATTCTGGTACATATCATTCATCCTGTGCTACCTCCTTTTCAAATACTATCATCTTGATTTCAGATATTATTCTTTGCCTTCATTTGAATTCAAAGTGCTATTAGCTATCTAAATTTCTCTTGGCTATTTGCTGTTTTTCAAAGCTATGCTGTCATGCTTCAGTATATTTCTTACATTCTTACTTAACTCATTCCTCTTTTTTAAACCCTCATTTTATCATAGCGGCCCTTAACAGAAGATATTTCCAAATTTACTTCTCTTTAAATCCCAGGAAGGAAAAAAAAACCATTCACATCCTCTCCCCCCTGCTATTTAATATCTACATGAAACCGCTGGGTGAGATCATCCAAGGGCATGGGTGAGGTATCATCAGTACGCCAATGATACCCAGCTCTATATCTCCACCCCATGTCCAGTCAACGAAGCAGTGGAAGTGATGTGCCGGTGTCTGGAGGCTGTTGGGGCCTGAATGGGTGTCAACAGACTCAAACTCAACCCTGATAAGATGGAGTGGCTGTGGGTTTTGCCTCCCAAGGACAATTCCATCTGTCCATCCATTACCCTGGGGGGGGGAGTTATTGACCCCCCTCAGAGAGGGTCCGCAACTTGGGCATCCTCCTCGATCCACAGCTCACATTAGAGAAACATCTTTCAGCTGTGGCGAGGGGGGTGTTCGCTCAGGTTCGCCTGGTGCACCAGTTGCGATCCTATTTGGACCAGGAGTCACTGCTCACAGTCACTCATGCCCTCATCACCTCGAGGCTCGACTACTGTAAGGCTCTCTACATGGGGCTACCTTTGAAGAGTGTTCAGAAACTTCAGATCATGCAGAATGCAGCTGCGAGAGCAATCATGGGCTTTCCCAAATATGCCCATGTTACTCCAACACTACGCAGTCTGCATTGGTTGCCGATCAGTTTCCGGTCACAATTCAAAGCGTTGGTCATCACCTATAAAGCCCTTCATGGCACCGGACCAGGATATCTACGAGACCGCCTTCTGCCGCATGAATCCCAGCGACCGGTTAGGTCCCACAGAGTTGGTCTCCTCCGGGTCCCGTCAACTAAACAATGTTGTTTGGCGGGACCCAGAGGAAGAACCTTCTCTGTGGTGGCTCCGACCCTCTGGAATCAGCTCCCTCCAGAGATTAGAACTGCTCCCACCCTCCTTGCCTTTTGTAAACTCCTTAAAATCCACTTCTGTCGTCAAGCGTGGGGGAACTGAAACATCTCCCCCTGCCTATGTAGTTTTTTGTGTATGATATGACTGTATGTATGTTTTTTATATATTGGGGTTTCTTGTTTTTTAGACTTTTTAAATGTATTATTGTTATTTTGGATTCTAACTATTAGATTTGTCATTATATATTGTTTTTATCATTGCTGTAAACTGCCCCGAGTCTACGGAGAGTGGCGGCATACAAATCTAATAAATAATAATAAATAATAATAATAATAATCATGTCTTAATCTAATTATAACAATATCAATATACATAGGAGGAAGGGTTGTTATTAAAGATTTAAAATGTATTCCCTACTCACTTCATTCTTTTCATTTCTTTCATTATACTGGTATATCATTTCTGCTTTAACAAGTCAAAATCATTATATATCATATTGTTCCATTATTTTTCAAGAAAAGTATCTTCCATTAGAAAACCCAACATAGTAATAGTCTTCCCTAATCTATAAATTCCACTGCCAATCCCAGGGTCATTATCTTCCCTAATCTATGCGTCACTTTCATACCCACTGTAATAATCTTCCCTATTCTAATTATTTTCACTGCCAATTGCAATGAAGTAATCTTCCCTAATCTATATATTTCCCTAATCTATATATTTTCCCTATTCTATATATTTCCACTATTGAACTCAGTATGATAATCTTCCCTAATCTATTTAATTCAACTTTTCCTCACTCCATCTGTCTTTCACTGTCATATCTAACATAATCAGTACTAGTTATTATCCCATATTAATCCTCCTTTAATAATAATAACTTGTGTTATATTATATAATATTATATCCTTTTCCCCTTTTCCCTTTCCTCCTATTTTATTTATCACTATAAATCACATAATCAATTTATAATTCAAACAATAAATAAAAATATCAAGGGTAGTAATCATCCAAAATAATCATAGCCACTTTCAATTTTCTCATCCATAATAATCATAATAATCATAACTGTTTTCAATGTTCTCATTCATAACCAATGTATTATCCAATGAGTTTTCAATCAATTCAGAAAGTTCAATCAGTAAATCAGTTCAGTCAATTCCATCTTGAATATTTTCTTCCTTCCACGCCATAATTTATATCCTCCTTTCTCATAAAAATCCAGTGTGAAAACCCTTGCAAACAATGTCAAAATCTTTGCACAAACAAGCTGCTATATTTCCTCCAGCCACACAATGGTGCTAGATGACAAATTTTCCAGATCTTCCGGTATTTAGTATTCCTCTTCCGGTATTTAACATTCCTCTTCATTTATAAATGAAAAGAAAACATAGCTTCCACAACAAGAATTTAAGGACAGATTTAAAAAGAATTAGGTATCATAAAAATGCAATCTTTGACAAATTGCTACTTTCTGAAGCTTTTGCTATACGCCACATTGCAAAATAGCTGCTTCCTCTATTTCTGCCTGTTTTAGCTCCGTTGAAAATCAAATAAAAAAACAAGGATCCAAAATCCCTTTTGACCACTCTCAACTCACCAGTACCCACTTCAAATCCCTTCCTCTCTCTGTAAGTACACCTCCAGCTCTTTCCAGATGTCACCGCTTAGCTTTCCATCTTGACATTGTGTTGTCTCCGCAGCTGTGTCGGCTCAGGCATGGCTGCCTGGCCGGCTTCACACCATAGCCAGTGCAAGACTGAGCCAGTTTGTCTGGTGAGGTATGCCGGCCCCTAGCATCAGGAAGGATCCAGTCTGTTCCAGAAGGACCAGAACCCCCGAGCAATGGGGATTTGGAACCTTTTCAAGAGAGAGGAAAGGCTCATTGTTGCTGCGGCCATCAGACCCCCCCCCTCTTCCCCTTGTGTAATTGCTCTTTGAAACACAGTTTGGGTAGAGTAATTGGGTCCACGGATAGGAACTTCAGACAGTAATTGACTAATTACTCAATGGCTTTGTATTTGGGGGGGGGGGGTTATGCCCAACTCTGCCCTTACTGCCTGGACTGGTGTAGACTTATCAACTCTGAAGATACATTTCAGAAAAGTAGATCAGATCTGTTCTAGTAAGGTGAAATTTATATAGCCCCACAATTCTGCATCATATATTAAAAATTGTTGTTAAATACCTTTATGATTGGAATCAGACAACTTGTGTAGTAATAGGAGAATCAGAGACATATGAATAAGGAGTGATTATTCATGTGTATGGGATAGGTTTAACATTTTCAATTTTATGAAGTTCATAGACTTTTCAAAATATACATTAGGATGTCCAGAAAATGTAAAAAAAAAGGAATATTTTTAAATAGGACTCATAATAAGATTTTAAGAAACACGACATAATATTATTTAAGGCCCTTAGCCATTGATTTATTAATCAGGAATATTTCAACTTTTTATTCCAGTGTTCTTGCAAATAATTAATATTAATCAAGAGTGATACTCTTAATAGTTTTTCTCTCCCAAATACAATATACTTTAGATGATCTAAATCACATTCCAGTCCAGACAGTAATTTAGGAGTTTTAAGATCTGTGAAACTGTCAAATCAAGAGATTTGATTTAATTTAATATAGTTCCATATGACAGTTTTAGGCAGTCTGAAGCCCTTTCCTTTGTTTCAAAGCTTTTAAAAACTTAGTAGGCAATAAGATAACCTGGAGTATTAATATCCTTGATTACTCATGATTTGGGAAACTTTCTAATTATTTTCATAGTCCAAGAGTGTAAGTTATCATGTGAATAAAGATCATATTTTCACTTGTATCTCAGCTTCTTCCAGCTATGGGGTTCTTTTGTAATATGTACAGAATTAGCAAGAAGCCATAATGTATCCTTGGTGCATAATAACAACCATGGCTATGCTGAAATGATTTCCATTTTAAAACAGAGGGTTCCAGTACAGCATTTTTATATAAAACAAGAAAGAAATGAAGGACATCCATATGACAAGTTCCATATGACATCATGATAGATGAGGAGATAAATACACTTGCAATAAACCAAGTGAAGGGGATAAAGTACTATTTATAAATCCGATTGATATAATCCATATTTAAGCAGAACTTGCCTCAGAATTTTTTCTCCATATTAAAGGCCTAAAGGTCTTCAGAGAAATGACTACTGCTTTTATTTTTGTTTTTAATGCCTATCCAGCATATCAACGAATATCATCAAATGCTTGATATTCTTTAAGAAAACCTGATTCTGTAGAAAGGATGACTGAAAATCATAATCAGCATTCTGCTGTGAGGATCAAAATATTTGCATCCATCTTTAAAAAGGAAATGAGATAATAACTGTTTGGACTAAGCTTTTCCTGTTTACATAGATTTCATGGTTTCTATTAATCTTTGGAGAGAAAAAGCTGCAACTAAACAGGTAACTTGATCACGAGTAATCTCAGAAAAAGTGTATTATGTATAAGAATGATTAATTTCCTCCCCCGTTTATACAGCTGAAAATAAAAATATCAAAATAAAGAAAAATGTTGTTGAGTCAGAATCATGTTATGTTTTACCTCAGGCATCTTCAACAGCAGAAAGAGTATTATATTGCTATAATTGTTTCAGCTGACAGGCTAGTAAACTTCCAGATTTTTCATTTTGCTTTCTCTATCTTTCCTTTATATGACTTAATGAATATTCTGTTTCAAATGCTTAAAGGGAATTATGCTCCCATTTAGCACTTTTTGCATTTCTAAAGCTCATTAACTCTACCCTAGATGTTCTTGTTTAATTTTATTTATCTCTTTCCACAATGCATAATCGATAATATAAGCACGTAAACATCTAGAAGTCTGAGATAACCAATAGAATTGCAGAATGTCTATTTATAAGGGGGGTGGGGGGGAGAGAAATCCTTTAAATTCTAATTGCATCTGTTCTATTAAATCCTTTAACAAAGATATATTTAAATATTACCCAGGAAAAAAAAAGATGGCTATTTCTTGAATTAACTGCTAATGTTACCAGAACTGGTTGTAATATGACTATAGCCTTAACATTAAGTTCATTAATATATCCATCTGTAGATCAAGATACCAATAAGCACTGCTGTATCTGGAAAAGAGACATACTGCATATTCTTGTTATGAAGGTTTTAAAAGTAATTATTACTCCACTGAATTAAATTCAACAAGTTTACAATAATTTTGTGTATGACAATTTAGGTGGGATATTCTAATTTAATAAAAGATGTAATTTTTTTTATTAAACTCCTCAGCCATTATATCTGATCCAAAAGCAAACAAAAACTGTGTTCATAAATATTCACTTATTTCCTGTTCCACCATATATTCTAAACATTTGTCAATCAGAAATACAAGCAGATTTTTAATTTCTACAGGGATATATTTGACCAATGTAATCCATAGATCTGAAATAGTACTCCTACAGAAGGTTATAGTTTCTTGAAAAGACAAAACGATCAACTTTTGAGTTGCCCATCTTAGTAAATATAACCTAGAGATATTTATGGACTTTTCCATTCCATGAAACTAATAGAAATATCATATTGGCAAAAACTATAATAATAAATTATCTGAACCCTTTCCAGTCAGGATTTTAGGGCTTATACCACTGATACCGTGTTTCCCCGATAGTAAGACCCCCCCCGATTGTAAGACATATGGGGGGTTTCAGGGGGGTCGGATAATATAAGCCATACCCCGAAAGTAAGACATATGTCTTACTTTCGGGGAAACATGGTACTAAAAGCGAGGGAGGCGTCGGAGCAGTTCGCGGTGCTGGCGAGGGAGCTTCGCGCCCAGGAGAGTCTCCCAAACCCGGCGCGGATAAGGACTCCTCGGCCATTCACGCCAAGGACAGGCAGCCCCAGTTCCAGCGCCTCGGCCTGCTCGCCCGGCCTCTTGCCCAGCGGGGAGAGCAAAGGCGGAGGCGGGAGTAGCGGAGGCGAGGCGGAGAAGAAAGAAGCGGTGGATAGCTGGCGAGGCGCCGGCTAGAGGGCTGGACCCCGCTGCTTTGCCGCCGCTCCCGCCGCCGGCTTTGCTGGGGTCGAGCGCCACCTCCTTCCTCTCACCCCCAGTCCAGCGAGAACGAGAGCACCTTCACAGCCCCTCACTCAAGCACACAGCCAGGCTGGGCCAGGGCACCCTCAGGCTTCTTGGCGCAGGATCCCAAGCCGGCGCGTAAAAGCCAGGAGGTCCGAGGGGAACATGAGGGTGGGTGACGGGGGAGAGAGAGAGAGAGAATCTTCACTCTTCCCAGCTGGGGAGGCTACTGCTGCATTCCCCTGGAGCCTTCCCGATGCCGTGTTGCTCGCTGCTGCTGCCGCCGCGGCCGTTGCTGCAGACACCGCGCCACACCACACACGGCACGCACAAGTGGCGCGCACAACCAGCAAAAAAAGGGAAAGAGGCAGGCGCGGCAGCTCCGGGAATACAGGGAAAGCCGGAGTCCCTTCGTTGGACTCGCCCCTGAGGTGCTGCTGCTGTCACTCGGCTTTGCTCGCTCGCCCGGGTCCGCCTTTCGTATCCGAGGCAGGGCTCCTCTCCTTGCCGCCACCGCTGCTGCTGCTGGTGCCGCCGCTGCCACCACTGCTACTGCTTGGGAACGTGTTTCTATGCGCTACCGCCGAGGAGACGATGCCAACACGAGACGCGGGAGGTGCAGGGTTTGGCCACGTCCAATAGCCCATTGGCAGGTGGGAGGGGGGATGGAGGGGGTGATTGGAGGGAGAGAAGATGGCGTGGAGGTGGGGGGGTGGAGACCGAAAGGAAAGGTTCGGCAGGGGAGGGGGGAGCAACCGCGTCCCTTCCTTTTCCTCGAAGCGTTTGTGTGCTGAAATGCCCTCCCTCTGACTCGCCGAAGCCCGAAGACGAGCCGGCCCTGGTGCCCGGGACAATATAAGACTTACTATCGGGGAAACACGGTATGTCATTGATCATCCTTGTTGATGACCTCTGATGGTTTTGGGTTTGATGATGCATCCAACCTGTCCCTTTTGATACCATCAATCATGGTATTCTTCTCCTCCAGTTTAAAGGGTAGGGATTACATGGGTTCTTCTCCTTCCTTTCTGGCTGGTACAGGTTGATAGGGCTTAAAGATCAAACCTGAGGCCCCTGTTTTATACTGTTCCTCTTTAACATGTAGGTAATGTGTCAGAGTGAGATCATCTGTAGGAATGAGTTATGTTATTATCATTATGCTGATGGTACCAATTGTACATCTCTGCCCTGGACTGATCACGTGATGCCACAGGGTCGTTTCCTGTTGCCTGGAGTGTTTGGGTAAGGGGAAAATACTCTAGCTTAAGCTTGGCAAGACTGTCGGTTTTTAAGATCACAGCTTTGGAGACTTTTCATCTTTATCTGTGTCTTAGAGTGCAGTTCCTAAGTTAGTGCACAATTTGAGGGTCTGTCTCGATTTGGAACTCCTGCTTAAGGAGCCGGTGGTGGCTGTATCTAAGGGGGCACCATGGACAAGTTGCTCCTGGACTTGAAAGCCTTCTTAATCACTTCTTGTTTGGATTACTGTAATGCATTTTACTTTTTTAAAAAAATATTTATTAAAACTGTAATGCACTTTACATGGGGCTGTCCTTGAAGAGCATTTGGAAGCAACAGCTAATCCAGAATCCAGAAGCATGGTTACTTTTGGGGTGTTTTTTATTATGCTAATATTACATTAATGGTCCATGAGCTGCAGTAGCTTCAATAGGCTTCTGGATGCAATTCAAGGAACTACTTATCATCTATATGCAGGGGTGTGCTTCAACATTTTTAGCAAGGGTTTTTCTGCCTGGTTGCTGGGTGGGTGTGGTTATGGTGGATGTGGCTTAGTCAGTGTCCTTCATCATGTATTTTTATTTATTATTAATTGGATTTCTATGCCGCCCCTCTCTGGGGACTCGGGATGGCCCTCCCCAGGCTCTGAAGACTTTCCTCAAGCCTCCGGGAGGGCAAAAACGGCCTCCCCAGGATTTGAAAGCCCTGTGGAGGCCAAGAATGGGCATGTTTCCAACCTTCCTGAACATCTAATAGGCCCATTTTTCACCCTACTGGAGCCTCCCCATGTGCCCTGCATTTACCTGCATCCAGAACAGGCCGTGTGGGGACTCCTGGGAGGGGTGGGGCAGTGGGGGGTGAAGCCACCCAGGAGTGGGATTTGGGGCTTTCTGAACTGCATACAATCTTAGAGGTTCTCCAAAACACCTGCATACCCCAGCAGCCCACCCCAGCTATATGATGTAGGGCCAGATTATTGTTTCTGCTGGGCCCCCAGATTTTTTCAATTTAGTAAAAACATACAAAATAAACAAAAGCAAATAAGAAAATAAGAATTAGAGTAAAAGGGAGGAAGTGCAGAAAGAGAGAAAAACAAGTATAATTATTATATTATTTTTTCCTATTTTTCTCCCTTTTTAATCCCCAATTAGCAATAGCACTTAGTCTTATATACCACTTTACATGTCTTTAGAGCCCTCTCTAAGTGGTTTGTAGAGTCAACATATTCTCCCCAACAATCTGGGTCCTGATTTTACTGACCTCGGTAGGATGAAGGCCTGAGTCAACCTTGAGGTGGTCAAGATCAAACTGCTCTCAGTGGGCAGAGTTAGCCTGTAATACTGCATTCTAATCACTGTGCCACCACACAGTGAAATAAATTTGTTTTTTTTCTTCTTTCAAGAAAATATTCATATAAAGTTTCCAGATTTCAAAAAAAAAATGTCTAATTTTTTTCTTTCTAATCAGAATGGTCAATTTTTCCTTTTTGTTAGTTCAGCTAATTTATTTCATTGCTTTTTGAAATTTTTACACGTAATAATAAGTTACGATGTGCAATATTAATTTCCCATATATTCCCCCCACCCCAATGTTTCTTAACTTTGTCAACTTTACAATGTGTGGACTTCAACTCCTAGAATTCCCCAGTCCCCATGCAGGCCAAGGATTCTGGAAGTTTAAGTCCTCACATCCTAAAGATGCCGAGACTGACAAACTCTGTTTTTTCCTAATTCCTTGTCCACAAACCCCATTTGGAATAATTCTGATTTCACCATAATTTTAATCTGTGGTATCTTTTGCATCATTGTATGGAGATCCATGTAGTGTTTATATATATAGCGCTGTCTTTTGACATATTCATCTATCAAATTGCCTAAACCTAAACCTATTTTTAAAATATAAAGTCATTATGATTTGAGTTTGGCTACTCTGAGTTTCATCAGCTGCAGCATATCAAAGAAAGCAGTCTTTTTTCCCCCAGTCTCATCAGTCTCAGAATGGCTACACAAGTAGTCATGTTTTTATTTTTTAATGGTACATTAATATATCACAGGGTTTGTTTATTATTCCCTGATCTTGGGTTGAGGGAAAAGAGTTTGCTTCACACCATTAGATGAAAGATCTCTTTATTATGTCATAATTAATTGTCAAAGAAGGGTATCAGATGAGTTGACAGAACTGTACAAATAGCACTTGCAACTACTAATGTAGTAATTAATGATGATCAATGGGCCCATTAATTGTATTCTCCTAGTTGAGAGTCTGAGTCTATATTTATCATTGGGGTGATAAATCGCATGCCTATTAAAGAGTTGTATATGAATGGAGATTCTTATAAGAGACTGACAAGCAAATAAATTGAAACTTCAGAATTTTTAAAAAAGAGAGAGGAGAGTACAAAATGAGACTCAAGAAAATCTGGATCTCACTGCTATGAAATGGAGATATTAAACAATATCATTCCAGAAAGTAGGCTATTGCTAGGCTGCTACTACTAGCCTACTACTACCAATAGTAGGTAACCACATTCCCTACTCCCAATGATTAATCTAGAATCCAAACAAGTGTATGGCTTGCCTGTCTAAGTTTACACAAGGCTGCCAGTTTGCAATCAAACATTAATATACTAAATTGACTTTAAAAAAAAAAATACTACTGTCTGAAATCAGTTCTTACAAAAGGAGATCAAATTAGGGTTTTTTTGTTTTTTATTTTTACTTAGACTTTGGCTCCAGAGATTATGTTTTCCCTGTCTTATAAATCCACAGAGGCAACTTGGCAGGGCTATTTAAGAAACTCTCCTTGGATGGCAATTGATCTTGCTGCAAAAGTGAGCTTGGGGGTTCCAAATCTCTTACTTTGTGATGCAGAAAAATCAGTTGTCTTATAAAACCAATGCTCTCCTCCAGGGAGGCTCCCACTATGTCCTCCTAAACCTTCCTTCCATAGAAAATAAAGAAGTTTACATGTGAGTGGGTATTGCAAGAACAGCTATGACCTGCATCTGTATAAACAACACAACGCATAACACAAAACAAATAACATCACATAACACATAAACAAATAACAGCATTTAAACTTTTGCCACAGTATGGCCTCAAGACCATGTCTAAGGCTTCAGATTGTTCCCCTGTGTTTTATATATAAATATGGTCTTGTGACCATACTATGTCAAAAGTCTAAAAGAAGGCTGGTAAATAAAGACAGGCTGCTTTATTTCATGAATTCAGTCACTATCATGATTGAAGCTGTTGTTTATCCTTTCCTACACCTGCTTTTCTGGAATGCAGTCTCTGTTGCCTCGCTCAGTCCAAAACAGAGGTGGGTTTCTCCTGGTTCAGACTGGTTCACCTGAACTGGTAGCGAGCTGCTGGTGATCTCACGATGACAACACAGAACTGGTTCTGTCGAGGCCGGTGCATGGATGCCACCAACCTATTTTATTTTTTATTTTATTTTTTTTGAGAGAGGGGATTTTTCTGGGATTTTTTCTTCTGTGCATGTGCAGAAGCTGCGTTTCCAGCACTGCACATGTGTCACCATTTTGGTTGTGCTAAAAGAAGTGAACCGGCAGTGAGGTAACTTAGAATCTACCCCTGGTTCAAAATAATTCTTAATTCTTCAATGAGAAGAATCAAAGAAGTCCTGCGAGGTTCTAATGCATGTGTGAAAGGACCTTTGAGACTCCTCCCATGAGCAGGTACGAAGCCTGCTCCTTCCACACTGACATGCATTTAATTATACAAGCTTTAGACGGTTCATGGAAACCCTCATTTCTGTAATGGATAGCTGTCACTTGAGTGCAGTTAACTGCTGGTAGTGCAAAATAGAAAGTCCTATTTCTTTCCCCTTCTTATATTCACCCAATGACAATACAGAAATAGCATGAGCTAAGCTTCTACAAGAACAGTTTGATTTTCCTTGCCTGAAGCTTTGCATTATTTTGTAAGCAGTTCTTTCCTTGCCCTCCAAGTTGCTCTATAGAAGCTACCAGAAAAAAGCATTTTTCTTTCTTCACACTAACTTTTATTAAACATATTTTAGTTGTGAAAGGAGGTGTGTGCATGTGTGCGCACCAGCATGCAGCCCTCTAGCTTGCTAAAGATTCGACCTGTGTTTATCTAGAATTAAGGAAGGGCTTAAAGTTATACTGACAAGCATCCCTTCATCAATCTGATTGGCAGCCTGCCATCTGCTGTCTATTTTCCCTGGCAAATATTGTAAATCTTTGATCTTCTCTTCCATTGCTTCAAGCTCCACCAAGGGTTTTTACATTGAGAAGAATGCTCTTCAGAGGCCTCTTCTTGTTCAGCATGCTTCTTGAATGGTCATGAAACAGTTCCTTTTGGCAATCTTCTCACTTGCCCATGAATTAATCCAGAGGTCTTCAAATGTGTCAACTTTAAGACTTGTGGACTTCAACTCCCAGAATTCTATAGCCAGCCATTCTGGCTGTAGAATTCTGGGAGTTGAACTCCACAAGTCTTAAAGTTGACATGTTTGGGGACCTCTGAACTAATCAGACTAAGTGTTACCAGACCACATTGGTTTCTACTTGACATAGTAACTTCAATGGCTGGTTGCAGTCTACTTCCATCTTAGCTACCAGCCATCATCACCATTCCCTTGTTTCCTCTTCCCCAAATCCTGAAGGCATTTAAACTACATCTCCAGTGTCTGTACAGCATTTGATATTGATACCAGCCCACCTGCAGTCCCTCTTTTTCTAGCTTACCTGTGAGAATCTAAACTAACACCCTACTCTTGGTTCCTTAGCAGCCATACAAGTGCTGACTGTTTGATTTGGATGTCTGCAAGGATGTAAGAAGAATCAGCAAAAAGCTGTGATCAAAAGCAGCCTAATCCCAATAGCTATACTCCCTTGTTGTCAAATTAAGAATGAGGAGATATCAAATAAGAGCAAAAGACTGAAGACAGAATCTCTTTTCTCTTGTACACAGGCCTCTATGAAGTGTTTGGAAGCAAATTCTTATAGGACATCTTTCCTCCAAAATTGGAAAGGAGAAATATTGGAAGAAAGAGCTGTATATTACAGAAACAATAATAGTCTGGCCCTACGTCATATATGAATTTCCTGGAGAACCTCTAGCTAAGATTCTGTGCAGTTCAGAGAACTCCCAAATCCCACTATCGGCTGGCCCTGCCCCACACTCCCCACCTAGGAGTCCACACATGGCCAGTTTTGAATGCAGGGAAGTGCAGGGTGTGTGTGGAGGTTCGGGGAGGGTGTAAAACGGGCTACTGAAAGTTCAGGAAGCCTCCAGAGCCCGGGGAGGCCATTTTCCCCCTTCCAGAGGCTCAAGGAGAATCTCTGGAGCCTAGGAAGGGCAAATTACACCCCTATGCAGTTGGGATTGATGCCGACTGGGCCACACCCACCATGGCCACACCCACCCAGTAACTGGGCAGAGAACCCCTTGCTAAAATTTTTGAAGCCCACCCTTGCCAGGGCCCAATAAGTTAGCCTTCTTTCTCCAGAAACCATTGGCTGAATGCAAATCAAATTTGGAACAGGATCTTTGAAAGACGTTTGACCATCATCATCAGCAAAAATTTATAATTTTAAGTATGTCTAAGTTCATCCCATTATTATTTATTCCCTAGTTTTATAGGTGTAACCTGAACAAGGGACGATGTAGTAAAGCCTGAATGAACATTTTTGGGGGATCCCTGAGGATATGGGAGAGTTTGAAGCAGGGGTGAAATGTAAGCGATTCGGCCCAGTTCAGGCATACCTATAGCGGTGGCCACTGGAGGTTCAGAAAACTGATAGTGGCAGTGCAAGGCTCCACCCACCCACCCGGACATTGCCACTTTCTCTTTTTTTTAACCCTGTGCACATGCATGAAGTGCATGGTTTGTGAGCCACCCTTAGTGCTCAGAGAGGAGTGGCATACAAATCCAATTAATAAATAGCCAACCCAGGTTACGTTTGAGATTAGCCAAGATCAGTTAGAGGCTGGCTTCTGATAGCTGGCATCATTCAGCAGTCTTTAGAACTGGAATGGGAGGCTGTTATTTTAGTTTTTACAAAGAGTTTGGGTACAACATTGATTAAATTGAACTAAAAATAGATCCATCTCTCTCTTTCTCTCTGTTTACTATTTGCTAGCTGCAGTCCAATACAGAAGCATTCCCATGGTTTTGGTCACATCCTGCTGGGTAGGATTTTACACAGTGGGAAGTAGATTTCGGTTCATCATGTCAACACACTTCTCCAATGCGTTTCCTTTTCTACCACAGCTACCCTCCACTTTTGGATGGTTTCTTATTGTTATTTTTGTTCCAGCTAACTCATCTATACCTTCTCCATGTGTAGCTGCTGCTGCTGCTGCTGATAATATTTATCCCAATCTTAACAAGCCTGCTTGGCACTGAGAAGTATCTGGGCTTCTTCGGACTGATTGCTGATGCTGATCATAGCTCAGCAGTCAATATTATTGATTCTGTTTGGTGAATTGTGCACTGCTTGTGACGGTCATGGTGGGGGCCCACAGGCTACAAAGTAATAGGCCAGTGAAGGAGTTTGGCAGCTGGTGTTGGTCTGCATTAGTTTGGTAAAATATGACTACTGCTCGGTCTAGGAATCATAGACACAGAGACATGATTTCTTGAGCAAAAGCTTGTCCAAGTTAGGAATAAAAATCTCTCTGAGCAGGACTGGCCCCATGTTCAGAATCTCTCTCTTCCTTGGACTTGCAGCTTATTTCTAATAACAAAATTCTTGTGTATACAATTATAATGATTGACTTACCCCAAAGAACAGATTAATATACAGCACACAGATAGATCATATCTGTATCCTTAAGATTTTTATTCATATTGTTTCTTCGTTGCTTATTTGACATTGCTTATAGATTCTTGACAAATCTTTATTTTCTTTTATGTACACTGAGAGCATATGCACCAAGACAAATTCCTTGTGTGTCCAATCACACTTGACCAATAAAATAATTCTAATTCTAATATCAAGCAAGCAGGTGAGCACGTGATTGCTAGTTTAACCTTTTGCTCTTAGCTAGAACAATAGAAGAACTGAATAAGAAAGTAACCTTTACCCTACAGAGACAGAGAGTAGAGCAAGTAACCTTTAGACTTAAATAGAACAGAGGAATAGGATGTTTGGTCAATATAATGACAAGATAGGTTTTCCATATTGTTGGCAATAACTGACAATAACCTACAGCTTGGAAAGCAGGGTAATTATTAGTTGTGGTTAAAGTTAGAAGATACCATCATGGGACAGAAAAAGAGGCACATCTTTTTTTGTGTTTACGTTGTAGCAAGAATTGCCTTCCCATTTGCAAGACCACATTTGTTTTATTAGACTTCTGTAAGATTTTGTGATATTTGAAATTAAAAAAATTCTAGGAACTGTTTAAAAATCTGCACAGTTCCTCAAGACAAAAATCCATCCCGAGCATTCTATATTTCAGTAATGTGTGTGTGTTTGTGTGTGTGTGCACGTGCATGTGTGCTGTTGTTAAAACTGAATATTATATTGTTAGATAATTGGATCTGGTATCTTTGCTGATCAGCTGCAAATTGTTAAGAAGTCACAGATTCCTTTCTTTTTACTTTATCGATCTCCATAAGCTCAGTCTTCCAGGCTGCAGACTGTGACTAGATTTGTAAAATGATATTGTTCCTCCTCCTTTATTGATATGTGGAAAGCATTCTAAGGAGTATTTATGTGATGGATTTGGATGCCATCTATACAAATTGTTTCCAGTTCTGCCACAAATTTAGTTAATGTGCATGCCTACGTGAGGCTTGGGAGACTGACTGGGACTGTACATTAATCTGTGAACTTTGATTTTGTGCCAATTAGTTATATTTGATAAGCAATGCGAGTGGAAGATAAATTCTTCCCTCTGCTTAATTCTCAAAAGCCCAAATGTGTAGGATTTTATGTAACAGAAACATTATTATGTATGGAAGATGTTGCTTTTAAAGAACTCTTTTGAAAAAGAGAGGAAAAAAATATGCTGTGAGATTTACCTTAAAACTCTTTTTTTTTGCAAAGGAAACAAAACTTTTCTTTCATGTGTGGCATGGCAAATCCCCTTGAATCAACCTTTCTAAAATGCTACATTTACATTTAGATATTGCCACTTAATCATTGAAACATAGGAAAGTGAATGACTTCTTGCCTCATTTTTTGACAACATACTGCTTCTGTTTATATAACACACTTAATTGGGTCAATTAAAGATTCAGAAGCTGTATTTGTGCAAACAAAAAGTGCAACGCTTGGCTAGTTTTGAATCTTCAAGAAATAATATCCCAAAACTTGGTTCTAATCTAGCATGTCCTAAAACCTGGCCCTCAATCTTCATTGAAAGAATTCATGCTTCTTTACATTATAAAGGAAGGAATTAATTTGGATTCAATTCTTTCCCACAGATTAATAGGTACGTCTATGCCCCAATGGATCTGACAGCCATGAATACTTCTCCGTGGGCAAATCACCTTTGACTGCACTCTACTCATTTACAATTAGTGGCTTTCTCAATAATGCACCCAAGCAGCATATTTGTAAACAAAGTGTGTAATTCACTGATGATCCTGGCATTGCATATCAAGTTGAGGACTTAATTTAAAATCACTGCTGATTACTTGGACATTTCAATCAAAGCTTGGCATCTCAGGGAGGACTGCTTCAGGAACTTCAATGAAATAGCAATAGCACTTAGACTTATGTACAGCTTCATAGAGCTTCACAGCCCTCTCTGAGCAGTTTACAGAGTCAGCATATTGCCTCCAACAATCTGGATCCTCATTTTACCAACCTAGGAAGGATGGAAGGCTGAGGCACAATCAAACTCCTGGCAGGAGGTGATTCTAAGAAGCACTCTGGCTTGGGTTTTTTTTTTTAAGAAATGAAACAAGAAGAAGGAAATAAAAGGAAGGTATCCTTATACAAGTCCATGGAGAGGGGCAGGATACAAATCTAATAAATATTGTTAAATTATTATTATCATTCCACACCCAAATGCCAAAGCTGTGATGTTTTAATCCAAAATCACGTTTAGATACAACTCCTTGTGGCAATGTATTTGATCTTATAAAGAAAACCAACTAAGTTTGCAAACTAGTTAGAAGTCCAAGAAAGACATAATAGTTCTTATGAAAATAGAATAGAATAACAGAGTTGTAAGGGACCTTGGAAGTTTTCTAGTTCAATCCTCTTCCCAGGCAGGAAACCCTACACTATTTCAGACAAATGGTTATCCAACATCTTTTTAAAATCTGCCAGTGTTGGAGCATTCACAACTTCCGGAGGCAAGCTGTCCCACTGATTAATTGTTCTCACTATCAGGAAATTTCTCCTTAGTTCTAGGTTACTTCTCTCCTTGATTAATTTCCATCCATTCCTTCTTGTCCTGCCCAATGTTAAAATTACAAAGCATTTATATCTTCCACCCCTTTGTTAGTTTATTGGGATTCCTAGGATTCCTTCCCTGTTGTAGAAATCAGTTATAAACAGCTTGTGGTAGTTCAAAAATTATTACAGCACCTAGTGACACTTGCCAGACCTTCCCTTCAGCAACTGTAGTTTTGGCAGATTTGTATTAATTAAAGGCATCAGGAGGATGAGCACAGAGGAAGTGGAGACAGAAATTGGATCAGGTTTGAGTGAGATTTTAATTAAAAGCTTTCAGCTCCCAGTTCATATATGATGTGACAGAAAAGAGAGCGATGTAGTTCCATATTTTGCACTCAGCAAAATTGAGTGGTTTTACATTTCTTGATTTCTTTCTTTATTATGTGAAGTTGAGAAAGCAAGGATGCATGTCTCATATATCATACAAGCAAGCCAGGATGAAAGATGTAAGCTGCTTTGTACATATGTGGGGTGGTGGGAAAGGAAGGCAAAAGTAATGATATGTTTTCTCATATCTAGAAAATATATTTTGTGCCAATTTTGACATTATTTCATGTTTTTTTTCCCATCCACCCACAAACATTCTAACCCACTAAAACACGAAACTTTTGGTGTCTTCAGAGAGGGGCGACATACAAATCAATCAATCAATCAATCAATCAATCAATCAATCAAACAAACAAAAAACCACAAACAAACAAACGTATAAAACACAAAGTTTCAGGAAGAAGCCCATAGGTAATAAAGATAACAATCTAATAGATGGCTGAGCTGTAGCATGGGTACCTCAATGACTACCAAGCCTGTGATATGTAAACAGGTCTATGGGTGGGCCAGACTGTAGCATCAAAATAATATCTTAATGTAGGCAAGAAGAAGAGGGAATGATCTGGATCAGAATGACAAATGACAAATCACATAAGGCAGAGGTCTTCAACTTGGCAACTTTAAGACTTGTGGACTTCAACTTCCAGAATTCTGGAAGTCTTAAAGTTGTCAAGTTGTCAAGCATAACTGGCTGGAGAATTCTGGGAGTTGAAGTCCACAAGTCTTAAAGTTGCCAAGTTTGAAGACCTCTGGCACAAGGCTTGAAGTTTTGAGTTCCAGCCTAAACATTGATCAAGTTGGGCTATTCCATCTGGAGCCCTCTGAGCAACTAGAGTCTTTTAGACCAGGGGTCTCCAACCTTGGCATCTTTAAGCCAGAAGGACTTCAACTCCCAGAATTTCCCAGCTGGCTAGGGAATTGTAGGAGCTGAAATCCTCTAGGCTTAAAGTTGCCAAGTTGGAGACCCATATTTTAGACAAGCCACTTGCATTCTCTCAGGCATTTCCCCCTAGGAGAAGAATTCTTGCAATGAGAAAAGACTGAAAGAAAATAGAATTCTAGGTTTCAAATGGTGGGATTAATCACTCAGGGTAACAAAACCTTGGTTAGCTTTCAAAGGAATACAAAGCCCTAATTTAAGGCCAATTTTACTAGGAAGATGATGCTTGTTGTGATGAAATATTCATCTATTTATTTTATCATTTCTGTGTTGCAGAATGTATAAATACTAGGCAGTTTACGATAATCTAAAAATAACCATTTAAAAAGTCATAAAATAAACAATACAACTATATCATTAATTAAAACAGCTAAAATTGGGGGGGGGACTACTGAAAGAAAAACCCAGTGGAGAAGTATTGTCTTTCCTATAAACGAAAAGTGATCAGAGATTTTGAATCTTGAATGCCAGCCTGTTCCATAAAACCCTTCTGAGTGAGTTCACCAGTTACATCTGTTAGATGCACCCCACCTATGGAGTGCTGTGTCATTTTAGATTGAGTGGCACTTCAAAGACTGAACTCCAGGCCAAAGTCCAAGATTCTCCAGCTAGAAAGGGCTTCAAGTGGTTATCTAAAAATTAAGAGAATGGTGATGGCCAAAGCTCAGCATCAGTAGTTGGGTATACTGGAGAAGATAGGTCCCATTTAAGATGCTCCCATGGTCTTTCTTTGCTGGATGGGTCATGTTCATAATTATAGTGCACATTTTATTAATTGCCTTATAAAACAATTCTTTCTTTTCTATAACAGAAAAGCCAAGTAAAATAATTAGGTCTAGAGTTTACAATTACCTAGCTACAAGACCAAAGAAAATTACATGAAGCAGTGTTAAGAGGAACATTAAGATGGTATCCTTTCATTTTCTTTTGTACTGTTATTGCCCCCCAAAAGCTTACTGCCTCTTGCTTCTAAATCAAAGCTTAAAAATTGCATTACAAGCTAGAAGCAGAGATGAGGAAAACATTCACTTCTGAAGATTTAAGGTTTTAATGCCATTAAAATACACCAATATATTCACTCCTATACACATGCACACTTGATTACATGAAATTACACTTGCATCTTGCATCTATTACACTTAATGTAAAGCATTTTTGGGACTGATGGTAGCAGTTTATAAGCCCTGTACAATAAATGTTACAGATCATGCACAATTGTGCCCTGTAATGCCAAGACTACATGTTAGGAGCAAGTGTATTCACTGAGTAAAGAAAGGGTACAAGTAGTCCTCAACGTATGACCACAACTGAGATCAACATTTCTGTTGTTAAGTATGATACTTGTTTATGATTTTTCTTGCCATAGTCATTAAGTGAATCACTGTGTTTACCAGTTGTTAAGTGAATCTGGCTTTCCCACTGACTTGGCTTGTCTAAAGGTCACAAAAGGGGATCATACAACTCTTTGATACTGCAACCATCATAAATGTGAGTCAGTTGCCAAGCATTTGAATTTTGAACATGTGGTCATGGGGTTTCACAAAAGTTGTAACTGAAAAAATTGACATAAATCACCTTTTTTCAATGTTGTTATAACTTTGAACAGTCACCAAATGAACTGTAGTAAATCGAGGAGTACCTATACTCTTATCATCTCGAGGATCCACTTAACACTTCACTGACTGTGAATTAATTCATTATATAGGTACACTCAATTCATTAGCCCCAAATTAATCAAGTAGGCTTGTATCACACTGCATTAGGTAGCCAAATTTAGCATTGAACAAATTTATCCATTAAGTTTTTACCTGACTTGATTTAGAGTCACAGTTAAGCACAACTAATATGTGAGCAGAATGATTCCAGAGTATATGTTATTTAATATGATCCCATGATGGTGTCAATATAATTTGACTTCTCGCCATAACATACACTATAAAGCATAACAACTAATTCTAATTAGGTGGAAAAAAGAGTTTAGGACCTTCTTTACCATCAGTAATGTTAATATAGCTGAACCACTAGTAAAGGAATTATAGAGACATCAAACATCTGTCTCAACTTAAGTAGCATGCTTTAAACCATTGGCTTATTTTAAAGGGCTACTTTAAATAATTAAATACTTTCTAAAATTAGACAATTGTTTCTAGGATATATACACTGCATCTCTATATGCATAAGAGAAGTGGTAGCTGTCCATGGTGCTAACTTTATCATCTGTTGCATATAAAAAGCTTGGTTCCAGAACTGCTACATGTAATTTAATAGTACAATAACGAAAAGATAAATATGTTTTTCACGTCAAGTTCAGTGCATGTTTTTTGTTGTCAGAATTATGAAAAGAGCTGTCATTGTTACTTTACTTTAGTTTAGACTTAATTTTCAAATCAGTGAAAGGGGTAAAGGGGGGTATTGATAAAGTAAAAAATGAAGCATTTTCTTGTTCACAATGATGTTAGTCTTGAAGACCTTATTATGGCTTAGTTTTATATGGCATAGATGTAATGTACATGGCAGCCTAAGCATCTTTTGATACATTCAGATAACATAAACCAAAACCAAACACACTTCGTTTTTAAAAGTGTAAAAGTTATTACATTCTCATGAGGCTGTCTTCTGAAATGGCACTGTTATGAAATCTCACAAAATCTTGCCTGAGAATGTGGAAATCTCAAGAGACTTCATGAGAGGTTGAAAGTTTGCAGGAATTCAGACATAAATGCTAAAATATTGTGGATTCAGGCATAAATTGCCAATATTACACACAATCATTGTAAAAATTAACATTTGTCTGCTCGCCCCCAAATATTGGTAGACACTATTTGAAAAAAATGTTGGTGTTTGATGTTCTTCTTTTTTCTTCTTTAACTTCCTGAACTGATTAGCAGAGCATTTATCTGGAACTAAATATTGAACAGATCAAATTTTGCTGATATTTGCCGACTCAATTTTCTGATTCACATCACTAAATGAGATAGCTGAGTTTATTTTGGCTAAGAGTATAATGACATCTGGTATGTTGAGAACTGGAGAACTGATTTTGCAGGGAAGAGGATAAAAACCAACTGTTGAAACTGTTCTGGAATTTAATTTATATCTGTGCAACTTGTATTGTTGCATGATACTTGATGTTTTTATCATTTGTCTGGAAGCATTCCAGTATAAACAGTACTAGGAGTAATAAAATGCTTCCAATTGAATTAGAATACTGTGATGGATTAGGAATATGACTTGTCTTGCTCTGTCCCACATGACTTCAAAAACAACAACAACCCAACAACTCAAACTAAAAAGAGCAGATCCTAGACACCATAGAAAGAAAGAATTGATTAGGACAGTTTGGTAAATACTCCCATGGAAGAAGTTGTTGGAGACAATGCTACTCCCTCCATCACAACCCTATGAGAAAGTAGTGTTGCTTATCACAAGAATAGCCTCAGGAACATGCTAATAGTGAAGAATATCCTTCATAATTAATCTAATTTCCCTTAAATCTCTCAAAACTATCCTCAAGCATAAATTTAATAATTTATGAGTTGGCTAGCATATACAACCAGCAATTTATGTATGCATGTGTACATGTGGAGGGGGGAAGGGAGAGAAGGATTTGTGTTTCCTTAATCATGCATTCAGGTATGTACTTAGCTTTGCCTTGTGTGTTGCATCCACTCTGGTAGGTGCAATCCCATGAAGTCCTGCCAGGCAATAGCTGCTTAGTTTTTGGAATCTCAAAGATTGCATGCTCTTGTGTTGGACAGAAAATAGTTCCAGTTCCATTCTTTGCAATTGCAATGGATGAAAACTAATAAAGGAGAGAAGTAGCTTAGAAATTTCCTAACAGAACAATTAATCAGAACAATTAATTGCCTCCAGAGGTTGTGAATTCTCCAACACTGGAATTTTTAAAAAAGAGATTAGATAACCATTAGTCTGACATGATGTACGGTTGCCTGTCTAAGTCCATTTAAACCATAATATTCCACTCTATTCTATTCCATTCCATTCTGTTCCATTCCGTTCTGTTCTGTTATATTCAATCCTAATCAGAGTTGATGCCTTTCCATAAACATGCAAATCAGGAAGAATAAATCCTTCGTATCACCAATGTTGGACCATGTAGGTTGCCCTCTGGGTGTTTTTAAAGATTTTATCCTCAGACATTGAATGAGATTGCTTAGAAAGTCTGGGTGGGTCTTCAGAAATGCTGAAGTGCTGAACTGGAGGCACAGATACCAGTTGTGATGGGCACCTCATCATAGAACCAGGCATATTTATTTATGGATGTTACACCATAGAAGAAATATCTGTATTGCTTTGACCCTTTCATCCTTCCCAAGCTTTGAATGTGAAGAGATTGGACAACCATTGGTCTGAAATGGTATAGGATTTCCTACTTGAGCAGGGAGTTGGACTAGAAGATCTCCAAGGTTGCTTCCAACTGTGTTATTCTGTGTTCATGGTAAAGAAGCAGCCTGTCCGGTGCAGAGGATTGAGACCATTCATAATGCTGCAGTACAAAATATTTTTTTCAAGTTTATACACAAGAATTTAGCCAACTAAAGTTCAATACTAATTTAAAAAACAAGACAGAGAGAAAATTGATTCATTTGAGCTATGGTGCTAGAGAAGGCTCCTACTCATTCCTTGGACAGCAAAGGTGACTAACAAGCCAGTAGTGAAGCATGTAACACCAGAAAAGTCACAAATTATGTCTCACTTTGGCTATGCCATGCTGGGGAATTCAGTGGAGAAAGCAGTTACGTTATGGAAGAGTGAGTGATAAAAGGAAACCAGGCCACCAAAGAAGACAGTGACTGAAAACAAACAAAGCTGACACCAACCAGAGCATAGAACAATTCAGAGAAGTTGTGCAAGATTGGAAGATGTGGAGAGACCTGGCCCATAGAATCACCAAGAGATGGACAGGATGGATATCATCATCATCATCATCATCATCATCATCATCATCATCATGTCAAATTAAAGGAATTCAAGAGAGGTTGGACTTTGTGACAACTTAAGGACTCTAAGCTGATGTAGCATTTAACTCCATCTCCCAACTCTGCTTGCTGTTCTCGTACAAAGCCCTGTTAACTACTGATGTTCTCCTCAAGGAAATAAGGTTGTAGAATTGTTGCTTAAACCATCGGGTCACCCAACACCATTTCCTCTCTGGAAATTCTACAATAACACTTATTATTGTGAACAGCTGTTTGCCACATCTGGCCAACAATTACTTCTATGGATTCCAATTTAGAATAAAAGGTTTTTTCATGTGCTCATTTATCACTTTACTCACATATCAAATTGATTCTCAAAATAATTTCAAACACAACAATTATATTCCTCCAAGACCCAAACAGGCAACAGAAATAATCTTCTTTAAGGATATATTTCTCCTGCACAGGTTACTTTTTAGATAACAGACTGTTACTAAATTGGGATTTAAAACTGAACTAAGAGAGATACAAATTCAGAACAGCTCCTTCTTAGTTACTAATAACGAAAACAGAATTCTGGTACATAGTGATAACTTTTCAAGATGGTCTAGCACATATTTAATTGATGTACATTGGTTTGAATGATAATTTTCCCACAGCTTACATTTCAGCAAATAACATTTATAATATTGAAACACGCTTAGTTGCAACTGCCTTGTTAATAGTTAGAGACTTTGGCCTGTCAGAAGGTATTTTATTTGCTGTGGTCACAGTTCAGAAACAGATCAGGCTCTAAGAGAAGAAAATATATTTAGTTATAGTAGTAGGCTTGAATGTGGAGTCCTTGGTGCTTTCTGAGCTTGATGGTTTTTTTGCGGAAGTTTCATTATCTGACTAGGTTAACATAATAAGTGCTGGTGAGTATGGGGTTTGCTTCCCATTACTACACAATAGCTTGCTTTGGCAGTGTTTGTTTAGCATTTTATATCCAGATAAGTAGGGATTGACACCTGACAAACAACCAGGCAAAAAAAATAAATACCTTAATAGAAGAACTACTAAGGATACAAATTATGGAGCAGACAATCAAGCAAACAAAAAATAACAACATAATCAAAAAACTACAAAGGTTTTTTTTTTGTGGGGGGGGATATTCCTACCAAAACTGACAGAGTAAACGATATAAATAGGAGCAAACACCATACTCCTAGAACTGATGATGTTACCTAAGTGGGAAATAAAACATCTACAAACAAACAATCAAACTCAGAGAACACCACAGTTTGGATTTTTTCATTGGAAAACTTCAAATTTCAGTGCCTTTGTTATCATCCCCACAAAAGATGGGATTTGTAGTGACTTATCAAAAAATGTTTTAGACCCTTCTCCTAATGCTATGATGCAAAGTGGTGGGGATAAATTACATTAGACCCTGATGCAATGCATGATGTTGGTAATATGTTGCCTGAAATTATCTATGTACAGGCAGTTGTATATTGGAGGTGTTTCAAACATTATGACAGAGGCAGATAGAATGGTGATTGGTCTTATGACGAAGGGCAGTTCCATTCGTCATTTCCAGCTATATTAAGGGAAATGACTTGAAAGTAAACACCACTTGGATCAATCTAGACATGCATAAAGCTCCCTTGTACATGTCAGCCTCCACTCTGCCTGCTTGCTTTGGTTGCCTAGAAATGTGGGGATGGTTAGGTATTTAGGAAGGACAGAAGGATGGTTTGATATTTGGGAGTGGCAAGGGGAAGCTGCACTGCAGATGTTTCTTCTTCTGTTTGATTAGGGGCCTAAGGAAGAAAGTTCTCATCACGTACTGCCAGGCTACATGGACATTTTATTTATTTATTTTAATTTATTTTATTTGTCATACAAATATAGTATTGTATTGTAGTATGTTTAATATAATATAAGTATAAAGTAGAGATAGAAAAGATAAAAAGACATTAGGACAGGAACGGTAGGCACAAAGGTGCACTTATGCACGCCTCTTACAGACCTCTTAGAAAAGGGGAGAGGTCTATTGTAGATAATGTAAGATTGAAGATTTTGGGATTGGTGGAGGAAACAACAGAGTCCGGTAGTGAATTCCAGGTGTTGACTACTCTATTGCTGAAGTCATATTTTCTGCAGTCCGTTTCGAGTGATTTACATTTAGTTTGTATCTATTGCACGCTCTTGTGTTGTTGTTGTTAAAGGTGAAGTAGTCGCTAACAGGAAGTACATTGTGATGTATGATTTTATGAACAACAGTTAAATCAGTTCAGAGGTGGCATAGCTGTAAATTTTCTAAACATAGTAATTGAAGTCTGGAGGAATAAGGTAATTTGTTGCGTGAGGAGGAGTGGAGGACTCTTCTTGTGAAGTATTTATGAACTCCTTCAATTATATTAATGCCTGTTATGCAATGTGGATTCCATACAGGTGAGCTGTATTCAAGAATTGGTCTGACAAATGTTTTGTATGCTCTGGTTAGTAGATCGGTGTTTCTAGAGAATAAGCTGCGTAGAATTAAGTTTTACGTAGAATTAAGACATGTTTAGAGATCAACGGCTTCGACAGACCTGATGTGGAAGCTCAAATGGCTGGTGCCTCCACCTGACATTTTGGGGACATTGGGATTGGATGATTTCCACAAGGGGGATATGTGGAGAGGGTTTGGGGATTATTTGTATATGCAATTTAAATGCCTTTTGCCTCAAATCTTGCTTTCATTTTGTCGCTATCAGTTCTTGTCTAGTAAAAGTACTCTTCTCTATCAACATGGAGTTGGACTCTTTCTTTCCTGGACTTTGAATGGAAGCACACCTGATAGTACTAGAATATGCATCAAAATAATCCATGGTAAAAAAAAAAGTATTTCAAATGAAAAAAAAAAAAGTTCTACATGCAACTCCACTCCAGCATCATTTATGGGGTCCTTAGAGCCTCCAAAGGGGATAGGACCAAACGTTTAGCCCTCTTCCTCTTTTTCCCCCATTTGCATTTTTAAAAAATGAGTCTAGGTTAAAAGGCAAAATGGATGTCTTATATCTTTCAAAGAGGTAAATCATGAATTTCTCTTTCTAAATATGCCAAAGATGCACCCAGGAAAAAATTCTGGCTTTGCCCACATTTGGAGTGCTGTCCTCAATATGTCAGCAAAACTTGGTGTGCCCTTCAGGTGAATGGAGGCTAACCATTCCTAATGACACTCCTTATACTTACTTACCTGCAGCCTCCCACAAACCTAGCATCTTTCAGGTGCATAGGATGACTGCGGTTTACTTAAAACTTTGAAAGGAAAGGAAGGATTCAAAGATGGATTTTCTGCCTCTATGTTCCCACTGAGCTATAATCCAACCTTTGCTTTGGCAGCAAAACCAGCAAGTTGCTGCAAACAACAGTGGAGGTTGGATCTTCGATGCACAAAGACCTCACGCTTTTGAAGGAGGAAGGATTGTTTTGACTTAAAACCCTGCTTTTAAATAGATTTCCAGAGACTTGTGGCTTTCCCTATGTCAGGAGGGCCTGTGGCTTGAAACAAATAAACTGTAATGGAAGACTGAAATCACAGCTCTCCAAAAAAACGATATGACATACTATAGAGCAATGATGGTGAACCATTTTTTTCTTCGGGTGCCAAAAGCATCTACATATGTACTATCATGTGTGTCCAAGCCCACACCCATAATTCAATGCCCCCTGCGCATACACACATGACCCCAGGCTTCCCCATTTCCTGACTTCCAGTGGGCCCAGTGGACCCAGTAGGTCCTCCCCAGGCTCCAGAGGCTTCATTGGAAAAGACATTCCCTTGCCCCCCGGAGGGTGTCTGGAGGCCAAAAATGCACTCCCAGAGCCTCCTTACAAGCCAGAAATCAGTTAGCATCTGGGCTAGCACAATGGTTTGTGTGCCAGCAGATATGGCTCCATGTGCCACCTGTGGCACATGTGTCATAGATTCACCACCATGGCTATAGAGCTTGGTCAAAAAATGAGAAAACCATTGGAATGGTAAAAGGGATTAATGAGTGTGCACATATCAAGAAGCTAGGCATGAAATAGAAGTGCAGACTGCACGTCTGCCACACTGGAAATGCAAATGAAAGCAGCTAGTTCAAAAAGAGAGTGGGAAAATAGCCAGGGAGGGACCATTGATGCTAACATCTAAACAACATTAATCTAAAAACCGAGGCACTTCCTAATTGTTCTACTGTCTAGACTTGAGGAGGCTCTCTAATAGGAAAGAGATCTGAGGTATTTTCAGAAATGCTGGTCAGAGCTGCTTTAATGGATGCTATCTATCTCATCTATGGATCTCTAGATGTGTTGGGCCAGTGAGCTCATTTGGAATTTTGAGAATAGGCTAGAACAACTTGCACCAGATAGCTATCGTGATAGATAAGGCCAATGACAAATCACCTATTTAACTGAAAGCTAATGGGGGTGGGTGCGTTTGCTCTCCTCCCAGATGTCTGCAACATTCTCTACTAACTCAGCTTACTTCCTTTTCTCTGAGCTTCCCATCCCTATCATTTTCTTATTTTCTATCAGTCCCTTCAAGGAATGCATGAGTTTGTGAAACATTATTAGAAACAGAGAATCTTTTCAAGATTGGGCTTTGTGTGACATTTTTTAAAGAAAGGGATTTTTAAAAAAAAAAAAACCAGGAGGTCATGGAACCCTTCATACTGGTATACTGAGAGAAGTAGTGCAAGCATAGATTGAAGTTCACAGATAACATGCTGGAAACCTAGGTTTCAGTTTTGCAGACTAATCTTCAAAGCTGGTCCATCTCTTTGCCAAACAGACATTCTCAGGTATCTCAGGAATGAGCAAATAGCACAGGAATGGCCACAATGAGCCCTTCTTCACCTATAGTGCACATGCAGTGATCCATGAATACAGTCTATGCCAGGAAGGTCAAATTTGATTTCATTGAGGGCCGCATCAGGATTGTGGTTATCTTCGGAGGAGGGTGTTGAGGAGGGCATGGCCAGGGTGCATATTGCCAGTGTGATGTCGCTTATGTCGGGGGTACCTGTGCTGGCCTGGGCAGAGCTGGGGCATCCATTGTCTCCAACCAACCTACCATCTTAGGTACAGTTACCAAAACATCTTCTTCTAAAGTGACTGGACAATGTGATGATAACAGAACAGAATAGAATAGAATTTTATTGGCCAAGTGTGATTGGACATACAAGGAATTTGTCTTGGTGCATATATTCTCAGTGTACATAAAAGAAAAGATAAGTTCATCAAGAATTAATACTTAATGGTAGTCAATCCAATCATATTAGGAACCAGTTGATATAAATTGTAAGGATACAAGCAACAAAGTTACAGTCATACAGTCATTTGGGGGAGAAGATGGGTGATGGGAATGAGGAGAAGATTAATAGTAGTGCAAACGTGGTAAATAGTTTAACAGTGTTGAGAGAATTATTTGTTTAGCAGAGTGAAGGTGTTTGGGGAAACAACTGTTCTTGTGTCTAGCTGTTCTGGTGTTGTTTTGAGGGAAGGAGTTGAAACAGTTTGTGTCCAGGATGTGAGGTGTCTAAATATTTTCACAGTCCTTTTTTGACTCATGCAGTATAAAGGTCCTCAATGGAAGGCAGGTTGGTAGTATTGTTTTTTCGTATAGAGGGAGAAGTGAAGAGAGCACACAGCCTTGAGGGGCCCTTATACTAATTGTACAGGTATCTGATGAGATTTCCCTTAGCTTCACCTACTTCTTCCTATTTGTTAGGAAATTTATGATCCACTTACAAGTGTGTTCAGGTATGGCTAGCTGGTCCAACTTAGTTAGAAGGGTGTCTGGAATGATGGTATTGAATGCTGAACCAAAGTCTACAAGTGTAGGTCTTTGGAGATTCAAGATATTGCAGGATGTAGTGCAGAGCTATATTAACAGCATCATCTGTTGATCTGTTTGCTCGGTATTCAAATTGCAGGGATGTGTATGTCTATCAGTGGATCCATAATGGTGGCATGGGACACAAAAGTGAAACTAGGAAATCTTTGTGAACAAACTCTTAGTTCTGGCTTTTACTTTTAGTAAAAGTAATATTTTCTTTGGTTAAAGTAACCTTTTTGTTGCAAAGGAAGTCAAGAGTGTTTCTTTCTGAAGGACCAAACTGGAACAGCTCTGACAGTAGAGAATTGTGTGTTTGCTCCCATTTTCATTTTTACTCCTTCACCCCAGTTAATTTTTTTTTTGGGTGGGGGGGAGGGAGGGGAGAGTTTGGCATGGTGAAAATGAAGCTGATTCCCAGAACCTGAGGTTTCAGCTTGGCAACACTTCCAAGCAAGTAACAATTTTCTGTTAATGCCATTTCCACAAATGTGGCTTTCAGGAAGCTAATGCTTGAAGGCATCCTTAGCTTTGAAATGCCAATTTTCAAAGAGTCACTGTTTGAAACTACTCTTTAGATCCGTGAAGTCATCTCACCCAAATTAGCATGATTCAACATCATTATATTTTCAAGCAACCATTCGATATAAATTAATTTTTGTCAGCAAATCCAAGATTCCTTTTGCCTTTTGCTGTTGGAAACAGGAAGGGTAAGCAATTCAGTGCAGAAACAAGAAAATGGAGGTATTGTGTCCAGGTACAGAAATGGAAATAGTTTATTATTACATTGGAGATTTCACATTTATGAAAATTTGCCCAAATCAGAAGCAGAATCTGATCTAGAAATTGGCAATGATTCCTAATTTCATGATAGATGTTTAGAATAAGATCTTTTGAACCGAGTCACTGATGTGAATAAGATGTTTGAATCCTGAGGAATAAAATGGATTACAACACTATGCAAAGAATGAATTGTTCCCTACAGGAATAGGAACAATTATTATATCTGGAACTTTAAAAAAGCAATCCTAGAATAGACTAGAGCAGGGATGTGCAACCTTGGCAACTTTAAAACTTATGGCTGGCTGGGGAATTCTGGGAATTGAAGTCTACAGGTCTTAAAGTTTCCAGGTTGTTGGTTATAAGAGCTTTTTCCTTGTTTATTTCTCACTCCCAAGATATCTTTGTCCAGGTAAAAGGTAAAGACTCCTTCAATTTGATTTCCATTCAGTTTGGGATTTATTTACGTCATTTTCATGGCAACTGTATAGAAAGATTTTGCCTTTGCTTTGTAGCAGAATACTTCTTTTTGAAATTTCCCATGAAAGAGTCTATGATTTGGATATTCCTGGAGGCCTTTCATGCTGCATATTTATCTCATCTGCTGAGATTTTTGAGATCAGTTAAGATCAGTTGGGTATTGCTACCTAGCTGGGCCTTTATACAGACACAAGAGGATAAAAAAAATATATGTTGCATTTCATCTGATATAGTCTTTTTAATCTTATTACTATAGTTTCATTTTTTAAAAATGGCTTCTTAAAGAAAACAAAGGATTCTCCTAGACTAGGTCTGAACTGAATTTCATAATCATTTATGTTCCCAGAATAGATTCTCTTTACAGTCATAAGTTTTCCTTACAGTCATGAAGAAACCTCCTAATATCTGAAAGGGCTATCAAATGGTTCCAGAGTAGTTCTTGCCAGACAAGAGCTCACTAAAACACAGACATCTAAGAACCCAGGAAACATGTAGTAGCAAAAGGCCAGCAGGAAATGCTTTTCAGATGGTAGGATGAGGCAATACAGTGGAGTTCTGGATGGGATTTAAAATCCAGAAGTCTGTAAGTTAGGGAGACCAGGAGGATGGTTGGCTTACAGCAGAAGTGTTTAATATATAGACCTTCACATTTCCTAAAACATCAAGTCTCCTGCTATAATCAATAATGAGGAAAAAGCAAACTAATTATCCAGGAAGCTGCAGATCAACACTTTCTGAGTCAAACAGTCTCTAGTCCCGGAGTTGGCAACCTTAAACCTTCAAAGAGCCACAAAGATCCTAACCAGAAGCCCTACATTTAATTCTGGAGCTGACCGGAAGTCCTGTTCCCCCACAAAAGAATCTCTTCCTAGTGCAGTATCCTTTTTCCTCTACCTGACCTAACTAAAATTAATCTAACTATCAGTTGTGGAGCTGACTGGAAAACCTTTCCCTTGCCAGAGTCTCCTCCTGGCACACCATGCTTTCCTCCCCCCCACCCCAACCGGAAGCTCCTCTCAAAATTGTGGTGCCAACCAGTGACAGGGAGCTGCAGCAGAGGGATGAAAGAGCCGCATGTGGCTCCAGAGCCACGGATTGCTCACTCCTGCTCTAGTCTATGGCATTTTAAGCTAGGGTCAACAAAATCCATCAGCAATGCAAAGTCTTCAGTCTGCACGCTGTGTCTTCTGATTGCTTCCTCCATATCAAGCGTTTGCCTTGGAGAAGCTTCACTCGAGTTCCTAATTCCTGGATGTTGTAGACAGAGGTAGATGAAAGGAGAGGCCTTCACCTGTTATGCTATGCTAGAATCATGTACACAAGTAGTCCTTGACTTACAACCATTCAGAGTTACAATGGCACTGGAAAAGGGACTTGCACTTATGACTATTGCAGCATCCCTGAAGTCACATGTGAACCAGCTTGTGTCCTTGATGGACATGCATTTACGACAGTTGCAAAGTTCTGTGGTCATGTGATTGACATTTACCACATTCACAGGGGGCTTTCAAGTAAGTCAAATCAATGGGGAGATGCTAGATTTGCTTAATAACATGGCAAAAAAATTATAAAGTTGGATGTGACTCACACTATCACTGCATTGCTTGGTGACAAAAGTTCCTGTCCCAACTGTGTTCATAAGTTGAGGAGTACCAATAATTGCTAAAGTAGAGGAAAAAAACCTATCAGGATCCAGTTTTTCATCTCCACTCCGCTCAATTCAACCCCATTGTTTTGCTAACTCTTTGTAATTCTTGGACTAGAATTTATTTTCAATAAAACATATAGCTGTGTATATTGATGTATGCAGTTAATTGCAGTTATATTTCCTGGTTTTTCTTGCCCATATTTTGCTTTTGCTTTTGGTTGGAAAAAGCCCCCCTCACATTTGCAAAAAGTAAGTTAGTTGAAGGAGATCCAAGGGGTGAATAATGTGTCTGTTGACTCTACTATTCCTGTTCTGGTTTGCTTTCAGAAGGTGAGCATTATTAAAGTCATTTTTTTCCCTTCCTGTCAGCTGCATCAGGTACATTTCTCTCCATCCACCTCCCTTTAACTTACTGACATGTATCCTATTTTAAAGTCAGATCTTCTCCTTCCTTTCTTCCTTAGCTGTTTTGTGTGTGTGTGTGTGTGTGTATCCTGAAAACATTCAGATTTTCCAAAGATCTTCCCCTACATACTTGGCCAAGAGAATACCAAGATTTTTTTAAAGGCTGATGGAGGGAGACCGAGATGCATTATCACTCCTTGTTGGAAAGAAAAGCAGATACTTACATCAAACACCTGTCTCCAACCAATTATGTATGGAGTTAATTAGGCTCATGATGGGCAGGCTTCCTCCATGAAAAAGTTAAATACACAACAGTGCAAATAGCAGGGGTGGAGGGACCATTTGGTAGATGGGTTTTTGATACGTCCATCCCAGTTTCATTTTATGAGTGCCTGAGTGGGGATATTTGCAAGTTTGGAAACACACATACACACACACAAGAACCTGGTTGTTAATGCTGCAGCTGCTCCTCTTCCTCTGAATGTTTGATAAGAGGATTGTCTGACATGCATAGATGTGTTCTGCTGGATCATTTCATGCAAATGCTGAATATTATCTGTCTTGGTTTTCCTGTTTGCAGATGTTTACCAGGTTATTCTAGTCCAGTGATAGCAAATCTTTTTTTTCCTCGGGTGCTGAAAGAGCGTGTGCATGAACTAATGCACAAGTGTGAGTGCCCACACCCATAATTCAATGCATGGGGTGGGCAAAAACAGCCTGTTCCCCAACCCCTGGTGGGCCCAGTAGGCTCGTGTTTTGCCTTCCTCAGGCTCCAAAGGTTTCCCTGGAGCCGGGAGAGGGTAAAAACGCCCTCCCCATCTCCCCGGAGCCTCTCTGGAAGCGAAAAATGCCCTCCCAGAGCCTCTATGTGAGCCAAAAATCAGCTGGCTGGCACACATATGCATGTTGCAGCTGAGCTAGGGCAATTGCTCGCATGCCAACAGATATGGCTCCGTGTGCCACCTGTGGCACCCGCACCATAGTTTCACCATCACTGTTCTAGGCCCTTCAGCCTCTCTGTGTATCTGTGATGATATTCATAGGTAACTAGTAAATTCTTCATAGACTGGGAAGTTGGCAAGCCAAGAAAATCTAGGCCACAATGAAGGGAATCTAAATTTAGCACACAAGTGCAAATTACCAACATGAATATTTCTGTCATTCAGGGGTGAATTTCAAGGCCCATCAGCTTTTAAGTTTCAGAACAAAAATATTTGCATGGTTTTCTGTTAGAGGATAATATTTATCTTAAGCTTTATTTATTGGAGGTATGCTTTAAAATCTCTGAAAAGTGACCTCATTCTCCAAATCAAAAAGTGTATGTCAGACATAGCCTCTGAAGTGGGTGCTGCGTTTTCTCCTGCTTCTTAAAAAATAAAACACATATCTGTGTATATTGATGTTGGCTACCTTCTCATCTTTTGCCAACCGGAGTCTGTAAAGTGAAAGATGTCACTTCTTCTTTGATGTTGCAGGGCAGTGAAATCAACCAAAGGGATGAGGAAGTGGGTATGAACTTCCAGAAGGAACATTCTGAAAGCTGGAAATACAAACAAAATGTTTGGATGTCTTTCTGGAGCCCAAAGTAGATTTGCACACCCTGCTGTCGGTCACCATCATACAAAGCCTTAGAAGCCTTGCTCTCAATATATCTGGATATATTTTGTATGCATCACATTAAGCAAGCCATCATTTCTCATTTGAAGATCCTCCTTCCTAGACTGGAATTTGGGATAATCATAATAATCATACATTGGCTCTGCCAATCTCATTGTATACACGTTGTATTCTGACAATAAAAGTTTGAATTGAATTGATTGACATTGAGAGGATATCATCATAGATCATGTGATGGAAGGGATTTGGGAGTCTTCGAGTCCAACTCCCTATCTAGGCATGAGATCTATACCATTTCAAACCAATGGTTGTCCAATGTCTTCTAAAAATCTCCTTTTTCGGGTGTGCCTGCTGGTAGTTGAAGAGCCAGTAGTGACAAATGGTTGTCCAGCCTCTTCTTAAAAGTCTCCAGTGTGTGAACACCCACAACTTCTGAAGGTAAATCATTTCCCTGGTTGATTGCTCTGTCAGCAAATTTCTAGTGACTAGTTCAATGATGGCGAACCTATGGCACGGGTGCCACAGGTGGCATGTGGAGCCATATCTGCTGGCACGTGATCTGTTGCTGTGGCTCAACTCCAATGTGCATGTGTGTGCTGGCCAGCTGATTTTTGGCTTAAACAGAGGCTCTGGGAGGGTGTTTCTTGCTTCCAGAGAGCCTCTGAGGGATGGGAGAAGGCATTTTTATCCTCTCCTGGATCCAGGGAAGCCTTTGGAGACTGGAGAAGGTGAAACATGAGCCTACTGGTGCCACCAAAAGTTGCAGAACAGGCCATTTCCGGTTTCCAGAGTGCCTGCGGGAAGGCAGGGGTAGCTGTTTTTGCCCTCCCCCGGCATTGAATTATGGGTTTGGGCACTCGCACATGCACAATAGTGCACACACAATCTCTTTTGGCACCCAAGAAAAAAAAGGTTTGCCATCGCTGAACTAGTTTGATGATTGGTTTTGTACATTACATTAAGACTGGGATCCTCCAAATACATTATACTGCATCTCCCCAAATCCCTTCCTAAGTCAAACTAACAATATGGAAAAGAGGTGTCAATGAGTTTTAGTACTCCAATACTTCTGAAGGACATTGGGATGCATCAAGCTGTATGAGATAGTGTTTGGATCCGGCTGAATGTGATTGGAAATTCACATCATGACAGCAGTTCCAAAACAATGGTCCATGGCTCAACGAGATGTGTGAATGCAGGTAGCGAGCTGTAACCCCATTGAAGGCCCATTATAAATATAATACTTGACTCATATTACCTGTTCTCCTGAGCAGATAAAGGTCTGAAAGGGCCTCTGGGTTTTGCAGAGGTATTTTCTGGGAACAATGTTCCTTTTAATGGTGGGTAATCTGGCACTAATAGTTTGATAGCTGCATGAACACTGGTAATTGGGTAGAGGCAGGAGATCCTTCACTCCGTTTGCCTTGTCCTTAATTGCAGCAGTCAATGGGCTGGTGAAATTGAGTAGGCTCATGGTTAATTGCTTGGCTGAATTGTTCCCCAGCTGATAGGCTTTGTTTGCTGCTTTCTACCTAAAGTCTTTCTTGAGAGTGGAAATAACTTGACAGCTCAGACCACCTTACTTCTGGGAAACCCCCCCCCCAAACTATCGCTCTGCTTTTTCGTAATCCAATTTCACTGCTGTAAATAAAGAACTTCAAAGTTGTGACAATGAGAACGCTTCCCATTCTTTGCTTATTATATAAGCTGCTAGGAAAAAATAGCACATTCTATTTTTTTTTCTCACAGCACTGGAAGTTTGTTGCTGCTTTTGTGTTTTGTTGTCTTTTCTCAGTGACAATCAGGTTGTTTTGCTATTTTCAGTTAGCCATTGGTTTATAATTGATTAATAATTATATCTTCTCTTGTTGAGTAATGTAAAGGAGAAAATGTAAAGGAGTAAAGGAGAAAAGCAAGGGAAACAAGAAAGAATGGAAAAAAAGAATGAAGGAAGGAAGGAAAGAAAGAAAGAAGGAAGGAAAAGAAAGAAAGAAAGAAAGAAAGAAAGAAAGAAAGAGGAAGGAAGGGGACAAAGAGATGCCAATAAATACAATTAATGCTTTGTCTCTTTGGGGGGGGGGATTCTAGAGAGCTGGGACAGCCACAGAGAAGGCCCTCCCCCATGGACCAGCCAGCTGACACTGTTCAGGTGATGGGATCTGGAAAAGACCAACTCTGTGGACCCTTACTGGCCCTGATTGCCTTTCAGCTTCTGACACCAAATCCTCTCCAACCTCCTTACTATTGGACTCGGGTGCCAAGTGTATGGACCGATGATACTGCACCACAACCACCACCACAGGATGTGGATGGGCCGCAACAATATGAGTCAATTGAAAATCATCCAATTTTTGATCACATGACCATGGGTTTGTTGCAACAGTCATTAGTGTGAAAAATGATCATGTTACTTTTCTCAGTACTGTTGAAACTTTGAATGGTCACTAAAACAAACTGTTTTAAATCAAGGACTACCTGAATTTATTCCTAATAGATCATTAGTTCAGATTAAAAATTAAGCTATTCCCATACTGTTGGCAATTGAATAGTTGTCTCCAAGCACTCACAAATAACATTCTTTAGTTTACGACATGTGAAAAGTGAGATTGTTTTCACCTCTGCTTGAGAAGCCTTTCCCACTATTGATTCCAGCTTGTCTAGGAATCAAACTATATCATTAGTAAACAGAAGGGGAGAGTTAGAAAATTGTGTAGCTACTAATAACTTCAAGGAAGAAAATGGTATTTTCAGCAACATATAATCTGGGACAATTTTGGCACTGCTCCGTAGAGTTCGGCTCAACGGAGAGGGGCGGGATACAAATACAATAAATAAAATAAATAAATAAATAAAGTCCATGAGGAGCCCAACTAGTTTATGGCTTGGGCATGGCTTGGTGTCAGTGGCAGGGGAAGGATACTGAAAAATCTCCATTCCCTCCCCACTGTGGCGCCAGTCAGAGCTGGTATTTGCCAGTTCTTCGAACTATTCAAAATTTCCACTATTGGTTCTCCAGAACCGGTCAGCACCTGCTGAAATTTCATCTCTGCACATATACCATCACTTGAAAGTATAATACCACTTGATCTTAGTTTCAAAATAAATTTTGTTTTGTTAAAATTTTCAGAAGTGTTAAAACTTAATTGCAGATGCTCAACTTGTATCAGGTTGCTTAAACACATTATGACAAAACGTATGCAAGGAACAGGGAGGTGTGCGCAATCCCCACTATTTATTGATGTTGCTGATCAAAAGACAACTTATGTAATGAATCAAAGAGAAAAGTGATTACATTGTATATAAATTGGTGTTTAAGTTTCTCGCTTTTTCCCCTGCCTTTTCACTCAGCTTCTTTCTTTATGTCTCCAGTTAATAGTACACTTCCAATTAACTTGCATTTTTGCAGCTCATAAAGCTCAAGATGAACTCATTCCAAAATACAATTTTAATCTGTTTAAGATGTTTCTAAAGGTACTGCACTCTCTGCCATGGGACAAATTAGCAAAGGATGAGTGATCTTGGAACAAGGCAAGCTGCATCTCTCTTGAAATTCTTTTTGATCTTTATAGTCATGTGCCCCAAATTACAAACTGAAATAGTCACTGAAAATTTTCTGTCATTTTTTCCAAAGCAGATTTTTTCTCTGCAGAATGTTTTCCTCTGTGAATACTTTGCAAATTGTTTAGAGGAAGTGCTTGTGCTGCCACTGCTGCTGTTGTTGATGTTATTATTGTTGATGTTATAATGACTGAGAAATGTTTGTCAAAATTAACCAAATGTTTTCCTTTATCAAAGAGAATAAAGCTACATAATACTTTTGCCCCTCAGGTGGGGAAGGAAACAGAGAAACGGCTTTGATTGTTTTCTTCCCATCTCTAGTGAATATACTTAATTTCTAGGAAGCGTGCAAGTAAATCCATCAAATTGACCAGATGGCTCAGGAGACCGAGATATGATACTGTTTCAAATGTCCTGTTTCAAAAGCCAGGAGTTATTGTTAACTGACTCAAAGTTGAAAACTATCCACTTAAAGAATGATTTTGAAATTTTCTACTGGAGGCTTCTATTTTTCATCAAATGTGTAACCCGAAGAAGACTGTATGGATTTCTTAAAATCTTTAAAAGCCCTGTACCAAGCAGAAGGAGGCAATCACTTCAGACAATAGATATAGAAATAGGATGGGTGAAGAATGGAAGTGAGACCTGTTTGTCTCATAGCAGGAAGAAGCGAACCATGGACCTCCCAATAGTAACATATACCCCTGTTGGACTACTGCAATGTACTTTTACATGGAGCTGCTTTAAGGATGCCTCAGAAGTTACAGCCAGTCCAGAATTTGTGGGAGAGTACTATATCTAGCCCAGGTGGTACAACAGTTTAACTGCAATATTGAAGGCTAACTCTGGCCAAAGCCAGGAGTTCGATCCTGACTGGTTCAAGGTTAATTCAGCCTTCCATCTTTCTGAGGTCGGTAAAATGAGGAGCCAGATTGTTGGTGGCAGTATGCAACTAATGCTTATGTTATAAACCACCCAGTTGTAAGCCTAAATGCTCTTGCCAAATGCTGTTGTTATCTATGCCACAATTGTTGCCTATGAAATTGACAATGTTGGTTTTGATTGACAAGAGTCCTTACAAGGCTCCTTTTCTCTACTCAGACCTGGTCCACCTATTGTCTTCAGGTTAAGAACATCCAGCTTAGGGACAGCTCCTAGATGTGAATGGGCTGTTGATTATTAAAAATGATGGATGGCATTCTCCTCCCTCAAGCCAACAAACTGCTGAAGCCATGCAATACTTTCAGGAACCGCTGAAGCCGCACATTTTTAATATACAGCCTGTTTTCAGCGGTTTTCAGCAGTTCCTGAAAGCATTATGTGGCTTCAGCAGTTCATCGGCCTGAGGAAGGGCAACCATTTTTAGTAAGAGTTTGCAAGTACAGGTTCCAACTTACATACAAATCTGGGTTAAAAACAGAGTCAGGAGTAGGGGTGTTGCTATTTGACAAGCATGGAATTTTTCTGGAAAACTGTCCCAGTGACATTCAAATTGGCATCTGCCCTCCCTGATTACATGCTGAAGTCTGAGCTTTTACAGAACATTCTAATGAGACTGGATATCTTTTATTTTATTGTTTTGATGCTTTGTTTGTTTGTTTAGATTTGCAGGGCTGCTCTCACGTTCATCTCTTTTTACATTTTTTATTCTTACTGGAGATGTTTTTAAATTATTATTATTATTATTTGTTTCATAGAAACCACCAAGTATTCAATTTTTGGATTATGGTAGCATATAATCAACCTGTAATCAAGCAAGCATGCCACATATCTTGTGCCAGGCCCAAAGCATTATGTGAAGTTAGAGGTTTTTGGCCTGATACAGTTAGCAGCGATAAGGAAACAGGAGGGGTGAGAGAGTGGTATTGATACCAACACACATTCCTTTACACAGAGTCCGAGGTCAACTGAATAAATGAGGAAGACAGTAATCCCTGCACTGGATTGGTCCACATGATTGCATTTGTGGGTGTGGGGATGTGGAATAAACTTTAACCTGGATGGGAACTGAAGGGTAATTCAGTGTTGGAGTGAATTCCATGAATCCAAAATGGCCATGTTAATAAATCCGAACCTCCGAACAGGAGTGGAATGTGATTTATTTCTCAGATGCTATTTGCTATCTTGCTTTATGCCTTCCATATTATCCTGGTGTCTTTAGGGGTAGAAGAGGACCCTGTGTAGCATGTCACCATTGCAGAAAGATTCTACAGAAAGATTCGGTCAGCTTTAGCACATGAAATGGGACGTTTTCATTGCTCAAGTAAAAAAAAATCTATCTTGGACTATTCTGAATCCTATCTTAATGCAGTTATATATCAAAGTTTCTCAACCATGGCAACTTTAAGATGTGTGGGCTTCAAGTCCCAGAGTTCACACAGAAGTGAATTAAGAGCAATTTTTTACTCAAGGTGTACAAACTGTACAACCTTTCTTATCCAAAGATCAAGATGTATTCGTTCACAACAGATGGCTACACGAATTACTTTTCCCAGGGTTTTTTTGACACTAGAAAGTCACATCCCATGAAGCCTAAAAAGATGCTTGCCTATGAAGACTAATTCTTCAATTAGTCTTTCAAGTGCCAATAGATCAGCGGAAACAAAAATGGTCTAAAATAAACTCGTTAATATGCATCACTTCCTGTTGGTTGGTTTCTTCCCTTCTCAACAAACTAAAAAAAGGTTTTGTTGCATTCAGCAAACAGCTTGCTCTGATCAGCCTAATTAACAATGTGAAAGAAACTATGGGGGCCCAAAGGATTGAGCAAAAATGCAGGTATTGATTAAACTTCCAACAGCATTTCCCCGCCTGTTAAAATAACTAAAATTGTACTTCATTTCAGCCATCATCAAAACACACAGAGAGAGAGACAGAGAGAGACACAAACAGTGAGAGACACAGAGACACAGAGAGAGAGAGAGAAAGAGAAAGAGACAGAGACACACAAAGAAAGATTGACACACAGAGAGACAGAGAGAGTCCAGAAATATTTCACAAGAAGAGTCCTTCACTCCCCCAATTACAACAAAATACCTTATTCCACAACTACATCACATCCGATCTAATCTAAATGTAGTTCATAAAATCATATACTAAAATGTCCTTCCTGTTAATGACTATTTCACTTTCAACCACAGCAATA
This sequence comes from Erythrolamprus reginae, assembly GCF_031021105.1. Taxonomy (NCBI): domain Eukaryota; kingdom Metazoa; phylum Chordata; class Lepidosauria; order Squamata; family Dipsadidae; genus Erythrolamprus; species Erythrolamprus reginae. Next base: position 176,034,772 of record NC_091951.1, on the reverse strand, counting down.
CATGGGCAGGTAATAGATTCAAACCATTCCAAACTCAACTGCAGAAAATACGACTTCAGCAATAGAGTGATCAATGCCTGAAATCCATTACCTGACTCTGTGATTTCTTCCCCAAACCCCAAAAACCTTAACCTTAAATTTATGAGGTAGTAGAAATGACCAAATTAACATACGAATTACAGGACAAGGACATGGAGGACTTTCATAAAAGTTGGGACAGATGGTATATCTGGATTGCCAAAAATAAATTAAATTGAAAGAAAATTAGAAACCCTAAACTCAAATTTAGAGAGAAAAATCAAATTGATATTAAGAAAAAATATTAACAAATCAAAGCATTACTATACCATTGAAAAAACAAAAAACTACATAAAATTGACACAATAACAAGAAAATTGAAAGGTTGTATAAATGCAATAAATATGTAATAATTATTAAAAGGAAGATTTTCCTTTTTGTATTATGTATAAGCTGCAAGTCAAATACACTACATCTTAGGTGGTGCAGATTTTAAGTAATGATACCAAACATTGCATGTATAAAGCAAGATGCTTTATTCTCTTTTTCTTTTTTCTCTTTTCTTTATGTGTATGTAGTGTATATATTCTTATTTTGTCGGGTTTTTTTGTTATATGTTTTAATGTATATATTTAATAAAGTCTTTTTGCGGCCCTATTTGGACCGGGAGTCATTACTCACAGTCACTCATGCCCTCATCACCTCGAGGCTCGACTACTGTAACGCTCTCTACATGGGGCTACCTTTGAAAAGTGTTCGGAAACTTCAGATCGTGCAGAATGCAGCTGCGAGAGCAATTATGGGCTTCTCTAAGTATATTACTCCAACACTCCGCAGTCTGCATTGGTTGCCGATCAGTTTCCGGTCACAATTCAAAGTGTTGGTTATGACCTATAAAGCCCTTCATGGCACCAGACCAGAATATCTTCGGGACCGCCTCCTGCCGCACGAATCCCAGCGACCGGTTAGGTCCCACAGAGTCGGCCTTCTTCGGGTCCCGTCGACTAAACAATGTCGTCTGGCGGGACCCAGGGGAAGAGCCTTCTCTGTGGGGCCCCGACCCTCTGGAATCAGCTCCCCCCTGAGATTAGGATTGCCCCCACCCTCCCTGCCTTTCATAAACTCCTTAAGACCCACCTTTGCCGTCAGGCATGGGGGAACTAAAACATCTCCCCCTTGCCCATGTTGTTTTGCCGTTTGATTGATTGACTGTGTGCCTGTTTTTTTATATATATATATTGGGATTGTTTTATGAAATTACTAATTTTAAATTGTAATTAGATTGGTGGGCATTGGATTTGTTATTATGTACTGTTTTTTATTATTGTTGTGAGCCGCCCCGAGTTTGCGGAGAGGGGCGGCATATAAATTCAATAAATCTAAATCTAAATCTAATTTTTTTTTAAAAAAACAAACCTTAACCTTAGATTGTCTACAGTCTTCCTCTCCCAATTTCTAAGAGATCTGTAAGGGGCATCCATAAGCACACCACTGTGCCTACCGTACCTGTCCTACTGGTATACTGTCCTTTTTTATTGTTATTTTTTACTTATGTTATGTTTATACAAACAACTACTATCCTATACATGTTTGACAAATAAATAAATTAAATAAATAAATAAATAAATAAATAAACAGAGACAGAGAGAAAGAGATTTCCTGGCCATATTGGAACAGGGCAACTGTGGTTTTATTCACTCTGAAGTAGATACCAGAAAATAGCAATAGCAATAGCATTTAGACTTATATACCAATTCACAGTGCTTTACAGCCCCCTCTAAGTGGTTTACAGAGAGTCGGCATATTGCCCCCAACAATCTGGGTCCTCATTTTACCGACCGTGGAAGGATGGAAGGCTAAGTCAACCTTGAGCCTACTGAGATACAAGTACTGCACTTCAACCACTGCACCGCTGAGCTCTGTAGTATCTATTGTAAATGGTATCTATTGCAGCATGAATACAGTAGATATGCAGCATCCTGTGATGTGGTGACACCTTAATCCTGTTTAATTTTGTTGCCAACTATCAATTCTCTTTTTCCCTGGATAAATTCCATTTGTTTTGTCAATCCAAATGATTTTTATTTTAATTTTTTTAAAAACGTGCTCTATATTTTCCCATGGAATATTAACCTGATTTTAGGAATTTGACACTCTTTGCAAAGCCCTGAAGACCTGGTTGCCAATGGGCCTGAGATGGAGCCAATTGAGTGTCTTATGGATTAACTGATTGTTGGGGTTTTTTTTTTACTATTTTTTATTGTTTGTATATTGGGTGTAATCTTTACACGCAAGGCAGTTAATCTCATGTCTGCATTGCATGATGGATGGAATATCAAACCAAGTGTTTTATGTTTATCCAAATGTATATCTTTCCCCCATTTTTGGAACTCTTGCTTTAAAAATCTCAGCAACCTTCACGTAGTTGTCTGAGTAACAATCCTCCTCATAAGATGTAGAAAACCCAGTTTTCCTCCTCGTATCTTTATCTGCAGAAAATCAAATGGAGAAATTGCCTGGAGAAATTATTAGGTCACTATATTAACTAGTATGTATGCTGCATAATTTTAACTTGCCCTCACCTTTCCTATCTTGAAATTCAGAGTTAATCTGTATGGTAACCTTTTAAGCTACCTAAGTATATAATCACATTTTTAACAGAGCTTTGATGTTTTGCAACATATTTTATGTGTCTTAACTTTAAGTCAATGATTCTTCTTCTCCATTTTATATGTAAACTCTATCTTAATCTGTGATTCAGATAATTTCTCTCACTAAATAACTAAATAACCATCTTATTGTTTGAGGAGTATGGAGATCAGATTTATCTGATGTATTTAGTCACTGTTACCTGACTTCAAAAAGATGTTAAGGAACATAGTATTATAGCAGAAGAAGTGTTGCACTTAACTGACTTTTGCAGAAGAAACATAACATCTGCCTGCCTGCCTGCCTGCCTGCCTGCCTGCCTGCCTGCCTGCCAATTTGGATTTCTGGACTGCCCTTCTCCAGCGTACTTGGGGCGGCTCACAAGATAAAATCAATTACAAAATACAAAATGTAAGAAACTGAAACATAAAATGTAAATCTAAAACCCCAAACAATTAAAATCATTCAACCCGGTTCATCCAATCACAGTCATACAATCATATTATCAGCTGGAGCAGAGTGCCAACACTCAATGGCCCATTAATACAAGCACGACATGAAGATGAGGCACATGAAATCTTTTATTCAGCATGGTGGCATTCTGGTTCAAACCGGGAGGAATCCACCTCTGGTATGAATGTAAGAAAGTGAGAAATGTTCTTGCATATATGAGAAAAAGCAATAACTAGGACACAATTTATTGTCTTAGAAAGAGTACTGAAGATTGCTTTAGCGTGATGTTCTCCAGTCATTTGGAACTCAGATACTGTCAGTTTAAGCCAACATGACCAATGGTCAGGGTTAAAAATGGTAAATGAGAGATAAATCTCAAAACATTAGGTTGGGAAAAGACTAAGGTTTCATTGTGTCATAAATATATTTTATGTTTTACACAATTCAGGCCTAAAAATTAAAAGAATCTCAACTGTCATAGAATGCCACAATAGCTGTACAAGGTGGTTCCTTTCCTGATATATTTAAGATTTATGTGGCACACAATTATTTTAGACCTTCATTCTTTTGTCTCATTCTATCCAAATGTCATCTTGCATCCAAAAAAATTGCAAGAATCTTCTCTTTGAGTTTGCAGATATTCACAGGTGAATCTGAAAAGGGTTATTTATTTATTTTTACCCAGGAAATAGAGATACCAAATCTGTATCATGCTGCAAGAGCAGAATGGTCTCACCGGGGGGTAAAACAACAATATTTACAACACTCTACATTGTTGAGCAGTATGGAAGGATGAAATGTTCTGTAGAAGAACTGAGATGGAAGTACAACCTTTTCTTTCATATTATACAGGAAAGTATACCATGCATAATTCCCAGCCTCAACCAAAACATATTTTTTGTTTCTTACATAATTAAAGGCTCTTTCCAGGGAACCATTGAAATAGTATGCCATTTAAGCATAATAGTATGGTACATTTAAGAAAGAAGAGAGAGATACACAAACACATACGTATATATTTATAATGTCAAATTGTAAAAGGATTGCCTTTTACAATTTATCTATTTATTTATTTGTTGCATTTAGAGCCCATCTCTTCTTTGAAGGCAACTTACTTGGGAGGAGCCTCCCTAATTTTATCCTCACAATTATAACCCCATGAAGATAGATTGTTTTGAGAGAGCTATTGGCCCAAAGTCAACCAATGAGCTCCATAATCGAGGGGATTGTGCATTTAGTTCCCCTTGATCCATCGCCAGCATCTGAAACATTATAGTACATTGGCTCCCTTCTATGCATCGTATTTGATTTCTCTAATACAAGTTTTTTCTTTTGTATTAAATATTAAGAGGACTTTACATTAGAAGGTAAATTCATGACATTACAATTGTATGGTAAAGTCTCCTTTGAATCAGTCTCAGATTCTAATATCTTCATAGAGACGGCCATGTAGTTTTCTTGGTAACAGTACAAAAGTGTTTGCCACTTCCCTTGTTTGATTTTTTTCCTTCCCAATTTAAACTAAAGCCCTGGGATTCCCTAGAAGTCTTCCCTCCAAGACTGATGCTACTTAGTTGGGTGTCCCAATATATGCAGGTTGTAAATAATAAATAACACTTCCTTTATTTTCAATCATAGAGCAGCACAAGATAATACAAAACCATAAACCTTACAGCCAACAAAATTTACAGATGGTAACTTCATCAATATAAGTGTAAAGAATGACTAAAATATTAGCATCACTATCACAAATGTCAAATGATATTAAATTTTAATATTGCACAGAAGAAAGATGCAACATAAAATGTAAGGTCTTGATAAATAGTAATAGATGTATAAGAGAACAATTAAAAAAACCCTACCATTGCACAGAAGCAGTTTAATGTATAATATATGAGGTAACTAAAATTGCATTACCAATACCAAATTAAGAACATTATGATTTTCAAAACTATATATAGGAATCATTAATATTCTGACTAAAACTAATCCTTTCTATCTAAGCTAAAGGCTGAGTTTATCCTCACAATTACAACCCCACTTCGATAGATTGTTTTGAGAGAGATGTTGGCTCAAAGTCAACCAATGGGCTGCATGGATTCTAACACATTTTGGAATAATTGCATGCATGGATAAAGCTGCATGGATTCCAACACATTTTAGAATAATTGCACCTCTGATTGAAATAAGCTGAGGCCCACTTAACCATTTTTCCTTGATGATAGGACACTGCATATATCCTACAGTCAAGGGATGGCCATCAGCCATTTTTCAAGCAGCTCTGAAGAATCAGACTTGATTGAATGGAAGAGTGGGGAGAAAGGAGCCAAAATCTATAGGGTTCCTTCATATGTAATGTTCTAATGTATAGAAGTTATGGCTAAATATCTGGCAGAAAGTGGACTATGGGTGTGTTTTTCCAAATGCAGTGAGTGTGGTGAAGGTATAGTTTTAGAAGAACTCTCTCTCTCTCTCTTTTTCTGTGTGTGTGTGTGTACACATAAAATACATATAGTACATAATGTATCTTTTTGTGTGCCTGTGTGTAATATGTATGTACACATTTGGCATATATACATAGGAATAAATGGTATATTTTGGATGTTCATTAGTAGTAAATAGACAGGGAAATTATATTTTGTTGAGGCCTTTGAGGCGGGGAGAAGCCAGACACCCTAACACTAACCCGTGATGTGAGTGACATCAAGTTGGCCATGCCCACCCAGTGACATGCCCACCCAGCCACTCCCACCAACATCACATGATTATAAAGCCATGCCCACAAAATAAGCCATGCCCACAGAGAGGTAGTAAAAATAAATAAATTGGAACCCACCCCTGTCTCTTTCCACCCTCCCTATCCCTCTTCTCCAGTGCGTCAACACTGAAGTCTCAAAATGGCCTCAGTCAGGCCAGTTTCAAGGTTCACAGTCAAATGGGGAAAGCCTATTTCTGAGGGAATGTTTGTTTCCTTGGAGAAACGCTTCACCCACTTTCTCCCCCAGGACATTTGCTGAAGAATTCAAAGAAATGTTTCAAGGTAGCTCTATAAACTCAATAGTTACAACCCGTTATGCTGTAGTAATGAAGTTAATAATATGTTTTCATAAGCACTTTAATCTCTCTGTTGAATCAATTCCAATTGGTTAATATTCTACTATCATCTGGAAATATTATAGCTGTAATCACAGGTCGCCCATATAAAATCCGATCATTGGTTTTAGCAATGACATGGTGTCTCAGTGGCTTAATGACACTGGAGAGGGACTTTGTTCAGGCAGTTCGAGTCCTAGCACTGCATAGCAAGGTGAGCACCCATCAATTGGCTCACCTTTCCCCCCCTCCCAGCATATCAAAAACATGTTCTATGCAACTAGATAAATAGGGATCATATCAATGAGAAGAGGAATTGATGCTTTGTGCAGACAGTCAGAACCCTGCACCCATTTACAAGGCAACCTCAGTGGGGGGGGGGGGGAAGCCTGGACACTGCTGCAGGTTGCTGTTGGTCTTTCTTTCTAGGGTGGAGCTAGCTCACCCCTTTTGGTGCACCATGGATAGTTCACAAGTGTGAATCAAATGGGCTAGTAGTCTTAGGTAGCTAAATAACTATTCTGTGTTATCATTCTAGTCTCCTGGCTATTATAACATTGACATATGTTAAATAAATAATAAATAATAATTGGTTTAGCTATCTCTCTAGGTTCAGAGAAAAGGCTTTCCCAGTTTTATCACAAGTTATTTTAATTTCTGCTTTGAACTTGAGTAACAGCCAATTTGGGGTAGGGGTTAAGGCAGCAGGCAAGATCATGAGCAACCATTAGTTGTAGCTCTCCTTAGGCACCAAACCAGATGGGTAACCTTGGGCCAGTCATTTTCTCTCAGCTCTGGACTCATGCAAGCAAACGTCAGGGTTCAAAAACTGACTCGAAATCAATACATATTTGGATGCCTGACACATATGGAGTCAGTGTGGTGTAGTGATTAAGGTGCTGGCTTAGAAACCAGGAAATTGTGAGTTCTAGTCCGGTCTTCAACATGAAGGATGGCTGGGTGACTTTAGTCTAGACCTGTGTTTCCCAACCTTGACAACTTGAAGATATTTGGACTTCAACTCCCAGAATTCCCCAGCCAGCGAATTCTGGGAGTTGAAGTCCAAATATCTTCAAGTTGCCAAGGTTGGGAAACACTGGTCTAGACCAGCGTTTTCTAACCTTTTTGTTTGGCCATGCCCCACCTAAGCATCTCTAAAATCCTGATGCCCTCCTCCATGACATATGGCATATACTAGTTGGCATGGGGCAACTAGTATATGCCACCCCTCTGTTCTGACCATTAATGTTATGTGTGGGTGTGATTGAGTAAATTGACTGTTTTTTAAATTAATGAGTTTTTAATTTATATTTTTAACTATTAGATTTATATACATATTGTTTGCATTGTATGTTGTGAGTTTCCCCGGGTCCCCAGAGAGGGGCGGCATACAAGTCTAGTAAATAATAATAATAATAATAATAATAATAATAATAATAATAATAATAATAATAATAATAAAAAATAATTATTACTATTCAAAAAGTGAACTCCTGCTTACACAGAGGAAGTCTAGAAGGCCATTAACTTGGTTAACTCCAATTGCCCACATTAAAAGTCAAATTGCCCCCCTGTGGGACATGGGCCCCATGTTGGGAACCAGTGGTCTAGACCCTCTTTCATAACCCACCTCAAAGGATTATTGTTGTGGGGAAAAGAAGAGATGGGAGAATTTAGCATATTTGCCACTTTGAGATAGATTATATATCTATATATCTATATATCTACAGTATATGTCTATCTATATGTCTGCCTGCCTGCCTGCCTGCCTGCCTGCCTGCCTGCCTGCCTGCCTGCCTGCCTGCCTGCCTATCTATCTATCTATCTATCTATCTATCTATCTATCTATCTATCTATCTATCTATCTATCTATCTATCTATCTATGAGAGAGAGATGATAGACAGACAGACAGACAGATAGATAGATAGATGAGAAACAGAGAGAGAAATAGATGTAAAGTGGGTTACAAAACTAACAATAATAATCTAATAACAATCTAATAGTGTAGCCAAATTGCTTTATTCTTCACCTAAAATACCACTTTCTTGATTTCTCCACTTCATTTAAAATCTACTATTATCTTTCTGTCCTTGGCTATTGTTCCCTGCCATCACCATCCACTACCCTCATATTCAACTTTTCATCAAAGTCTTGTTTTTCCTGACTGGCAAGGCCAGAATGCAAGAATTGAAGAGAGGGAAGATAAAAAATTTGAGGCAGGGAGTGTTTTTTTATTTGACAGGTCCTGAAATTTAATGCAAGCCATCACTTATGTGAAACTAATCCTGCTTCAAAAACAGCTAACAACAAAAGCATCCATAGATTTTAGCATTACATGGAAACATATAACAAATTAGATGTGTGAATGTGTGAGTGACTTAGATATTTGATTTTTTATGCTCCTAAATTACCACTTGAGGGGAAGAATTGGCATCTTTCACTCATGGGATTTCCAGAAAGAGATAAACTCCTGCATTTCTTTGACAAAAATCCCATAAGTACAAAAGAAAAGCGGGAGAGAGAATGAAAGCATTTCCTTCATATATTTCTCTTAATATGTCATAAAATGAGAAAAGCCATTTTAACACAAAGAAATTACACTTCCTGAATCAACTTGCAAGCCAGAATACAAGCTTCTGCACATATTTTTTTTAAAAATTCTGTTATGATTCTGAACTCAAAGAAAGGTAGACTAAAATCTATGTATTAAGGGGAAATGTGCACAAAAATGTATTTATTACGTTAGAGAATATTTTTCTAACAAAAGGTATCTACAGTAATACCTCGTCTTACGAACCTAATTGGTTCTGGAAGGAGGTTCGTAAGGCGAAAAGTTCGTAACACGAAACAATGTTTCCCATAGGAAACAATGTAAAAGTGATTAATGCATGCAAGGGGGGAAAAATTGCAAAATGGTGCTCCGCTGGGCGCCGTCGCCTGGCTATCACCTTTTAAAACAGCCAGGGGACTTCCTGGCGTTCTCCCGAACCCGAACTTTTTGGGTTCGGGTTCGGGAGGCCGCCGAGAAGCGCTGCCGCCCGGCTGTCACCTTCTGAAACAGCCGGAGGGCTTCTCGGCGTTCTCCCAAATGCCGAACCCGGAAGTTTGGCAAAAGTTCAGGTTTGGGTTCGGGTTCCGGAGGCCGCTGAGAAGCGCCCGGCTGTTTCAGAAGGTTACAGCTGGGCGCCGCCACCCGGCGGAGCACCATTTTTTCAATTGGCAGCTGCATTTTTGGCCGATCTGGAGGCTGAAACAGAGGTGGGGAATCCCAATAGGGAATTCCATGGGCAGAGCTTTGACGTCACGAAGACGTCCTTCCTGGAGGCCACATTTCGGCCAACCAGGAAGGACGTCTTCATTGCACGAGGGCCCATTGTGGATTTTTTTTAAAGTCACATATTAATGTGGAAATAGATGGAATTATTGAAAGAAAAATGAGAAGGAGCAAAGTCAAATTTGATCTTTTAAAAACATTATATATATTGTTTGTAGATTGTTCTGAGTTCGGGTTTTGCCCTGTGTAATATTTTGCATGTCTATGTGATGTTTTGGTGAAATCACATTCATCATCATCAGGCTGAAGTTTCAAGCTTGAAACTTCAGCCTGATGATGGTGAATGTGATTTCACCGAAACGTCGCGTAGACATGCAAAATATTACACAGGGCAAAACCCGAACTCAGAACAATCTACATACATATACCCGTGAAAATCTACAAAAACAAATATATATATATTTGTTTTTGTAGATTTTCACGGGTATATGTATGTAGATTGTTCTGAGTTCGGGTTTTGCCCTGTGTAATATTTTGCATGTCTACGCGACGTTTCGTTGAAATCACATTCACCATCATCAGGCTGAAGTTTTAAGCTTCGTGTTGCTGTAAATATGGAATGTTTGTAACTGCCATTTCTTCCTTATATATAGTGTTGGGGGTGGAGATTTGGTTTGAATGTAGCAAATAGATTGGGTGACTATGTTTTAGTGATTTGATTGGTTGGTGGAATCACACTTACTTGAAAGATTGATATGGTGATTATTCTGATATGTTTTTTTGTTTAAGACTGGTTTCCAAATCTCTGGTAGGCGGGACCTATCATCTCTTTTATTCATGCATAGGGGGCGTTTCTCAATCTCTATAGCTTCTCTAGTAATTCTTCTGTATAAATTTTCTGTTTTGGAAAGTAATTTAGTTTTTTCAAAGTCAATTTTGTGCCCTGTTTTTTTAATGTGCTGGACAAGGGAGGAAGTCTTTTCTTCTTTTTTAACTGCATTCTCATGTTCTGCAATGCATTTGCTCACTCTTAACAGCTATCCAAAACAAACACAAGCCCCCCAAATATATCCTAGCTCTAACCAACCACTGTCTGACTAATACATACTTCATCTATAATGAACAAAGATATAAACAGATAGAGGGAGCCCCCATGGGATCACCCCTCTCACCTGTCATCGCCAACCTCTATATGGAATATTTTGAAAATAATGCATTAGAGCAATCTAAACACAAACCTAAACTTTGGCTGAGATATGTTGATGATACTTTTGTAATTTGGCCACATGGTAAGGAAAAACTAGACAATTTCCTCACACATCTCAACAGCCTACACCCTAAAATACAATTTACTATGGAAACAGAAGTCAATGATCAACTTCCCTTTCTAGATGTACTAATCTATAAAAAACCCAATGGCACCCTAGGACACACCATCTACCAAAAGAAAACCCATACCAACCGTTATCTAAATGCACACTCCCACCACCACCCCGCACAGATCACCTCAGTAGCCAAAACTCTCATCACCAGAACCAAATGCCTAGCTGACCAGGAGCACTTAAAAACTGAATTGAACAAACTTAAAGATGTATTAATTTCTAATGGATTCGAAAGGAAAACAATCACAAAACTAATAAAAAAAGAGACACCCCCCCCAAAAATCAAGATCAAGAACAGGACACTGGTACCACCCTTCTCCCTTACATCAAAGGCACCACAGACAAAATTATTAAAATCCTGCACAAACATAATATTAAAACTTCATTTGTCACTAACCAAAAAATATCAAACATCCTAAGGAACCCAAAAGATAAAATCCGACTAGAACACCAAGGAATCTATGAAATCCCTTGCAAAACATGTGCAGCCACATACATTGGACAAACCAATCAAAGAGTGAGCCAACGCATTGCAGAACATGAGAATGCAGTTAAAAAAGAAGAAAAGACTTCCTCCCTTGTCCAGCACATTAAAAAAACAGGGCACGAAATTGACTCTGAAAAAACTAAATTACTTTCCAAAACAGAAAATTTATACAGAAGAATTACCAGAGAAGCTATAGAGATTGAGAAATGCCCCCTATGCATAAATAAAAGGGATGATACGTCCCGCCTACCAGAGATTTGGAAACCAGCCTTAAACAAAAAAACATATCAGAATAATCACCATATCAATCTTCCAAATAAGTGTGATTCCACCAACCAATCAAATCACTAAAACATAGTCACCCAATCTATTTGCTACATTCAAACCAAATCTCCACCCCCAACACTGTATATAAGGAAGAAATGGCAGTTACAAACATTTCATATTTACAGCAACACAAAGCTTAAAACTTCAGCCTGATGATGGTGAATGTGATTTCACCGAAACGTCACATAGACACTCAAAATATTACACGGGGCAAAACCCGAACTCAGAACAATCTACATACATATACCCGTGAAAATCTACGAAAACAAATATTTTATATACAGTGGTCCCTCGATCATCGCGAGGGTTCCGTTCCAGGACCCCTCGCGATGATCGATTTGTCGCGAAGTAGCGGTGCGGAAGTAAAAACACCATCTGCGCATGCGCAGATGGTGTTTTTATTTCCACCGCAGCAGCGAGGAGCCGAAGATTGGGTTTCCCCGCCGCCTCGCTGCTGCTGCTTGTCCGCGCGCGTGCCGCCCGGCCCCCCCCCCCGCACTGTTGCTGGGGCCGCTTCTCAGCTGAGAAGTGGCCCTGGGGTTTCCCCGCGCGCGCGCGTGCCGCCCGCCCCCCCGCGCTGTTGCTGGGGCCGCTTCTCAGCTGAGAAGCGGCCCTGGGGTTTCCCCGCGCGCGCGCGTGCCGCCCGCCCCCCCCGCGCTGTTGCTGGGGCCGCTTCTCAGCTGAGAAGCGGCCCTGGGGTTTCCCCGCGCGCACGCGTGCCGCCCGCCCCCCCGTGCTGTTGCTGGGGCCGCTTCTCAGCTGAGAAGCGGCCCTGGGGTTTCCCCGCGCGCGCGCGTGCCGCCCGCCCCCCGCGCTGTTGCTGGGGCCGCTTCTCAGCTGAGAAGCGGCCCTGGGGTTTCCCCGCGCGCGCGCGTGCCGCCCGCCCCCCCCGCGCTGTTGCTGGGGCCGCTTCTCAGCTGAGAAGCGGCCCTGGGGTTTCCCCGCGCGCGCGCGCGCCGCCCGCCCCCCCACGCTGTTGCTGGGGCCGCTTCTCAGCTGAGAAGCAGCCCTGGGGTTTCCCCCCGCGCGCGCGTGCCGCCCGCCCCCCGCGCGGTTGCTGGGGCCGCTTCTCAGCTGAGAAGCGGCCCTGGGGTTTCCCAGCGCGTGTGCCGCCCACCCGCCCACGCCGTTGCTCGCGCCTTACCGGGGCAAGAGGGGGAAGACCCAGGGAAGCCTCTGCCCGGCGGGGAAACTCCACCATCTACGCATGCGTGGAAGGGCACGCATGCGCAGATGGTGGAGTTTACTTCCGGGTTGAAAACTCGCGATATAGCGTTTCGCGAAGATCGAGATCGCGAAACTCGAGGGACCACTGTGTATATATATATATATATATATATATATATATATATATATATATGTCACATGTATATATATATGTCACATATATATATAAAAATAATGTTTTTAGTTGAATTTTTTTAAATTAAGGGAGACTAGGATGGTACCATTTCAGCCTTGTTCTGGCCTCATCAGCTAGCCACACCATTCCTTACTGGGATTCGATCTGGCAGCCTCTGCCTTGTAAGGCATAGAGTTAGCAGTTGAGCCACCAGACCTTGATCCCTCTGTACCAGGGAGGGGCTATATGATTTTTTATGTCGGATCACCCTGGTATATTGAAGGAATGTCACAGCTCCTTTTTGCCTCTCGGCCCAACCCAGGGCCATTTCCAAGGCTGTTAATATTATTGATAGCCGACAATTCTATCTCTATGTGTCACATGGTTTTTTTGCTGAATTTGAAAATTAGGGAGACTAGGATAGATCTATTTCGGCCTTATTTTGGCCTCATCAGCTAGCCATACCCACTGGGACTTGAACCTGCAACCTTTGCCTTGTAAGGCAGAGAATTATCCTCTAGGCTACAGTATCCAATCCCTTCAGCTCTGCACCAGGGAAGGGTTACATATTTTTGTGTCGAATCACCCTGGTGTATTGAAGGAACATCACAGCTCCTTATTTGCCTCTCGGCCCAACCCAGGGCCATTTCCAAGGCAGTTAATTTTATTGATAGCCGACAATTCTATCTGTATGTGTCACATGGTTTTTTTTGCTGAATTTGAAAATTAGGGACACTAGGATAGATCTATTTCGGCCTTATTTTGGCCTCATCAGCTAGCCATACCCACTGGGACTTGAACCTGCAACCTTTGCCTTGTAAGGCAGAGAATTATCCTCTAGGCTACAGTATCCAATCCCTTCAACTCTGCACCAGGGAAGGGTTACATATTTTACTGGTGTACTTTTGAATCCCCTGGCTTCCAAACAGGATATATAGCTGAGGATAAACAAAATATAGCTGTGTTATCGTGAGACTCCTCCCTCCCTCTTCTCTGCAATCTGATAGAATGACATTTGAAAAAGAACCACCTTATTAACTTTTCTATTATTAACTACTACTAAACAGGCAGCTTTCATTTATGATATTTCACAATTATAATGTCAAAATTGGAGTTCAATATTTTGACACAGAAACCAAATTGCAGGTACTGGAATTTCAAACTTCAGGTATTAGAAATTTGAAAAATTAAACTTCTTTTTAAAAACTGTCTACTATGTTCCTAGGCTTCACTCCAGGAAAAATCATACAGGATACAGAGCGATGGTGTGATGCTTCTAGATAAAGAATTCTTTGCACTATCAATAAAAAACTTCCTCAAACTAATTCATCTATTTCAAGGAGGAGGAGGAGGAAGAGGAATGGAAAAATGTGGGGAGCTGCAGTTAGAAATGATTAAAAATATCTTCTGAAATTTCTATACAATTCTGTGAGTGGAGCTTGCTTTCATGGCAAATTCATTCCTGCACACACAAAAATGTTTTTTTTCTTACCATGAAGCAGAACTTTAGCAGAGTAATAAACAAGGGTACCAATTGATCCCATCATCAGGATCTATTTTCTTGGCCCATTTTTTTGAAATTATTATTTTAATAAGAACCAAATTTGTCACCTCTGGGATCATCCACATTTATGGTAACTCTGAGTGATTTTGATCCCAGTATAAGACAATACACCAATCAGGGGATCACCCTTAACATTTTAGGTAGAAAGATGATCAGAGACATCTAATAGACATGGTGGGAAATAATCTATTTTACTTTCTCAGGATATTTTTGGTGGGAATTGGGCATTTCCTGACTTTTAAAAAATAAATGTTAACTCTGTTTTAAATTTTATACTATAATGATGCTAATTTTCAGCAACTGCAGTCAGCTCTGCTCTTCACATTCGTGGTCTAAACTAAGTTGTGTATTATTTATTTTGTTTTGTTTTATTATTTTATTTTTGCTACAGTCTGTCTTCTCTCATCCCGCCCCCCGCTTTTTAAAGTAAAACCTTTTGCTATATGTCAATTTAATTAAAATCTCCGGCTTTGGAATGAAATGTGTATTGCAATGCACAAAGATAATTCTGTACTATACGCATTGTGACCTTTTCAACATTCTGCATTTGTGTTTCGATTAGCAAAGCACTCAGTAAATTCTCACCTCTCAGTGAGAAATGGGCCACTACCATTCTAAAGTTCCTTCTGTACACTTCTGTACACAAACCAGCACAAGCAAATCTGCCCATTTCAAGACAGATCTTATATGCCATAGGCACAGGGCTTTTCATTTGAAAAGCACCTTGTATTGCATCTTACTTTTCTTAATAGTTGCAATTAAGTTTTGAGTTTTCCCCCCAGTGATTTTCATGTTGAGGAATAAGGGAGATTGAATTCATACACATAGTCATTGTGCTACTCCCTTCTGGGTTAAGCAGTGTTGTGCAAAGAGCAGAAAAAATATTTAGTAGTAAGCAAAAGGAAATAAAGGGAGGATATAAGAAAAATGAGAAGGATATCTAATTAAATCATTTTACCCTGTTTCAACCTCCTTAGGTTTCTGTCCTTGCCTACCAACTTTACTTCCATCATGTCCTTTCATCACTTTAAATATTGCTCCCCCTCTTTTTTTTTCTTTAAATGTATGAGCTCCTTTTTGTATCCATTACAATTCAGTGGTGGGATTCAAATAATTTAACAACTGGTTCTCTTCCCTAATGACTGTCTGGGTAGGTGTGGCTGGGTGGTCATGTGACTGGTTGGGTGTGGGCCATGGCCAACTTGATGTCACTCACATCGAGGGGCGCGTTGCCTGGCCTCACCTTGTCATGCCCAACCCCACCTTGCCCCTCCCAGTTACTCCTTGTCACACCTAGCCTCACCTCCTGGCCACTCACCTCAAAGGCCTCAACGTATCTATAGTTCAGCAAAAATGTCGTGCACATTTTTTTTAACTTTATTATCTGCATCTACATCAGTGGTGGGTTGTAAATATTTTTGCTACCAGTTCATGTGCATGCTCATGTATGCGCTTGACAGTTCTGAGCATGCACAGAAGTATCCTGGGTGGGTAGGCAGAGCCTTCCACCACCAGCACTACCGGTTCTAAGAAATGGTCCAAACTGGGAGCAACTCGCTGCTGATCTACATACTATAGATGTACTTTTATGAACTACTGATAAGTGGCTCAATTGCTTTGCCCAAAAATTTGATAGGTGTTATGCCGGGCTTCACGTTACAAGCCCCTCAGTTAAGTCCAAAGTAGAAATTCAAACACACACATTTGTAAAATAAACAAAGTTGATTTATCAAAAGGAAAATACTGTCCAAAACACACTTTTAATCAGCCAAAGTGCTCTCCCATGCACCACAAGCCTTGAATGCTGTGAAAAACATAAAACAAAAGCAAAGCAGATAAAAAGCAGCTGTGAAGATGTCACAGCCACCCCCTTCAAGAGTCCTCATGCTTAAACTTAACTGTGAATTGTTCCACAAAGTCCTTGTAAATCCTGAATCCGTTCACAAAAGTCTCTGTAAATTTCTGAAGCAAACCACAAGCCTCTTTCTCTCAAAACAGATAAACTCCCACGCCGAGAGGCAACAATGGTGGCAAATTATCAGCAGCCCCATTAGCCTAATTGCCCCAGCCACAAGTGTTCTCCCTTATTTCCTATAATACTTGCGCATTTGTTCCTTGACATCAACCTGCGTCTGCAAACATCTATGAATGCCTCTATTTCTTAATCTAATGGTAATGATGAAGATGATGGTTCACTAATGGGGTAATTAGCTAATGGGCTGCCTGTAATTACCTCCTCCGTTGATCCTACTTCACTTCCAGAATCTTCCCCTGAAACAGACGCTTCACTTTCGGAAGCTGTTTGCAGTAAAACCGGCCTCTGATAATGTGAGGATTCTCCCACATCAACCCCCACAGTCCTTGGAGCAGAATCTGGCCCAGAACCAATCACAACAATAGGTAGGTTGCAAAACATACTTCTGAGGGGCTGCCAAAAAGAAGGGTGGGCAATGTATTTTCCAAAGTAGCCAAAGACAAAATAAGAATAGATGGAAATTAAACTAAGAGAGAAGCAACCTAAAACTAAGAAGAAACTTTCCAACAGTGAGAACAATTGACTAGTGGAACTGCTTGTCTCTAGAAGTGCGCCACTGGGCACTGGCCCTGTTGGGATCTGAAGGGAAGGGTGCTCAGGCCAACTGAAGCACATGGAAACTGTGGAGCCCCTTGAGGCCTTTGGGACAGATCAGATCATTCAAGACTTTGGTCCTCAGGGAGGGCTCTGTCATGGAGGGCTGTGTGCCTGGACCAGGCTCTTTCTCTTGGGATTCTCTACTGGAGACCCATGGAAGCAGAGAGCCAGGCCTGAAATGCAGCCAATTCTTGCCATGTCTCCCCTGAGGTGAGCATGGTGGAACAGGTCTCCCTCCCAGAACAGGTCTCCCTCCCAGAACAGGTCTCCCTCCATTGCCATCAACCTTACCTTCTCAGGCCAGGCAAGGAGTGGCTGGGAGGGGAGAGGTGAAGGATCAGGCATGGCGAGGCATGCTATTCAGCCAGTTCACCAAACTGTACCAAATGTTAGCAACTGGTTCAGCCAAACTGATGTGAACCAACTGAATCCCACCACTGCACCGCATACATGCACAACTCTCTTGCTCTTTCCTTTCCTCTCAAAACTCTCTGTCTTTCACTCTCTCCATTCTATGATCCAATCTTCATTTATTCTCTCTATATAACCAAAATACTTCAATACCCTGCTATTCTTCTGGTCACTTATTGAATTTTTCTATCCAATCCATGTTTTTTCATCCCACATTCATTCTTGCACTCATCTCTCTTTGTTTTATTATGTGTGCACTTCCTCAATGACCTGTTCCTACAGCATTCCACTTATATTTAAGTTTCTCTGAACATACTCTATTCTCCTTTTCATGTCTTTATAGCAATTTCCATTTCATTTGAAAAACATTTATTCCTCTCAACTGATCACCCACTATCTTTCTATCAGCATCTCCGCATCTTTAAAATGTATCCCTTCTTGGTAAACGTTCTACCAAGGGACATATATTCATCTCCTGTTCTAATATTTTGCTACCTTGACATACTTTCCATTTAGTCATTCTATTCTCCCTGTTAAACTTGGGTCTTTGACATATTACCTTTCAAATTCTTATTGCTCGTTGCATCTAATATTCATTGCAAATCATTTGAGTTCTCAGCCAACAAATTACATGATCTGCATACAAATTACATATACTCACATCCCCAATCTAGACAGCAGCATTGTCACAACAATTGTTTTCTGTCGATTTATCCATGAATACATTAAGCAGCCACAGTATCAGTTCTTTCAGATGGGCCAGGTTAGGTATCCCAAGGAATACTAGAACACAACTACATTGACATAGGGTATAAAAATAGGCTATTGAGATCCTGACAATGTTTCCTCTTCCCTTCATCTTATACCAAAACAAGTCAAGATGTTAAGGTGAGGTAATTTATGGTTTCTTCTTTGTGCTTTCTTGCTTCCTTGGGCTAAGATCATTTTTTAATAAAGATTGCTGCATATTTTTTCCCAAAATCGTATCAATGCCCTCTAAAAGGAAAGGATTTCCCCTGTTCAGGTGTGTCTGATTTTAAGGGGTGGTGCTCATCTCTGTTTCCCAGCTAAGGGAACTAGCATTGTCTGAAGACACTTCCATGGTCATGCAGCCAGTCTTAACTCTGAATCTAAGCTGGCTGAAGCCATCTTGTGCTGCTTCATAGTTGCTGCATACGATGGGGAGGGGGAGGATGAGAGGGAAATAGCTGGACCATCTCATAGACAAAATAAAGAGTTCTCCTGAGGGAACCAAAGTCATCCCAAAAGATGGCAGTAGGAGGAGGCAGAAGTGATTAAGGTAGCCCACCAACCATTTTGATTGGACAATGTGACCTGTGAGACTTGTTTGTTTGTTTGTTTATATTTTGTCCAATACACAATGAGGGTTTTAGTGTGTGTGTGTGTGTGTGTGTGTGTGTATATATATACATACACACACACACATATTTGTTTTCGTAGATTTTCACGGGTTCGCCTTAGAACAAGGACAGAATCACCAGCCTGAAGATGATGAGTGAGACCTCGTCGAAACGTCGCCAGAAATTTCCAAATCCTACACGGGAAGAAACCCGAATATACCAAGACCGTCATATATATATATTTACACGCACGCACACACACACACACACACACATAGTAAAATACATGATGAAGGTTATAGAGGAGATACTCATAGTAAAATATATCTAAGAAAGAATAGAAAAGAAGATATAGTAATAGAACATATCAATGAAAGAATAGAAGAAGAGATATAGGAATAGAAGAAAGGTATAGGAGATATAGGAGAGCAATTGGACAGGGGACAGAAGGCACTCTAGTGCACTTGTACTTGGGTCACCGGGGGCGGGACTTTTGCTCTTTTAATTACATGGTAACCATGAGAAAATTTTGGAGTTGGTTTTCACTGGCTGTGCTGATATAATGTGTGTAATAAACATGTTCTCTTAGGGACATTCTTGCCTTGGGGTTCTGATTTCTTTGGATGTGTTACTTGGAATGCTGACAGCCAGCATTCCATGCAACCAAGATGCGTGGAATGCTATTACCTTCCCAACAAAGTGGTACCTATTTATCTACTTGCATTTGCATGCTTTCAAACTACTAGGTTGGCAGGAGCTGGAGCAAGAATCAGCAGCTCACTTCATTGCACAGTGCTTGAGTCTTGATCTGCAATCTTCTGATCAACAAGCATAGCTTCTTAACCATTAGGCCACTGTGCTTCCATGTAGCCTGCTCCTCTACACAAGAGCTATCTCTTTTCCTTGGCTTACTCCTTAAACTTTGGTGAACTATCCACGAAGCAGTCTATTTATTTATATGACTGTTTCATACCATTCATAGCATTTTTATTGCATTTGCCAACCAACCTTCAGTTCTAATCATATTCATGCAAAATGTTCCAGCCTCCATGCATATTTATTTTATCTTATGTTTTCTCTTAATCATAATCATTCAAATTAATTCATCCAAATAAACAGGGTTTCCACCCCTTACATTTCTTAATCCCCTCTAAAAAGTGAAAAGCTGGTATTCATGCACCCGCCCCCAAAGTCTGACATAAAATTGAACTCTCTCTCTCTCAGCCTTATTACATCTTGTACTCTTTCAATCAAGTATTTTCTCAGAAATATATTTATCAAATTGTATTTGTTCATTTTGCATTCACTTCTATTGCTTTTCCCTTTATGGTTCATCATTCTTGTCTTTGTCAGGCCCAGGATACAGCCTTCTAATAATATGCTAAGTAAAGCATCCTGCCCAAACATCCAATCTCAATGTAAAGCACTGATTTAAATGTGGGTTCATAAACACAATATTGCATTAATACCAGGAGGAATTATTAGATTGGAATGAAACACCCTTCTCCCTTAACATAAGGCTAGGTTATGAAGTTGCAATTTTATTATTTAGTTTTATTGTTTTAAATTAAAGAAAGCAATACAGTTTTTTCTATCTTGCTGATTTAATAGGTTAATAAAATCTACGGGCAAACATATTGTTGATGTATGGCAAGTCTTCCTCTTCATGTTGAGTAAAGTGCTTAACAAAACAAAAGTTTTCCCCAGGGGTGTTTTTACTCCTGTATTATATGTGATGGTGGCAACCTTTACTGAACTTCCTCTTCCAGCCTCAAGGGATGAATATGGTCATCTCTACATAATATATATCCAATTCATTGATTTTAATGCAGCTCCCTTACTTTTAAATGAAATAATGAGATCAAGGAGACATATTAATAAACAAGAGGAGTATGCCAAATAGCACAGCTTAAAACATTCTCTTTGATTAACTATCTCACATTGACTGTGGAAGCAGGCAATTGATTGCGACCAGCTGTTGCAAGTTGATGCCTACTAATTCCAGCTCCTGTCATGTAAACCTACATGGTAGCCATCATTAGAGACAACAGAGGAAATCAATTACCTTTACTTTGTCTTTGCCAGGGGAATGGGACTGAATACCTTGTTCGGTTGCCAACCTATGAATGTTGGTTGTTTTGTATTCTTTTGAGAGCAGGAGTCCCACAGTGTCACCTGCATAAGTAGTAGAGAAAGAGAACCAGCAGAGTTTATCTACAATAAATCTTATGGAAATCAGTCTCAAGGTCATGTCACCCACTACAATATTATGTAGAAATTGATGCTATGAGATGCAGCATCAGCACAAGTTAGGAATATATAAGAAATTTACTACAGATTGAGGAAAGCAGCAAAAACTGAAAAAAGAAGAAAAATAAGCTGTATTGATTATCTGAAACAAATAGTAGAAGCAAGCAGAACTCCTGCTGTCCATCATTCTTCTGTACAGAAGTTTGGGGGAAACAGCATTTATCTTGCAGGAAAGAGTATACAAAACAGCATGTAATTGTGAAAGCTGTATACAAAATGATCGTAAATAGGGACAAAATCAATCTTGAAAACAAAGAAAGAAAAATTATACAAATACTTATGCAGTTTTATTGTATCCAGTTTTGGGATGGCTGGTTGGCTGGCTGGATAGATGGATGGATCGATTGAATCATTGGAATGGAATCAGACAAACCAACAGACAGACTCAGCTAAGAGAAATGTGGTCTGACATGCATATTTGTGCATGATTTTCATAACCCTCACACAAACAAAATGATATGGCTCTACAGAACAATTAGGTCAGAAGCATGCATTATATTATGTATGACATTGTACCTGCAAGAACATGGGTTCATTGCATCTCAACTTGCAATTTTGCTGCCCCTTCGCCTCCAGGGATGCTGCTGAAATGTTCCCTAGCCAAATGACAGCCATGATTTTGGAATCTCAATTTAACCAGGTTTCCTTTCAAAATATAACTTTGGAAGCTATCTGAGAAACATTGTGTTCACTGATGAAACAAACAAACAAACAAACAAACAAAAATGCATCATGGAACTGGATTTCTCTAATGTGCCATGATTTAAGTTGCTAAATGATATATAGAGAAAATTGCAACTGAATTTTGTCCATATTTTTAAATATTTCACCATGTTTGTCTCTTGGGTTGCCCTCGTCATACATTTTAACAACGCTCACATGCACATCAGAAACGAACCTTGATAAAACAAGCTAATTGTTGTCTGGAATGCCTTGGTGAAGTGAATTAAACCGAGAATAAAATTATTCACCATAAAATGTCAACCTATGAAAGAGTGTTTCCCAACCAGGTGTTGGAACATTAACCCCTGGATTCTGAGACTTGAGATACAACACATTTGGTGTGTCCCTGGGTTGGAGAAGATTGCCAGAGATGTTCCCATGGAAAGTGGGGAAGGATTCAGAGGTTGTTGCTTTGGACCCTAACAATCTGTGCAGTTTCAAGAGGCAAAATAGAAGCTTTTCAGTTACAACATGGAAGGTCTGGAGTTGATTTTCCAAAGAAATAATTTGTCCCCATTCTTTTCCAGTCTTTTGCAGTGGTGTACATTGTTTATTGGTTTATTATACTTTTTAAAATAATCTTTTAATGCTTGTTAGCGATCCAGAACCATGTATTTAAAATAGAAAGAAAGAAAGGAGGGAGGGAGGGAGGGAGGAAGAGAAATGAGAGAGGAGAAGAAAGGAAAGGAAAGGAAAGGAAAGGAAGAATAATGACATGTATATGCTAAAATCTGTAAGTAAAATATTACAAGCTAGCTGTTGTGGCTTGACTCTTCTTAAGCAATTGTTAAAAGGACATTATAAATAAATGTTGTTGTTATTGTTGTTGTTGTTGTTGTTGTTGTTGTTGTTATTATGAAAGAAAGAAAATCAAATCTTGTCCACTGCGAGGGGAAGGAGAAGTTTCCAGCGCTTTGTTGATTTGGACATTGCAACCATACATATAGTACCTCAAGTGTGGCTGAGGCACATTGTTCACTATGGAAGCTGCTCACCACAATCCTCCATGCATTCAGGCTGGAGGTCCGAAGGGGAGTTGTTCTTATGAATATAACTTTTCTAGATGAATAAACAAGGCTGGAGCAAAGTCCTGATCTTTATCCAATCTGAGTCTTCTCATGAATTTTCCCCTCCTGTATTTCAATGACTTCTCTTAGAGAAATAATATGTAATCCAATTATCTGTTTCTTTCTCTTAATTCATACAGAAGTAACAGTTCAATTTGCTAGGCCTATTTTATAGAAGAAAGGTAGTGGAGGGACATAGTAGAATGCAAGATGAGATACTGCTGGCACACTAAGTAAGCAAAAGGCAACTCCCATCAAAATGCCCGGCATCTGAAAGCCATTTTACACTCTGTCTCATCCTGCTGCCTCCATTTACCTGTCACTCCATGATTAATGAGATGTACTTCAAAGCAGTGGTGAGATGCACAGCCCCATTAATAAGGATTGTTTGTAAACTGCTGCCACATCATTGGATGAAGGATGCCATGTAAACAGCAGTGATTAACAAAGAAAGTTCTGATAGAAAAAGCAAAGGTACACTTGGAGAATACTGATGCTTGGAAGACTTCCTGAAGGCTATGGAAAGGATCTGGTGCTCTGAAGTGTTGTGATTCAGCCTGAGGCTGCTCAGGGACCAGCTGTGTCTCTGCTGGCTCCATGCTCGGAGGAGGAGGACAGCGAAGAGGAGGGGGCTGAACAGTCAGATGGGGAGAGGAAAATCAGGAATGGGATGAAGGAGAACAGCATGAGAGCCCCGGGGGGGGGGGGGGGCTCTCCCCAGCCAGTAGCTTAGAGTCATTAGGTGATGACGCACAAGCCGTCATTGACATGCGACAGAGACGTCAGATCAAAGAAAGGAGCAATTAGAGAAGTATTATTGAAAAGTCAGGACTCCGGTGGTTAAAACAGAACTGGTTTATTCATTACGAGATAGAATACAAGCACTGGAACAGCAGTTTCCGAAAAAGAGGGCAACGGCTAATCCGTTGCCCTATTTATACTCTTTTAAAACGGCGGGCTTTCTTTAACTGACAACGATTTAACCTTCGCGGCTATTTTCTAAATAGCCGCGTCTTAACCAATCACAGAATTTCTGTGAATATTTTTTAAACGAACACAACACCCCTCCCTCTTTAGATGAGACCATGATTACGTGTTAATCCACGTCACATAGTCCTGTAAGCTTATTGGCGGCTTTACAGATCTCTGGGACCTGCACAGTTCATTTTGCTGGGAGCTGCTTGCCTGGACGGCCGGCTCCGTTGCTCCGCTAAGGCTAGTCTCTGATGGGCCTGGTTGCGATGATGCATTTTGATCTCCGCCGGCCGCCAGGGGCAACAGGCAGCCATCGCTGGAGTCTCGAAATGGTTCTGGTAAGTCCTCTATTGGTTTTTCTATAGTAGGCAAAATGTCTGAGTTAGTTTTAATTCTTTTGCGTAGTTGATCGACATGCCGATGCCAACTGCGCCCATCTGTTAATATTATGATATATGTTTTTAACCCAGTTTTTTCTAATACCGTTCCTTCTTTCCATTTATCATTTGAATCATAGTCTTTGGCGTAAATTGAATCCCCAATGTTAAACTGTCTCTCGCTTTGTAATTTAACTTCTTTTTGGCCATTTTGGTAATTTGGGTGAATTCTGTCTAATTTAGAGCGGAGATTTCTGCCCATTAAAAGTTCTGCCGGGCTTTTGTTCGTGGACGCTGATGGCGTTATGTGCTGAATGGTTAGGAATTCATCGATTTGTTGTTGCCAATCTCCTAATGGTGCTTTGTTTAATGCTTCCTTTGTGGTTCTAACCATTTGTTCTGCTTGCCCATTCGCTTGGGGAAAATGAGGTGGGGTGAGCACATGTTTTATGCCCTGGTCTGCAAGAAATAGTTCCATTTGATGGGCTGTTAACTGGGGCCCGTTGTCAGAGACCAAAATGTCTGGGATGCCATGTGTGGCAAACATTTTCCTTAGTGCCTTTATGGTTGCGCTAGTAGTTGTAGATGCCATGAGTTCAATTTCCAGCCACTTGGAGTATGCATCTACAACTAGTAAAAAGGATTGGCCCCTGATTGGTCCCGCAAAGTCAATATGTATTCTGGACCAGGGCCCTCTTGGTGTTGGCCACTCTGATGGTGTGGCTTTTGGTGGGTTGGGTCTTGTTCTCTGGCAGGGTGCACAACCACCAACCCATGATTCTATGTCCCTGTCCAACCCAGGCCACCATAAATGACTTCTGGCAATAGTTTTCATTTTGACTATTCCTGGGTGACCTATATGCAATAACTGCAATGCTTGCTTCTGTAAGGATTTTGGAATAACAACCCTGTCTCCCCATAATATACAATCTTTTAACACATTTAATTCAAGCTGTCTGTTCTTAAAGGGTTGAAATTGATTTGATTGCTGTTCATTTGGCCATCCTTTTAATATCCATTGTTTGATATGTTTTAAAATTGGGTCTACTTGTGTCTGATTGGCTATTTCTGTCGCTGTTAATAAATTTTGTTTACTAGTTTCAATTAATAAAATGCTTGAGGCAGGGGCAGGATCACTGACCAATTCTGTTTGGGGGCACCTGCTTAATGCATCGGCATTCCCTATATCTTCCCCCCCCCCGTGGATTAAAGTATAATTGTAAGCGGCAAGGAAAATAGCCCATCGAGTCATGCGAGGGGAGAGAAAGGCGGGAGTTTGTTTGTTTCCCGCCAAAATGCCTAAAAGAGGTTTATGGTCTGTAATTAAAGTAAAGGAGCGACCACAGAGGTAGTAATGAAATCGTTTAACTCCAGCCACAAGGGCTAGCGCCTCTTTGTCGAGTTGGGAATAATTTCTTTCAGCTGAAGAGAGAGTTTTAGAGTAATAGGCTATTGGGGCTTCTGTGCCGTCTGGAAAATTATGGCTGAGGACAGCTCCTATGCCGAACGGTGAAGCATCACAAGTTAAGGATAAAGGCATAGCTACATTATATTGTACTAAAACACTGTTGGATGAAAGTAAATTTTTTACTGCGGTAAAAGCAGCTTGTTCTTTTGGTCCCCACGTCCAGGCAGAGTCTTTCTTTAGAAGGTTATGTAGCAGTTCTGCCACCGTCGCTTTCTGTTTAAGAAAGACGGAATAAAAGTTAAGGAGTCCTAGGAATGCTTGCAAATCTGTCTTATTTGATGGGGTGGGAGCATTTCTTATAGCATCAACTTTGTCATTTGTGGGGTGAATTCCAAATCTATCTATTGTAAAGCCCAAGAATTCTACATTGGGAACTGCCCAGGAACATTTGTCTGCTTTTAAATGGAGTCCTGTTTCTTTAAATTTAGTTAAAACGCGCTTGATTCTATCCCACAATTCTGATTTAGATGTGGCTGATATTAATACGTCGTCGAAATATGGGACGACCCCTGGGATATTATTTAAAATTCGTTCCATGAGACCTTGAAAGATGCCAGGGGCGGTAGAGACTCCAAACTGGAGCCGGGTGCATTTAAAGGCACCTCTGTGCGTTACAATCGTCTGGGCCTCAGAGGTGTTTTGATCAACGGGAAGCTGCTGATATGCCTGGGCCAGGTCCAACTTCGCAAAGATGGACCCATTTCCTAATGTGTGCAAGAGTTGTTGCACGACTGGGATTGGGTAGGCGTTATGCTGTAAGGCTTTATTTATTGTGGCTTTATAATCTGCGCAAATTCTAATAGATCCATCTGGTTTAACGGGGGTTATGATAGGAGTTTCCCATTTAGCATGATCAGTGGGAATCAAGATGCCCTGAGCTATTAATTTGTCCAATTGTTCATCCACTTTAGGCATGGGAATTCTGCGGGGCTTCAGACGGATGGGAGAAATGTTTGGGTCCAAATGAAATGAAATGGGGCTGCCTGTATATTTACCCAGTGTGCTAGAAAAAACTTCGGGAAATTCTTCCAATAAGTCATTTGAGTCAAAAGAGTCACATACATTGTTAACCCCTGAAATTTCAATGCCTAGGGGTTGCAACCATCTAAGCCCCAATAATGTGTGTTTAGGACCGTCAACCACTATGAGAGGTAAAAACCCTTGAAACTTTTTAAAAGCAATAGGCACATTTAAACATCCTAATACTGGAATCTTATGTCCCTGAAAATCACTCAAACCCGGTTCCCAAGGTTCTAAGTCAGTCTCTTTTATACGAGGTAAATATAATTTAAGTTTTCCCCAAGGCATTATGGAATGTCTGGAGCCGGTGTCCAATTCCATTTCGCAGGGACGGCCGTTGAGGAAAAGAGAAACAAATAGCTTGTTTTCCGCAGTGGGGAAATTGAAGTTTACAGAAGAAGGGCAGTTACCTCGTTGGTTTGAAGAGTGAGAGTTGTCAGCCGGGCGGGAAACGTTGCGTGAAAACGGCGGTCGTCGATTCCTTGGTGAGAAGTACGGTCGTTGGTTTTGCGGATTTGCCGGAGTTGGGTTGGCGGCGCGGCAGACTTCAGTGATGTGGCCGCGGCGCTGGCAACGGCGACAATAGGCATCCTTGAAATGGCAGCGAAAACGTGGGTGATTTCCGTTGCAGCCGGCGCATCTGTCTGAACGGGGCATCTCTTTGGCGTTGTGGTCGGAAGCTCTTCGGATTTGGAGGCAGGAGTCGTCTGGAGTGGCGGTTTCCAGGTGTTTCTCATCGGGAGAGCAGGCGTGCCAAGTCGATTCATCGGGGATGTGATGAACGGTTGATGTTGCGCATTTAATCTCGGCAACAGATGTTTCAGATACCTCGGAGGCTTTTGCTGCCTTAAGAATGTCTTGGAGGGAGGCATCCTCATCTACTAGATATTTCTTCTGTAGCGTGATGTTGGTTAGTCCGAAAATGAGGCGGTCAATCAACTGCTCCTCTGGATCCTTGTATTTGCATTTTGGAAGGAGTGCGCGGAGGCGAGTAATGAAGTCGTTGGTAGATTCTCCGTCCGCTTGCCGCATTTGTGCGAATTGGTGGTGGTATACGCGGACAGGAGTTGTCGGCTGGTAATGTGTGGCGAGTTTTGCTTGTAGAGCTGACCATGCGATGGTTTCCAGAGTGTCTGGGTCAACGAGCGTAGAGGCTAAGCTGTAGACTTCTGTGCCGCAATAAGCGAGGAATATAGCTTTCTTTCTCTCATCATCGGCGTCATGTAGATTGCTCGCTTTGAGGAAAAATGTGAATTTGGACATGTACGAGGTCCAAGCTTCCGTTTCGGAGTTGAATACTGGCAGTGGTGGAGCCATGGCCGAGTTCATGGCTGCGTTCGCGGGAGTTCGACCTCCTCGTCGCCACTGAAAAGTCAGGACTCCGGTGGTTAAAACAGAACTGGTTTATTCATTACGAGATAGAATACAAGCACTGGAACAGCAGTTTCCGAAAAAGAGGGCAACGGCTAATCCGTTGCCCTATTTATACTCTTTTAAAACGGCGGGCTTTCTTTAACTGACAACGATTTAACCTTCGCGGCTATTTTCTAAATAGCCGCGTCTTAACCAATCACAGAATTTCTGTGAATATTTTTTAAACGAACACAACAATTATCAACACTGAATTAGGAACAGCTGGGTTTGGGTGTGGTCCTCCTTAGCAGGGTTTAAAAGGCAGGCAAGCCCTTGAAGCCATGTGGAGTGTTATCAGTTTGGAGTTGCGTTATCCTGTCTTGTTTCTCAGCGTCTCTGTTCCTGGCTTGTAGCCCAGCAGCTTTGGAAGACCCGTGGGAGGTGTAGGTCTGCTATCTACAGCCTTGGCTTGGCAGCAAGAATTCTGTATTGCTGCATGGACTTTTGCCTTCATGGATATATCTGAAGATACAGCATTTTCCTGTTTGTAAGGACATTTTCTGTTACCCGTGTTTTTCTTGAATTTTATAAAACTGCCTTTGCCTTTTACCAGTGTGTCTGGATTCTCTTTTTGGGTTGATATTGGCTTCTGGAGTGACCCAGACAGAACATGAAGGGACAGGAAAAGGATACCATATATTCAGATGGGTTTACAGATTACAGATTAACAGAGTTGGAAGGGGTCTTGTAGGTCATCTAATCCACCCCCACTCAAGCAGGCAATCTTACAGCATTTCCAACAAGTGGCAGTTCAATCAACTTCTTGAAAGTCTCAAGTGATGAAGCTCCCACAACTTCCAAAGGCAAGCTGTTCCACTGGTTAATTGTTCTCACTGTCAGAAAGTTCCCCCTTATTTCCAGGTTGAATCTCTCCTTGACCAGTTTCCATCCATTATTCCTTGTCTGGTCTTCAGGCGCCAACAATTGAAAAAAACCTGCAGGTTGAATTGTCTTGCCAGGTATTTTTAAGATCCCTCCCTTAAGAATTTTAAGCTTTCTAGGGCTACTTGTTAGGGGAAATGTTCAATGTGTTTTAGGTTCTGGAAAAGAATTTTATTTCAGAAAGAAGAAATCTTGATGCTAGATCTTGTTTTATGTGTTTGCATTAGACAACATTCCTTGAGGGCCTTATCTGCAGTCTAATGGCCATGAAACTACCTATGCAGAATCTTTATGGCTTTCCTGAAAACACCCTTTCCTCTTGTAGCAAGGAATCCATTTGCTCAGCATATTGACCTTCTCCTGTTGTACTAGGTGAGAGCTTGTAAATACAAAATATTTTACTTGGGAAAATTTAATGTTTTCTCTATCTTGCTGATGTATCACCTGGATGTTAGTTCTGGAGGGAAGACAATAATGTTCTTTCCATCACTTTTGGCCAGTCCAAAAAGTATAGAATCACACATTTAGGCTTCTCTTCAGGTCCAAAGGTTTTTTAGTTGCATCACTTCAGCAAAGGACTGTTAACATATCCTCTTGAGCACAGAAATAGCATACATCAACATGGGTGATGTCCCATCATTTGGAGTAATAACTATTGATTTTGAAACATATTCTTCAGCAGTTTATTTTATATCCAGATGACTCTGTTCTTTGTCACTCCAGGGTTTCATTGAATTCTGGAAAGAAAGAAAGAAAGAAAGAATGAAAGGAAGGAAGGAAAGAAAGGAAGGAAGGAAAGAAAGGAAGGAAGGAAAGAAAGAAAGAAAGGAATGAGAGAGGAAATGAAGAAAGGGTAGGAGGGAGGGAGAGAGGAAGGAAACAAAAATCAGGAAGCAAGGCAACTATTCCTTGAAATTACAGTTAATAGTAATGTTCTGCAGGATAACCTGGATTTTGGGAGTTTCCTGGAGAGCTGAGAATTTATTTTTAAAAGTATTCCTTGAGTCAGTCTTAAGTCTTAGAGACTATATAGAAAAGTCCAATTTTACTTCACAACTATTCTATCTAAGTGTGAGATGTGGAAGAATATCTATTGTAGTTACCTGAATCCCAAATGCAGACACAGGTCCTCAGATTATATTCCTAAAATCCTATGAGGTAATGGTACCAGTTTCCTTTCCTGGCTCGATCGCTATTTGTACAATAGTTTATAATGTTGTGCTGTTCCCATAATGTCCACTGGCCCTTGTACTCCACAGCCACAATTTTGCACATCTGTTGTGACCCACAGTCCAAGTATTTCAAAACCACTCTAATCCCCAGCAAAAATGTTGGTAGCTATTGTGTTCTAAAGCCAAAATGTTTCAAAGCCATTCCATTCCACAAGAACAATTTTCAACAGCCTCTTCATTCTCTGATTGTTGTGTTGCCTAGTGATTGTGATGGACAGCTATTTAGTAGCATGGCTATTTGGCTGCCTGGCCCAAATACTTTGAAGCCATTATGTTCCCATGGCTTTCTACCTTCCCTTTAATCCTACAGAAGTTGCAACAGATCATAGAAGCTCTAATTGTTTTATTCTAACTATAAAGACCATTGATCTTTCTTCTCTAGGTCAATCAGATTGATTGTATCTTGAGAAATTTCCCCAAAATGTTTTTTTTTAACCTTGTGGTAAAGAAATATACTTGACCTCTTCTTCACAGTTCCCAAACATTTTGCCTAAGGAAACATATGCAAGATTAAATTAGTTTTAGGGGAAGAATATACCAAATGGCACTTCTAGGCAAAGTGCATCTTCATTGACTGGTCATTGTGAGACAGAATAGAATGTGTGTGTAGAACAATCCTACCTTTCTTGAATGTAACTTCTAATATTAGACTTCAAAGAATCCAAGGTTTGCTTGGCTTGTGCCAGCAGAACAAAAGGAATAGAGAAACAGAATTCAATACACTAATGAAAGGAAATTCATCTATGCCAATGGCAGGATTACTAACAAGGCTGTTTTCCCCCATCAACATTCACCTGGTACTGGATCTCCATTTTAACAAGTGATGCCAAGAATTGATTCCCCTACTTGCTGCACTAAAAGCCAAATACTGTACTTTACTCCCTGAATAAAAGCCTTGTTTCTTATCTAGATTTTGAAAAGCTTCTTTACTTACTGAATTGTAGTCCAAGCAGATTTATACTAAAAGTCTGGCTTGACTTTAAATCCAAATATCCAACATTTGTATAAATAACATCTGCAGCAAGTATTGCAGGCCCAATTAGCAAAAAAAAAAGCTCAGGACCAGTGAAGGGCTACCAAATTTTTTACTACCACAGGCATCCACAGCGATAACTCACAGTTATGATGCAATACTTTTGCAGTGTAACCTTTCCCATTGTACAGGTAAAAAGAGGTTGAATTGTCCATGGCTCTGTCCTCATACTGTTCTACATGTTGCTTTTACATGCTGGCTTGCTTAGTGAATAACAAAGAACCCACCGGAATGCTCTCTCCAATTACCCCTCATCATGGGTCAGAGTCAATAGGAATACACAGATATGGTCACATGTAAAACTACATTACCCAGAGTGCAATCTGACTACATTTCCCCTAATGCAATATCTTAAAGAAACATCTTAATACAAACTAACTATTTCTGTCTGTGGTAACAGCACATTCAGACTTATTTATAAGAAGCTTTCATAATGCCCACTTCAATCACATATATTTGTGTATATGCACATATTATAGTGAAAACATTGTAAACTAGGAATCCAAAGGTCATAAAAGAAATGAATGTATTTGAAAGATATTAGCAAGTGATAATTCACCCACAGATGGTTCTGCTGAAATGAATGATCCATGTTTGGAGGTCTGTCCAAAACAGGTGACAATCTAAAGCTACAGAACTGTTGAATCTCAATGCCTAAAGTGGGGTTGTATAACTTAGTGGCCTCCAAAATTTTAAATGCATCCAAATGCATTGTACCAGATTGCAATTTTAAAGTAACAGAAAGAAATGTATTAAAATCATTATATTAACTGCATGATATTATTTGAATTGTAATTAAATACGAATGAATACAACTTAATCAAAATAAATTAAATTCTTGCACTGATCTGGTCTCCTTTTCAGAATGTAGCCTTTGGTTTCCCAATCATTCTGATGTAATATGATTCATTGGGACATAGGATATCTTTACCTCATCTTTGCCTTGAATTCAACAAGATACTACAGGCTACCCACTTTTCCTCCTTGTGAAATATGAAGAGAATGTTTTAGGTACTTTACAGTAGAGCAGACAGCCTTCAGTCAATAAAGTTGGGAACACCCTAGAACAGCGATGGCGAACCTATGGCACGGGTGACCCAGAGCCATATCTGCTGGCCCTAGCTCAGCTCCAACGTGCATGTGTGTGCCAACCAGCAGATTTTTGGCTCACACAGAGGCTCTGGGAGGCAGTTTTTGGCTTCCAGAGAGCCTTTGGAGGGGAATGGGGGAGGGCTATCTATCTATCTATCTATCTATCTATCTATCTATCTATCTATCTATCTATCTATCTATCTATTAGATTTGTATGCCGCCCCTCTCCGTAGACTCGGGGTGGCTCACAGCATACAATAAGACAATTCACAACAAATCTAATAAATTTAAAAAAACATTTAAAAACCCCATTATTAAACCAGTCATACACACAGTCACACCATACATAAATTATATAGGCCCGGGGGAGGGAGGGGGAATGCCTCAATTCCCCCATGCCTGATGGCAGAGGTGAGTTTTAAGGAGTTTACGGAAGGCAAGAAGGGTGGGGGCAGTTCTAATCTCCGGGGGGGAGCTGGTTCCAGAGGTTCAGGGCTGCCACAGAGAAGGCTCTTCCCCTGGGACCTGCCAGATTACATTGTTTAGTTGACAGGACCCGGAGAAGGCCAACTCTGTGGGACCTAATCGGTCGCTGGGATTCGTGTGGCAGAAGGCGGTCTTTGGAGCCTGGTGAGGGTGAAACACGAGCCTACTGGGCCCACCAGATGTTGGGAAACAGGCCATTTCCAACCTCCAGAGGGCCTAAGGGGGGCAGGGGAAGCTGTTTTTGCCCTTCCCAGGCATTCGGATTATGGGAATTATGGGTATGGGCACTCACGCATGTGTGATAGCATGCTCACACACTCTTTTGGCACTAAAGGAAAAAAAGGTTTGCCATCACTGGTATAGGGCCATGATGATGAACCTATGACACACGTGCCACCAGAGATGGCATGCAGAGCCCTCCCTGTGGGCACATGCACCAGCTGCTCTTCTGGTTTCTGCTGTGCATATGCATGCCAGCCAGCTGGTCTTTGCAAGTGCTAGAATGCTGGAAAATGGCCTAAAAATGCCCCCCAAATGGCAAAAAACAGGCCATTTTTTAGCCTTTTGGGGGGGGCTTTTTAGCCCATTTTCAGGCAATTTTGGAGGCACTTTCAGGCCGTATTTCAGGCTGTGTTTGTAGGCTATTTTCAGGCTATTTTGGGCCATTTTCTGGGCTGTTTTTGAGACATTTTCTGAGCCAAAAATGGCCTGAAAAGCCCCCAAAATGGCCTGAAAACAGCCAAAAAACAGGCATGTGCCTGCTGGCCAGTTGGTCTTCTGGTTTTTAGTGTTCTGGTGTGCCCCCACGCACATGCCTGCATGCATATTCTGGTTTGGGCACCCAGTGCCCAAAAGGTTTGCCATCATTTATATAGGGTCTCCTGCATAAGCAGGGAGCTGGACTAAAAACCTCCAAGGCCCCTCCCAACTCTGTTATCCTGTTAATACAATGCCTCTGTGAAGTTCACACATAGCTCCATTTCTAAGATGAGAGGGAGAATCTTCACTGGTTGAGAGCAAAATCATAGCAAGGAGGAATTGAGAATTTGCAGCGCAGGAATTGTGCTGCTCTCCTTCCTGCAGATACTGGGAGACATGAACAAGAGTTCCAAGAGTCACTCAACCAAGTAATGAAATAGCCTGCAGTGTTTCTTAGTGTTTCATGTAAGATACAAATTCATTATAATATAGTAACACTTATAGTACTGGACTATAGTAGATATTAGTGAAGAGACACTTGTGGCTCTTATGAATAACAGCTATTAATTTTTCATGAAATAAATGTCAATAGTGAGGTAACCTTAGGGCCTTGGTTTAGCACAAGATAACAATAAGGTTGGCTCCAAACCATCTTCCTTTTTCTTCTTGTATGAGCTTTGCATGACATGTAAATCATCCCGAAAATCCTCCCCCAAACATGCTTATGATTTATTTAACTCAGATCAAAGACCTGCAGTTGTAAAGAATCTAATTAAAATTTGATGATGCAGCAGGCAGGCTCCATCTATTATTTAATTTCTGTGGTTCTGATCTGATTTTTTCTTTCAAAATTCACTTACCAAGCTGCCCGTCCCTTTCTTTCTGCATCATACGTGCATTTCATTCATTTCCATATAAAGGATTAACAACTTTTTAGGACAGATGATCTGCCTAAATGAATGTGCATTTCTAGATCCATTCCTTCTTTTGACTTGCTTAAGGGCAATATATTTCTGGAGGACTGCAGGAGAGTTTTCTGGGAATCCTATAATGCCACTGAGGATGAAATAGGTTGGGTCATTTTGTCTTAAGAGTTATGAATTAAAACTGGAAATGGGAGGAGTTTTGAAAAAAAAATGCATAGTTTCCAGTCTTAATATGATGAAAATAAAACAGCCCCAAATTATGAAAAGGCATGGACCAGGTGTATTCTTTGCAAAAATAAGGGAAGTTGATAGTTGTTGAAGAGTTGTGGTTTTGTATGGTTAGCATTGGGTTTGGGGAGGCTGCTAAGAGAATTGTTTTGAGAAATTGGAAAAATAAGTAATATCCCTGATATTGCAGATTGGATTTAAGAGATGTATGACACCCATCTTTGAAAAGGCAATTTTATCTACTAATCAAAAAATTACTCAATATGTTATTCTGTGGCATAGATTTTATGCCATTTTGTAATGTTAAACAATCTTTTTTTTTTTTTACCTCCAGGGTAAGCTCAGAAATCTGTTTGACATTTGATGAATATTAGACATATATCGATAGTTCGCCCTTTTCTCTCCTTTATCATTTTTCATATAGTTTCTTTCTTTCATATGTATATTTTGCAGGGCTTTTTCCCCTATCTCTTTTTATAAAGGTTATTATTTATTTACATAAATTTATTGGTTGCCCAATATTTTATTTATTTAAAATAATTTAAATAAATAAAATAATTTAAATAAATAAAATAATTTACAAGAGATTAAAAATATAAAGTCAATGAACAGCCTGCACTAACATGCTTGAATCACAAGATTCACAATATTAAAAGGGCTGTTAAATAACAAACAAGAACCTCTGGGACCAAAGACAGGTTTTCAAAGCTTCAAAGAATCTCCAGAGGGCTGGTGCTATCCTTATAGCTGGGGGAAAGATTGTTCTAGAGAGCAGGGGCACACAATAAAGGAAGTCTACAATTTCAATATTTAATGGAGCACACCAACTCAATTGGAACATACTTGGTGGGCAGAAACAGTTGATAACCAGTCTGTCAGATATCCAGGCCCTGCAGGATTTTATAAGTAACCATCAGCACCTTAAATTGCACTCAGAAGTCAAGTGGCAGCCCATGCAGCTTGTACGGCAGTAGTTTCTCATAGGCATACCAAGAGTTGTCATATACTCATATTGCTGCATTATGAACCAGCTATAGCTTCTGGATGGTCTTCAAGGGCAGCCCCATGTGGATCACATTGCGATAATGCAATCATGATTTTAAAAAGAAGAAGAAGCAAAAGGAAGGAGGAAAATGGCAGCAAAAAGCCCTTTTGTGGCTGACCAGCCAGACAGAAAATAAGTACCAGATGGGGAATCTGTGGTGCTTCCAACCCAGTTACTGACGATAAGGAGAACAATCTATCATATTGGCTCATGCTATTGGGAATTTGAATTCACCGATATTTGAGGAGCCATGTTTCTCAGCACAAAGGATAGAGGCTACTGACTTCCCTCAGCATAAACCGGAATTTGGACTACATTCAATCTTAATACGTTGGCAGTTCATTGAAGCTTGTTTTCTTCCCTCGAAGAAATACAACAGTTTCATCTAATTAGAGCTACCCAACTGATAACAAAATGCAAAATGAGGGAAACCCTTAGAAAGGACTTAGGGGATTTTTCTCTCTCACCCCCCCCCCCCAAAAAGAGCCTCCCTATTTGTATTTTATTTTATCTGGCAAGGATATTTCTGTCACGCTGTGGGTTGACAGCCTCCAAAGACATTAAGAAACATCCTGTAGTTAAATGGTTAACTCTGTTTGTTAATGTAGCTCCTCCCTCTCTATGATGTAACACTGCTTTGCTCACTTCCTTTCTTGCACAGGAAGAGACGCTGGCAGCCATCTCTTCCTTTTTAGTTGTTAAGATGTGAAGACATGTTTTTATGCCGCTCTGGCAAAACAATCTTTTTTACTTTTTCTAATAAAAGTTAACTTCGTTTTAATAATGAGTGCTCGTAGCTTTAATCCATCGACCTCTGGAAAGCCTCACTTCAGCTCTAACAGGCTGATTTCTCTCAGTGAGTTCCTATTTCCGTCAATTTCATGGATGCAATAACATCTTATTCTCATTAGTGTGTTATAAACAATGGGTGTGTCCAGCTGATCCTTCAAAAACCATACAATTTTTAAAAGAAAGCGTCTATCCAAGAATAAGCAGCAGACAGGAGAATGAACAAACTCATTGGCGGAGTGCCCCAACAAGCAGTTCATTTTGCTCAGCCACTTGTCACTCATCTTTTAAGAAATGCCTGCTTCCATTTGCATTTGCAGTATTATTAACTGTAAATCATTTTAATGTAAAAAAAATGTTTCTGCTGTATTTTTTTTTTTAGAATTCAATTACAATTCCAAAGAAGAAAAAGAAGGAAAGGCAAACGACAAGAAAAAAACAACCACCCAATGAAACTTAAAATCGTCAGTGCTAATCAAACCAGACTCATATTGTTCTACACTTAAATTATTAATGGTTAAATCAGATTACTTAAGGAAAATTAAAAGGGGAATCAAACATATAAATTAATATACACATCCTAAATTTTTAAAAGAACCTTCAACTTGGACGTCTGAT
The DNA here is from genome assembly GCF_031021105.1 of Erythrolamprus reginae. Taxonomy (NCBI): domain Eukaryota; kingdom Metazoa; phylum Chordata; class Lepidosauria; order Squamata; family Dipsadidae; genus Erythrolamprus; species Erythrolamprus reginae. The sequence continues at coordinate 175,997,395 of NC_091951.1, read as the reverse complement.
AATAAAATTCTTTTTTAAGAGACAGACAGACAGAGAGAGAGAGAAGGATTCAGTCTCTTAGGCCATGTGCATTTGACAGAGACAGGGTAACCTTCCAACTGAGTAGCATCAGTAAAAAGGGGAAGAGTCTTAGTAACAGTTATCTGTTGATTTAGGATAATTTAGGGAATAATGTTAATTGTTTGCTATAGTTCTCCTACCACATTTTGGAAAAGCATTTATCAGATACTGGTAGTCCTTGACTTACCACAGTACATTTAATGACTGTTTGAAGTAACTGTGGCACTGGGAAAAAAAAGTGACCTATGGCTGTTTTTCACACTAATGACAATTGCAGCAAAACCCACATAACTATTTTTGTTTGTTTGTTTCTTTCTTTGTTTGTTGTTTGTTTACTTACTTACTTACTTACTTACTTACTTACTTACTTACTTACTTACTTACTTACTTACTTACTTACTTACTTACTTACTTACTTATTGGATTTGTATGCCGCCCCTCTCCGCAGACTCGGGGCGGCTCACAACAACAATAAAACAGTATACAATAAACAAATCTAATATTTAAAAAATATCTAAAAAACCTATTATTTTAAAAAACATACAACACAAGCATACCATACATAATACTATATAAGCCTTGGGGAGATGTCTCAATTCCCCCATGCCTGATGGCAGAGGTGGGTTTTAAGAAGTTTGCAAAAGGCAAGGAGGGTGGGGGCAATCCTAATCTTCGGGGGGAGCTGGTTCCAGAGGGTCGGGGATGCCACAGAGAAGGCTCTTCCCCTGGGTCCCGCCAGTTGTCATTGTTTAGTCAACGGGACCCAGAGAAGGCCAACTCTGTGGGACCTAACCGGTCACTGGGATTTGTGTGGCAGAAGGCGGTCTTGGAGATATTCTGGTCCGATGCCATAAAGGGCTTTATAGGTCATAACGAACACTTTGAATTGTGACCGGAAACTGATCGGCAACCAATGCAGACTGCGGAGTGTTGGTGTTACATGGGCATACCTAGGGAAGCCCATGATTGCTGTCGCAGCTGCATTTTGCACAATCTGAAGTTTCCGAACACTGTTCAAAGGTAGCCCCATGTAGAGAGCGTTACAGTAGTCGAACCTGGAGGTGATGAGGACATGAGTGACTGTGAGCAGTGACTCCCGGTCCAGATAGGGCCACAACTGGTGCAGCAGGTGAACCTGGGCAAACGCCCCCTTCGCCACAGCTGAAAGATAGTTCTCTAATGTGAGCTGTGGATCGAGGAGGATGCCCAAGTTGTGGACCCTCTCTGAGGGTGTCAATAGTTCCCCCCTCCCAGGGTGATGAACGAACAGATGGAATTGTCCTTGGGAGGCAAAACCCACAGCCACTCCATCTTATCAGGGTTGAGTTTGAGTCTGTTGACACCCATCCAGACCCCAACAGCCTCCAGGCACCGGTACATCACTTCCAGTGCTTTGTTGACTGGACATGAGGTGGAAATGAAGAGCTGGGTATAATCAGCATACTGATGATGCCTCACCCCATGCTCTTGGATGATCTCACCAAGTGGTTTCATGTAGATATTAAATGGCAGGTGGGAGAGGACCGACCCCTGAGGCACCCCACAAAGGAGAAGCCTAGAGGTCGACCACTGACCCCCCATTAACACCGACTGTGACTGACCGGAGAGGTAGGAGGAGACCACTGAAGAACAGTGCCTTCAACTCCCAACCCCTCCAGCCGCCGCAGAAGGATACCATGGTTGAGCTAAAATTTCTGGCTTAGCAACAGAAATGTTGGGCTCAACAGTGGTTGTAAGTTGAGGATTCCCTGTATTCCTAAAATTGTGCATCTGCTCTGAGGAGAGAAATGTTTTCAAATCCAATTGGATGTAGATGAGACTTCCTTTTAAAGGTCAGAGCGCATTTTGTCACTGAACAGAGTTTGCCTTTGATTAAGAGTCACAAGGCCCCAAAACTGCCAATGAGCAGCAAATTCTCTTCCCTTTTTAAATCTCTGATCAGCTCCACAAGCAGCTGTTTTTTTCTTAATGTATGCAAACTGCCATCAGATCATAATTAGGCAAGAAACTGTGATTCTTGTTGTTAAACGCTTTAAAACAACCTACAAAATTCTTTTTCTCCCCCCAGTGGTTCAGAATTAGTTTCTAATGGGGCGTATGCATCAACACACATCCATCTGTCAATTTTATGCCAACTATGATCAGAAGCAATGCGATGCATTAGCCAGAATCTTAGCAAAAACTCCCACAATGGTGTCCAAATAGCCCCCAACCCTTCTGTGACTGCTGTGACACTTCAATAAGTGAATCAAAGCTAAAATTAGTTTAATAAGGGTGCACTTTAGACTCAAAGTGGTGCTAGGCAATCGTTAATAGATTATGTTCTATAGAGAAGGCAGGCCCTACAGCAGGTGGCATCAACTAGTGCTGCTTCCCATTTAAAATAGACCAAAGGAAGGTTCATTAAAACTGTCCAAAACTTAATCACAAAAAAAATTACAAAAGTTGAAATGCTAAAACAAGACTTTAATACATGAAATGGTACAGCAGGATATATTCAGTCCAGTATTAAGATCTGATCTGATGGCATTAGAGATCTGAGAACCTACCTAATGATTAAGAAGTGGAGTTGTGAATGTACAGGTGAGAAGTCCAGTTCCTTTTATCTTCTTCTAAGTTAATCCTGTATCTTCTTTTCTCATCCTGTTGATAAAACATTTGCATTTTTTGCTAAACACTTTTCCTTTTTAAATGAACTAAATGAATTTTCCCCTGCTCTCTTCAGAATGGAGAAAACCGTATTGCTACAGCTTGATGAAGTATAGCTAAAGCTGAACCTGATTTTAGGAAGAGGGGAGAAAAGCTACAAATTTGAATTAAACATCCTGAACAAGTTTGAAGGTGTAGTGATTCAAAGGCACACTGGTTCACATACCATGTTTGGTTTAAACTGGTTTCTTGAGTAAACAACTTATGGCTGGAAAATGACCATTTTGCTGCTAGTAGCTAACACTATTTTCTAGAATAATTCAATTGTTATTCTATTAAAATAACAGCAATGACAAGAACTTTTGTATTTCTTAAACAATGGTACGAGGGTGCTATAAATTACAAGTGGAGATGTAGTTTATGCAAAAAGGAGTGGAAAAAATCTGCTTTATAATTTACAATTTATGTGACCTTTAGGCTGAAACATTTCAGGAGTTAGTTTGTAATATTTATATAGCATTGGCTTTCCCAATAGATGTCCTTTAGATATGCTTAAGCTCACAATTATTCCCAGACCAGGCTAGCTAGAAAAGATAATCCAAATTCATTTGGAAGGTCTCAAGATATAGAAGGCTTGTACAGTAGTTCTGTCTATCTAATTTATGAAGACATTTAAATGTATTACTATTATTATTATTATTATTATTTTTAATTCTCCCTCAGTCTTACTTTTTTAAGCCTGGAAAAATATACCGGTAGTTGGATATGAACCCCATCATGACATTGTCAACAGTGCTTTAGCAAACCTAAGGGCGGAATTCTGCTCATTTCCATCTCGGCAGCAGAGAGAGAATAATGGCAATTGTTACAAGTATATCCAAGTTAATAAGTGTGAAATTCTTTGAAGACTTGAAGTGTGCCATCTCTATGGCCACCACAATCACCATCATGGGTGTGCATCAGCTCTTCACATTAAAATGGATTGCACACCTCGTATATCAAGACGCTGTTCCATTATACATTATCAGCAAATGCATACATAGTGCATTTCTGGATTGGTCTAAATTGCTTCACAGATTTCTGTTCATCTCCCAAAAACTGAATGACTAAAAGAGCCTCAGCAAAGAGTGTCCAACTCTCCTCAGGCAAGGGAAAAAAAGTTTGTTTGTTTGTTGTTGTTGTTGTTGTTGTTGTTATTATTATTATTATTATTATTATTATTATTATTATTATTAACTGAGACAGTGGCAAAAGGACACTTTGCTCAGCTTAGGCCGGTGTGTCACTTGTGGCCTTACCTGGGACAAGAGGACCTCACCAAGTTACAGATCACCACTTAGTATTCTGCATCTGCTGTCCTTCAAAATGACAGAGAAGTGTCAATTAATCCAGAATACAATGGTACACTTGTTGACACTTGACCATATGTACTCATTATACTTGTGCTCTGAGCACCATTTGTTTCTACGTGCTATTAATTATAAGTGCTATTTTTGAACTTTAGAATTAGAAGTCTTGACATAAAGCTAATTCTGAAACTATTTATTCTCAAACTGTGGAGTAAAGGTAGGGAACTATGGTCCGTTTAGGATTTGTGGACTTCAACTCCCAGAATTCCTGAGCCAGCCCTGCTAGCTCAGGAATCCTGGAAGTTGAAATCCACAAGTCCTAAAAGAGCCATAGTTTCCCACCCCTGCTGTAGATGATCCTATGGTACTCTCTATCACACAAAATCCAATTAGATCCAACCTTACTAAGATTGCTATTCTGTGAAGATTTTATTATTGAGAGTGAAAACTGTCAAAATTCTTTATTACTCAGGTTAAAAAAAATCAGATACATAAATCATATTTAATTTAATATATCATATTTAATATTTCCCAGTACCCCTTAGCATTTTGCTTATGGACAATGATTTTATCTGATTGCCATGTCTTCCTTACTTTTTAGGGTTTTAGAATGATTTTTTTTAAAGCAAATATTATTCGACTTCTAATCTCTCAAAATGATTTTATTTTATCATCTTAAATAGAGCAGCTTTAGAAGTTAGAGGGAATCTCACTTATTGTCACTCAAATAAATTAGCAAGGTAAAATACATTGTTAAAAATGTGTAACAGTGAGCTCTCTTGAAAAGAAGACATGCACTTGCTACAGAGGTGGGTTTCAGCAGGTTCTGACCAGTTCTGGAGAACTGGTAGCATAAATTTTGGGTAGTTTGGAGAACTTGTAAATACCACCTATGACTGGCCCTTCCCCCATCTATTCTCTGCCTCCCAAATCCCAGCTGATTGGGAAGAAACTGGGCTTTTGCAGTAACCTCTGGAGTGGGCTGGGGATGGAGATTTTACTCTTCTTGTGAAGTATTTCTGGATTCCTTTGATTGTATTAATATCTGATCTGCAGTGTAGATTCCACACAGGTGAGCTATATTTTAGAATAGGTTTGACAAATGTTTTGTATGCGCTGGTTAATAAATCAGTGTTTCTAGAGAAGAAGCTACGTAAGATTAGGTTTACAATTCTTAATGCTTTTTTGGCAGTGCTGTTACAGTGGGCTCTAGCACCTAGGTCATTGGAAATGAGTACTCCAAGGTCTTTGACTGAGTGAGGGTCCACTGCTAGTTCAGTTTTACCAAGTATGTATTTAGTATTCAAATTCTTTTTACCAATGTGTAGGACGGAGCATTTGTTGGTAGAGATTTGAAGTTGCCAGTTGTTAGACCATTCAGCTACATGGTCAAGGTCCTTTTGAAGGGTAGAAGTATTGTCAGTGGTATTAAATAGTTTAACATCATCAGCAAAGAGAACACAATTGCTTGTCATGTTGTCACAGAAATCGTTTATGTAGAGTATAAAGAGAGTAGGTCCTAAAACACTGCCTTGTGGGACACCACTGTTAACTGGAGCAGGATTAGATATGGCATTACCTATTTTGACCACTTGTTGTCTGTTGGACAGGAACGCTGAAATCCAATCATGCAGAGATCCATAGATGCCATAGGATTTTAGTTTCAGAAGAAGTTTGTCATGAACTACTGATCAAAGGCTTTGCAAAAGTCTATATAGATTGCATCTATTGATCTACCCTGATCAAGTTGGGTAGTCCATATGTTTTTACAGTGTAAGAGTTGTAGATTGCAGGATAATTTTTTGCTGAAACTGAATTGTTTGTTGGAAAGTAGGTTATTAGTTTCAAGATGAAGTGTAATGGATTGGTTTATGATGGATTCCATGACTTTGCAAGTGATACAAGTCAGGGAGATTGGCCTGTGGTTTTCAACGTTGCTTGGATCACCTTTTTTGAAGATAGGGATGACTGTGGCTAGAGACCAGAGTTTAGGTAGGGAGCTAATTGTAGAAGATATTTTGAAAATTATGCTTAAGAATTCAGCCAGGGTTGAGGAGAGCTTTTTAAAGAAGTATGTGCATAATCCATCTGGTCCGATTGGTTGGAAACATGCAGAAGAGGCCTTCATCCTGCAGTGGATAGACAATGGCTAGAATGATGATTATGGTGATGAATTCTTCAGAGGTTTGAAGGCTCTTATCATGTCTTCTCACATCAAGAGCTATTGATGAATGTTTATTCTATATCAGTGTAATGATAGTGTTGTCCAAACCATATTTTGTGGGAGGTTTTGTTCAATGTATTGAAGTCAAGGTACACTGTCTATTACATTCTCTTGGTCACCAAACATGGGGGATATGATGTTAAAAAAGTGTCTATTTTAGAACTCTTTGTAAAGGTAATTTACTGTTAAAACAAGCTATAAATGTTAAGGATTAATAAGATTTTCCAATTTGAGAACAGGGGAACCAGGCCAGAAAATCATGGGAGAGATATATCACTAAGTTTTACTTGCCAATACAATTTCAAGTCTATCCTCAAGGAAAACGTAATACGATATATTGGTCTACATCATTCCAGCTATAATAAATCTGCCCTCAAAGCTTCAGCTTCACATCAAGGAATAATTACTGAACAATGATCACTCACTGCATCTTCTTGACACATTCAGTTAAAAGGAATTGTTAGTCCCTCTGATCTTCAAATGAAAGCAAGACTTCACCCTATTCTAGTTATCTCAGGGCAAAGTTATAGCGATGGAACAGGCAAGGGATTCTGGGACTGACAGACCCAACAGGCCTGTGGAAAGACTAAGCCTTGTCTTGTCTTAAGTCATCCTAAATGCAATCAATTGTGTCATCTTTCACTCTTACCGTCTTTGTGTGACTTGTTCTGCATCAGTATGATCCCACATCTTTGGTTGTGTGCATCCAATGAGTCAATTTCCAACACTTTGAATCATATTTTGTTTCATGACATATCTGGAGAGCTTCAGAAGGCAGACCAAGTAATAAAAGATGACAGCAGGAATTCAGACAAAGCTAAGGACTGTTGACCATTTATTCTAATTGGAGGAAGAATATTAGGGCTGGAAAGGTTTTATAGTTTATTCAGAAATCAGTATCTTCACACCTTTGTAAGTAACCTACTACATTTTTAGGTAGTGAGGTACAAAGGATGTATTTACAGTGGCACTTTTCTTATTATATTTAAAAAGGGTATCATAAGATTTGCATGGTGCACATACAGTTTAGAAGAAACAGGCAATAAAGAGAAAAGCTGCAACTATAAAATATTTAGACTAACCATACTGTAGAAGCAGATAGAAGAGCCAGATAGCTGGCCTGCTATATACATTTCAAGCCAGTGTGGAACAGAGAAGCAATTCTAGGGGGAAAAGCATTGGGTGTGCAGTTGACGGAGAAAAATATGTGTTTATAAAAATAAATTGTGATTTGCTCTGCCAGGAAAATGAAAACACCATATTTTAAATCTTCAAAAGTTTTTTAGTATTTTCAAAATATTCTGTTGCCTTTGTCCATTTTTGTCTTAATTATTCTGCTTCTCTCGATTGGATCCCCATCAGGGTTTGGTCTGATGGGGATCCAATCAGGATTTGCTCCTTCAGACAAAGTTCCAACTTTTGTGTTATTATTGGCAGAAAGATAACTTGATCTTGTCTATGCTTACTTGATCTTATTATACTAGAAATCTGTTGACTCAGGCCAATTCGTACTATTCCTTTTTTTCTTGAGTTACAGCATGCTCAATATATTTAGTTTACAGGCAACAGGAGAAGGCTTCTCAGAAAGAGATTTATGGGTGGATCAGACAATGGTGGATTCATGGGGTAGTTATATCCAGTGGTGGGCTTCAGCTGGTTTGGGCCAGTTTGGGCAAACCAGTAGTTAAATTTCTGGCTGGCCCTGCCCCTTTCAGGAGTCCCCCCACACACTATTTTGGCTCCTGGGTAAGTGCAGGGAGGCTTCCATGGTCCAAAATGGGGTGGGGAGGTGTGTGGTGCTCTCATGACCCATTTTTGTTCCCAGGAGGCTTCAGGCAGGCCTCCTAAGCCCAAAATGGGGGATGAGGGCACCCATGGCCCATTGTTGCTCTGAAGGAGTGTAGGATGCCAAGTGTTGCCTGTCACACCCTCTGCCCAAGCCCACCATGGCTACACCCAGTTGGTCATTAGGGCAGATAACCAGTTGTTAAATTATTTGAATCCCACCACTGATTATAACTGTGTTTAAGGTGGAACTCCTCTGAAAGAAGTCATGTTCAATCCTCATGTCAGCCCTAATCCCCTCCAATCTCCCCTTTGGAGAGGTAGTTTCTTCTAAGAGCTGGGGTGGCACAGCAAGTAGATCTGTAGGTCAGCGGTTCAAATCTCATCACCAGCTCAAGCTTGACTCAAGGTGGGTAAAATGAGGACCCAGATTGTGGGGGCAATATGCTGGCTCTGTTAAAAAGTGCTATTGCTAACATGTTGTAAGCTGCCCTAAGTCTAAGGAGTAGGGTGGTATAAAAATTGAATAAATAAATAAAAAATAATAAATAAGATTACTGGCTTCAGCTTCAGAGGGTTATAAAATAAATACATTATCTGAATCTCTTTCAGTCTGGTTTTAGACATGGCAGAGTACCATGATGAAATTGATCATCATAGATCTATGTCAGGACTAGACAAGGGTGGTAAAACTATCTTGGCCCTCCTTGATTTCTTATCATGATTTAAATACAATGAATCATGGTATCCTTCTAGATCAGTTCAGTGGATTAGGAATGGGAAGGATGATGTTTTGGTGATTCTTCTTCTTCTAAGATTGATTCCATTCAAGGATGAAATGAAGGGGAATGTTTATTCTTCAGCCTTTATTTTGTGTGTTCAAGTTGAGAAATGGGCCATTTCTGGTTTTGAGAGGGCCTCCAGGGGCGGGAGGCCATTTTCACCCTCCCCAGGCTCCTAGAAAGGCTCTGAAGCCTGGGGGAGGGAAAAAAAGAACTTCTGGTTCAAATGGAAGTTGGCAAATGGAACGTTTCCAGCCTCTGGATGAGCTCTTGGGGGGAGGAGGCTATTTTTACCCTCCCCAGGCTCCTAGAAAGGCTCTGGAGCTTGGGGAGAGTAAAAAAGGGCTTTCCCCACCCCCTTCTGGAGGCTGAAAATAGGCTGTTTCCTGACTCCTAGTGGGACCAGAGGGCCCAAAAATCAGCTGGCCAGTGCACATATGTTAACCGGAACTGAGCTCAAGCGCCCACTGATATGGCTCTGTATGCCACTTGTGGAACCCATGCCATAGGTTTGCCATCATGGGACAAGACAATCACTTATCTGAAATGGAATAGGTTCTTCTGCTTGAGCAGGGGACTGGACTAAAAGTCCTCCAAGGTCCCTTCCAGATTCTATTCTATTCTATTCTATTCCATTCCATTCCATTCCATTCCATTCCATTCCATACCATTCCATCCCATCCCATCCCATCCCATCCCATATCATCCCATCCCATCCCATACCACCCCACTTCACTTCATTCCACTCCATTCAAGTGGACCTAGGAGGTGTACTTTCTCTGTTATCATGCCTGCCCTATGGAACAGGATTCTCCGAAAGATGTGAATGGCTCTGACCTCCTTGCTTTTCGAAGGCCCTGAAGATCTGTTCTTTTCCCCAAAGTTTTATGCCCATCTTAATTGTTTTGTGTTGTTCTGGGCTGTTTGAAGTTGCTTCTGGTGCACTGTGTTTTGCTACATTTTAATATATTTTGATTAATATTTGCTCTTTTTAATCTTGTATGCTGACCTAAATCTCAAGTTGATTGGGCGGCTATATAAATTCAACAGATCAGCATTATCTTTTAATATAGTCTGCCTTTTTAAAAAAATGCCAGAAGAGAAGAACTCATTTCTAAAGTTGTGTCCCAATCTATATTTAGCGGTGTTAGTTCAACAGTGTTACATGTCACTGTTCGACACTGATAACACAAAGCTAATCAACCCATGTCACCTTCCAGCATCAAGCAGAGACAGAGAAAAAGAAAGACATATCAAATGCAATTCAGACATAAGCAACATTATAGACCTAGTACAATATTATTAAAGGAACATAAAGTATAATCTGTTCTTATCTTTCCCTCTGAAATCAAAGGAATAGAATTGTATTTAATTGAGTCATATATTATTAGTTCCTGCATCAAAAAGAGATTTTAATAACATGAAATTAGATTCAAAACATATTGATTTGATTACTAGAAGTCTACTTTTAATATATAAAGATAAATTTAACACTTAATCAATGAAAAAAACAATAGAATGTGAATGGAAAAGATATTCAAAATAATTTGGGAAGCACAGGGGTTAATTGAATTTCAAATGTTTTCTATAATAGTTTTAATTTTCTTTTCCTGGATGATTGTTACTCATTTCCTTACTATAAATATATATGGTTGGCTCTGTATTCCCATGCATTAGCTGTTACTATGTTGTTTTACCTCATATATTTAGAACATAGAATATATGAGTTGGAAGGGACCTTGGACATCTTGTAGTCGAACCCCTGTATAATTTCAGGCAAGTAGCTGTCCAGTCCCTTCTTAAAGATGGAGCACCCACAACTTCTGAAGACAAGCTGTTCCACTGTTCAATTGTTCTCACTGCCAGGACATTTCTCCTTAATTCCAAATTGGATCCCTCATGGATTAGTTTCCAACTTGCCTTTGGGGGCTTTGGAAAACAGATTCACATACCCCCAACTTCTTAGCGGCAGCCATTCAAATATTAGAACACTGCTACCATGTCTCCCCAGCCCTTCTTTTCACTAGACTAGGTATACCCAATTCCTGCACCCATTCATTATGTTTTAATCTCCAGGCCCCTAAAAATCTTGGTTGATTTTCTCTGTTCTTTTTCCAAAATCTCAACATTTATTTTATAATATGGGGACCAAAACTGGAGCATAATAGGATTAACTCACTACTATTTTGTAGAAGACACAGAAGTCGCTATATTGCACAATCTCCAAAGGACATTTCAGATATTGCACAGCCCTGCTAGCAGAATCTCTGAAACTTCTAAAGATCCATGTATTCATCAAACTGATTGGTCAGCTGACCCACGACTGCTGTTGGTTCTATGCATCCTTAAACCATGTTTACCATCAAACTCCATGTTGTTTCCATCATCTTTCTCCCAGCTTGGAATTGAACCAGATGGATTTTCCTTCCAACAAGCTATAGCTGGGCAATCCAGCAATTCTGGATTTCCATTCTATATCTATTTCAGTTAAAGGTTGTTAAGAAGGAAAATCTTTCTTGCTGATTCCAAGAGGTTTCTTTTTACTTGACCTATGCCACAAAGCCATCACACTGCTTCAGGGTTGTTAGGTAGGTTCTATTCTACCTAGCTACCGGTTTGCTTCCTCCCACTGAGCATGCATGCACAGTGCCAAAAAATCTGGGGGGGAAAGCTGAAAGCAAGGTGGTGACCACATGCACAGTGCCAAAATTCGGCTTCTGTGCATGCTCAGAAGAAAAAAAAAATCCCCCCAAATTTAAAAAAAAATTAAAAAGATGGCAGCACCCACGGACTGTCACCAATCGAACCGGATCTGTGATGTCATCGTGACATCACACTCAGGTCTCTAGCAGTTTGGGTGAACCAGTCCAAATCAGGAGGAACCCGCTCTGCCTTGCTTGTTAAAATCAGTGCTTTTCCAGATACAATCTCTGTTTCGCTTTTGCCTGTTGCTTTTGTTTTATATATGAACTCACGTTCTCCTTTGGCCAAAAGGAAAAAAAACCAGAAACTCTTTTCAAAATGTCATCAGGTATATAATATCACTGAGTAGAGAATTTTCTGCAGCTGCAAAACAATGTTTCTGCTGACAGTGGTGATGATGATTTCCAAGATAAGGATTTTCAAATCTTGAACTCAATTAGAACGCATATATCAGTGATGGTTCTAAATCCCATCTCTACCAGTTTGTGTGTGTACTCACAACACTTCTGCACATGCGCAGAAGCATCCTGAGTGGGTGGGTAGAACCTTCCACCACTGCTGCTACCAGTTCATAGAACTGTACTGTACTGGTAGCAACCCACCACTGACATAGGGTTGCCCAGAAAGTAATGCACCACATTTTTTTCGTCAACAATTATTTATTGAACACAATGAAACTTACACACAAGAAAGAATGATGTTTCTTCTACACTCCATATTTTTCCATGTAATCTCCATCCCGTTCTATGGCCTTCCTCCAGCGAGACACAAGGGCGTATATGCCCTGTCGGTATCACTCCTTGTTTTGGTCACAAAACCATTTCTGCACTGTGCAAATCACCGCTTCGTTATCCTCAAAATGTCTTCTGCGACATTTGGCCACTAACCATACTTCTGTCAACTGCAGATTCTCCATAAACTGCACACAAATTTTGGTGAATGTTCCCAACAGTTTTTTTCTCCGCAGTGAGAAATTCAATGACGACACGATGCTTGTAACGTGCATCACTTACAGATGCCATTTCAAAACACTGCTGCAGCTACACTATCTCTCTGAAAAAATGCAAAATTTACACACTCCTGACAATTCTAATAAAGTATATATAAAGTTTCACATTTGTACCATTATTGTAGGCTGAGAAAAAAAATGTGGTGCATTACTTTCTGGGCGACCCTCATAGAAGAAATGGGGTTAGTTCTTTCTTTCTTGTTGATTAGATTTTTAATGCCATCTTTACTACTTTACAAATAATTGCGGCGCAGGCGGAGTAATAGTCGGACACAAGGTGTGGGTATAACGGGGTCACTTTTTATTCAAACAACTTAACTTCTTAACCGATTAACTTATTTAACCATTAACCCCACATGACCTGCAGGGTGCAAAATCAAATGGGGGCGGAATTAACTTAAGCCAATTCAGACAGAGCAACACTCGGGCGAAAACTCCTTGAAACTGGGTGCGGGTCATGGTAAACTACACCTACCCCCTGCACCGTTACTACGCCACCCCTGGCGTGTGGGATGGCTCGCTACTGGTCTAAGTTAAACTCCAGCAAGCCAGCCACAGGAGCGACCCACTCCCCGAACCCAGGCCGGTCGAGCCCTGTAATCCGAGAAGGAGCTCGCCCCTCACCTCAGTAGAGGTGCCCCTAAAGGAGATCACCAGTTGCTATTTACTTTATTTTCCGCCCCCTATCGGCCACCCCTCCCCCCCAGTGACCCTAAGGGGGGGGGGCACTAGATGGTGGGGCCACCCCCTAACCACACTCCCACGCACAGAGTGGAGTAGGCGAAAAAACAATCGCAGCTCGTCCAATTCTGCTGCGACTGCAAAAAATTCCTACTCGGCCCCCCGGAGGGCGACCCATCATATGCACCCTGTAACAGAGGGAGGGTGGGTGGGTGCCTCACGATGCTCCGGGCGAGACTGCTGCGCAACAAGGCAGCCCCCTCTTATAGGGCTGCCAGGCTCGCCCGGCCAATCGGTGCCCACGCACCGCACCACGTGATCACGGCACCCCAACGTGGGTGCCGTGACTCCGCCCCCCAACATGGCGGCCTCCTGCACCGCCGATCGCCGCAAACCCCACCGGCCGGTAAGTCGGCTGTGGGAATTGCGGCGCAGGCGGAGTAATAGTCGGACACAAGGTGTGGGTATAACGGGGTCACTTTTTATTCAAACAACTTAACTTCTTAACCGATTAACTTATTTAACCATTAACCCCACATGACCTGCAGGGTGCAAAATCAAATGGGGGCGGAATTAACTTAAGCCAATTCAGACAGAGCAACACTCGGGCGAAAACTCCTTGAAACTGGGTGCGGGTCATGGTAAACTACACCTACCCCCTGCACCGTTACTACGCCACCCCTGGCGTGTGGGATGGCTCGCTACTGGTCTAATTTAAACTCCAGCAAGCCAGCCACAGGAGCGACCCACTCCCCGAACCCAGGCCGGTCGAGCCCTGTAATCCGAGAAGGAGCTCGCCCCTCACCTCAGTAGAGGTGCCCCTAAAGGAGATCACCAGTTGCTATTTACTTTATTTTCCGCCCCCTATCGGCCACAGCAGGGGGTGAAATTTTAATTTATTCCCCCTGCTCCCCCCCTGCACATATATGTGCAGGCACCTCTGCAGGTCTGAGATAAATTTATCGTTCCCACTGTCGGTCAAGTGTACCCCGTCCTGTCTGTACAAGTCTATTAGGGATGCCCTGATGTCTGGATGGTCTACCACTCCACCCCCGGCCTGAATCACCCACTTCTTAACCGCTCTGTTTACCCTCTTCCTGGCCTTATCCACTGCAATAGGGCTTCTAGCCTGCCGCCAATTCCTCCTAGGCAGGATGTTGGACCACCACACACACGTATCTGGCCACCGCTCCCAGATCACTTGCAAACTCTCCCAAATGTGCCACAGCAGATCTACACCTGTCATCGCTCCCAGATCGTTCCCACCAACGTGCAAAACCAAACAGCCCGGCACCCCTTGCACCTTCCCACTGTTGAATAACAGGGGAAGGACCTCGCGCCACCGTAGGCCGCGACGGCCCAGCCACTGAACCACTGCTCGATCCATCTCCAACTGCGTGCCGGGCGTCGTCGCACGGGCCCTCTTCTCGGCCCAGTACACCATGCTGTGGCCACATATCAGGATTCTGCGGCGCCAGTCAAGCGTTCGTTCTAGAGAAAGGGAGGAAGCAGAGCGGCATCAGACGTGGCGGCCCGGCAAAACCCCCCGCCCCGCCCCACTCACCTAGGGGCGGATGTACGTCCGGAAGGCCCCAGATCTCCAGCGGCCCACTGTCTTTATATCCAGCCTGCTGAAGCCTTCGACCGCTGCCAACGACGCTGCACCTATTCTGAATGAGTGAGTCCCGTAACGTCTGGGGTCCAAGCCCAGCCTTGCCAGCGCCTTGGACGTGACAGCCCAGAATTGGTACCTGGTAAGGGGTTCGCCGGACACATGGCAAAACAAGAAACCCGGCTCTTCACCCCTATGGGCCCAATACACCACCAGAGCTGCCACCGGGCACACCCGCCGGTTGTTAGCCCGGGAGAGTTGGACCGTCACACCTCGACCCCTCTGGTCGGTCTTGGACCGTCTAAGCCTCAGGGACACCGAGCCACGACGTAACTCGATATCCCTTGTGGTAAATGCCTGGCCGGAGCTATCGGCTCGCGAGGCTGCAAGAACCTCACTAACACGAAAAGCCCCGAAAAACAAGGTCACCGCAACCGCGTGGTACAGTGATGCCTCATACTCAGAGCGGCAGAGCCGACCCCACAGCTCGTAAAGCCCCCTCAAGTGGGCGAGCTTTAGGGGACGCCTGCTGTCACCCCGAGCCTGACCTTTCTCCCTAATCCACCCCTCCAATGTCTTCCTGATCCTGAAATCCCCTGTGGTGTCCAAAAAACCCCGAGACTTGGCTACGAAAGCCAAGCCCGCCAGCTTGCCCCTAATCGTCCGAGCCGACAACCCACGGCGACGGTTAAGCGCGCAGAATTCGAGCAGGTGTTCGACCGGGGCAGGCCAAAGCTGATCGTATCTCCTATCATGACGAAAAGCCCAAAATTCCCTACCTGCCCGCTGGTATGATCTCCTGGTGCTGGGGGCTATGGACAAATCCATGGCCTTGCTTACTTCGGCCCTCCAATCAGCCACAGGTGCTGTGGGGCTGCCTCCGGGTGCTCCTCGGCCTGTGGGGCAAGCAGCCGGAACCTAGCCAACTGCCCCCTTGACAGTGCATCAGCCACCCCGTTTCTTACCCCTGGAACATGGTGGGCCCGGAAGAGCATATTATTGGCAAGGCATCTCGCTACCATATGCCGGACCAAACCCATAACCCGTTCATTCCTAGAGGAGAGTGTATTCACTACGTGCACTACCGCCATATTGTCGCACCAGAAGTGGACTGTCTTACCGGCAAAACTAGTGGCCCACAGCTCGATGGCCACGACAATTGGGAATAGCTCCAAAAACGTCAAATCCCTACAGATGGCCTCACCGCGCCATTCTTGCGGCCAGTCAGCTCGAAACCATTTGTCCTGCCACACCACACCAAAACCGGTCGTGCCCGCCGCATCGGACTTCACCTGAAAATCCGCTTTCAGCAGCATATCCTGTCTCCATAACGACACACCGTTGTACCCGTCCAGAAACCCTTGCCACACCACGAGGTCCTCCCTAACGCTCTTTGACAACCTGATCCTGTGGTGCGGCTTCGTCAAGCCGACCGTTGCCCTATACAGTCTAAACATAAAAGCCCTACCTGGCGCTATCACTCGACAAGCAAAATTTAACAGGCCAGCCAGCTCCTGAACCTGCCTAAGAGTCACCTTCTTAGCGGCTCGGGCAACCCTCACCGCATCCTTGAGTCTAGTCAGTTTATCATCGGGTAGCCTACACGTTTGCGCAACGGAGTCCACCTCGATGCCTAAAAATGTCAGTCTGGTCGAAGGCCCCTCGGTTTTTTCATGAGCCAAAGGTACGCCCAAATCCAAGCATAAATCCTGGAAACCTGTCATACCCCGCTGACAATCGTCGGAGCCCGCCGGCCCCGCGAAGAGAAAATCATCCAAATAATGCACGACAGACGCAATGCCTGTACTTTTAACATGTGCCCACTCCAAAAATGAACTAAACTTCTCAAACAGCGAGCAAGATACAGAACGACCCATTGGCAGGGCCCTATCAACAAAGAACCCGCCTTCAAACTGAAAGCCTAACAGGTCGAAATCCCCCGGGTGAATGGGCAAAAGCCGAAAGGCCGATTTGATATCACATTTCCCCATCAGCGCCCCCACTCCGCACGCCTGGACCATCGCGACAGCCGTCTCGAATGGTGTGTAGCGCACCGAGCAGAGCTCCTCGGGAATGTGATCGTTCACCGATTCACCAGGGGGGAACGACAGGTGATGTATGAGCCTGAACTCTCCCGCGGCCCTCTTGGGCACCACCCCGAGTGGGGACACCTGCAGGAAGGGCAGGGGGGGCTCCGCAAAGGGGCCCAAAACCCGGCCCTCGCGCACCTCCTTCATAATTTTGTCCCGCACTACGTGGCCCATACCTGCCACAGACCTCAAGTTATCCGCCATGCAGGCCCTACGTGGCCCCCCGTACGGGATCCTGAAGCCCGTGGAAAACCCCGCGAGCAGAAAATCAGCACCCTTCTTGGGGCGGTAGCCGGTGAGCCAATACTGCAACCTGTCCAATCTAACGGGGGTTGGGCCCCTTACCTTGAGCTCCCCCCGTTGGGGTTTGGCAGGGGTCCCGGCGTCCTTGGAGCCGCCCCCCCCCCTTCCCCTGTAACAAGCGGAGGTCGGGTGCCTGCCACTACACAAGGCGCAGGCGTGGCGAAAACGACAATATGACCTGGAACAGGCCCCCCTGGCGCCGTACTCGTAACAGTACGGCGGGCCTCGAAAGGACAACCCAGTCGTGCTACGCTGGCCGGAGGCCGGGGTCCCCGTCCCCACCGCCGGGCGGGGAAGAGTAGCCTCCTTGCCCGTTGTCAAAAGCAGATGACCTGTGGCCGTTCGCCCACTGGCCGGAGTCGACGCTTGCTGCGTGGCCTGAAGCCACAAATCATTATGCCTCATATCCCAAGGCCAGTGTCTATTGTGGGCGGCGAACCTACGGAAGTCCTCGTCATAACGCTTCCAAGCCTCTCCCCCAAACTCCTGATAAGCTCTCAGAATCATGTTCATGTACAAGATGAGCTCATGTGTCTTATGGACGTCATCTTCAACAACCACAGAGTGGTAGGCCAAAAATGCATACGCCCACGACAGAATTCCTTTGTCCATTTTGGTGCCTTTCGGGTCATCCGACCCCTTCTTACCCTCTTTATCCCTATCCTTCTTAGACTTCTCAGGCAGCAAAATCTGAAAAATGTCCACATAAGCGCCCCGCCAAATTTTACGCTTGAGGGCCTGGGACATGTGCATACTAAGCGGAGTGTCCGGTAGGCCAGGTGCGAAAGGATTATCACTGTCAAAAGAGGTGCTGGTGGACCCAGAGGTGGTCGACCCTGAGCTATCCCTCGAGGTATCCCTCTTCCTCTTGTGCCTCCCGGCCACTACCCTTCTACGCCCCCTCCTCCAAACTTGAGCCGCTGTGCGGGAGCGCCAGGTCCTATGACCCCCATGTGTCGTGCGTTTTGTAGCCCGTAGCCTGCCGCGAGGCCCTCTTCGGAGGGACCACCGGTGCCTAGGCACAGGGCACTCACCCCAGTGAGAAGAGTCGTCGTCTGCGTCTTCGGAGCCGGACACTGTTCTCCTGGCCTTCCTCCGCCTGCTCTTCTGCTTTGCGCGCCGAGTCCCGCGCGCCCTCCGCGGGCTGTCTGCAGACTCCGACGAGCTCCGAGACCCCTCTGCATTGGCAACGCACGTGGCACGGCCCCGCCGTGACCTGCCCCGCTTCCTTGGCCTTTCATCAAGTTTCTCAAGCAAGGAAGACAGTAAATGTGAGGAAACCGAAAGGGAATCCCCCTCCCTCTGCTCCCCCCTGGCGTGCCCTGCAGCAGGGGCCTCAGCCCCAGACAGCCCCATTTCTGACCCGCTGAAAGTCAACTCCTCTGCCCCAGTGGCCTCGCCTGCTCCCCCCGGCGCTTCCACCGGCCGGGCCCGGCCCTGGCGGCGACCCCTCACCCCTGAGGAGGCCCCCCTGCGGCCCACTGCACGCCCCCGGGGGCTCACCTCCCCGCTGGGGCTGCCTTCCTCCACCGGCCTCCCTGCCGGCCGTGCCCCCGGGGCTTCATTCCAATTTCGCTTGGGGGCCCGTTTCCTCCCAGTGCGGCGTGGCTCAATGGGGGGGGCCCTGGCCCTCCGGCCTGCCCCCCCGAGGCCCGCCGCCGTGCCCCCGAACGACTCCGTCCACCCCCCGCCATGCCACTTCGACCAAATGCGCCTCCAAACCCTGTGGGGGGTGTCGCCGAAGCGAACTAAGCCTCCAGCCGCCGCTCGCGGCTCTTCTGGCCTCGAAGGCCGAAGCTCCGGTGACGATCGGCTGCTCCGCAGGCCTCCGGGCCTGTGACGCAGCAAGCAGGGACGACGCCAGCAGCAGCAGCCTCGCCTCACGATGCTCCGGGCGAGACTGCTGCGCAACAAGGCAGCCCCCTCTTATAGGGCTGCCCGGCTCGCCCGGCCAATCGGTGCCCACGCACCGCACCACGTGATCACGGCACCCCAACGTGGGTGCCGTGACTCCGCCCCCCAACATGGCGGCCTCCTGCACCGCCGATCGCCGCAAACCCCACCGGCCGGTAAGTCGGCTGTGGGAATTCATGATGTCAAATGTACTTAATACTCCTTCCTCCTCCTATTTCCTCCATAAAAAAACCCCTGTGAGGTGGGTTGGCCCCCCAGCTGGCTTTCATGGCTAACGAAGATCTAGAACTTACAATCTCCTGGTTTCTAGGGTAGCACTTTAAGCAGTACTCCACCCTGGCTCACTGCACAGTAAATATCTACACAGAAGCTCTAAGTAGGTCATGTGACTATTCTGACCACTGTTAAAGCTAATAAATGTTAAATTAGCATTAACCATGATCAGACTATTCTTATGGCATACTAATTTAATTTACATGCTGCTCCAAAGGCCTGAACAGAGTTGCCTTATGGCAAAATGAGTGGCAAATAAAGGTAATAAATAAGTCAAATAAATACACTAGAATCAACCAAACCTAAAAAGGAAAACCATCCAGTAACTGGGTGGAAATTAGCAGTAGATTGACCTTCCAGAACCAAATTATGATGCAGAACAAAACTCCTGTGAATTGTGCGTTTTAATAAAACTCTATCAAATCAACAACGATATACAGTATATGGAAGCTGATTGGGTTTAATAAGCATTCTTTGTGCACATTTGTTTGATTACTGCAGCTTGCTGGCCAAAACTAGAAATTGGGATTGTGAAGCAGTTGGTGGGAGCAGTATCTGTCTACGTGTTCTTTCAGTCACCTGCCAAGCATTGGGTCAGCACCACCAGTTGCTAATGGAAGAAGACGGAGGTGGATGAAGAAGAATCCTAGAAGTTAAATAAATTAAATTAAATTAATCCCTTTTCTCAGCAGTCCATGGCAGGAGAAGCTGTGGTCAGGAAGGAGATGACTAGACTCCAGGGGACAAAGGGACAAAGAGCATCAGCAGGGTTCCTAGACCAACAGAGGGAAGAGTGTATAGAGGCAAGTCCACTATCTGAGGAAAAACATGGCCACTTCCAATTTTTTAGAAGTTCGGGGTGATTTATTTCTTCAGTCTAGATAGTATAAATTGTTTCCCTGAATCTTTTATTTATTTAACTTTGTTGCAGCTGCCCAACTATAATGGACATTTGGCTGCGTTTTTCTTTCATTGCTTTACCTCTCTCTCTCCTCATTCTCTCTCTCTCTCTCTTTAAATTCTCTCTTCTTCAAGCAAAACAACACCCACCCACCCCGATAAGATAGCAAAACAAAAATCATGGCACACAAAATCAAACTGAGGCAGGCAAATTTGAAGAGGGAGCGATTATGAGGCATGATTTGAATACTTTTAAGTTTTTCTTAAGAAAATTTTAAGACTGCATAAAAATCTGTTAGCGTTCATTCCAACAATTGATATTAGTCAGTAGAGATGAATTTGCGTACCTGTGTTGAACACACATATAACTCAGGGGTGGATTCTAACTGTGCCTAGTGGGAAAAATCCCCCCCAATCCCAAAAAACCACCAAACCAAAACCAAGATGCTGATGCATGGTATTGAGTACATTCTTTTAGGAGCTGTAGAACTAAGATAACTTTTTGAAAGGAGCAGGGAATATTCTTTTCTTTAATTCTCAACAGATTGTCTTTTGAAAATGGCAGTTATATTGTATATTCCTTAAAAAAAAACTTTTGGCATAAAACCGCTACGGGATAAAAGACATGGGCAGGCTTGGCTGCAAATTGGGTTATTAAGATGTCCAGAAATTTCTCCTATCTTCAGGGAAACAAGAAAAAGTATTTTTCCAATTTTTTTTTACAAAAAAAGTGTCAGCATTGTTTTTGTTTTTGCACTTTTCTTTGCAGTAAGCACAAAATGCTTCAATGGATTTGACATCTTCCAGCTCTGATCTTATTAATTATTATTCTTTACTTCTTTTATACCATACACTCTTTTGGAATTTGTCCTGGGGTTTGCCTCCAAACTTTGTGATGGGCAACGTGTAAGTGTAGAGGCCGAGCCACGGCGAGCTTATCAATTTATTTTATTTATTTATTTATTTATTTATTCTTTGTCCAATATACAATACATATGGAAGAGAATAGACGTTAAGTAATATATATAATGATAGAAAGTAAAAAGAAGAGAAGTAGATGGGAGGGAGAGAGTATATATGATATAAGAGATAAGGAGAGAATATATATTATATATATATATATATATATATATATATATATATATATATATATATATATATATATATATATATAATATCTATCTATCTATCTATAGATAGATAGATAGATAGATAGATAGATAGATAGATAGATAGATAGATAAGGAGAGAATATATATGATATATGAGATAAGGAAAGACAATTGGACAGGGGACGATAGGCACATCAGTGCACTTATATACACCCCTTATCAATCTGACATACTATTTTCGAGAAAGAGAAAAAGAGAACTGTATCCCAGGGGATAAAGATTATGGGAAGTGCATTAATAAAACATGTTTTAAATGTCAAAACTGCTCATCATAACATTTCAGAAGCAGGAAATACAGAGTCACTGATTCTGAAATATGCATAAACCCATATCCTGGGGTGCCATTTGAAGTTCCCTAAAGCAGACCATAAGCAAACATGTAAGTGTTACAATTAATGGAAATACAATATACTGAAAAGAAAAAGGCTATGGATAGTATACGCTATCCTTGCCACACTGGCATCCTCTCCAACTGGCATGTTCCAAAACAGAATTGAAAACACTCTGCATTTCTAAAGCAGTTTGTTATATAACACAGGAAGATTCTGTTGAAGAAAATCTCATATTTAGCCCACTGGAGTGTTTTTTGGATTCTGGCCATAGGCTTTAATTAATTGTGAATATTCATTCTTGGTGGGCGAGAGAAAAAAAAGTGTTTTTCTAATGTTGAAAAAACTTGCAGGCTGCAGAGTACTAACCAGTACTGCTGGTGTGCTGACAGTATGCCCAACAATAGATAAATAATGCCTTTTCCTTTTTTTTTTACTTTCTGGCCTACATTTACGTATAATTAAAATGAAACCTTCAGATCCCTGCATATATTTACCAAGTTCATACCACAAAAATCACACAACTTAAATCCATTACATGCTTGTCTTTCAATTAGTTTCAGAAACTCATAACCTATTGCTTTTTCTTTCATTTAGGACATAGAATAACAAAATTGGAAGGGACCTTAGAGGTCTTCTAGACCAACCCCCTGCATGAGCAGGAAACCCTATACTGGTGATGGTGAACCTTTTTTTTTTTTTTTTGCTCAAGTGCCAATGCATGCAATAGCATGCAAGTGGATGTCCACACCCATAATGCAATGTCCCCCCATTCATGCAAACACCCACCATGCTGTCTCTCCCAAACGTGTACAGGCCTCACTGCAGCCTACAGACTTCCAGTAGGCCCATTGGGCCATTTTTCACTCTCCCCATACTTTGTTGGCCTCTGAAGCCCAACAAGTAGGCTCGGTGGGCTCTGCAGACTTTCCTGAAGCCTGGAGAGGACAAAAGCAGCCTCCCCCACCATCCAGAAGGCCAAAAACAGCTAGCCAGTACTGGAGCTGACATAAGGCAAAGTCTCATGTGCCCTCTGATATGGCTCTATGTGCCACCTGTGGCACCCATGCCATAGGTTTACCATCATGGCTATATATATTTTGATATGATTTTATGGTATATGTATGGCTGTTTATGTGAAAACTTTTTAAAAAATTAAAAATGAATGATGTGAGGTCAACAGTAGACAGTCTAAGGTTAAAGCTATGGGGGTTTGGGGAAGAAACTACAGAGTCAGGTAATGTATTCCAGGCATTGACCATCCTGTTGCTGAAGTTGAATTTTTTGCAAACAAGCTTGGAGTGGTTTACATTAAGTTTGTATCTATTGTGAACCTGTATATTGTTGTGGTTGAAGCTGAAGTAGTCATTGACAAATAGGACTTTGTAGCAAATAATTTTCGGTGTTACACTTAGGTCAGTCCTAAATTTTTTAGGCACAATTTCATGTCTGGTGGCATAGGGTATTCTGTTATGAACAGAGGAGTGTAGTACTCTTCTCATGAAATATCTCTGGACAGTCTCAATTGTATTAATGTCTGATATATAGTGTGGATTCCAGACAGATGAGCTGTATTCAAGAATTGGTCTAGCAAATGTTTATTTATGTTCTGGTTAAAAGTGCAATATTACCAGAGAAGAAACTATGCAAGACTAGGTTAATCACCCTAAATCCTTCTTAGCAATGCTGATGCAGTGTGCTCTGGCAGTTAGATCATTAGAGATGAGTATACTCCAAGGTCCTTTACTGAGTAAAGATCATCAACAAGGTGCTCATCTAGTTTGTATTTTGTGTTCTGATTATTTTTGCCAATGTGTAAGACTGAGCCTTTGTTGACTGAGATTTGAAATTCCCACTTGTTTGACCATTCTGATACATAGTCAAGGTCTTTTTGAAGAGTAGAAGTATTGTTGGTGGTGTTGAATAATTTTACATCATCTGCGAAGAGGACGTAGTTGCTTTTTATATTATCACAAATGTCATTTATGTAAAGAATGCCTAAAATGCCATCTTGGGGAACACCGCTGTTAACAGGTACAGGGTTTGATAAAGCTTTTTCTATTTTGACCATTTGTTGCCTATCTGACAGGAATGCAATAATCCATTTGTGCAGCGGTTCAGAAATGCCATAAGATTTTAGTTTTAGAAGTAGTTTGTTGTGTACCATTGAGTCAAAGGCTTTGCAGAAGTCTATGTAAATTGAACCTATTGCTTTGCCCTGGTTGAGTTGTGGAGTCCATGTGTTTTTACAGTGTAGAAGTTGAAGATTGTAGGATATTTTTTTCCTGAAACCAAATTGTTTGTGAGAGAGTAGGTTGCTTGTCTCTAAATGGAGGGTAATGGGTTGGTTAATGATTGATTCTATGACTTTGCAGGTGACACAACATAAAAAGTTTAGTCTGTAATTTTCCATTAGGCTGGGGTCTCCTTTTTTAAAGATAGGGATGACCATAGTGACCATAGGTTGAGTAGGGAGCTGGTCCTGAAAGAGTTATCAAAAATTATGCTCAGGGGTTCTGCTAGGGCAGTGGAAAGGTTTTTTTAAAGAAATAAGCACATAGTCCATCTGATCCAATGGATAGAGATGGCTTTAGAATGCATAGTGCCTTTCCAATGTTGTCTTCTGAAAAATTGGTGTGTATTAGATCATTGTAATTGTTTGTGGTTTGACTAGGAAATTTTGGACATAATTTGTTGCTATTTACAAAGGCTGAGCCGAAAAATGTGTTAAAGATGTTGGCTTTAATGGCCAATAAATGTGGCAAGAAAAGTCATAAAATGGGGCAAAACTCACTTAACATATTTCTCACTTAGCAAATTAAATGTGGGGCTCAATTGTGGTCATAGGTTGAGGACTACCTCTGCATTAAGCATTCCAAATAATAAGAATTTTCGTACGTTTAAATTATTCCGGTTACATTCAGTCTTCAAGGAATTTATCGTCCTACCCCTTCATCAGGGAAAATGTCTCTATACTGTGAAAGCTGAATAAGAAACTGATACTGGTATTAAATTAACTTAAGTGTAATTCTTACAACTAATTATGATTTGCTCTTTACCCACCTCTTTGCTGAAGGGAAAAGATGACAGTTCAAATACACCAGAAGAGAAGTTCTGCCAAGCTGGTCTTCTTTCAGTGTCTCAGAGAATTAACTAGAATAAAGCTAAGTAAGGATTAATCCCTCTGTTCCATGCATGCGTACATTTTAATGAGATCTGGAAGTAGCACACCATTATACTAGCCTACTGCATTGCTAGCATCCATCTCTGGTCCTTCCCCATTTTTTTTAAATGAAGCCAACCCTGGCCTTTCTAAACACAGCTGAAAAAGAAGCACTAATGAATTGGCCTAGATACATATGTACCTCATTTGGCATTTTCCTCCCTTGTTGATCTAATTTAATCCTATAGCTTTTAGAAATATTCTCAGAGAGATAGGGGGTTCAATTTACTTGAAAGTGAAAGTGGCCATCTGGAAGGGGCATGGGTATATACTACAAGATTGCCCATAGAAGGAGGCCAATGACATCAAAAGAGTGGATGCAATTAACTGATTGAAGCACCACTCCTTTTCACATTCATGCAATGCAATATGAGATGAGTTGAGATAAGATGAAATGGGATGGGATAGGACAGGAGAGGAGAGGAGTGTGCTTCGATTGCCTAGTTTCAATCCTCTTTTTGATGTTGTTTATCTCCCCCACTCCTGGGGATGACTTGTAGATTATTTTCATGGTGCCATGTTTTCAATTGGCATGGTGTAATCTAGACTTTCCATAGCCAGCGCTAGATTCTCTACATGATGTTGAATTCTCTTCATATTTAGACTTTCCTTTCAGTCTAAAACAACATCAAGGATTTCAGTACTGAATGAATTCACAACAGTAGGTGTGGAGATGGGTCATTGGACTGTTATGTTTGTCTACCATCTACACATTTTACAAAGTGCTGTTGAAATCTGTCTTGAGCTTTTCTGTAAAGCTTCTTCCTCTGTGAAAGCAGTTCCACTCTTAGATCACTTTTTCTTTAATATTTCTTAGAATTCCTTTTCTTGTTGTGTTGGACCTTGACTGAATGTCGCACAAAGACCAAGGGTACAGTGTTTATTTATCCCTTTATTCCATTATGTATCTCTTCAATGTTCTGTGTTCTCTTTGCCTAGTCATTCTTCAACAGAAGTCCTGAAAAAAGAATTCTTGTAACATCTTCCACATTTGATCATGAGAGGCTACAGATCATGGAGAAACAGCTGTACTACTGACTCTCCATGATCACACATACAAAACCAAGGCCTGGCTGTGATCTGGTTTGAAGTGTTGATTTAGCTATCATAGTCCAATGTCAATGTATGGTTATAGTCTAGAGCAGAGGTGAGGGACTATGGACCTTTTATGACTTGTAGACTTGTAGACTTTAATTCCAAGAATGCTGGGCTCAGGAATTCTAGGAGTTGAAGTCTGCAAGTCATTAAAAGAGCAACTGTTGGTCTAGAGGATTAAGGTCTTCGGCTTTGATGCTTCTAATTGAGGAATCAAAGTGGGTTGATTTCATTAAGCCCCATGATGTGCACCAGATCAAAAGGAGAGGGTGGAGGGATGCATGCATATGTATGGAACAAACTTCTTTTATTCATCCAGGTCACCATGGCAAGAACATTCGGATTCAATACTTTGATCCAGGATATTTAGCTTTTTGCCTCTTAGGGATTCTTTTATGGAAAATCTATTAAATCATAGAGCCCTTTTGAAGTACATTCCTGGTTATGCACATACATCTTGGACATTTATAATTAACAATCTATCATGAGCTGTGGTGGTGCAGGGGTTAGAATGCAGTAATGCAAGCCAGGGATGGGTTCCAAAATTTTTAATACTGTAGGCATGGCTTAATTTTGTGGGCATGGTTTAAAGTTGTGGAAGTGGATTGATGGTCATGTGACAAGGTAGGAGTGGCTTGGCAATCATGTGACTGGGTGGGTTGACTTGGCAGTCATGTGACTGGGTGGGAGTGGTTTCATGGTCATGTGACTGGGTGACCAACTCAATGCTGCCCCGAGTTTTCAGAGAAGGGCGGCATACAAATCTAATAAATATGAATATGAATATGAATGTCACTCACATTAAGGGGTGCCTCATCTGGCCCCTCTCTTCCCAGCCATTACTTGTCACACCCAGCCTCAAGGTATCTATAGGTCTGTGAAAATGTTCACCTTTTTTCAACTTTATTATCTACATACTATAGATGTACTTTCATGGACCACTGAAAGAAGGCAATGTCTCACACGCTTTGCCTAAGACTGCAATAGACTAGGGGTCTCCAACTTTTTGGACATCTGGGACTACCAAATTCATAATTTTAAATCCCATGAACCGCTGGTGGTGGTGGTGGTGGGGGAGCTCAGCTGCCTTTTAGGCCTATCTGTCTTCTTCTGCAAGGCCTCCAGGTGGGAGGCCGAGAAAAAGTGCCTGGTCCAGACACACAGCCTGGAAACCTCTTTTGTATTCCTGTAGGGTTGTCTTCTGTTGGGTTCTGATTCTGCTGAATTTTGAAATTCAGAAGTACTGCTACAAAGCGGGGAGTTTTTCTCATACTGATTCTGTGTATTTCTCCTTGCCAGTCCCTTTCCTTTCCTGTCAGTAGAGCCTCCTGCAAAAAGAGTCAATCGTTCTGATTTTTTAATGATTTTTTTTGTAGTGTAGGAATCAGGAAAGCAACCAGGGAAAACAGAAGGACAACTCCAGTGAATAAAGGTATGTGTGTGTGGGGGGGGTATATTTTCCAGCCCCAATCAGGGATGAGTTCCAATTTACCTTGCTGCTGGTTCACTCCCTACCTTCCTCACTGTGTGGGCACACCTCTAAAAAGATGCGACCACATGCATAATGCCGGAACTGGACTTCAAAGCATGCTCAGAATTTTTTCAAAAAAATATATCAAATAAATAAATAAATAAATAAATAAATAAATAAATAAATAAATAAATAAATGAATGAATGAATGAATGAATGAATGAATGAATGAATGAATAAATAAATAAATAAATAAATAAATAAATAAAAAGATGGTGGCACCCACGGATGAGCACCCACCAATCCAGTTTGGTGACATCATTGTGACCTCACCAGCGGGTCGCTACAGGTTCGGATGAACCAATCTGAACCAGGAGAAACCCACCCCTGATGCAAGCTACTTCTGCTGACTGCTGACTGAAATTTCACAATTCAAATCTCACCAGGCTCAAGGTTGACTCAGTCTTCAACCGAGGTGGGTAAAATGAGGACCCAGATTATTGGGGGAAATATGCTGACTTTGTAAACTGCTTAGAGAGTGCTGAAAAGCACTGTGAAGCAGTGTATAAATCTAAGTGCTATTGCTATAAGTCCAAGGTTGTGCTGATAATACTTTTGTTGACTTTTCTCTCTCTCTAGATATTATTTTTAGAGGAACATCATTATCAGCTATGTTTATCTGCAGTTTTGCCTATTTACCTTTCATAGCATACAGCATAGCATCTGCAGTTTGAGCACGTGTGTGTGTATGTATTTGTGCGTGCACCACACACAAACACACACACACATAGATATACATTTGCCCTGCATCCATAACTTCTTAGAACTGCTGTGGACTGACCTTCTGTGATCCTCTTCTTTATGCAGGTAACTTCCTCTACAGTAAAAATTCAGCAATCATGCAGTGAAGGTCTCTGCTGGGGGAAATGCCAACCTAGATGCAAAGGCACAGCCCCCAGCAAAGCTGTCATAGATCCTGCTGCTTGGGGAGAGACTTGGCAGACAAACTTGACCCCTGATGGAGCACAATATTAATTTCTAAGGCAGCTGGAGGTTTGCTTCGCAACTCTGAAATAGCACTTGCCGGGATCCGAAAAGCCACACGAGGCAAAGAATTCTCACCAGCTACTTTGCAGATTTATCTGCATCCTGCACAACTTTTGAGGTATTGGGAAATGACTGGGCAGTCTCTTCAGCTTGAGAAGAAGAGCTGCCTTTCTTTCCTATTTCTGATTTTTCTATTATATATAAGGAATTATTCCTGTCCCCTACCTTCCCTCCCTTTATTGTTGCTGATGTTTTCCCCAAAAAGGAATCTGTCTCTGGAATAAATTATAAATTCACTTACTTTACTATGTGAAATGAAAATGGAGAACTGATGTTTTTCTGATATATTTCAGGGTCTTTGTTATGGGTGTCAAATTCAAGGCCCATAGGGTTAGATCTGGCCTGCGGGGTGCTTATATCTGATCCTTGTGGTGGGCTACCCTGCAAACAGCAAAGCACCGGTCTGTGGTGCCTTTGCTAGCGAAAACAGAGCTCAGGAGGGCTGCATACAGAACTCCTAAGTTATATTTTTGGATGCAATAGTTTCCTGCATCACTTGGCCAGCAAAATCAGAGCTCATGGGCATAGTTCCCTCTAAGCTGAGCAGTGAGCAATCGCTCACTTAAAAATCATAATCAACTCAGAGTTTTCCAAACCTGCCCAGAAGCCGAGAGGGAAAGAGTGAGAGGGAAGGAGAGAGAGAGGAAGAGAGGAAGAGAGAGAAACAGATAGAAAAAAGAGAGGAAGGAAAAGAAAAAGAATGGGAGTAAGGAAGAGAGAAAGAAAATCAAAATCTAGTTTGAAACTAGCTCAACTATTTAAGTGGCATTTTGATATTGATAGAGTTGCCCTATTATGAGCTCACTGTTATAGACACACAGTACAGTATTTTATTTTGAAATTCTCTGAGGCAAAACAGGGTGGGTTTTTTATTTGTTTCTTGGTTGGTTGGTTGGTTGGTTGGTTGGTTGGTTGGTTGGTTGGTTGGTTGGTTGGTTCATTCATTCATTCATTCATTCATTCATTCATTCATTCATTTATGTATTATTTCTGTGCCGAAGGGACTGCTGCTCAGACACTATACTTTTCCACACACACCCCAAAAAATATAATTAGAGGGAACACTGCTCATGGGGGTATGGTGGGGAGGCGCCTTTCCAAGCTCAGTTTCCACTGACTAACCACTGCAGGAACCTGGGAGAATGACATCAAGCTGGCCACACCCACTCAATCACTGAGGTCAAACACAAGCCTTATGCAGCCCTCAAAGAAATCAGCTTTGACACCCTTGCTTAAAAGCCACAGTCTGTTTCTCTCTGTCTCTGCTTCTCTCTCTCTCTCTTGTATGTATCGACATCTACTCAGTTTGGCATTTTTAAAATATATAATATCTGGCTATTCTTTCTCTGATGGGAGGATAGAGAAATAATTAGTAATTTTCATGTAATATTTGCCATGTCAAGTGCCTTAAGTAAGACCCCCATGGGAGTCTATGACAAAGAATATGACCTAAGTGTGTGATTTTTCTGTTTATGTCAATATGCAGAATAGAATAGAAAACAAGTTTGGAGGAACAACTTACTCTAAAACATATCTGGAGCCAACAAATGAATTAGAGAATAACCTTATTCCCTAAATAAGGCTGTAGTTAACACCATCAAATGCACCTGATGAAGTAGATGAAAACCTATGATAGAGATCCCCCTCTTCCTCCTCCCCCCCCCTCCTCCTCCACCACCATCACCACCACCACCACCACCACCACCAGCACTATACCATATTGCTGCAGGAATAACATATGGAGAAAGGCTGCTATTCTCCTCCTTCCTCTCCCCCCACTCTTTTTGTTTTTCTTTCTCTTCACACAACCTGATAAGGCTGAAAACACTATTCTTACCAAAAGATTGAATGTTATTACTTGCAAAGGAATATTAGATTAGCCCTATAATGACTACAGTTGAAGAGTACGCATAATAATAAAAATAGATTTTAAATTTGTTAACTTATGCGATTTTAGAAGAATTTCTGTTGTTGTTGCTTCCCTTGTCATTCTTAATTGCAGCAAACCCGATTACCTCTCTGATAATCAGCTGTTTATGTTACAATCCACAACACAAACTTGAAATGATGCAATAAATAGACACAGACTTGACTATTTTGTTCAGCTAAGTCTCACAAGACAGAAATTCCTGTTTCTTAATCCTCCTTCCAAGAAGCTAAAGCAACCGATCAGAATGTTGTCTGTTTAGTAATCAACAATCCCATGTAGCCAGCAGTGAACTCTACTAATCTTCCCTACCAGTTTGGAAATGCATGCTTTTTCACCTGCACTCCACTCTTGTGTGTGCTTTTTCACCTCTATGCATGTGCAGAACATTTTGCGCATGCACAGAGGGCTAAAAAAAAGAAAATGGTGATGTCTGGATGGGTGGGTGGAGTCTCGCGCTACCACTGCTACCGGTTTTTCAAACCATACACCACTACAACTACCAGTACGCACGTACTAGGCCGATCCAGTATCATTTCATCCTTGCATGTAACATTCTAAACATTCTAGCTGCTCCTAAGATGCTGATTTAGGCCACCACAGAAGTTATTTTTGCTCATGAGAAAATTGCTCTCAGCTTTTATTTTATTTTTTGTAAAGATTGTTCTACATGTCATAAGTGTCAGGATTAGCAATCCTAGGTGATATTTCATTGTGTTAGCATATAAGATAAAAGAAGAATGTAAGCATGTTAATGCTGAGTCATAGGCTGTGAACTGCAACCTGACTGGGCCAGAGCATTATAAGATGCAGATCAACTTTATCATGATTGTCTGCTGTTGGTGGTGGTGGTTGTTAGTTGGCTGGCTGGAGCAGTTTGAGCATGAGTTAAATATTCAGTAGAGCTGTAGCATTGATACAGAGAAACCTGGATTATTTTAGTATCTACTTGTACCCTGGATTGGTTTAGTATCTACTTGTACCCTGGATTGGTTTAGTATCTACTTGTACCCTGGATTGGTTTAGTATCTACTTGTAAGTAAGTTTTACTGAATATAGCTAAAGTAAAGTTCCTGTAAATGGAAGATTAAGACAGAAGATATTTTGTTTGCACTGAAGAGTAAAACTATTTACTACTGTTTTCTACAAATGTGTCTTCATCATTTATCTGCACTGGTTCCTTAATTGCCACATTATATTCTGGTATCTTACCAAGTCCTCCTGCATAGCTCTATATATCCGGACAATAAGGTTATTTATACATTTAACAGATTTATTATGGGTACCCAGTAGGTACCAAAACAGTCTGCGTACTGAACAAATAAATGCAACAATCACAACCCATAACATTAAAAAAAGGCATGGACAGGAGTAGCAACATCCTTTGGGCATCCAAAAAAACCTAACAACAGATAGACTTGCATTTATGTCAGAGCTCCTTTAGTATCTTAGACCTACTACCTGTTCTGACAATTTCCTGATCAAATAATACAGCACAAACAGCATCCCAAAAACCTATTTTATTTTAATGGCTGGTGTTTATTTTCATTCCCAACCATAATAAGTCCCAAATAAATGATAACAAGTCCAACAATAGTCTTTCGGGGAAAGTCAGATAAGCACACAAACTTTGATTTTTCTGGACGAGTCTACAGAGAGGGGTGGCATAGAAATCTAATAAATAAATAAATAAAGCTGCCAAAGACCAATTAGCAAGAAACTTGACAGGGCCAAACAGAAACAGAGTCTGAGCTAGAATGATATGAGTTGAACAAAGTTGCTTCCTGCGATGAGCCCTTCCATGTGCTCCACTTATACAGCCTATGGGAGGGACCAATTATCGCCAAGCCTTACTCATGAGTAGTCCTTGTCCTCTGTAACTGTTCTTGCCTTCTGGCATTCTGCACACGCAAGCTTTGAGAACAGGTTCCCCATGTTCCTCTGCCTCACTCATGTCACTCTCCAAAGGCTCTGTAGCCAGGAGAGACCTCCCAGATGGTCCGGGCTGGATCCCTACTTCTGGCACCGAGCCTTCTCCAGATTCCAGGCTTGGCCCATGTCCTTTTCCCAGTTTCCTTGACTCTGCTGCCAGCTCCACAGGCCGCTGGCCAGTGATGGGTTGCACTTACCTTTTGTTTGTTTGTTTGTTTGTTTGTTTGCTTGCTTGCTGATTTGATTTGATTTGATTTGATTTGATTTGATTTGATTTGATTTGATTTGATTTGATTTGATTTGATTTGATTTGATTTGATTTGATTTGATTTGATTTGATTTGATTTGATTTGATTTGATTTGATTTGATTTGATTTGATTTGATTTGATTTGATTTGATTTGATTTGATTTGATTTGATTTGATTTGATTTGATTTGATTTGATTTGATTTGATTTGATTTGATTTGATTTGATTTGATTTGAATGCCGCCGCTCTCCGCAGACTCGGGCCGGCATACATTTTCCTACTGGATTGGTCCTAGAGGCCAGCATGTGTGTGCACATGTATGGCGGTGGGCACGTGTAACCCCACATGAGATTTTGCTTCTACGCTTGTGCGGAAGCAAAGAAACTGGCAAAAATTGATGAAATCTCACACGAGGATACTCGCACGTGTGGGATTTTGGTGATTTTTGCCAATTTGCAAAAAAGTTCAAATTTACACAGAGGCAAAATCTCATGCATGGGGTGTGGGGGTGTGCAGCAGGGGTGCACAGATGCACATGCATAGCTGTTTGTGCTTCCCGAATGGCAATCCCAGGCGTGCTGGGGGCAGCCCAATATTGCCACTGACGGACCAAAACACTAGCTCAGTAGACAGCCAGGCAGAACGTCTGGCTTCCCTTTTTTTGCAGAATGTCAGCAAGGTTAGGATCATCTGTACCTAAGATTATTCTTTAGTTTTGAAGAAATGCTAATGTTTCTAGCCCTTTGAAGGAGATGCTATGTTGGGGAAATTCTATGCAGGCTTCACTCTAGTAAACTTGGTATATTTAATGCAAACCATCATATGGGACGGGGTTATTTTCTAATATTCTAGAAGCTGTACAACTGTTTCTCTGATTCATATGCAGCCTTTAGAGCTGTGTTTATTTCCCCTGGGGGAAAATAGTATTATTTATTCCTATGAATATGTATGGTGCAAAAACCATAACATCTGCACATAGTCGCTATGCTATAGTATCTCAGATTTGTTTGGACTTTTAATCCTTCCCCCCCCCCCACCTTCTGTTAACCAACTGAACAGAGAAAAGAAGGGGAGTGGGGGAAATCCTGTCTTAAGGTAAAAGCCATGGGAATGAACTAATTCTCCTGTCACTCAACTAGTTACAAAACAAGACAGGCAAAGATTGAAGGTGAATGTTAATGATGAAGGAGGCAACCAGATGGCACAGCATTTCTTGCGGTGGTTTATCATGCTTTATTATTCTGAGAAATTTTTTTTTGATAAATGGTTACATGTTAAACAGGTATTCAAGCAATATGGGGGTCACCTTTCATTATGGCCAAGTAAGAGATTTTTTCCCATTATTATTTGATCATGGAGTAGGCTGAAGGGGAGAGTGATAAAATGCTATTGTTCCACCTATGGTATATCTGTATGTCTACACATGACATTAGGAAAATGTCATGGAACCATTTATTATTTATTTTATTATTTTATTAATCAGATTTGTATGCCGCCCCTCTCCGCAGACTCGGGGCGGCTCATAGCAATAATAATACTGTTGTGATTCCGTCTGAGGCTCCTCAGGGAACGGCTGAACCTCTGCCGGCTCCCTGCTCAGAGGGGGAGGATGAGGAACAGGAGGAAGAGGAGGAGGCCCAGGCAGAAGGGGAGGAGGAATATCAGGCCGAGGGAGAGGGAGAACAGCCAGAATCCCCCGGGGTGGAGCTCTCCCCAGCAAGCAGCCTGGAGTCCTTAGATGAAAATGCTCAAGCCATCATCGATCACAGGCAGAGAAGAGCAGCACAACGAAGGGGACAATTAGCCAGGTACTTCCAGTCCTAAATAGGTAACAGCTGGGTTTGGGTGTGGTTCTCCCCAGAAAGGCTGAAAAGGCAGACCCACCCTTCCTGTATTGTGGAGTATTATCTTTGGGAGTCCTGGGACCTGGCTGTGATCTTTGGCGTCTCTGATTCTGGCTTGTGGCCTTGAAGGCTGAAACCTTGGGGGGAAAGGCGTGGGGGCTTATTCTCTACAGTGGTGTGTGTGCCAGCAAGAAGTCTGCTGTATTGTCTGGCCGTCAGGACTTTACTGTGAAGCCTCATAGCCTGCCTGTTGGGAAGAACAGGTTTTTCTCTGTGTTTATTTTTCAAACTATAAAGTGCTTTTGCTTTTACCAGCGTTAGTCTGGCTGCTTTTTCCAGTTGGTGTTGAAGTCTGGGGGCACCCAGACAGAACAAATACAATGTAAACAAATCTAATATTTAAGTTAATTTAAAACCCCAATTTAGAAACCAATCATACATACTAGCATACCATGCATAAATTTTATAAGCCTAGGGGGAGGGAAAGTGTCAATTCCCCCATCTCTGATGACAGAGGTGGGTTTTAAGGAGCTTACAATAGGCTAGGAGGGTGGGGGCAACTCTGATATCTGAGGGGAGTTGGTTCCAAAGGGTCGGGGCCGCCACAGAGAAGGCTCTTCCCCTGGGTCCCGCCAAACGACATTGTTTAGTTGACGGGACCTGGAGAAGGCCAACTTTGTGGGATCTAACTGGTCACTGGGGTTCATGCAGCAGAAGGCACACTCAGAGTCTAAGGGAAAGTGATATAGGACCTGTTCCTGATCATAGTTGAATTAAGCTACAATTGGAAATGGCTATGGAAATGGTTAAGGTTAGGGTTAAAGTAACTAAGACAATGTAACCTGATAAATCCATGATGGAGAATTTATGGCACGCATGCCGGAAGTGGCACACAGAGCCATCTCTCCAGGCACGTGAGCTGTCGCCTATTGCTCTTCTGGGTTCTGGCACAGCTGGTCTTCATGTTATGGGAACACCAGAAACCAGAAGAGCAGCTGCCCGAGGTGCATGCATGTACTGGGGAGATGTTCATCCATTTTCTGGCGTGTGCATGTGCCCCGGCCACCTGGTCTTCTGGTTTCTGGCATGCATGCACACATGAAGACTAGCTTCCTGGTATACATGTGTGACCAGAAACCAGAAGATCATCTTCCTAGGGTGCAGATGCTCTTCCGGTTTCTGGCACACATATACACACACACATGCTCCTGTTTTGGCACTTGGTGCTGAAAAAAATCACCAATACTGAGATAAATTCTATGCCCAGGTATTTGAGCTGGGAAACCTAAATAACCCAACAAACAATCCTAGATAGCATCAAAGTTAGGGTTGACTCAGATATGGTAATCCTAAATCTCTCTGGGCATACAAGACACACAGATTTCATTGGCAAATGAAATAACAAGGTTGTTCAAAAAAATAATTAGAGAGACATTTACTCTGAAAATAGCTAATCCTTGACTTACGACCACAATCGAACCCCAAATTTCTGTTGTTAAGTGAGACATTTATTAAGTGAGTTTTAGGATATTTTTTTTTGCCACAATTGTTAAGTGAATCACTGCAGTTGATAAATTAGTAACCTGGTTGTTAAAGTGAATCTGGCATCTCTATTGATTTTTCTTGTCAGAAGGTTGCAAAAGGAGATCTGATAAATAAAATAATGTGACCTTGGGACACAGAAAATGTCACAAGTATGAACCAGTTGTCAATCATCTGAAATTTGATCATGTGACTATGTGGATGTTGCAAAGGTTGTAACTGTGAAAAAACAGTCATAAGTCACTTTTTTCAATGCCATTGTAACTAAGTGAATTGTAAGTAGTGTTGGGTGAACTTCATGAAGTTCATGTTCGGTGAACTCACCCAAACTTTGCCGTGAAATTTGGGTGAGTTCGCCAAACCTGAACTTTACCCGAACCCAAACCCAAACAGCAGCAGCGCTTTTTAAAAATTTTTTCAAAAGTTCGGGTAAACTTTGGGTTCGGCGTGAAGTTCGGGCAAAGTTCCGGTTCGGCGTTTGACCGAACACCACAAAATGCCGCCACCCAGGAGGAGAGTGGGGAATCCCATCGTGGGATTTCCCACCTCCTTTTGCTTGCGGCGCTGCAAGCAAAAGGAGGTGGGAAATCCCATGAGGGGATTCCAGGGGTGGGGCTTTGATGTCACGGAGACTCCTTCCTCTCTGTTTTGGCTGGCCAGGAAGTAGTCTCCATGATGTCAAAGCCCTGCCCCCGGAATCCTGTCGTGGGATTTCCCACCTCCTTTTGCTTGCAGCACTGCAAGCAAAAGGAGGTGGGAAATCCCACCATGGGATTCCCCACTCTTCTCCTGGGCGGCGGCGTTTCGCGGTGTTCAGCCGAACGCCGAACCCAAACCCAAACTTTATCCAAACTTTTTTTAAAGTTGAGGTTCGGGTTTGACATGCCAAACTTTGCAATGTTCGGTTTGCTCAACACTAATTGTAAGTCAAAGACTACTTATATCATAGGCACATAATTGAAACAAAAAGATGGCTTACACGTCTCACTTCCCTTTGCCTCTCTCCTCAACCAAACTCATCTTTTAGTTTTCTCACAGTAACTAGCTGGTCACTTACGCTACTGTCCTCCATATTTCACAAACAATTTGTCATAGATCAGCTCAGACAAATTTGAAGCAGACCAAAAGCAAGTAATAACACCTACTGTAATTCACACAACATATATGAGCAAGCTGTCTTGGGTGTAATGCTCACATTCAGGGATGCATGGGGATGTTTCAAACACATCCAGGTAATATGCAATGTGGATATGCATTTAATTATCATTAGTGTCTACCTAATTTGTCATTAATTACCTTAATTGTCGTTAGTGCCTACATGGCAATCATTAAGTGTTGTACCTCATGATTCTTGACAAATCTATATTTTCTTTTATGTACACTAAGAGCATAGGCACCAAGACAAATTCCTTGTGAGTCCAATCATACTTGGCCAATAAAATTATTCTATTCTATTCTATTCTATTCCATTCCATTCCATTCCATTCCACTCCACTCCACTCCACTCCACTCCTCTCCACTCCACTCCACTCCACTCCACTCCACTCCACTCCACTCCACTCTACTCTACTCTACTCTACTCTACTCTACTCTATTCTATCTTAGGGAAGCAAGAATGCAATGCATCTCTCTATCTGTCTAGGCAAAACAATGTTCCAGTACTTATTTCCTTTAGCTTTGTTCTATGACAGATACAATTAGGATTTAATTTCTGCTTTCTGGGTGGGTCTAAACCTGTAAAACATTGACTAATAGTTCCTTATTTTTCTTTGACTCTATTTGTCACCATTTAAGTCCATTCTGGTTTGGGTGTTTCACCTTTCTCCTTTTTCTTCTTCTAACTCAGTGGTTCCCAATCTTTTTTTTGGGGGGGGGGCCTGCCCCACCTAAGCATCTCTAAAGCCCTGATGCCAATCCCCTCCCCCAATTGTGACATATAATTCTAACTATTCAAAAAGTGAATTCCCTCTCACGTGGAGGAAGCCTAAAAGGCCATTAATTTGATTTAAACAAGGTTCCAATTGCCCCCATTAAAAATCAAATTGCTCACCAGTGGGGCATGGGCCCCACATTGGCAATCACTGTTCTAACTGCTCGTTAAAATAAAACTTTACTTTAACTTGTTGCACTCTTAACAATAAAGCAACAGCAACTGAGCAGTAGTGATAGGGATTTATGTGATGTGGTATTTTTTTTTCCTCATGTTTCACCTCTCCTTCTCTTCAACCTCAGTAGCAGGCACGGCTTCAAAAAGTGATTTGATCGAATGCAATTTTCACACTCTCCCAACACCTCTTATTCATGGCACTTGATTCTAGCTCCAACAGGCAATTCCATGCTCAGAATTGCAGCGAAATCTAAGGGAAAACTTAAGACTGCCTAAAAGGACTCCTCAGAGAAATTCAGACCCATTTAATGAAAGCGGTTTTCACTGCAGGGAATGTGATATATCCTTCCTCATGTTCAGAAGAAATATGCTTCAACTAACACTGTATCACCATATATTAAACCTTTGAAAAGCATAGCATTATATGCATAATCTATGTCTCTTCTGTGTCTCTGTCTCTGTCCCTCTGTTTCTCTCTGTCTGTCTCTCTCTCTTTCACACACACAAACACACATACACGCTTCGCATTTATGAATCACTATATGAAAATTAACCCCAAAAGGAATGATTTCTACGGATATCCCCTAGCTTCAATGTAGAGATACAGATCAAAGTCTAATTAGGCTTCTGTATGTCAGCAATGTTCCCTTGTAGCAATAGTACCCAAATTTGGTTCTCATCAGTCCCAAGAAATGGGACTTCAACGTGCAGTAGACTGAGATTGTTCTGTTTGATAATAATCATGCTGCAAAGAAAATGTCTATAGAGATTCTCAGTCATCCGGGCCCATGGACTTTCTTTGTTTTTCCTTGAAGACATTGTTCTTTTCATTCAAGAAGCTTCTTCAGTCCTGGATGAATGATGGAGAATGGAAGGATTTATATTCCTTGCAGTCAGCTGATTATTAGCACACTCTCTGAGAGCCATTGAGGCCACTTGGGGATTTAACTGTGCCCTCAGGGTCTCCTGAATAGTGTAAATGGATGAGAAATCTTCTTGGAACTGATGAAAGAACTTTGTTGTAAACAGGAGATAGGGAAGTAAATCTCTGCATTGGAGATATAAAGCAACCACTTCACAAACACATGGCACAACATAGGAGAACAAACCCTATGCATGACATTCACCAGTCCATCTGCATTTGAAGGACAAAGGCCACTCTTTTGAAGACAGCAAAGTCCACATTCTTATCCGAGAAGACCGACTGGTTTGAAAGAGGGGTCAAAGAGGCCATCTACATTAAAATTGAACAGCCCTCTCACAACAGAGGGGAGGGGGGTTACAACATCACCTATCTCCTGTTTACAATAGTTGGATCAAAAAATTATACCTTTAGAGACATGAGATCTTCTGATCTTTTCAAATTCGATAGAGAACATCTCTTTTCAATCATAAACACAGGTAGTATCTATTTCCACTGTTTCTTCTTGGTTTCCAAGAAGATGCATGCAATTCAAGAAAATAAGCCTCTCCAGAAAAAGCAATTGATTTTCCAGATCAAAATGAATATGTGAAATAAATTCTTCCCAAAGGAGAATCACTATGGCAAAATACCATATCACATAAACAAATGTTACATATTACTATTTGCTTTCTTTCTATTTGCCTCCCAAAGGATCTCATTGCTTTACAACAGGAGGGGGGAAACACTCAAATTAAAAAAAAGAAATCACAATAAAGCAGACAGCACTTCAAACTAACAATTACAATAATTGTTAAATACAACAACTAAAAACAAAGCTAATTTTTTTTAAAAGTCAGGAAAGGAAAATAAATACAGTGATCCCCCGGGTATTGCGATCCCGATCATTGCGAAACGGCTATATGGCGATTTTTGAACCCGGAAGTAAAAACACCATCTGCGCATGCGCGCCCTTTTTTCTATGGGCACGCATGCGTAGATGGCGCCGGGCAGATCAGCTGCTGGGTGGCTTCCCTGGGTCTTCCCCCTCTTGCTGGCGGGAGGGCGAGCGGCGGGCATCAGCGAGGAGTTTCCCCACCGCCCACGCAAACTCCTCGCTGCTGCCGTGCCTGCCGCTTGTCTTGTCCGCCGCCTGCCTGCCCACGCGCCTGCCG
This sequence comes from Erythrolamprus reginae, assembly GCF_031021105.1. Lineage (NCBI taxonomy): Eukaryota > Metazoa > Chordata > Lepidosauria > Squamata > Dipsadidae > Erythrolamprus > Erythrolamprus reginae. The sequence goes on along the minus strand of NC_091951.1, from coordinate 175,956,988 downwards.
CTCGCCCGCCCTTCGCCCGCCCACGCCGTTCACTCGCGCTGCTTCCCAGCTGAGTCCTGAAGCGAATTGGCTTCAGGATTCAGCTGGGAAGCGGCGTGAGCGAGCGGCGTGGGCGGGCGAAGAGCGGGCGAGCAGCAGCGAGGAGTTTGCGTGGGCGGTGGGGAAACCCCAGCGCCGCTTCCCAGCTGAGTCCCCTTCCCAGGAACCCCAATCTTCGGCTCCTCGCTAGCGCTGCGGAAGTAAAAACACCATCTGCGCATGCGCAGATGGTGTTTTTACTTCCGCAGCGCTACTTCGCGAAAACCCGATCATTGCTAGGGGTCCTGGAACGGAACCCTCGCAATGATCGGGGGATCACTGTAATAAGGAGCCTCAGAGGCAATCTTGTCCTGCAGTGTTTGGTATCCCATAGTTGACCCATGCACAGGTCAATATGGGTTTGGTTCTACATGTGTCTGTGTATCCCTCATCTGCATTTGAAATTCTCATTATTATTTGTTTTGGGTTTTTGTGGTTTTCTGTTTCAGTATTTTGTGGGGTTACCTGTTTTCTGAAAAGTGTCACTGTGGGAGGCCACCCAAGGAACTCTCAGAAGAAAGTTCTATCCCTTGTCCTAAGCAAATCCTACTCCTTAGCTCCTCATTGTGAGATGTTGGTAGAGCCAAAAATTGGTATTTTGTCCAATCATATTGTGCAAATTGGGAACAGCTGCTTCTTAAGTGCAACATTCTAAGTCAGGTTTGGTTATATAGACTAATATCAACACTTACACTGAATCTAGGAATTCATGGCAACAACAGTGTCACTTTGAGGACTATTGCTCAAGCTAACCCCTTAGTGATCAGGCAGTTGCATCCTGCACAAGATGAACTTTCAGATCATCTTCAGGAATAGCTTCATGTAGAGTGAGTATATTATAGTAATTAAATCGATCCTTGAACCTGTTTGTAGGTTCTAGCAGGGGAGTCCAACTAACATTTATGTTTGACCAAAGATTGGTACACTACTTCTTTCTTATCCTCTTCTACCAAGCATACAAGTTCAGGAGTGATGTTCATGGAGGTGTGAGCAAGAAAGGGGACACCCACATAGCCAATCAGATCAGCCAAATCAAACCTGGTGATCAGTGGAGTAACCGATGAGGACAGATCACCCTCACATCCAACTTAATCAATCATTCTATCAATCTATCAGATATTTGGGCCCAGAGCCTGAACCATCTCAATTCAGGTCATAGCTGATATATGAGCTGAGATGGGGATCAGCCTTCCTTGCCATTTATATTCCTACTAATGTAGTAGACTTAAGATTAAATGGAATTTAAATAATCTAAACTATCTGTTAGAAACTGCTTCTAATTAGATTCTTATAACAATCTCCAGCATTTTGCTCATGAAAGGAATATTGGTAGTCAGATGTTAGTTGGCCAAAATTTTAGGATCTGCCTCTTTCAAGAATAGTCAAACAGCTTCTTTCAAGAATGATCAAACAGCAGCCTCCTGAGTTGATTGCAATGTTTTAATAGGCATTGGTACCTGGTGGATGCATCCAATTACACATTTCTACAAGGGACATGGCTCTGTCTATCAATACAATCTCTACATTTACCTTGTTTACTTCGTAAGTTCATCATTTCTGAAACCAGAGGTGGGTTCCTCCCAGTTGGGACTAGTTTGCCTGAACCGGTAGCTACCCACTGGTGATGTCACAATGAGGTCACGAAACTGGTTTGGTTGGTGCTGGTGTGTGGGCGCCATCATCTTTTTTTAAAAAAAATTATTTATTTATTGGAATTTTTTTTTAAAAAAATTCTTGTGAAAATGTACAGAAGCTGAGTTTACAGTACTGTGCCTGCGTCGCCATCTTGTTTTCATTTTTTTAATCAGATTTTTTCGCCATGAGGTGCAGCTATGGGGCACAGGAGGAAGTTAACTGTCAGTGAGGTAAGTTAGTACCCACCCCTGTCTGAAACTAATTCTGATGGCATATTCAGTATAAGAATTGTGGCATTTACTTTGGAGCAAAAGTGGGTGACATGACCCTCAAAATACGTCACAGATCTGGTACAGGATGTATTTTGGATGGTCACTTGAACTCAGTGACGTTTTCCTAAAAAGATAAATTGGTGTCATACATAGTAGTATGATAAGCTTAAAATATTTGTTTTTGTTGAATTTATTTAGAGTAGAGCAGAGCAGAAGGGAAGGGAATAACAGAGTTGGCAAGGACTTTGAAAGTCTTCTAGTCCAACTCCCTGCTTAGACAAGAAACTCTAAACTATTTCATATAAATGGTTATCAAATCTCTTCTTTAAAACTTCCAGTGTTGAAGCCCCGAATCTTCGGATTCAATCCAAATCTAATAAATAATAATAATAATAATAATAATAATAATAATAATAATAATAATAATAATAATTATTATTATTATTATTATTATTATTATTATTATTATTAACTTCTGGAGGAAAGTTGTTCCAGTGATTAATTGTTCTAACTGACAGGAAATTTCTCCTTGGTTCTAATCTCTCCTTGTTTAGTTTCCACTTATTGTTTCTTGTCCTACCCTCAGGTGCTTTGGAGAATATCCTATTCTACTTTAGGGTGATCCATGAGATGTTGGATCACTGCTATCATGACTCCCCTAGTCTTTCTTTTCATTAAACTAGACATACCCATTTTCTGCAACCGTTCTTCGTAGGTTTTAACCTCCAGTTCCTTAGTCATCTTTGTTGCTCTACTCTGCATTTCTTCTAGAGTTTCCACATCTTTTTAAATCTGTAAATATATGATACCCAGATATGCAATGGTCTTAGGTTGACATTCATGTACCAAACATTCCAGTTTGTTACTGCTTGACTCCTTATATTCTTGGAGATCTATTCTCATATATTCCCATAGCCATTTGGTTTTCTTAGTCCTATAGACCTGTTTTGTGCAAGAATCACAATAAATCTTCTGTAGTATTTGTAGTATTTTTGATTTGTAGTATTTCTGATTCTAATTGGGATCTCTTACTCAGTCAAATCATTTTTTCCTTCTTTCATTCACCTCGGCATTGTGATTTTGACCTAAGAGACAAAGCTTATAAAAATATCTTCCGTCATCCACACTTCTTCATATCCTCTGGTGTTACTCCCAGCTGATTGAGCTGCACCTTGGAATGCAATAATTTGTTCCGATTAGATTCCTTTGTTTTGTGCTTCTAGCTTTGTCCAAATCTATTGCCCCCTTTATTGTGCTGTCTTATACTGATACCCGTCATGAAAATGTATAAGGTTAGCTTCATATATTTATTACTGAAGGCTTGTTGTAAATCTTTCCAGACTCGTCCGATGCTTTGGCATCCTATGTGCAGGATCATGTGGATGTGAACTTTAAGAATATGAAGGGCAAAAACATACAACACTCTAAAAGAGGAAATTACTGGTCCTTTTTTATCCTATTTAATTAAAGGGTAAGCTTAGCAAGCAAATGTACATTGAAACAAAGGGCTGACCAAGAAATCAATCTTCTGGCATTTAGCTCATACTACCAAGTCATTTAGAATTATGTTTCAAATATTAAAAACTACCCGGATATTATCTGGGAATTACTGTGAACATTTTCATAGTTTGAATATATTATTTATATTATATAGGAAAGGGGGGGCGGGAGGCCTAGATTAGTTTCAGATCATGAATTGCTGTTAACCACAAACTGAGTACTGAGTCACACAATGACCTCTGCCTTCAAGTTGATTTAATAAGCATCCAATTCATCATATTGGAGTGCTCTATAATTTTATAGATATGGTCCTCCTATCAGGTTGCCAGCCTTCTCAGGTGAGTTAGACAGGAAACACAATCAGATGAGCTAATTGCACTTTACTGTAAGGCTACCTTATCAGAATCTTGCAAACAAGTTGGAGGTACAATTCTTCTGATGCCTCCTTTACAGCACAAAAAAACCAGGAAGACTTCCTTCTTAGCTTTCCCCCATGCACCCATTAATCATTTGCAGGATGTGCTCCCTTTTCTTTGACCATTCCTTAGGCAGCTTCTCTTCTTCTATCTCCCAAGGTCAATTCAGGGGTGGGCTACTGCCCAGATTGGGGGGGGATGCAGTCTGGAGCTCCACCCCAGAGGACCCAGTTTGCACTGAAAGATGTTGAAAGAAAATGCAGGGCATCCTGCATAAGTCACACCCACAGTGTGGTAGTAAAAATTTTGGTAGCCCTTCACTGGGTCAATCCCACAAGCCATTACATCTCCACATATTAGCATCATGTTCATCCAATGCTTCCAGCCCTTATTATAAGAAAGGTACCTCACCTTTCTTATGCTAGTTTGTAACAGGGGTGGGTTCTAACTTACCTTGCTGCCAGTTCACTTCCTCCTGCATCATGTGGCCACATCTTGTGGGTGCGCACATGGGCAGTGCAAAAAATAGAAATTTATTTTTAAAAAGCTAAAAACAAGATGATGACACATACACTAGATAGGTAGATAGGTAGGTAGGTAGGTAGGTAGGTAGGTGGGTAAATAGATAGATAGATAGATAGATAGATAGATAGATAGATAGATAGATAGATAGATAGATAGATAGGCAATGCCCACAGACTGGCATCAATTGATCTGGTTCCAAGATGTCCTCATGTCATGATGTCCCCAGCAGTTTGTTACCAGTTTGAATGAACCGGTCCAAACCAGGAGGAACCCACAATCTAGTTTTGTGACCACAATCTAGTTTTGATTGATAGACATATGGGTAATAGAATCAATATAATTTATATTCAGGTAATATGTGTTTCATATTGCTTCTGATAACTACTCACTGCTACACCATGTCTAAAAAACATCCTAGGCAGAGAGTCACCTGCAAACTTTCTCCATGCTCAATCCAACTCAAAGGAAAAGGTGAGTTTTTATGTACACTGAATTATTCTTCACAGATGTTAACTCTGGGAATTGCTGGCTCCTTCCATCCTCTGATTAGTTCTCTTTGCCAGATCTCTATATAATTTTTCTTTCTTGGGGGATACTTGTAACTTTGGAAGCAACTGGAGTTAAGGACACCCCCTCTTATTATCCTTCTATCTTGACAGGGTCCTCTAATCAGCAGAGAGATATGCTTGTAGTTGCAATATCTCACATGCATCTTACATGTGGTCTGCTAGAGTCTTCCACTAAATAATTATAATTATTTATTAAATTTATATGCCACCCGTTTCCCTGATAGTAAGATTCCAGGATACTAATTGCTATTGCGAATATCTTATAAGCTGCATAAAAAGTAGTAGATAAGCTTCATCAAAAGGCACACATACATAATATTTAATTTTATGTCAGAACAGAGAAACTAAAAGAAAAAAATTCATATTAATTTTTTTTAAAAAAATTCCCCAGGCTTCTTGGAAGTACAGGTAGCTCAAAATTACAATGGTGCTGAAAAAACTGACTTATGACCATTTTTCAAACTTACGACCATTGCAACATCCCCATGGTCATGTGATCAAAATTAAGATACTTGGCAACTGATTCATATTTATGACAGGTGCAATGTCCCAGGGTCTTTTGTAACCTTCTGACAAGCAAAGTCAATGGAGAAGCTAGATTCATTTAACAACTGTTAATTTAACATCTGATTCACTTAACAACTTTGGCAAGAAAGGTCATAAAATGGAGCAAAATTCTCTTAACAATTCTCTCACTTAGCCACAAAAATTTTGGGCTTAATTGTGGCCATAAGTCGAGGACTCACTGTACTGACTACTGAGAAGCAATTCAAGCATCATGTAGAGAAAAATGTACAATTGTTTGTGCCAAAGCCCTGCTGTGAAAATGTAGCTCTTAATTAACAGAGATGTCAGAGGTATCTCAACCTAAGTTCTTTTGAGGTAGAAAACAACAAATGTTGTATCTCTGAATAAAGATATGTCTGACATGTCACTGCTAATATAGTGTAAAAAGATACTACCACTTGTAAACTGCATTGACTAACAAACCTATGAGATTCCTTTCATACATGTGAACTACTGAAAGTGCCCTTATAAGAAAACATTTACAGCAAGCTCAAGTAATCCTGAATAGTAACAGATAGTTACTGGTAAACTACACTGTTCATACACAATGGACCTCTTTAGATAGTTAGATAAGATCAGCCTTGCTGTCCTAGGAGAAATGGGAGTAATAATGGGAAGGTCATCAGATGAGTTTATCTAAAACATTCCAGCATCGTTTATTTATTTTATTTTATTTGTTTTGTTTTGTTTTGTTTTGTCATATACATATTGGTGGTACACAAAGATATAATATTTATATACACGATACTAGTAAAAGAGAAACATTAGGACAGGGGACGGAAAGCAATCAGCACTCATGTATCTACGGTATCTATGGGACCGCCTTCTGCCGCACGAATCCCAGCGACCAATTAGGTCCCAGAGAGTTGGCCTTCTCCAGGTCCCGTTGACTAGACAATGTCATTTGGGGGGACCCAGGGGAAGAGCCTTCTCTGTGGTGGCCCTGACCCTCTGGAATCAGCTCCCCCCAGAGATCAGAATTGCCCCCACCCTCCTTGCCTTTGGTAAGCTCCTTAAAACCCACCTCTGTCATCAGCCCATGTTTTGGTCACAATACTACACAGAATTTACTCAGTGACAAAATAAAAACAAATGCTGTTCGTGACTGAAGGTAGTGAGAGATCCATAAGGCCCCAGAATCAGATGCAACCTGTGGAAAACATAAGTAACTATTATATCTCATTACCATTGTACAATCTGACTTTGGCTAATGCTGTTCTATGTGCTAACTTTAAAAATAAGCCCTCTTTATTTATTTAGCATATGGCACACAGTGTCAGAAAATCTACGAATGCTAGACACAATGCAGTCCTGACAGCCTAAACAGTTCATTCTGTTTGCCACTTACATCCTATCCTTAATACTACAACAAGGGAAAAAGTAGTTTACACCAACTGACTAGCTCCTCCACCGGTCTTGCCGGGCCTCACCTTATGTTGCATTGCCTTACACCTCTCAGGTCTCCTGCCAGCTTCTGCCCTCTGCACACAGAAAAGCAGGTAGTTTTTTCTAACCAAAGTGGTAAGCCCTTTGCTTGCTAAATTGGTGACATTATCAAATAAATCTCTTTTTAATATCACTGGTCTGTTTTGGTTTTGAACTATGTTGTTTTTCCTTTTTTGTTTTTTGTTTTGCCCTTCATGTATTTATATTGTCAGGCCCAAGATTAAAATGTGAATTCAAAGGCTGGCCTGACACAGTAAAGGAAAAAAAATGTTTTTTTTAAAAAGTGAGATGATATGCACGTAGCACACATTCTTTCACGCAGAATCTAAAGTAACTGAACACAGGAAGGAATCAGAAATCTCTGCATTGGATTCGTCCACATGATTGTCCTTGTGGGTGTGGGGATAGGAGATGAGCTTTTTGGCCTGGCTTTAATCTTAAGGGACCTTAAGTTGGAATGAAGCATGTTGAATCAAATTTGGCTCTGTTAATAAATATGACTCTACGCTAAAGAAATAAGACGTGGAAGTTCATTTATTTTCTCAGATGTCTCAATTGTTCATCTGACATATATACTTTCTCACTTTCGGGATAAAATAGATATTCTCAGCTTTTGTGGAGAGGAAATGGACTAAAAGGTGACTTCTTGGTAACTGTGGGGCTGACAGAACCTGCAACATCTTTCTTCTGCTTTGCTATCCTTAAATCAGTTCCAGACACACTGTATCCAGATTGTTATGTTAAGACAATACCAAATGTGTGTGGGGGGGGGGAGGGAGGGAGAGATTGAGATTCCCTCATTTACTGGAGTGAAATGAAATTGTACCATGTCTGCACGCACGGCAGTGGCTGATATAGTGACAGAGTGAATCAAAATATGTTGCAACGTATGTTAGCACAAGGCGTTTAACAGAACATGAAGTGCAGTTCCATTCTTATTCATTGCTTCTCCTTTTTGTCGTCTGCTCTGACATCTGATAGCAAATAAGGCATATATTTGTAGCGGCAATGGCAGAGAAAGATAACACGTAGCTAAATATAGCTGTCAGTTTTCAGCTTGCATCGCTGAGGTGTATCAGTTCATATGCAAACTGAGGTTATAAAAAGTGCAGGTGGGAGGGTGCACAGAACAGCCAAATTCTCCTTTCCTTTCTAACATTTACTTCCTCTGCAAGCTATTCCCCCCCCCCCCAATCTGATTTGGGGAAATACTGGAGACAGCATAGCTGGAGCATCTAGATTTTAAGCATTGTTGGCGGTAGACAAGTTATGCTAGTGAGCTTAATTGGAGTGGAGTGCTCTGTACTGGGCCAGCATAGTAGTCTGTGGCCTTGAAGTGGAATGCAGAAACTGTGGGGATGCAGAGATGACCTTCCTTTAAAGTACTTAACAATGTAGAACATAGAATAATAAGGTTAGAAGGAACCTTCAATCAATCAAAATAGAGTTGGTAAAGACCTTGGAGGTCTTCTAGCCCATCCTCCTGCTGAAGTAGGAGATCCTATACCACAGGTAGGCAAAGTTGGCTCTTCTTTGACATGTGGACTTCAACTCCCAGAATTCCTGAGCTAGCATGATTGGCTCAGGAATTCTGGGAGTTAAAGTCTATATGTCATAGAAGAGCCAACTTTGTCTACCCCTGTATACCATTTCAGACAAGTAACTGTCCAGTCTCTTCTTAAAAACCTCCAGTGATAAAGCACCCACAACTACTGAAGGCAAGCTGTCCCTGTTGTATCCTGTAATGGCTACCTTGTATCTCTGTAAATAGTTTGTTCCTTGTTAAAGCGCTGTCTGAGCGACTTCCTGAGAATCAGGAAGCGACTTCCTGAGAATCAGGAAGTCGCTCCTGATTCAGGAAGCGACTTCATGAGAATCAGGAAGTCGCTCCTGATTCAGTCCCACTGGTTAATAGTCCTCGATGTTAAGAAGTTTGTCCTTAATTCCAGGTTGCTGGACCTTGTAGGTCTTCTAGTCCAGTGTTTCCCAACCTTTTTTGAGCCGTGGCACATTATTCATATTTTCAAAATCCTGGGGAACACTGAACGGGGGCGCGCGGGGGGGCTAAAGAAAAGTTTGGACAAAAAAAATATCCCTTCCTCCATTTCACTCTATTTCTCCCTCCCTCTTTCTCTCTCTTCCTTCCTTCCCTTCTTTCTCTCTCTCCATCCCTCTTTCTTTCTTTCTTCCTCTCTTTTTTGCTCCCTTTCTCTCTCCCTCCTTCCCTCCCTCTATGTCTTTCTCTCTCCCTTGCTCTCTCTCTGCCTCTCTTGCTATCTCTTTCATTCTCTCTCTTTCTCTCTCTTTCTGTCTCTCTTGCTATGTCTCTTTCTTTCTCTCTCTCTATCTCTTTCTCTCTCTCTCTCTTTCTCTGTCTCTCTCTCTGTCTCTCTTGCTATCTCTTTCTCTCTCTCTCTTTCTCTGTCTCTCTTGCTATCTCTTTCTTTCTCTCTCTCTCTGTCTCTTTCTCTCTCTTGCTATCTCTCTTTCTCTCTCTCTCTCTGTCTCTCTTGCTACCTCTTTCTCTCTCTCTCTCTCTTGCTATCTCTTTCTTTCTTTTTCTCTCTCTTGCTATGTCTCTCTTTCTCTCTCTCTCTGTCTCCCTCCCTCTTTCCTTTCTATCTCTCCCTCCCTCTTTCCTTTCTATCTCTCCCTCCCTCTTTCCTCCCTCCCTTCCTCCCTCTTTCCTTTCTATCTCTTTTCTTTCTATCTCTCCCTCCCTCTTTCCTTTCTATCTCTCCCTCCCTCTTTCCTTTCTATCTTTCTCTCCATCCCTCAGTGGCGGCAAAGAAGAAGGAAGGTAGGCTGCAGAGGGCACCGAGGACAAGAGTGCTCGCTCGCTCCCTCGCCCTCTGACTTCCCTCCCTCGCTGCTGAAGGGACGAGCGCGGGCACGAGCGCGTGCATGGGCCCACTGCAAGAAGGGTTTTTTTGCTTTTTCCCCCCTTCCCCCGCCTCATGGGAGAGAGAGAGAGAGAGAGAGAGAGAAAGAGCAGCGCCCTGTCGGTTCCGAGCACAGCCAGGGAAAGCGGCCTCGAGCCGAGTGCGAACTGCGGGATGCTGCGGGTGGGGGTAGCGAAGGCAAAGCCTGGGAGGCGGGGAAGGGAAGAGCGGGAGACCCCCAGACAGAACGGCTGAGGGAAGGAAAGACGGAAGGAGGGAGGGATTGAGAAGCAAAGCCAGGGAGGGCTGAGAGAAAAGGGGAATGGCGCGCGCGAGAGAGGGGCGGGGCGGGCATTCCCGAAACGGACTGAGAAAGCCGTCTCTCGCAGCGAAAGTGCTCCCAGCCAGGGGGCTGCGAGAGAGGGCTTTCTCCATCCGTTTTGGGAAAGCCCGCCCTGCCCCTCTCGCAGCCCCCTGGCTGGGAGCGCTTTCATCCCAAGGAGCTGAAGCCGCTGCCGCAGCCGCCGCGAGAGAAGTCGCACCCCAAGGCAGGGGGCGGAGGAGGAGGAGAGGGGGCAGATCGGGTGGGGAGCTTCACGGCACACCTGACCGTGTCTCGTGGCACACTAGTGTGCGGTGGCACACCGGTTGGGAAACGCTGTTCTAGTCCAACCCACTGTTCAACCTTGTTTTATGTTGGCTTCTGTTTCCTCCATCTTCCTTCTTGAAAAACGCATTCAGAGGTTTTTAGAGAAACAGCAAGCCCAGGAGAAAATGTATAGCATTTTATTTGTTTGTTTCTTGGTATCCTGCCTTTATTACTTTTACAAACTGCTCACGATGGTGAACATATCCAACATACCTTCCTCCTCCTATATTCCCCACCATAACAACCCTGTGGGGTAAGTTGGACTGAGAGAGAAAGAGAGAGAGGAAGAGAGAAGGGGGAAGGAGGGAGGGAGGGAGGGAGAACTAGCCCAAGTCACCCAGCAGAATGGCTATGGTGGGGCTAGAACTCATGATCTCCTGCTTTCTAGCCTGGTGCCTTAATCACTAGATCAAATCAGCTCTATTGTTAAGTTGAGAGAGATAGGAAGACTGCTCTAAAAAGATCACTACTATTGTTCTAATTTCCTGGAGGAATTGGGATGATATGGACAGACTGGGAAGATTAGGTTATTATATCTTTTCTCGCTAAAGAGTAATTCTGGTCTTCCTCTATTTCCTCTCTACCAAGAAGAATTGACAGGTCTCAAACGCACTTCTGTGCCTGGACTGATAAAAGTCGAAGCAAGAATCTGTATAGTGTCCCTAAATATGTGGTTAAAGCTTAATTTTTTTCCACAAGGTCTTGCTCTGTTAATCCTTCACGATGAATTTTCCTCCTCATCGATTAAGGCCATCGAGTTCAATCTCCACAAATTAGGCTTCTCCCCAGTTAATACTCGAAATGAACTACGATCTAGCAGGACAGACCTTGCGACAAAGGATGGAGGACATCGAGAGGCAGGAGGACTTGGGTAGAGCTCCGCTGTTTCTGGCCCCAGATGCCACTAGATATGTTGTGGCTCCTGCAATATACCTGGGACAGCTAGAGTCAGCAAGCCATCGAAGGCATTTGCTCTTGTACGGTGCTGTGCACTTCCATCCGCCGTTTTGTATGGCAAGTACAAGGGAACTTCAGCCAGCCACTGAAAGATTTTGCCCTTGTGGCTCAGGAGAGGTGGAGACTGAGGGACACATTCTCCTGAGATGCTCCTTTTACACTGACATTAGGAGAAAGCATATTCTACCACTTATTGAGGGATATCCTGGCCGCTCGGACGTTGCCTATCTCCGGTGGTTGCTTGGGGATGAGCAGGCCAGGATTACGGCACAGGTGGCCACATTCTGCGCAGCAGCAGTGGGGATTCGTCGCAAATGTGTGCCTTCATAGCGAGATACGTACATCTCTTGTATAGTTACAATAGGTCAATCTTGGTTGCTCACCCAAAAGTCCTGTTTCCTGTTCTTTTTCCTTTGAATTATTAATATTATATTGATGGTCTTTGACCGTAAATAATATTTTTTTTTTAAAAAAAAGAAGAGTTGACAGGTTTGTTTATTATATCTATATGCCACCATCACTCTACCAAGTGCAGAGTAGTTTCTATGCTTAGGTTGTCCCCCTGTTACTAAAGGTTAACAGGCTGCAACCCCAACACTGTGCAATGTGTCTGCTTTATTGATGAATTTACCATCAAGGGATACAACTAGGTTTTAAACATCATCCAGTGTTTTGAAGGGGTATATTAAGCTTTCACAGTATACAAACTTAGCTATCTGTGTTGGTAGATTGATGTGATAGCTTAATCTTCGGCATAGTTCACCTGTTTGAGCTTCTCTCATTAACTTCATCTACACTGCATTGTTTTGTGAAATTGTCTGTGTAGCATTCCAATTTTAAATAGCCTGTACATCTGAGGAGATTTAATTATGCCACCCTTAGTCTCAATCAGGGCATAAAACTAGCCTTCCTGTGTAGTCTGGAACTAGAGAGAGAGGAAGGAGAGAGGGAAAGGGAGAAGTCCAAAGAATTTTTGTAAAATCTCTAATTCTAGAAGAGATACTATTTTCATTCTGACTAGAGGCATGCAGATATAAACTATTTGGCATAGGGTGTATTAAAATAGGATAGTCTCAGATCCATGCAGACACTCACTTCCAATTCAGTACATAAAAATGGGAACAAAATTACAAGGTATACAGAAAAGAATAGAAGAGAAGAGAAGAGAATTATTTATTGGCCAAGTATGATTGGACACACAAGGAATTTGTCTTTGGTGCACATACTCTCAGTGTACATAAAAGAAAATATACATTTGTCAAGAATTATTAGGTACAACACTTAATGATTGTCATAGGATACAAATAAGCAATCAGGAAACAATCAATATTAATATAAATTGTAAGAATACAAGCAACTAGATTCAATTGCCCCTTACAAGGTTTTTGTGAGAATTACTGACATAAAGAACTTCAGATGCTTTGAAATATCATGAAACCCATGAGACTTTGGACAAAGCACAACTGAGTTAGCATAGATGGAAGAACAGAATAGAATTGAAAGGAATTGGAGGAGCATTATACTTCTGCAATGCTTAAAAATGACTATTTTCTAAAATTCACCTCATGGATGATAGGGTGAAGTGTACCCAGTGAAGGTTCTTTCAATAATACTTGCAATTCCTTAGATCTTTTTTTTGAAAGATAGTGTATCCTTTTCTGGTTTGCTAAGCTAGAAAGTGGTGATAATGACTAGGTTCTCCACATTTTGCATTTGAAGAACACCTTACAGTTCATCAGCAAATGGTGTATTACTTTTGCTTGTTTAAAATGGTTTAAGTCTCCAAATAGGTGCCTTTGATAAATCTAATACATTTATATCTTTGGAGATTCTCAGTCATCCAGGTCATGGTTGTCCCAAAGGTGTCCCATAGAAGCTTCTTGGATGAGAGTGGAACATCTTCAAAGAAAAGCCAGAAAGTTCAGTTGCCTCTTGAAAAAGCACTTTTGGGACTAACACATTTATTTTGGATGAAACTAACACACCAAACATCCCGGAAGCCAACAAGGTAAATCCTGCATACTGAAGTGGAATGTCTCCTGCAATACTTGAAATACTCTCTGTTCTGCCAGCGTGTCCCAACCGCCCATAATTACAAGGTAATTAGTCCAGAAAGACACACACCACACAATAGAAGGAAAACCAAAAGTCTTTATCAACAGAAAAGCAAAAAAACCCCACCCTTTTTAACTGTCAAAGGGATTTTCAGGTACACAAAAGGCACAGGTTAAATGCAATCCAATTTCTCACCCAGTAACTGGGAAATTGAGTCCAAATTCCAAAATCCAGAAAGTCCATACACAGTCTTGAACAGGGAAACAGCAAAACCACGATCTTGCCGAACTATGAATCAGATAAACTTCCACAAGGCTAAACCAGCATGCTGCTCTTTTTATCTGTAGCACTAATTACAGCAGCCCCACCCAACCACAGGTGGCTTCACTTATCTCCTGTAATAATCCTTCAGTTGTTCTCTCTTATGCATCACTCTACGCATGCGTGGGTCTGTCATAAGTTCTTGTTCAGAATCCAGGGATGATAAGAATGATTGATCTCCTCCTGGGCTGTTTGCCAAACTCCCCTCTTCCCTGCCACTCACGCTTCCTTCGTCAAAGGAGACTTCATCAGGAGATTCTATCAGGAGCAAAACAGGTCTGTGGCATGTGGATGTTTCCCTCACATCCACCTTCACATTCCTTGGGACAGGAGCTGGTCCAGAGCCAACCACAACACTCTGAAATAAAATGCAGCTGTCAACGTTCCAAGTAATGCACCCAAAGAAAGCAGAACTCCAAGGCAGGTAGATTCCTTAAAGAATGATCTATTGGATACTTCATATTGGTACAACTGGTGAAAACTGACTCTGAAAGATCCCATGGTTTTCACCTAATTAAAAAATAAAAGTTCCCCCTTCCTCTGAGTCTTCAATCACATTGTCCAATCAAGGTGCTGGCCGGTTGCTTGGTTACTTCACTCCTCCTCTCCCCTGTCCTTGGTTTCCACATGAAAATGTTTTGTTTTGACTACAAAACCTCAGCTATCTATTTCCCCACTCCTTCTTCCTTGTGGCAACCCTGAAGCCACAAAAATGGCTCAGCCAGGCTTGATTCAGGGTTTACAGCAGCCCTGAATTAGGGTGGGGGGTGGGGTGCCAAAGACTATGTCAATCCACACCATTTGGCGTGATCGATAATTTTCAATGAAAAGAGACAAAGTTAGCAGCTCTCCTCTTGGACCATCTTCTCAGATCTTCTACAAGGCTCAACAATGTGTATCTCAGATACAGAGGATGGTGCTCTTAGGGGAAAGAATTCCCTAAAAGTGGAAAATGTGCCAGGCCTTGCTAGATAACCCAAAGCCTTGACACCAAATTGGAGATTGTTCCATCTGCTGCCAACCCTTTGGCACAGCAATGGCAAGGCAGGCTCAGCAGCAACTCTTCTATGAGCCAAACCAAAGGCTGAGTGTCAAAATGCTTTCACCTTTTGAATTAGGGTGGGGGGTGGGGTGCCAAAGACTATGTCAATCCACACCATTTGGCGTGATCGATAATTTTCAATGAAAAGAGACAAAGTTAGCAGCTCTCCTCTTGGACCATCTTCTCAGATCTTCTACAAGGCTCAACAATGTGTATCTCAGATACAGAGGATGGTGCTCTTAGGGGAAAGAATTCCCTAAAAGTGGAAAATGTGCCAGGCCTTGCTAGATAACCCAAAGCCTTGACACCAAATTGGAGATTGTTCCATCTGCTGCCAACCCTTTGGCACAGCAATGGCAAGGCAGGCTCAGCAGCAACTCTTCTATGAGCCAAACCAAAGGCTGAGTGTCAAAATGCTTTCACCTTTTGCCAGTCACTGTAATTCAAGGGAAAATATTATGAAAACTATGTCAAAGACTGGTGGGCCAGAGACTTGTTAATGGTTGTCATTCAATCTCTTCCAGAGATTGACATTCATGGGAAAAGAAAAGGTTTACTTAAGTGATCTGGCAAAAATTAGATGGTTTTGTTTTGTTTCAAGTTGAATTGTTTCATTTAATTATATTGCTAGTTTAATTTAGGTGTTTTGTCAGTAATTTGTATTTTGTGTACACACTCACTCACACACACAGCCATTTTGGTGATGCAGGAGATAAAATTTCCATGATGTCAACTGAACTGTATATAAGCTCCCACTAGATAGAGGGGAATTTTTTTTTGGTCTAATCTAATACAGTGTGCAAAATATGGGTTCATTGAATTTTGTTCACTATGAAATAAGATTATACATTTACTTCCTGGAATTCAGTAAGACTTACTACCATATAATCCTGCATAGAAGTACACTGCAGTTCTTAGTATATTGCAAAGTGTTATGCAATCATAATTATTCAGTATCTTATATTTCCCAAGTTCCTAAAGCCCATCTTCCTAATAAGAATAGAGTATCTCCCTTAGATGAGGCTTACCTGTGCATGCATCTTTTCACACTGCCGTGCACTTTGGAAACTCATACAGTGTCTATTTCCATAGACTGCCTGCTTTGTCCTAGCCTGTAAGAATTGCTTAGTCCATAAACTGTGAGAGTAGTTCTAGGCAGGGGTGGGCTACTGCCCAGATGGGGGGGAGAATGCAGTGGAGTAGCAAAAATGGAACTCCACCCCAGAGCACCCAATTTGCTCTGAAAGATGCTGAAAGAAAATGCAGGGCGTCCTGCATAAGCCATGCCCAGGGTGTGGTAGTAAAAATTTTGGTAGCCCTTCACTGGTTCTAGGTATGTTATAGATGGAACTCAATCAACGGAACCCAAAGAGATGCAAACATGAATGGCTTGTCGGCTTCTTGGACTGAATGTAGGAGAGATCCTTATCAAGGACTGAAACTCAGTGATAAATATGGAAACTCTAACTCTCTGGTGAATGCCTCAAAAGTCAGTTTGGTATGGTGGTTAACACACCAGGCTAGGAACCAGAATACATCCTTCTTAGACACAAAGCCAGTTGGGGGATTTTGGACCCATACCTAGGAAAGTGGCAATGGGAAACTATTTTTGATATTTCCCCAAGAAAACTGCAGGGATGTTTTATTTGGGCACACATCAGGAGTCAACATGGACTGGAAAACACAAAGAGAAAGAGGAAGGTGAGGGAATGGGAAGCAAAGAGGAAGAAGAAGAGAGGAGAAGAAGAGAAGAGAAGAAAATGTCTATTTGTATCTTACACTGTACTGAGGATTCACATGCACGATATACCTGGGAAAACAGATATAGAGGGCAGGACACATGCACATGAGACTTTTGCTTTATTCCCCTTCTACTGTCTGGATCCCTCCAGAAGTCAACACCAACCAAAAAGAGAATCCAGACACACTGGTAAAAAGCAAAGGCAGTTTATATAATTCAAAGCAAACACAGTTAACGGAAACTGTTCTTACAGACAGGAACACGCTGGAACTTCACAGAGGTTTCACGAAGGCCATGAAAGAAAACAGGATTCTTGCTGTCCAAAACAACACTGGAGATAACAAACCCACGCCTCCCCCAAGTCTTCCAGACTTCTAGGCCACAAGCCAAGATCAGAGACGCCGAGAAGCAAAGCAGGGTCACAGAACTTCCAGTTGATAATGCTCCACAAGGCTGCAAGGACAGGCCTGCCTTTTAAACCCTGCTGAGGAGAACCACACCCAAACCCAGCTGTTGCCAATTCAGTGATGCAAATACCTTTCTAATTGGTCCCGTCTCTGAGCTGCATGTCGCTGTCTCATGTCAATTATAGCCTGTGCTCCTTCATCCAATGAGTCCAGGCTACTAGCTGGGGAGAGCCCCCCCCCCGGGGCTCTCAGGCTGCTCTCCCTCCTCCTCTTCCTGACTTTCCTCTCCCCTGTCTGCCTGGTCCTCCCCCTCCTGTTCTCTGTCCTCCTCCTCTGGGCATGGATCCAGCAGAGACGCAGCCGGTCCCTGAGGAGCCTCAGGCTGAATCACAACACCAGATAAGAGGCAACAAATAAAGAGGGATGAGAAATCCATCATTGAACATTTTGTACAAATAACCCCATTTGTATCCTGAACCAAAGGAAAAATCCAAACCATAGGCATCTGCTGAAATTTGTACTTCTCTGAAAATTTTGCTGCGTAATCCATAACTCAAAACTGATGTTCAAAACGTGTGTACCAATAAAAGAACTCAATGCATATAAGATGCATATATAGTGTTCTGCCTGACTGGGCTCAGGCAATGCGTAACAGTCCAAGGAAAAGAAATCAAACACACAGGTGCTCTTCTAATCAGCAAACTTGTATTAAACAAACAAAAAAGGGTTACTCAAAACAGTCCTTAGTGTCAGGAAACAATGGTAGTGCAAGGCTTACTTCAGCCACATACAAAAACACAGGAAAAAGCAAACAAAGACAACCTGGAATGAGCAAAGATGTTTCAGGAGTCCTTTTGAATCTTTGGAGCAAACAGCAACTCCCACATGTCTGAAAAAGCTGGGTTGAAAACTCCAAAGGCACAGAACAGAAACTTCAGAACAGGAACCACAAAATAACACAGATAAACAGCCACAGTTTGCCTTGTGCCTCTGTTCCCTTTTATACCTTTAGCCCTCATTAAGGGAACCACACCCAGCCCTCGGTATAAGAACCACACCCAGCCCAGGTGCTACTCTGATGACTTGTAATAATCCTTCTACTGATCCTTCCTTTGCATAGCTCTTCGGCTATGCATGTCTATGAATTGTTCTGCAGAGGAATCCAAGGACAAAAGACTGTCTGAGCCAAATCCCTTGGGCTGTCTGCTGAGTCCTGTGAACCACTGGCCTCATCCTCCTGGCTGTCTGCCACGTCTTCCTGGCTGTCCGCCAGGCTTTCGCACTCATTTTGTGCCGCATCTCTCCCATCTGTGGGAGCAACGGCTGGCCCAGGCCCAAACACAACACATAGTGGAGGAAGATGTGCATAAAATTGCATGGTGCTGTGTGTGAACTATGAACAAAACTGCATTCATCGTAGTACTCCAGGCTATGTATAAAAACAGACCTTTTTTTTTTAAAAAAAAATATTTTATCAATAACTTGAGTAGTATATATATTCTTCAAAATGGTATTTCTGAAAAAAAAAATCATCAGGCTGCCTTGAAAAATCTTTTAGGAATTAAGTGATGAAATAAGGAGTCAAGTTGCAATTCTTTATAGCATAAACAATAATTTCCAAATTTATTTTGACCATTCATTAACAATTATAAAAGGAGAGCACAGTTGGTACTTCATCTCCTTAAAATAGATGCATAAATGGTACAGCTTCTAATTAATCAAAGTCTTCTCAGAGTGTGCCGGATTGATTGTAATCAAATTAGTGCATATTATTATCTCTTCTGACAATCCCCAATTTAGTTACCTATTTTGGCTAAACATTTTTGAGGAAATTACAAAAATCACATAACAGTCTATACTGATTAATGCTGGTGTAGCTTTCTTATCCATTTTCCTCAGGATGTATAAAAAGATGCAGCCCAAGAAATTAATTCATTTTAATATTAGTTGACAGGTTTCCCGTAGCAAATTAAAAATGGTATTGAAAAAGTAGAAAAATAGGACTGGAAAAAAAGCAACAAAGTCTTGAAAAATCATTTCTTTAATATTGTTTGTCAAATTTGAACTTCATGTCTTTAGCTACATCCAGCAGTGCAATTCTTAATATATTAACTCTATCTACATTGCTCAAAAAAATATATAAAGGGAACGCTTAAACAACACAATATAACTCCAAGTAAATCAAATTTCTGTGAAATCAAAATGTCAACTTAGGAAGCAACACTGACTGACAATCAATTTCACATGCTGTTGGGCATATTCAACTTTTTACAGAACAAAGTATTCAATGAGAATATTTCATTCATTCAGATCTCAGATGTGTTATTTGAGTGTTCTCTTAATTTTTTGAGCAGTATATAAAAATATATTTTGGGGGGAAAAACATTGAATTTTTTAAATTTTGTATTCCTTTTCACATTGCAGATACAGTGATCCCCCGATCATTGCGGGGGTTCCATTCCAGGACCCCCCGCAATGAGCGGGTTTTCGCGAAGTAGCGCTGCGGAAGTAAAAACACCATCTGCGCATGTGCAGATGGTGTTTTTACTTCCCAGCAGCGAGGAGCCGAAGATTGGGGTTTCCCCGCCGCCCACGCAAACTCCTCGCTGCTGCCGTGCCCGCTGCCCGCCCGCCCTGAAAGGGAAAGCCCCCCCAGGCCGGCTCCGATCCCCCAGGCCGGCTCCGATCGTTTTAAAACAGGCGCGCCACTTCTCCGCTGAATCCTGGCGAACTTCCACGCTTTAGGAGTCAGCGGAGAAGTGGCGCGCCTGTTTTAAAACGATCGGAGCCGGCCTGGGAGGGCTTTCCAGCAACCCCCGAGCCCGGGTTGGGGGCTCGGGGGTTGCTGGAAAGCCCTCCCAGGCCGGCTCCGATCATTTTAAAACAGGCGCGGGGCTTCTCCGCTGACTCCTGGCGAACTTCCCCGCTTTAGGAGTCAGCGGAGAAGCTCCGCGCCTGTTTTAAAACGATCGGAGCCGGCCTGGGAGGGCTTTCCAGCAACCCCCGAGCCCCCAACCCGGGCTCGGGGGTTGCTGGAAAGCCCTCCCAGGCCGGCTCCGATCGTTTTAAAACAGGCGTGGGGCTTCTCCGCTGACTCCTGGCGAACTTCCCCGCTTTAGGAGTCAGCGGAGAAGCTCCGCGCCTGTTTTAAAATGATCGGAGCCGGCCTGGGAGGGCTTTCCAGCAACCCCCGAGCCCCCAACCCGGGCTCGGGGGTTGCTGGAAAGCCCTCCCAGGCCGGCTCCGATCGTTTTAAAACAGGCGCACCGCTTCTCCGCTGACTCCTGGCGAACTTCCCGGGCGAAGGGCGGGTGAACGGCGGGCGAGCGGGTGCTGGGGGGGGCTTCGCCCTCCCGCCAGCAAGAGGGGGAAGACCCAGGGAAGCCGCCTAGCAGCTGATCTGCCCGGCGCCATCTACGCATGCGTGCCCATAGAAAAAAAGGGCACGCATGCGCAGATGGTGTTTTGACTTCCGGGTTGAAAAATCGCAAATTAGCCTGTTCGCAATGGTCGGGGACGCAATAACCGGGGGATCACTGTACTCCCAAATTTATTGTACCTACTTTGTTGCTTTACTTTTATATAGCTTTTTTTTTAAAAAAAAAATCTAATATTTCTGGTTGGAGTGGGTATATGTTGATTTGCTTTTCCTGCTACTATTTCCTGAATTACTCAGATTCAGATTGACCTGGACTCTAATTGGGCAATTCAGCCCGAGGCGACAGGGTCAGATCTTAGTCCTGTTATTTGGGAAGAGTTTGACCTGGTAACCCCTGAGGAAATGGACAAGGCCATGGGAGTGTGAGTTCCTCCACCTGCTTACTGGACCAGTGCCCTTCCTGGCTGGTTTCGGCCAGTCGGGAAGTGACACATGGCTGGATCCAGGCATTGATTATCACTTCCTTGACTAAGGGGTCATTTCTGCAGCCATTATTTATTTATTTATTTATTTATTTATTTTATTTATTTATTGGATTTGTATGCCGCCCCTCTCCGTGGACTCGGGGCGGCTAACAACAGTGACAAAAACAGAATGTAAAAATCCAATACTAAAACAGCTAAAAACCCTTGTTGTAAAACCAATCATACATACAAACATACCATGCATAAATTGTAGAAGCCTAGGGGGAAAGATTATCTTAGTTCCCCCATGCCTGATGGCAGAGATGGGTTTTGAGGAGCTTACGAAAGGCAAGGAGGGTGGGGGCTATTCTAATCTTTGCGGGGAGTTGGTTCCAGAGGTCCGGGGCCACCACAGAGAAGGCTCTTCCCCTCGGCCCCGCCAACCAACATTGTTTAGTTGACGGGACCCGGAGAAGGCCCACTCTGTGGGATCTAACTGGTCGCTGGGATTCGTGCAGCAGAAGGAGGTCCCTGAGATAATCTGGCCCTGTGCCATGAAGGGCTTTATAGGTCATAACCAACACTTTGAATTGTGACCGGAAACTGATCGGCAACCAATGCAGACTGCGGAGTGTTGGTGTGACATGGGCATATTTAGGGAAGCCCATGATTGCTCTCGCAGCTGCATTCTTCACGATCTGAAGTTTCCGAACACTTTTCAAAGGTAGCCCCATGTAGAGAGCATTACAGTAGTCAAGCCTCGAGGAGATGAGGTCATGAGTGACTGTGAGCAGTGACTCCTGGTCCAAATAGGGCCGCAACTGGTGCACCAGGCAAACCTGGGCAAACGCCCCCCTCACTACAGCTGAAAGATGTTTCTCTAATGTGAGCTGTGGATCGAGGAGGACGCCCAAGTTGCAGACCCTCTCTGAGGGGGTCAATGACTCCCCCCCAGGGTAATGGATGGACAGATGGAATTGTCCTTGGGAGGCAAAACCCACAGCCACTCCATCTTATCAGGGTTGAGTTTGAGTCTGTTGACACCCATCCAAACCCCAACAGCCTCCAGGCACCAGCCCATCACTTCCACTGCTTCACTGACTGGACAAGGGGTGGAGATGTAAAGCTGGGTATCATCTGCACATTGATGATACCTCACCCCATGCCCTTGGATGATCTCACCCAGCGGTTTCATGTAGATATTAAATAGTAGGGGGGAGAGGACCGACCCCTGAGGCACCCCACAAGGGAGTAACCTAGAGGTCGACCTCTGGCCCCCCAATAACACCGACTGCGACCGACCAGAGAGGTAGGAAGAGAACCACTGAAGAACAGCACCTCCCACGCCCAACCCCTCCAGACGGCGCAGAAGGATACCATGGTCGATGGTATCGAAAGCTGCTGAGAGGTCAAGGAGCAGCAAGACAGAGGATAAACCCCTGTCCCGGGCCCACCAGAGATCATCCATCAGAGCAACCAAAGCAGTTTCCATGCTGTACCCGGGCCTGAATCCTGACTGCTGAGGACCTAGATAATCGGCTTCTTCCAAGGACCGCTAGAGCTGGAGCATCACCACCTTCTCAACAACCTTCCCCATGAAGGGAAGGTTGGAGACTGGGCGATAGTTGTTAAGAATGGAAGAAACTCAAGAAACCATCCCTGGATCCAGCCAAACTGAAGAACTATAGGCCAGTCTCCAGCCTGCCCTTCTTGGGTATGGTTAAACATAGAAATCTGACGGCAGAAAAAAACCTCATGGTCCATCTAGTCTGCCCTTATACTATTTTCTGTATTTTATCTTAGGATGGATATATGTTTATCCCAAGCATGTTTAAATTCAGTTACTGTGGATTTATCTACCACGTCTGCTGGAAGTTTGTTCCAAGGATCTACTACTCTTTCAGTATGGTTGTCAAGAAGGTGGTGGCACTCAAGCTCCAGTGGTCCTTGGATGAAGCTGATTGTCTGGACTTCTTTCAGTCTGTTTTCAGGACCGATCACAGCATGGAAACTGCTTTGGTTGTGCTGATGGATAATCTCTGGTGGAGATCTTGGGCCTGGGATAGGGGACATTCCTCTATCATGGTGCTCCTCAACCTCTCAGTGGCTTTCGATACCATCGACCATGGTATCTTTCTGCGATGGCTGGAGGGATTGGGAGAAGGAAGCACTGTTTTACGGTGGTTCTTCTTCTATCTCTCTGGTCATTCGCAGTTGGTGTCGGGGGGCCAGAGGTCTACTTCTCGGCCTCTCTTTTGTGGAGTGCTGCAGGAGTCTATCCTCTCCCCCTACTATTTAAAATTTACATGAATCCGCTGTGTGAGATCATCCAATGGCATGGGATGAGGTATCATCAGTATGCTGATGATAGCCAGTTATACATCTGCACCCCATGCCAATTCAGTGAAATGGTGGATGTGATTTGCTGGTGCCTGGAAACTGTAATGGTCTGGATGGGGGCCAACAGACTCAAGCTCAACCCAGACAAGACCGAGTAGCTGTGGGCATTTCCTCCTCCTTAGACAGTTATTTTGTACTGTAAATTACATTGACAAGTTACAGTTGCAGTTGTTGTTCTGTGATGTAGGCTGTTGTAGTGAAACTCCTCTGTGGCTGCAATGTCTGCAAACACATCTACTTAATATTTAATACTTCTTATTCTTTCTCTTGGTTTGTTGAAATGGCTCTCTTAAAATCTAGAACACTGGTCTGACTTTTTCAGTTATCCTTGCCTGCATGATGATGAATCCATTACAAGGTCACTTTTTCTCTCTAAGTTCCTACAACTTTCATTCCCTCAAGTACTTAATCCCTATTAGTAAATATCAACTCCAATAAAGCAAATTCTCTAATTTCACCTGTACCTTTTGGATGGTAAAATTGTCAGCTTTGCATGTCAGGAACCTGTTTGACTTCTCACATGCTGCAGAGTTTATTTCCCAGTTAATGTTAGGTCACTTAAAGTTCCCCCATTACTACAGTGGAGTGTTTTCTGCACACTTCAGTGAGCTGATTTACAAAAAGTCCATCTATTTCCTCTGCTTGGTTAGGTGGCCTGTTGCACCTACCTATAGCAATGTCATTTCTTTTTGCCCTAATGTTCACCCAAATACTTTCAAGAATTGTTCATCCTTGGTATCATTATTTCTGTAGCGGTGTAGTAATTCTGCAAGTCCTACTCTTTTGTTGGATCTGCTATACTACACTAGGAACAAGCTAGTGTAAGGGCAACAAGAAAGGCCAAATATGTTCTTTTTAAAAACATATTTTATTTTATTTTCTGTAGCCGTCCATTTGACCAAACGACCCTGAGTGGCTAACAATTCAAAACATATATCGCAATTGAAATTTTAAAACAATAAAAACCGTGAAAAGCATTAGAACAGTAAACAATATTAAACATTGAATGTGTACCAGTAATCACAGAGGATCTAACATAGATTTGGATCCTGAAATATGAAGTATGAATTCTTCCTTCCTTGGTTCCTTCCTCTTGGCTTTTTCTCAAACTGTGCTATGCCCATTGTGCCCAACTTACCCAGGCTTCATGCTCTGGGGAATCGAGAGCATGATTCCATGGTCTTTTGAGACTGAAGGATGCCAATGCTGTGCCCATTCATTTCAATGGATTGAGGAATAGAATAGAAATTGTAGTGATAAAGAAGCTGATCTGGGCCTGAACAGCTACAGCTAAGAGATCCTCCTCTTCCTTCCTCTTCGTCTTCCTCTTTTTCTTCCTCTTCTTCCTGTTCCTCCTCCTCCCCCTTCCCAGTATTAGTATTAGTGTTAGTGTTAATATTAGTATCATTTTGGTTTAAACTGAAGCCACTTCATTTATATTGGAGGAACAAAATGGGATAGATGTAACTGTATATGATGTAACAAAGCTTGTAGAGGCTTGGCTCTCAGTACTTAATTAATTGGTTTAGAATATGAATTTGTTTCATTCATGTTTCTTGAATATATTGATTATGGAGCAACATTTTCTCCAGGAATTGTTCTCTGAACTAGAATGGCATATGTTAGAGGTAGATAGCCTACATCTATGGTGTGGTATATAGACCCCAGAAGGTGGAATTGATTTTTGGGATGCGGGAGTGAGCTGCAATTCTCATAATTATGCCATTCAGTTTTGGTGGCATGACTGCTGAGTATTTGGTCTGAGAATTAAGCCTTAAGTTTAAGTTTTCAGTTTTGATTCTCTGCACAGATTCAGAAGTGTTTAACTCCCATTGGCAGACTTAGTTGCTATGCCTATTCATTGGCTGACTTTGATACCACTGGCTGTCCCAGCCATGAATATTCTAACACCTAACAGGCCTGCTTTTACAATTTTGCTGTGGCATTCTTCTGAGCAGGCAGTGATGTTAATATGCCTCCAAATGTTTGTTTTTTTAGCTTGCTTTAGTTAGTCCAGGTTGTCTGGAGAAAGATTTGGGTGAAAGGGCTTGTTTTTCAGTCTATGCTCAATACGAGGATTGTTATTCTTCAAATACAATTTGAATTAGTTTATTCAAGTAATGAACTTGACCAAACAGGACCAAAATTTTCTGAATGCTATGTTGCTTTCTGTTGCTCTATTCCTGAAATAAATTTATGTGGCTTATTTAGTTGATAGTTATATTGATTAAAAATATAATTTTTTAGCAAAGGTTCTGTATTTCAATTCTGTATGGTTGAAAAATTGCTGCTGACATATAATAGAATCTAAGCAGAAAAATCCCCCCCCCCTGCAAAACCCTGTAAACTGCAGGCAAAACTTCAAACATGTTCACACACATCAACAAAATGCAAGTAAAGTGCATGAATAGAACATCAAATTAAACAAAACAGAAATGAAATATATACTATATATACATAGATATAGTAGAGATAAAACACCCCTCTTATTCACTTTAAGGCACATATAACCACTTGCATAATTCCTTCCTTCCTTCTTTCCTTCCTCTCCCCTCTGCTTCCTTCCTTACATCTCCCTTCCCTTCCCTTCCCTTTCCCTACCCTTCCTTCCTTTTCCTTCCCTTTCCCTTTCCCTTTCCCTCCCGTCCCTCCCATCCCTTCCTTCCTCCCTCCTATTCTGTTTGTAATTGCCCATATAATTCTTTCAAACATAGGATCTATTGATAGAGGGTGGAAATCTCATTTTCTGGTTGAAAAACAAGGTCGACTCCTTTGTAAAAATTTCTGGAGAATTGTTTTTATTTATGGTGATATCCATGTCCTATAACATTCTTCATGTTTGATTTAATGCAAGTGCTATTCCAACTTCAACTTCAGACTTTTGGCCATACGTCACAAAAATAAGATGTGCCATAAATTTATCTGCAGTTTGATCAGGGGCTACTGATTTTCTTGCTATGAATTTCACTTTTTTTCTGATATTTCACATTTCTGAAAACTTTTCCAGCGATGTCTCACTTGGCATCCATTTCCTATCCCTAGTTATAGGGATTTTGTACCCTATACTGTCTTTCTGACAATTATAAGGTAAAAATGAAAATAAAAGAGAAATGTTTTCTGGTGGTGTGGCTCAGAGGCATGGTTCTAGAAATTTTAGCTCTTCCTTCTCCCAACACCCAAGAGATAGAACAGTAATGGCGAATCTATGGCATGGGTGCCACAGGTGGCACATGGAGCTATATCTGCTGGCACGGGAGCTGTTGCCCTAGTTCAGCTTCAATGTGCATGTGTGTGCCAGACAGCTGATTTTTGGCTTGCACAGAGGTTCTGGGAGGGCATTTTTGGCATCCATAGAGCATCTGGAGGGATGTTGGACGGCATTTTTACCTTTCCCAGCTCCAGGGAAGCCTTTAGAACCTGAAGAGGTCAAAACACGAGCCAACTGAGCCCACCAGAAGCTGGGAAACAGGCTGTTTCCAGCCTCCAGAGGGCCTCTGAGGAGGTGAAGGAAGGTGTTTTCACCCTCCCCAGACATTGAATTATGGGTGTCGGTACTCATACAGGCATGATAGTGTGTGCACATGCTCTTTCAGCACCCAGCATCACTGAGATAGAACTATATCCTCAGAGACAAAGAAAAGAAATAGTTTTTTAAAAAAATAAACAAAAATACATAAAATATAGCACCCATTCTAACTTCAGTTTTTGAACACATATAATCAGTGTTGTAGAAAAAAATTGATAGAGTTCCTTGAACAACATTGAAAACTTGTGAAGAACATGCAACATAAAGATTCTACTAGCCGTATAATACTGATCAGCTGTAAAGGAAGTAATTTAATATGTACCATATTAAAAGGTTATATATGAAGTTAATAACTTCTTGCCCTGTGTGTCAAATGGGATACAAGACTGAGAAAACACAATGTCCTTATCTATTCAAAGAAATGAGAGCATTGGACTTGACTTAGCAGCATATTGAATTTTTTTTAAAGAAAAAAAACACCCTGACACAATTTCATAGCAACTTTCTGAAACAAAATTCTTCTTGTTAAGGCTATTCTTGTTTTATTATTTTAAGCAAACACTTTTCATCTGGTGAATCTAACTCTGTTTATGATAAAGACACATGCATCACTTGAAATTGACTAGTTCTGTATTTCAGTTTAAATTTGCATATTCATAGCATGTACCTTTCAGAAGTATAGACTATCATCTCTGAGACTACCTATGCTGATAGCAAGATAGCAAAAGAACTTAGACTTACAGTATATACCACATCATAGATGGATGCTCTACAGCCGTCTCTAAGCAGTTTACAGAGTCAGCATATTATATCCAACAATCTGGGTCCTTGTTTTACTGACTTGGAAGGGTGGAAGTCTAAGTCAACCTTGAGCCAGTCAAGATTGAACTTCTGGCTATAGGCAGAGGTAGCCTGTAATGTTGCATTCTAACCACTGTGCCACCACGGCTCACTACAGCTCACCAGGGCAGGACAACTGAGAAACTGAGTAGTGGGCAGAGATATTTTAGATAGCTTTACAGCCTTTAACTAGCCAAAAATTTTCTGAAATCTATAAACATTTTTGGAGAAAGGATTTTCTGTAGTCATAGAGAAAAACTGCGATAAAAAAAATAGGCTGATTTGAAGAAAAAAAGAGAAACTCTCTGATTGTCCCTAGCATGGAGTCCTTGGTGCACTGAAGATGTTCATCATTCATCATTGAGATCCTTCAGTCTTGAAAGACTGTGATATCATTCTCTGGAAAGAGTTCCTAAACAGCATCTAGTGAGATTAAACGGCTGATCCAAGGGTGGCAATCCCAGGGCAGATACATTCTGTCCTTTGCCCGGCCCCCTGATTTCACTGGTTTTGGGACTGCCTCTTTACCTCAGCCTGCCTAACAAGTGTTTCTTCAAAATGGAGAAGGCTGGTAACATTAGGTAAGATGAAGATGCCACCTAATGAGATGAACATCTGCAAGTAAACAACCAAATTTAGACAGCACTAAGAATCCTTCAGTTCAACCCTGAATTACATAGATTCTCCTGCATCAGTTCATAGTGTTTATTTGAAAAGCAAAGGTGTTGCTTTGTAATATGAATGACTCTGTTTTTGTTTTACAGAAATCGGTGACAGGCTGATTTAAATATAGAAAATGGGTCTTTCTTTTTCTTCTTTTACAGTGATACCTCAACTTACAAAACCCTCGTCATACGAACTTTTAAAGATACGAACCCAGGGTTTAAGATTTCTTTGCCTCATCTTAAAAACTCTTTCCGTCTTACCAACCTGAGCCCGGGTCCGTGGGCTCTCTTACTGTGCATGTGCTCTCTGACTGCCGAAGGGATTCCCGTGCCTTGTGACTGTCACCGCTGGGATTTCCCATTTGCTTGCACCTGAGGTGGGGAATGCCACAGCTGCTCCATTTCCCTGCCACTTTCCCCTCTAGCCCTCCACTTCCTCTGCTCCCTGCAGCCGCCCCATCCTGCTGCCAAAATCCCCCCTAGCCTGCCGCTTCCTTCACCCCATCTCGCTGCTAAAATCACCACTCCAAAAGCTTCATATGCCACTTCAAATTGGCCCCAAAATTGCTCCCCCAAAAGCTTCCTATCTTGCCCCAAATTCCTCCAAAAATCACCACTCCAAAAGCTTCCTATCTTGCCCCAGATTCCTCCAAATACCCCTCCCCCAAAAGCTTCCTATCTTGCCCCAGATTCCTCCAAATACCGCTCCCCCAAAAGCTTTCTATCTTGCCCCAGATTCCTCCAAATATTCATTCTGTGTCATAGAACATTTTGTTATAAAGAACAAATGCTACAAATCGAGGCAGAATGAATTCAAATTATCAACCCTAACTGGACAATTGACACCAGAGGTATGAAACTAGTTAGAGCGGAGGTCTTCAATCTTGGCAACTTCAAGACTTGTGGACTTCAATTCTCAGAATTCTCCAGCCAGCATAGCTGGTTGGAGAATTCTGGGAGTTGAAGTCCACAAATGTTAAAGTTGCCAAGTTTGGGGAACCCTGAGTTACAGATATATGAAGACTCCCATCAGTGCTGTTCACCCCTCACTCTCTTTTTCACCACTCCTTGTGAAAATAATCATTTTGTAGCAAATCTGCATGAGAAGTGAAATCTCCATTATGAAGCTGCCATTTTCATTTCCATTTAAATAAGCATTTTGTGTGTAAATTGAATTAGTCATAAAATGGATAGTCTACAGAACTTCTTGTTGTTGCAAGCTTCTTGCTGTGAAAAAAAAATATATACCTGAGATATGATTTTTTTGAAATCAAAATTACAATGTCCATGAACTCCAGGTTAGGTTTTTAAAAGTCATCTTCTTAATATGTTTTTCTAAACAAATGGATTTTATGTGGTAGTGTTTATTTGGTTTCATAATAATGTTAATAGTACAAAAATATAGATAAAAACTAACAATCAAGAAGAAAGCTATAGTTAAAGAGGAAAGAGAGAGATAAAAATAGATATGTGAAAAGAGATAAAAGAAAAGAAAACAAAAAGATACACAAAGGATGATTTCCAACTTCTTCTTCCAAGGATAAAAAAATCACTTTCTGTACATTTAACTGTTAGTATAATACTGTAATATAGTATCCATTATCCTCAAGAAAGAAAGAAATCTTTTGTGTGTGGACTTCAGCTCCCTTGCCATCTCTATAAATTGTATAAATTGGCCCTAAACAACATAATCAGAATAACATAATTGGGAGGGACCTTGGAGATCTTCTAGTCCAACCCCATGCTCAAACAGGAAACTCTGTCATTTCAGACAAATGGTTGTTCACCCACAATTTCGGGAGGCAAGTTGCTCCACTGATTATTTGTTAATTAATCTTACAAACCAAAACTTATTTCACTCAGTAATTGCACTGACATTGTCTCAGTCATTGTGGGATCTTTGACCAGATGGGAATCCTGTTATGATGAATGGAAGAATAAACTAATATCAACCCTGGAGGGAGGTGTTAGATATTTGCCTGGGTGACCTACTCAGACAGGGTAAAAGTCAAAAGTTCAGATTTGTTTATTGCATGTTGATTGGTTGCCTTCTTTTGGCGCTTAAAATGTATCTTTGTAAAACTGCCCTGTTGCTGGGCTAGATTGTATAAATAGTGAGAACTGTCATTGTGTAGAGCTCTCAATACTCCATTGCTTCTTGACTGAATTGACTCCTTGTCCTGTTAGCGAAATAAACCTTGTTTGATTCAACCTTCCTTTGAGAGTTATTACAGGAGGGGCTTCAAATGATGACTTCAATGGAGGATTATTTCTTCACTGAAAAAAGAAGGATACCGAATAGCTTACTGATGCCTGGCATAATTGTGACTTCAAGCAGACTCAATTTGTTTGTGTGTGTGTGTTTGTATGTGTGTGTATACCAGTGGTGGGTTTTCTGCCAGTTCATTTCCTCCCATGCTGCGTGGCTGTGCCTCATGGGCACGCATACATGCATGTGCAATGCCAAAAAAATCCCCAAAAAACTTTTAAAAGCCAAAAAACATGCACATAAGAAAAAAACCCGGGGGGAAATACAAAAATACTTTTTTAAAAAAGATGGTGGGGTCCACAGACCAGCAACAACAGTTCTGTGATGTCATTGTGATGTCATTGTGACATCACCAGCGGGTTGCTAGCAGTTCAGGCGAAGAGATTTCCCAACAAGCTAGCTTTATCAGTTAAAACAAATAATGCAGAGTTACATTCTGAGCTTTGGATTCCATGCCTTGACTATTAATAGAAGATGGGTATGAAACCTTGAGGCTGAGCTGCTGCATTGTATTGTATTAGTATCAGAACCCTTTTAAAATATACATACGGAATCGATATGGGAAATCTCTTCCCATGGTAGATGCCTGCTGCGATTTAGCAATTTAAAAGTTCCCAAGAAGTGCATTCAGCAAGGCAGATTCAGAAAGATGATTTATAGCTCCTCTTTCAATCTCTCTCCGCGGCCCCCCCTCCAATCCTCTGCAACATCTTCTTTATTATTCAATTAAGGAACTTTTATATAAAGACATTATGCAGCAAGGGTGAATGAGTGGAAGAGGAGTATATGATCATACTGGTATAT
This sequence comes from Erythrolamprus reginae, assembly GCF_031021105.1. NCBI lineage: Eukaryota > Metazoa > Chordata > Lepidosauria > Squamata > Dipsadidae > Erythrolamprus > Erythrolamprus reginae. Next base: position 175,925,579 of record NC_091951.1, on the reverse strand, counting down.
GATTACCAGCCACCTGATCTACTTATAAATAAAGCATGGTAAACTTTAGTTTACAGGGCTCATTAATTAAAGCAGGAGCTAATAATAGTAAGACACAATATTAAAAGAGATAAATACACAAGACACATAAAAAGCCTTGTGATTAAAAATGTAATAAGGTGAATACTTTTTTTCCCATTTTGAGATGGCACTTTAATGTGCATACTAGAACTAATGTCTATACTCAAAAGTGGTGGCAAGTATAGGCCAGCTTTATCAGGGAGCAGGAATCCTGTTCCCATCTGTTATTGAACAACAGAGTTGGAGGAAGAATTTGATGCCATTGTACTAGGATATCCAGGTTTGGAATAGAATAGAAAAGAGCTGGAAGGGACCTTGGCGGTTTTCTAGTCCAACAGAAGACCCTATACCATTTCAGATAGATGGCTGTCCAGTCCCAGTGATGAAGCACCCACAACTCCTGAAGGCAAACTGTCTCACCAGTTAATTGTTTTCACTGTTATGAAGTTTTCCTTAACTCCAGATTGCTTCTTTCCTTGAGTTTCCATCCATTGTTTCTTGTCCTGCTCTCCGGTGCTTTAGAGAATAACTTGACCACATCTTCTTTGTGGCAGCCCCTCAAATACTGGAATACTGTGATCATGTCACCCCTAGTTCTTCTTTTATCTAGACTAGTCATACTCAGTTCCTGTAAACATCCTTCGTATGTTTTAGTCTCTAGGCCTTTAATCATCTAAGTTGCTCTTATCTGCACTTTTCCCAAAGCCTCAAAATGTTTTGTTCTTTAGAAGAAAATACACAGCACATCTTTGTATCATGGACTGAGCAGATGGACTAATGAGATGGCCTCTGTATGCAGCTGTGGGCTCCTGTAAGCTGGGCTACCAGCTTACTAACTAACACAGAGCATCAAGGAGGTTTAGAAAAGCCCCTGTGATGCCACTGAATGATCTTCCTGATCATTGCAGGCTGAATAAGGGAGCTTAGACAACCCAATATTGTGTGATAGTCTCACATAGTCATCCTTATATTTCAAGTGAGTTGGATCCACAGCAGATCAACCAGTGGCACATTTAATACAATACAATTTATCCAAAATCTGTATCTTGATCAGAGGTCTTCAAACTTGGCAACTTTAAGACTTGTGGACTTCAACTCCCAGCATAGCTAGGTGGAGAATTCTGAGAGTTGAAGTCCACAAGTTTTAAAGTTTGGGAACCTCTGATCTTGATTATTCCTCATGGAAATATGAAAGAAGATAGTGTTCCTGCACCATGACCTAAATTTCTTCTCCTATCTAGCAGCTAAAGGTGCAAGAATTCTGCCCTTTTTTACGTCAGATTGCTCAAAAGGATAATAAATTGATACCTTGCTTATAATGTTTAGACCCAGGACCATCTCAAGGCCTCATGAGTTGAGTCATTTTGCCCCTGAGGATTTTTGCTTTTTAATGCACATGATGATGAGAATGTTGTTGCTAGTACTTCTGGTACTGAGCATGAAAGTTGAAATGAAGAAATCATCATTATTTTTTTTCCTGGAATGAGATGAGTTGATGGTAGCTGAGAATTTCTTGTAGTTGCCTAGCAACTATACTTCCCTCCATTCCTCCCCTCCACATCATCTAGACCTAAAGACAAAAGAATGGAAAGCTCCTCTTAAGGTTGAATCCAGGAATGTATCTGGATGGACCAGCTATGGTCATTCAGGTGTAATTCCCTCACCCACTTTAATGTGGAATATACAAATATATACAGTGGGGGGGGAAGTATTTAGTCAGCCACCAATTGTGCAAGTTCTCCCACTTTAAAAGATGAGAGAGACTTGTAATTGACATCATAGGTAGACCTTAACTATGAGAGACAACATGAGAAAATACATCCAGAAAATCATATTATCTGATCGTTAATGAATTTATTTGCAAATTATGGTGGAAAATAAGTATTTGGTCGATAACAAAAGTTCATCTCAATACTTTGTTATATATCCTTTGTTGGCAATGACAGAGGTCAAGCGTTTTCTGTAAGTCGTCACAAGGTTGGCACACACTGTTGCTAGTATGTTGGCCCATTCCTTCATGCAGATCTCCTCAAGAGCAGTGATGTTTCGGGGCTGTCGCTGGGCAACACGGACTTTCAACTCCCTCCAATGCTTTTCTATAGGGTTGAAATCTGGAGACTGGCTAGGACCTTAAAATGCTTCTTATGAAGCCACTTATTCTTTGCCCTGGTGGTGTTCTTGGGATCATTGTCATGCTGAAAGACCCATCAGCGTTTCATCTTCAGTGCCCTTGCTGATGGAAGGAGGTTTGCTTTCAAAATCTCATGATACATGGCCCCCTTTATTCTTTCATGTACACAGATCAGTCATCCTGGTCCCTTTGCAGAGAAACAGCCCCAAACCATGATGTTGCCACCCCCATGCTTCACAGTAGGTATGTTGTTCTTTGGATGCAACTCAGCATTCTTATTACTCCAAACACGATGAGTTGTGTTTCTACCAAACAGTTCTACTTTGGTTTCTTCTGACCATATGACATTCTCCCAATATTCTTCTGGATCATACAAATGCTCTCTAGCAAACCTCAGATGGGCCCAGACATGTACTGGCTTATGCAGTGGGACACGTCTGGCACTGCAAGACTTGAGTCCCTGACAGTGCAGTGTGTTACTGATGGTAGCTTTTGTTATGTTGGTCCCAGCTCTCTGCAAGTCATTCACTAGGTTCCCCCGTGTGGGTCTGGGATTTTTGCTCACTGTTCTTGTGATCGTTTTGACCACACGGGATGAGATCTTGCATGTAGTCCCAGATCAAGGGAGATTATCAGTGGTCTTGTATGTCTTCCATTTTCTAATTATTGCTCCCAGAGTTAATTTCTTCACACCAAGCTGCTTGCCTATTGCAGATTCAGTCTTCCCAGCCTGGTGCAGGGCTACAATTTTGTTTCTGGTGTCCTTTGACAGCTCTTTGGTCTTCACCATAGTGGAGTTTGGAGTGTGATTGTTTGAGGTTGTGGACAGGTGTCATTTATACTGATAAAAAGTTCAAACAGGTGACATTGTTACAGGTAATGAGTGGAGGACAGAGGAGCCTCTTAAAGAAGAAGTTACAGGTCTGTGAGACTCAGAAATCCTGCTTGTTTGTAGGTGACCAAATACTTATTTTCCACCATAATTTGAAAATAAATTCATTAAAAATCAGACAATCTGGGTGTGTTTCCTCAGGTTGTATCTCATAGTTGAGGTCTAACTATGATGTCAATTACAGGCCTCTCTCATCTTTTTAAGTGGGAGAACTTTCACAATTGGTGTATGACTAAACACTCCCACCACCACCACTGTATGTATTACAGGGGTGAGTCTAAATCAGCTTTAAAGGTTTCCCAAATAATTTGTTCATGGACAGATCATTTTCACTGGGGGAGGGGGGCAGAAAATAGGAGCCATAATGAGTAACGGACTGAATATCATCACCACAGCAAAAATTTAAATAGGAAGTGCTGTTCTTATTTTAATATAAGAAATCAAGATCACTGAGAGAAGTTAATTGGAAACACATTCAAGCAAACTTGTGGGGGGAGGGACGGACAGAAGAGCTTTTAAATATACAACATGTGATTAATCTATGAAACTCATTGCTTCAAGATTTGCTGACAGCTACTATTATAAATGGCCTCAAGTGGGAGGTTCTGGAGATGCCCAAGTTCAGAAACACTATTAAATTGTGGGATAATAAATATTACAATTTAATTATGTGCTGTTTGAAAGGCTGTATGTATGTATTTAATACCTGGCTGAAAATTACGATGCTCAGTATGTTACAAAATATACAGTATAACCACAATTAAATTGCAGACATGTAGAAAGAAGCAGGATGTAGGTCACACTTCACCTACCTTCTTGTGGACAGTTCTAACCCCCTTTCACATCATTTCTTTCTATCATTTCATTAAATTAGAATAAATAAACAAACAACCTAGTCAAGGCCATTCTCTGGGCTACTCTGTGGGAAGGTGTGAATTTTTTATTTTTTGCCAAATTGAAGCTACACCAATTAGTTGAGGGGTCCTTGGGACTCTCTGAATTTGATTGTTTTCCTGCAGATATTCCCAAGTATTGAAAAGCAGTAACGGGTATCTAAAAAACTGGAAGCAAGGTATCTAAAAGACTGGAAGCCAAACGATTCTGTTTTAGGGACACAACAGAACTTAATATAATATGTAATAACATAGCATAGTATCCTAAATTCAAGACAGGAGTTGAGTTGTGAAAATCCAGATCTCTTCAGCCAATTCAACTTTTTGTAGATCAGAATATTTAACAGGATTTAATCTCTCTTTATTCACTGGAAACTTAATTGTGAAGTTTCCTATCCCCCACCGCCTAAACAAGGAGACAAAATCTGAAGCAGTACAGGCTTTTGAGTCTTCTCACCGTACCCTATTTACTAGCTATGTTGATTTGTCAAGGCTCAGACCCACATTTAATCTAATTTGTACTTAGTTGCAGCATAACATAATTCCACCCAATAAATAATTAAATAAATAAATAAATAACACCAATAAATATCTACATTAACACGGTCCTTGGCATTTTATAATTATGCATACCTTTTACAAAGGGCAGTTGAATTAATCAGGACTTCATATTTCTTCCCATCGATGATGCCCTATTTGTCACCTCTTTGTTTAGAGTATAACTGTCACTATTATTTACCCTTTTAATTAGCATTGGATCATAACCCCTTTCTTTGCTGGGTAGATTATCTTACTATGCATGGATTTGGTGAAGAATAATAGCAGAGATGCACTTTATTTCTTCCTGACACTCCGGACTATTATCACCTGCAACCTTCTCCTTTGCAACTGAGAGCAGAGTTGATGAAATCCAGGAGCTGCACTAGCACCTGGCTTTTAAGATATTGGCAAAGAGGACATGTCATGTCTGGAGGTGACTCCCATTCTCTTAAAGACTATAACCCCATCTTGAAACTACATGAGCTTCCATTTTCTTTTAATTGTTTAGCTTTCCTTATTTGCAATGATGTAGATGTTATCAAGGCAGTCAAAATCAACTTTTGCAGATTATTGGGTAGGGTTGCACAATCTGAACTAGCTGGGTGGTTTCTCCTCCTCTGCAGTCCTGCTGTTTCTCAGACATCCCCAAGTGTTGGAGTTGGTAATTTGTGCAACAGCTACAAAAGTATTCAGGCAATAGATGGCAGTGTTTGCAAGTTTGCTAGGTATAATCTGTGATATATATTATATATAGTCTATGGTCTTTTTGTTCTGAGGAGAGTTTCCTGTGTCAGTTAAGCAGCAAGACCCATGGTAACTGTACACATTGTTTGATCCATAGGATTATGTATATAAATTCTGTAGAGATATATATAAACATAATTTCTAATACCAAACAACTCTGCCAATGGCCTTCCTATTGGCTCCCCTTTGTTCCTTAGTCCTGGGACATTCATTCATTCATTCATTCATTCATTCATTCATTCATTCATTCATTTATTAGATTTGTATGCCGCCCCTCTCCGATGACTAGGGGCAACAATAACAAGAACAATGTAAAAACAAATCTAATAATTTAAAAAACACTAAAAACCCCATTATTAAAAGCAAACATGCACACAAACATTCCATGTATAAACTGTATAGGCCCGGGGGAGATGTGTCAGTGCCCTCATGCCTGACGGCAGAGATGGGTCTTAAGAACTTTACGAAAGGCAAGGAGGGTGGGGGCAGTTCTAATCTCTGGGGGGAGCTGGATCCAGAGGGTCGGGGCCGCCACAGAGAAGGCTCTTCTCCTGGGTCCCGCCAAATGACATTGTTTAGTCGACGGGACCCGGAGAAGGCCAACTCTGTGGGACCTAATCGGTCGCTGGGATTCGTGCAGCAGAAGGCGGTCCCGGAGATATTCTGGTCCGATGCCATGAAGCAGCCATGTCAATTTTTGTAATGCTATACAGCAGTATACATTACAGATATACTAAAGTGTTGTGGTTAGCTCTGGCCCAGCTCCTGCCCCAAGGACTGTGGCTGTGGGGGAGACATCCACATGCTGCAGGCCTGTTTTGCCCCCCAGTGGAATCTGCTGATGAAGGCTCCTCTGACCAAGAAGACATGAGTGACAGGGAGGAGGAGAGTGTGGCAGACAACTCAGAAGGAGATCAATTATCTAGCTCCTCCTTGGATTTAGAACAAGAGTTAATGATACAGCCACACATGCGGAGAGAGATGCATAGGCAACAACAACTGAGAGATTATTATCAAAGAAAATGAGGCCACCTGTGGTTGGGTGGGACTGTGGTAATTAGTGAGGCTGCTATAAAGAGCAGCCTGTGGGTTTGGCCATTGTGGAGGATTATCTGATCGTTGTGTTTCATGACTGCTTTACTGACTTTGACTTTTTGTGTGCTGATTTTTCCCTGCTTGGAAACTAAACCAGAGCAAAGTGTGTTTCACTTTGTGAAAGAAGGACTGTGAATTGCCTCACAGCTGCAAGCTAAGTATCACAGAACTGATAAGGGGCTGGTACAAATTACCAGTTTGTTTGGAGACAAGTGCTCTTTGCTATAACAAAAGAGGGCTTGGTTTAAGTGAATTTTCATTATAAAGAACATTGTTTTGAATTTTCAAACGTGTGTGTGTCTGAAATTTGTACCTGTGAATTTTTGGGAGGATTCTACCAGAGAGCCCGACGGAACACTAAAGTATATTATATACTATTTTATGTAATATATAATATAATATAAAATATAATATATTGTATAATATATATAAAGAACTCACTACGTGACTGTGGTTTCATCACCAAACACCAAAACTTTGCTCTTAGACTGCCCACTGTTGACCTCACCCGATTCCTAAAAGGTCAGTAAGGGGCAGGCATACATGCACCAGCATGCCTACTGTCCCTGTCCTAATGTTCCCTCTTATCAATACCCATCTTATAGATATAAACAATGGGTGGGCTCCAGCCGGAACACTAAATTGGGCTCGCCATCGCATCTCTTGAGTGCTAGCAGGGCGAGCGCTATTTTGCTTCTGCACCTGTGGATATAGCAAAATCGCACATGGAGCCGCATGTGTGCCCACGTTTTGGCATGCACGGAAGCAGAAAAACCTTGCCGAAACATGGGTGCACCTGCAGCTCCATGCGCAATTTTACTATCTCCACAGATGCAGAAGCATGGGCACATTGGGAAGGTTTCCTTTTGCCCCCCAAGAGCTGGAAGGTCTTTTTAATGCTTTATTTTTTTCCCACTAAGAAAGGATTAAAAGGACCCAAACCCCTTTTATTATATAAAGAAGCATGATGATGATGATGATGATGATGATACTACTACTACTACTAATAATAATAATAATAATAAAATAAATAAATATTTATTTTTTTTAAAAAAAAAGGTGGTTCCACTGGGATTTGAACCCCGATCGCTAGATTCAAAGTCAAGAGAGCTAACCATTGCGCTTTGGAATTAACTATGTTTCCAGCCTCTCTCCAAAGCAAGTAAAGGGAGGTCCTTTCAGCAAAAGGAGCTGCGAAATTCCACAATTTTGACGTCATGGAGTGTTCGGGTTCGGGTTCGGTGACGTCACCCAAATTTTTTGTAAAGTCCTCCCGAATTCACCGAACCCGAATTTCATTGGGTTCGCCCATCACTAGTCATGGGGAAGGTTCCTTGATAATCTTGCTATGCTCTTTCCTATCGTCATACTCTTGTCCCAACTGTGAAATTATACACTTTAATGTTCTGTATATATGTTCTATTTCTTTCTTTTTCAATGCTGCCAAAAGTTCTAAAGAAAAAATATACAGGTGGGGGGGAATTAAATATCCATGTTTTTTTTTCTTTCCAATTTATTGAAATTGTGGATATCTCCTGAATGATTTTAATGGAATATGGTGTGGACAAATGATGGCTAATATTCTACTTGGGGAAAAGTATTAATAAAGGTGATATATCTTAAGAGAGCTGGTAAGTATTGTTGCTATTGTTATTGTTATTGTAATTTTATACTGTTGTGAGCCTCCCTGAGTCCTTCGGGATTGGGCGGCATAGAAGTCTAATTAATTAATTAATTAATTAATTAATTAATTAATTAATTAAGTAACACTTTAAAACATAAAAGCCTTCTATTAAAGGAAGATGACATTCGGTAAACACCAGGTAAGAAGGGCTTGGAAGCAGTATCGGTTCCTACCTGGTATATGCCACACTAAGCACTAGTAGTAAAATAGGAGATGCATGCGCAGATTCGGGTTGCCAGGAAACAAATCTCATGAAGGATACCTGCGTGAGATTTTGGTGATTTTTTGCTTCTGCGCATGCGCACAAGCAAAATCTCACTGGGTAGTGTGCATTTGCACACTGGTGACGTGAAACTGGGTGCGCAGCACACTGATAGCGGTGGTGAGTTGCAATCCCCTCCTGCTTGGAAGTACCCTTTTGAGGACACCTAATGGTGCCCAGCTGGAAGATTTCTTGTTACACTAGTAATTCCTAGTCAAAATTAGTACCAAAAAAATCAGATGGCTGAAATATGATCTTCTGTAAGGCAAATTGTCACATTAATCCTGTTGGTTCCCTAGAAGTAGCTCATTTAAAGCACAGTGGTTGAAACAATATGATAGAAAACTGGAATTGGAATATTGGAAAGACCTCAGCAAATTTTTTAAAAAGATTGAGGAAAGAAAGGAGAGCTATTACTCAAACTTTCCCATTTTTATCATATTTCTCTACTAAAAAAAATGTATAAGGAAAGGACCAAAGGTTTTTAACAGCCTACACATCCCGGGGAGCTGCAGTTTCTCCAAGCACCAGGATTAGAAACAAATAGATAAATATACAGATTATATATGATACTTGTCATCAAGGATAGAACTGTCTTTGTTTGTATTTTCAATACATATTTTAAAAATTGATTTTAAAATAACGGCTTCCATTTATACTTGTGATTAACCTCTCATAAAGATCTTTTTTTAACGTATGCAATTATAATGTAAATACTTCCCAAGCTTTTATAATGCACATTTCCCTCATGCCTTGTTTTCTTATATAAATTTCCTCAGTGCAGGTTTTTAATATAACCTCATTGTTTTGGTTTTTTTTAAGAGCTTCTTTTACAGCCTCTTGAAACATAACACTCTGTTTTAGGTGTATTGTTCACTCACAAAAAAACAGTGGAAGAAATTGTATGTGTGTGAGGACTTTTCAGAAAAAGAGAGAATGAGGGAGCTCTATTCAGTGACTATGTTGCAGCAGAATGTTTTGTTAAATCCAGGAAATCTCGCTTGGTGTGACTCTAATTAATAACACAAACATTATTGGTTGGAAAATTGGCATATTATATTTCACCATCCTTATATCCCAAAATGTAGGCTCTCCAGACAGACAATAAAATAGCAGACTGCTTTAACCTACTGTTTTCTCAGAAAGTATCTCCATTTGCTTAATAAAGTGTTGGTGAAGCAATAATAAAGAGAGACCTCAGAGTAGAGAAGAGAGGAAGTGAGTAAAGGAGGTGACTTCAATGTCCATAACAGTGTTTCTCAACTGTAGCTACTTCTAGGCACTGATGATGTTACCATGGTAGACCGGTGGTTAGAATGCAGTATTGCTATCTGACTCTGCTTATTGCCAGGAGTTCAATCCTGATTGGCTCAAGGTTGACTCAGCCTTCCATTATTTCAAGGTTGATGAAATGAGAACCCAGTTTGTTGAGAGCAATATGTTGGCTCTGTAAACTGCTGAGAGAGGATTGTAAAGCACTATGAAGCAGTATATAAGTACTATTGCTACATACTTTGGTAATGGATTGTCTGCAAGAAAACAACCAAGCTTAGAGAGCACCAAGGATCCCTTTTCTAGATGTGTTGACACCGGTTCCCAGAATTCTCATCTGTGTCCATGTTGAAAGGAGTTGAAGGGAGTAGAAATTGTCAAAGTTGAGGAATCCTGATGTAAAAGATGATGAAAATGGGCAGGATCTGCATCTAGAAGGAGATCCAGATGAATCTATGGTAGCCAAAATTCAGAAGGAAATTGGCAGCAGCTTTTCCTATGAACATAATTTATTTATTTTTTAAAGCCTAAACTTTCAAGAAACATGGTACATCCATTTTTGGATGATGGGAATATACAATTTAACTTTCAGAACTAAACCCACTGGTTTTTCATATTTAGTTACTCTGCCCTATGATTTGATTGTATACCTTATCCATTAGCCTACTTTAAAATTGGTATGGAAGCAAAACATCAATTACCCCGGAAGCCAAGTAACGACGCTGAGACATGTTGTGGATTAAATACGGGTCATTTATTGAATTAACATAAATTTGAATAAATTTGAATACGTCAATTTAAATATTTAAATTCAGAAAGAACTAGGGACCTGCAGAGGCCAAAACTAACGGGGCGGAAATTCCTACCAGAAAATTCCTTGGCAACTTTGGGCAAAACTCCTTGCTGAAGGTACCACCTTCACCTGGATCCAAGCCACGCCCCTTCATCATGTGGGAGGAGTTCAACCTCCAATCCCCGTGGGAAATTGGATCCGGTGATTCCCATGGACATCCTCTCTCCAATCCCTGACGTTGTTCCAACCTCTAGTTCCTGGAGAAAGGCGGTCCATCACCCTTTGAAGGATGCCCAAAAGGAGCATGCGCAGTCACTTCTAATTACCCATTTCCGCCCCTAACCTGCCAAACCCCAATGACCAAAGGGAGGCCTATACCACTAAGTGTGCCGCACCCCCTAACCAATCCAGTCCGCAAACCCCAATGACCAAAGGGAGGCCTATACCACTAAGTGTGCCGCACCCCCTAACCAATCCAGTCCGCACCGTCAGTGTGGAATGACCTCCCCCAAGTCCCAGCAGGCAGTGCGCCACCTTGGCGTGCTGCCAAAAGCCGAACTTCCGAGTTCCAGAGGAACCCGGAAGTACGAAGCTCAGAGAGCTGCCGGCAGCGTCTCCTGGGCTCCGTAGGTAATTTTGGCCGGCAGTTTAGTCGCCGACCGGGCATGTTCAAAAGAATAGATTTGCATTAGGAATCCCACTTCTATCTGCTGTCTGAATTCTTGGGCAGACTCCTTTCCAGAGGTGGGCTCCTCTCGATTCAGACAGATTTGCCCAAACTGGTAGCAAACTACTGGTGACATCACAGAATTGGTTCAGTCAGTGCCGGCCCGTTGATGCCGTCATCTTTTTTGGGGAAGGATTTTTGTTGGGGGTGGAGTTTGGGTTTTTTCCCTTCTGCACATGCACATAATCTGAGTTTCTGGCACTGCACATGCACTGCTGTCATGTTTTTAGCTCTATTTCTTTTTAATTTGGGGAAAATATTTGGCACTGCGCATGTGCACATGTGCAAAGTGTGTGCACACCCAGAGGCATGGCCACGTGGCGTGGGAGGAAGCAAACTGGCAGTGAGGTAAATTAGAACCATCTCTGCTCCTTTCCTGTTCATGTTATCTATTCCCATTTTGGGAACTTAAAGTTATATGGTAGGCAGGTAGGCAGACAGACATTACACTGTTCTTCTCCCTGAAATGAATGGCAGTATCAATCAATTCTGATGTATGCAGGGGAGTGAGAATGGGTTTTAATTTATTTTCGGATCAGAACTTTATTTTTATTCATGAAAGAATTTATAAAGTTGCCTAATTTATTACCTATGACTCTGGAATCTGTATATTAATAAAAACCAGCAATTAATCAGTAGAACGATTTGCCTCCCAAAGTTGTGAGAGGTTCAATGCTGGAGGTTTTTAATAATAGATTGGACAACCATTTGTCTGAATTGCTATAGGGCTTCCTCCTTGAGCAGAGGGTTAGATTAGAGGACCTCCAAGGTCCCTTCCCACTACGTTCTTATGTTGAGAAGAATCAAAACCTAACAAATATAAAACCAGTATAACAAAGACAACAGTACACACATAAGACTGGAAATAACCATGATGAAGTGTATAAAATCATGCATGGGATAGAAAAGGTGGAAAGAGAATTTTTTTTTCTCTATCACACAATACTAGGACAAGGGGGCACTCCCTAAAGCTCATAGGTAAGAAAGTGAGGACAAATCAAGGGAAATATTTCTTTACCCAGAGGGTCATTGGTTTATGGAATTCACTTCCAGAAGAGGTTGTGACAGCTGTCAGCCTTGATAGCTTCAAGGCAGGATTAGACAGATTCATGGATGCCAAGCATATAGTTAGAGTACCATTTGTTGGTGGTCTCTTTCTGCTCAAGATCTCCATGGACAATTGGTGGGCCACTGTGTGACACAGAATGCTGGACTCGATGCGCTTTGGCCTGATTCAGCATGGTTCTTCTTATGTTCTTCTTATGTTCTTATGATGGCCAACCTATGCCACACGTGCCAGAGGTGGCACCCAGAACTTTCTTTCTGGTCATGCATGCCATCGCCAGCCGCTCTTCTGATTTCTGGTGTGCACCAGTCAGGTGATCTTTGTGTGTGCCAGAGCACTGAAAACCCCAAGACCAGATGGCCAGTGTGCATGCACATGCTGGCCATGTGGTCTTTGGGTTTCTGGCACTCCAGTGCATGTGTAAATCAACTGGATGGCACATAGGTGTGCACCGGAAACCAAAAGACCAGTTCCTTGGTGCTTGCATGTGCACCAGGCCAGCTGGTTTCTGGGTTTCTGGCACTCCAGCATGTGCATGTATGTTCTGGTTTGGGCACTCGTTGCAGAAAAGATTCACCATCACTGGGATGTAACAACCCCTCCCTTTTTCAATAATACCTGGCCAGTGCTTCACTCCCCGGCCTGTTTTGCTGCAGGGCCAGGGAGACACAGCCCTCCGGCGTAGCCACCATCTTGGGGGGCGAGATCTCGGCCATGGCCGATGATGTCGTCGTGGGCGGAGCCTGCCAGCCCTATAAAAAGGGCTGTGCAGGCTTGGGGCCTCCTTTTCGCCCTGACAACGACAAAGCGAACACCCGGCTGGGGTTCGCTCCTTCAATCCTCCATTTTAGGCTGCCTCGTGGCGTCGACCATTTTGGACCTTCAGGCCTCATCGGAGGCCTTCTGGTTTGGTGTCGGGGGGGCGGAGAGCTTTTGAGATTTCCCCTTGGTGTTCAAAGGGGAATCTTCCTGGGCAGGGACCTTGCCTCTGGGGGGGGGGTTCCCTTTATACCTCAGGGTGGCCTGGGTCCAGGGGGGTGCAGCCTGGTAGGCCTAGTGAGGCCTTCTAGCCTTCAGGCCTTGGGGCCTAGGGGCGAGCGTTTCACTTCCCATTCTGCCTTATTGGGATAACGAGGCATCTCCCCATTTGAGCAATTCCCAGACCTGTCTTTTAAGTGATCTTATTTTGACTCTGATGGCTCCTAAAAGGCAGAAGCCTATAACACCACCAGTGGAGTCTGGGGCTTGGCCCAGGAGGGCCTTGAGACCTTCAGCCCGGGCCCGTTTGGTTCAAGAAGACACCCAAGCAGGGGTCAGGAGGGGGGGCAGAATGAGGGGTCCCCCTGTGAATGAATCTAACATGCCTGCTCATTCTTGGTCCAGCATCATTGAGAGGCTGGATGATCTGGATGCCCACTGGAGATCAGTATATGGGCTGGTGGCACCATTCCCTCATCTCCAGCAGCCCTTGGCAGGCCACCAGGTGAACCAGCGGCCCAGACTGGGCAGATGACAGCGTCGCCTGGCTCAGTAGGAGTTGGGTCCTCATGGATGACTTCTACCCCTTTGGGGGCAGGTGAGACTGCACCACACATCACACTCACACCGCCCCTCCCTCTGACCGGGCAGGCCGTTGTGCCACCGGGTTTTGGGAGTGGGGTCAACTCTTTGGGTAGTTCAGCCATCACCTGTAGTCAGGTATGGGCTTCCCACACTGCTACTGCGGTGGCCCAGGCCCCTTCGACGGCTTCAACGCCCTTGTCGGGGTCAGGAGGGGCGACTGTAGGGGTTCCCATTGTCTTAGACCCTTTGGCTACTATTAGGGCGGCTGCCATTCCATGGGGGTTACCCTCCATGCCCTTGGGTCTTCACCTTCATCCCACTGTCAGGGAATGTATCTGGAAGGGAGAGTACGTAGATCTTTTCTCCCTCCTTAACAGGGAAGTCCCTAAGAAGGAGAAAGAGGGTGAAGCTAAGGTGGATAAGCCCAAGAAGGTCAAGGTTAGCAGGTGCTTCAGCTCATGGCTGTATGCATACCTGACATATGCCTCAGTAGTGATACAGAGGGAGCCTGCTCGGGCTGCCTCTATGCTTAAATATATTGACTTCATTGCCCGTGCTCATTTTGAGTACAAGGGCATGGTTTGGCACTACTACGATGAGGCTTTTAGGATGCGGATGGCATTTGATCCCACACTCCCTTGGGACGTAGTTGTCCCCGATTTGTGGTTTTCCGCAACCCACATGTCCGGGACCGGGGGCGGTGATCGCATGGACAGCGGTCACTACATGGAGGGCGAACCGGCAGCATCGCCTCCAGCTCGGGCAGCTGGAGGAGGTGCTGCAAAAGCTGCCCCTCTGTGTCATGAATTTGCTGCCGGGGGGGGGGGGTGTTTTCGTCCCTTATGCAGATTCAGACACGCGTGTGGGAACTGTGGGGGCTCCCACGCCACCAGCGCTTGTACCAAGCCCAAAGGGGGTAAGGATAGGAAGGACGGGGGGGAAAGGCCAAGCACCCCCCGCCTGCTGGGGGAAAAGGGTCCCAGCCCAATTAGGCTGGGAGTGCTGGAAGAGTTATTGAGGGAGTATCACCCTCGTTGGAGAGCGGCTGCTCTCTTACAGGGTTTTACAGAGGGTTTCAGGATTCCATACGTTGGACCTAGGAAGGCCTTCATGTCTGACAACCTTAGATCGGTTGTGGGTCATGAAGACATTGTTAGGGCTAAAATTCAGAAGGAGGTGGCCGAGGGCAGGGTATTGGGACCTTTCCCGTGCCCGCCCTCGCCAGCTCTTCGGGTCTCCCCCTTGGGGGTGGTTCCTAAGAAGGCCAGTGGCGAATTTAGGTTGATTCATCACCTGTCCTTCCCGAGGGGAGAATCAGTGAATGACTTCATTCCTGATGAGCTTTGCTCGGTCCGCTATGCGTCCTTTGATGCGGCGGTAGCCATGGTTAGGAAGTGTGGGGTAGGAGCCCTTATGGGTAAATGCGACATTAAGTCAGCATTCTGGCTCCTCCCCATACACCCAGATGACTTTGAGCTCCTGGGCTTTCACTTCGAAGGTGGCTTTTACGTAGACAGAGCATTGCCAATTGGATGCTCCATATCTTGCTCCCTGTTCGAGAGCTTTAGCACCTTCTTGTAGTGGGCGTTCAGGAGGCGCACTAGTCTGGGTTCGGTCATTCACTACCTCGATGACTTCCTGTTGGCGGGGCCTGCGCATTCAGAGCAATGTTCTGCCCTGGTGTTGGCCTTTGAAGCCCTTTGTGCTCATTTAGGGGTCCCTTTGGCCCCAGAGAAAACCGAGCACCCTGCTACCAGGATCACTTTTCTGGGTATTGAATTGGACTCGGAGGAGCAATCTTGTAGATTGCCCCTAGACAAGCTGCTCAAGATCCAGAGCAAGCTTGACATAGTGTTAGATAGTCGGAAGGTGACCCTTCATCAGCTTCAGGAACTCGCCGGGCTTCTTAACTTTGCCTGCCGGGTGGTGGCTCCTGGCAGGGCTTTTTCCCGGAGAGTATATACCGCGATGAAGGGGCTACGTTTGCCCCATTATTGTACCCACCTGACCGCGGGGGTCAAGGATGACCTGCGCGTATGGCAGGGCTTTTTGGCCCACTTCAATGGTCGTTCCTTTTGGAGGCACGAGCTTCTCTTGGAAGCTAAGTTGCAGTTTTGTTCGGACGCCGCAGGGACCTGCGGGTTCGGGGTTATCTTAGGCGACCAGTGGTGCCAGTCTATGTGGCCTCCGGAATGGAGGGCCTCTCCCTTGGTCAAGGATTTGACTTTTCTGGAGCTCTTCCCACTGATAGTAGCTTTAGAGTTGTGGGGAGAGCAATTTAGAGACAAAACCATGCACTTCTGGTGTGACAACTTGGCAGTGGTCCACGTTGTGAATGCCCTGTCCTCTAAGAGCGACAGGGTCATGTGGCTTGTCCACCATTTTGTGCACAGGTCATTGTCTCTAAATGCCCTGTTTCTGGCTCGGCATGTCCCCAGGCTAGATAATGGGATCGCTGACGCCTTGTCCCGTGGGCAGTTGTCCAGGTTTTGGACGCTGGCTCCGTGGGCTCGCGCATCACCGGAAGTCTTCCCTGACCACCTATGGAGCCTGGGCAGGCTCACAAACAATTGAGGGCAGAAGCAAGCATGGCCATGGCCCTCTCGGTGGCACTCAGCACCTTGAGGGCATATCAGAACTCAGGTGAGGAGTTTTGGGACTTTAAGCAAACCAGGGGTTACCCTTACATTTGGCCCTTCCCGGTAGGTCACCTCATGGAAATCTGCGTGCTGCTTGGGCAGCGCGGCTTTTCAGTTAGGACTATTAGGTCCAGGTTGGCTGGCCTGGCCTTTCTGTCTAAGGCCAGTGGCTTTCCGGACTCTTCTTGCAACTTCCGTATTCGGAAGATGCTGGAAGGTTGGGTTAGGGAGCAGCCTGCGCCCCCATCGGACAGTAAACAGGCATTAACTGTACAGTAGCTGTCTCTTATTAATCATGGTGGGGACAGCCTGTGCGCCTCTCTGTACGAGGCCCCCCTTTTGCAAGCGGTGGCCAGTGGGATGTTTTTTGGGGCCCTTCGGGTCAGCGAGGCTTTAGCTTCCTCTCAGGGCGACAGGTCCCTCCATGCTTCTCGGTTTTCCAACCTGTATTTTAGGCAGGGGGGGTCTCCCCATTGGTGAGACAATCTAAAACTGACCAGTTATGTAGGGGTGTCAGGACAGAGTTGACGGCGGCCACCGATCAGTCTGCGTGCCCGGTGGCAGCTCTTTTTACTTTCTGCATTCTTAGGGGTGCGGGGCTGGGGTACCTTTTAGACACTAGGATGGTACCCCGCTTACCCGCTACCAATTCTGGGTTTTAGTGACTAGGGCTCTAGTCAGGATTGGCCTCGACCCCACCAGATATGGAACGCATTCCTTCCGTAGTAGTGCTGCTACCAGTGCAGCAGTGTCTGATTTCCCGGGTCATTGGACCTGGGAGATTGGCTGCTGGCGGTCAGCGGCCTATCTAGGTTATGAATGGCCAGTTGCAGTAATAGGATAGGATGTCAGGCTAGGGAACCTTTCTCTGCCTTCTTCTAGTGGTCCCACCAAGGCGAGACAGACGGCATTGCTGTGTGTCCACAGTGGTCTTTTGGGCTGGCCGCTCTGCAGCAAGAACCACCATGGGGACCCGGCTGTCTTTGGGTCCGGTGGGTCAGCATCGTCTCCATGAGAGGAAGAGGCCTGCCAAGAGAGGGGGTTCTCCTGCTGCTCCTGGGAGGGCGGCACAAGAGGTGTCGTGCCCAGGTGGTCGGTCTTGCACTTTGGTGGCAATGACCTGTGTGTGCTTGGGGGTCTGGCACTGCTTTGCCACGCCCGCAAAGACTTGCGTATTCTTCGCAAAGCTGGCCAACCACGCAAGTGGTCTGGTCTGAGATCCTCCCGAGGATCGTTTGCGGACGCCATTTCCCTTAGGGCCACTCACAAGGTCAAGAAAGGTGACTAAGGCTATGGGTAGGCTGGTTAGAGAGTTGGGTGGGGTAGTGGTTTCCCACCCCAACATCACCATAGATCAGCCATGGCTTCATCGTGCTGACGGCGTTTTACCTGTCAGATCAGGGGAACACCACCTTCTTACAGGACCTGCAGAGGTCACTGCACGAGCTGGTGCAGTTTGAGGGGGGAGTTGGGGGGCCAAGATAGAGATCTGACCCAAAGTCCATGGCAGCTTAGGGGCGGAAAACTGGGTGGTGTTTAGCAACTGCGTGTTCTCTGTTGGGCATCTTTGGGGATGATTGACAGGTTCTCTCCAAAGGCTCATGGTGCTAACGACCTGAGCAATTGGGGGGAACCTGTCTTTGGGTCCCGCCCATTTCTTTCCCCTTGTAGGGGTTAGACGGCGAGACTTCCCACATGCAGGTGCATGGCAGAGATCCAGGTGAGGGCAGGGCCCTTCACCTGGATCAGCATGGAGCTACGCCCATAAGTTGCCCCGGAAGTTTTTCTGACGTCATTTTCCGCCCCGGAAGCAATTGTTTGACCCTGCGGGTCCTTGTTTAGGGTTATAGTTAAATGTATGCTAATTTAATGAATAAATTATGCAAATTTCTGCTGCAAAACAGGCTGGATTACCATTCTGGTCCAATGAATGGAAGATGAGCTGGACTTTGTGGCTCTCTAAAGGGCTAATAGGATTTAAGCCATTCATATCTGGCTGGAGGAGCTCATTCCAAAGAGAAGGGGCAACCATCGTTAAGACATGTCTCCTTTGCCTCAAAGAGCATCAACTTTGATTCTATCTACTTATGCAACTTAATGGAACAAGCTGAAATAAATGAAGGTGTACTGCAGAAAACCTGGTGCTGTGCCAAATAAGGCTTTATAGGCAATAATGAGCATCTTGAATTACACACTAAAGCCCAGGCAAGCCAGCGAAAGCCACAGACTAGTGGTATCACAAGGGAGTATTGAGACATTACTACTGCCTATGCTGTATTCTGGACTAATTATAGTTTCTAGATGGTCTTCAATGGCAGATTTGTGTAAAGCATATTGCAGGAATGTAAATGCAAGGTGTACAGTGAGGGACTATGAGCAGGATTTCCAAACCCAGAAATGGGTGCAATTGGCATACTATCTTTAGATAGTAGGAAAGCATCGAACAGCACTGGTCGGCTTTTTTGACCAAGACATACAACATAACCATCCTGCATCCTAATCTACTAAAAAGTTTCAGAATTAGAATTTAGGGTATTAGAAAACAACAATCCAATGTAATAACAAGCAAATCTAGCCTTTAAAATGTGAATAGAAAGTTCCACAGTGTGAAAATCTTATTGACAAATAATACAGCTATCTGATTTATCAATATAACCTGATGTTTGGCATACATATGCTCCACCTAGTTGTTTCCTCTAACGCTGACACAGAAACATTTTATAAAATGTTATAAAATTGTATGGTTTGAGGTTGCACATATGAAAACAATTTACACTGATATTCAGACCAGGGAGGATATAACTATTGTTTTATTGCTTTATGATAGGGCTTCTGGCTTTAGTTTGGAGCCTGAAATCCCAATAGGAAAATAGATTAAGCCTCTTATAGGAAAAAGTGTGCTATTGCAGAAGTAAGAAAGGAAGACATATCAGTAGGTGCCATAATATTTGACATCCAATCAGAACTGGCCCTGTTAGCCAGATAAAGTTAAGAACTGCTTTTCCATCTTTACAGCAGAGATATGCTAGTGGTGATGGTGGCAGGGAAATTGTCATTCCTACTGGCACTGTGTTTCATATAAAAGCGATGTGGCATGGTATATAGTCTTTTACCAGTGAGATTCCTGGCTGCCCAGATAATGTCATCAGCCATCCAGCACAAATATGGCTCTGTTTGTCAACAGTGAAGAATGGGGGAAATGTCATCAGAGGACACAAACAACCAAGCTCAGAAAACACCAGGGATTTCACGGTTCAGCCCTGAGCTGCATATGTTCTGTTCCATTGGACCTGGGGAATTGCATTTCAGGGGAAAATGGCACACACAAAAGAAGAAAATCTAGATCTGAGATTCAGCAAATTAAAAATAAAACATGGCTTTATAATATATAAGGGTTTTGTCAACCACAGCAATTTTCTTGATTCTTTTAGAAAGATACTTATTTGATTTTAGAGATTTAAATTCATTCAAAACTGAATGAATGCTGTGATCTGGGCAGACTTTATACATTATATTTGACCTTTGGTGTTCTTTGAATTTGATTGCTTCTAGAAGATTATTGTAATGCCTAGGAGAATGGAGTTTACTGGTTGTTTATATATAGCTAGCTCATCTAGCCAATCAAGATCACATGAAGTAGTAGTACTGCTTTAAAAGATTCTTAGTTGAGTGTAGTTTCTTCACTGGTGGTTCCTTGATTAGAATATTGTTTCTTCATTATCTGATGCTGTTTCCTGTTTATCTGGGGGTTGGCTTCTGGGGAGGAATGTATCTGAGTTGTTTGTCTCCTTCCATGATGTTTGATTACTATCTTTTAAATAGTATGTACATATGGTTTATCTCTGTGTTTTTTGAGGACAGATTTGTCAACAGAAAAAGCCAATCACATTTTCAACTAGGAAACTGTTGAAATTTTAGATTAAGTCAAACCCAAAGTGCCAGGACCTCCCGAAAGCTTTCCATTCTGACAAATCAGCTATTAGCATCTTAGATGAAGAAAAAAAGAAGGAATATTTGCAAACTTTTCAAAAGGTGCACAATTGGCTAGGATGGCTAAACCCTAGAAAGAATTAAAATAATGCTGGTAGGCTAGAGAAATGAACTGAAAATCAAAATATAAAATTTTAAAGATTTTATTTAAAATTTAACAATCCTGGGTTGCATTAACAGATAGACAGAATCAAGATAACATGAAATAGTGTACTGCTTTGTAGATCCTTAGTAAGACCAATTTAGAATACTGCATCCAGTTTTTCGTCAACATGTTATAAAATAGATGTTGATACTTTGGAAAGAATGCAGTACAATAAAGAGGATTAGGGGTTTGGAAGTTAAAACATATGAAGAACAGTTGCAGGATTGGGTTTGAAAAGAAATAGGGGTGACATAATAGTAGTATTGCAGTACAGTGATACCTTGTCTTACAAACTTAATTGGTTCCGGGATGAGGTTCTTAAGGTGAAAAGTTTGTAAGACGAAACAATGTTTCCCATAGGAATCAATGGAAAAGCGATTAATGCGTGCAAGCCCAAAATTCACCCCTTTTGCCAGCCGAAGCGCCCGTTTTTGCGCTGCTGGGATTCCCACGAGGCTCCCCTCCATGGGAAACCCCACCTCCGAACTTCTGTGTTTTTGCGATGCTGCAATTTCACTGAGGCTCCCCTCGCTGGGAAACCCCACCTCCGGACTTCCGTTGCCAGCGAAGCACCCATTTTTGTGCTGCTGGAATTTCCCTGCAGCATCACAAAAACACAGAAGTCCGGAGGTGGTGTTTCCCATGGAGGGGAGCCTCAGGGGAATCCCAGCAGCACAAAAATGGGTGCTTCGCTGGCAACGGAATTCCGGAGGTGGGGCATCCTAGTAGCAGCGGTGGGTTTGTAAGATGAAAATAGTTTGTAAGAAGAGGCAAAAAAATCTTAAACCCCGGGTTTGTATCTCGAAAAGTTTGTATGACGAGGCGTTTGTAAGACGAGGTATCACTGTATTTGAGAGGCTGTCAATCTATTCTTCAAAGCACCTGGAGGCAAGACAAGAAACAATGGATGAAAACTAATCGAGGAGAGAAGCAACCTAGACCTAAGAAGAAATCTCCTAACAGTGAGAACAATTAACCGGTGAAATGGCTTGCCTTCAGAAGTTGTGAGTGCTCCAACACTGGAGGCTTTTAAGAGAAGACTGGACAACCATTTGTCTGGAAGAGTGTAGAGTCTCCTGCTTGAGTTGGGGGTTAGACTAGAAGACCTCTAAGGTCTCTTCTAACTCTGTTATGTTGTTTCATAAATGCAGTTATGCACAGAGGAAACAAATGTACTGCAGTAGTACATAACGAGCTTAACAGTGATATTTGTGAAGAAGAGCATGGAATAATAACTGATTACAAATAGAGTATGATTCAGCAGTATGATGTGGCAGTTGAAAAAGTCAGATCCAATTTTAGGCTCCCCATATCAGCCACAAAATCTCAAAACTTCAGAAGTAAAAATTCTACTTTGATTTGTCTTCAGCACACCCCATCCTGAGTCATATGACACATCGGAAAATGTCTGTGATAAACTTGGGCAGAATTTAAGAAAGCTCGTACAGAAAAGATCTGGGAATGTTTAGCCTTGAAAAGAGAAAATTTGAGATGATACAATCTCATGGTTTATAATACCTGAGAAGAGGCCACATAAGAAGAAAGCTCTACCTTATCTCAGGGTGGCCCATACTGAACTGAAGCAGATTCCTATTGGATGTTAGAAAAAGTCCTTCTCAACCTCATCAGGTCTTTGCTTTTGTTAGAGAAGAGTTGAATCCCCTTGATGGAATGTTTTTAAGCAGTAGCAGGGGCGCCATTTCTCAGAAATGCCCTGAGGAAGGAATTACCCTTAATCATCTAAAACCTTGGCAACATTAAGACTTGTGGATTTCAACTCCCAGAATTCCTCATCCAGCAAAGCTGGCTGAAGAACTCTGGGAGTTGAAGTCCACAAGTCTTAAAATTGCCAAGATTGGAGACCCCTGACCTAAAAGGCTTCCTTTTAATGGGTGTCAAACTCAAGGCCAGTGGGCTGGATGCACCACACACTGGCCACCCCATTTTAGTGAAGGGGGAAACATGTCACGATATGTTGCTTCACTACAATGTGAGGACACGCGCTTGACACCATGCCTTAGATGATTGTGCAAAAATGTAGCATCCCTATTTACAAAAGATAAATTAAACAAATGGTACAATTCAGTTTCATCATAGCTTCTAAATGTATCAACCTGGGAAGCTAACTTGCAGCCAGAAGCCCACATGGTGCAAAATGATCCACTTGGATCAGAAGTGGGTTCTATTTACCTTCCCCACTAGTTCGTATCGTTGGAAGTGTGCGATTTGCATGTGTGTGCTTGCTTCACTTGCACACGTGCCCACGTCACATCGCCTCTGCATGTGTGCAGAAGGTTATTTGCCAGCCGTTTCAAACTGGAGGACCGGTTTGGGGATGTGGCCAACTGGCCATCGCTACTGCTTGAGTGAAAGGGGGCAAATTTCTGCCACTGGTATGGGCAAACTGGTCTGAACTGGCAGCAAACCACCACTGACCTTGATAATTAGGGTTTCTCAAGTGCTTTTAAGGAAGGGCGGGTGCAACATACAGTTTACAAATGGAAGATGTTGGGGTTGAATTTTGGAGATTCTATCTGCAGAACATGTGATCTATCTTTAACTAAAGACAATTTAGGTTTGTTGGGGGAATGTTGCAGTTTCAAGCCCAGGTAGCCCTCGACTTAAAACAATTCACTTAGGGACGTTTTGAAGTTACAACGGCACTGATTTTTCACACTTACAACTGTTGCAGCAGCCCCACAGTCACTTGATTTACATCCAGGAGCTTTGCAACTGACTCACATTTATGACAGTTGCCATGTCCTTGGGGGAGGGGTTATGGGATCCCCATTGACAAGCAAAGTCCACAGGGAAGCCAGATTCACTTAACAACCATGTGATTCATTTAACAAATGTGGCAAGAAAAGTTGTAAAATGGGGCAGAACTCAGCACAAAGTTTTCACTTAGCAACATTGGGCTCAGTTGTGGTCATAAGTGGAAGACTACCTGTACCTTCTGATATCAAAGGCAGGGCACAAAAAAGCTATCTATTAAGGGATTTCTAATTTTAGTGTATTCTTAGATCCTGGGTTATCTTTAAGACTTTGGAAAAATGTGAATTTGCTTTATTATTAGAATAGAATAGAATTATTTATTGGCCAAGTGTGATTGGACACACAAGGAATTTGTCTTGGTGCACATGCTCTCAGTGTACATAAAAGAAAAAAGATACATTTGTCAATGAAGAAACAATATTAATAAAAATCTTAGGATACAAGTAACAAGTTACAGTCATACAGTCCTAAGTGGGAGGAAAACGATGATAGGAATGATTAGAAAAAACTAGCAGAAATAGAAGTGCAGACTTAGTAAAAAGTTTGACAGTATTGAGGGAATTAGTTGTTTAGTAGAGTGATGGCGTTTGGGAAAAAACTGTTTTTGTGTCTAGTTGTCTTGGTGTACAATGCTCTAGATGTTATTTTGAGGGTAGGAGTTGAAACAGTTTATGTCCAGGATGTGAGGGGTCAGTAAATATTTTCACCACCCTCTTTTTGACTTGTGCAGTATACAGGTCCTCAATGGAAGGCAGGTTGGAAGTAATTGTTTTTTCTGCAATTCTGATTATCCTCTGAAGTCTGTGTCCATCTTGTTGGGTAGCAGAACCAAACCAGACAGCTATAGTGGTGCAAATGACAGACTCAATGAATCCTCTGTAGAATTAATGATGAAAACAAACTGAATGGGAAATGCCCTAAAATGTAGCACACCTAACACCCAATTTTCCTCTTAATATCTAATTCATCCATCTCCTTTGGCCTTCTCCACATTGTATATCTGAATTGGGGGGATGGGGAAGGCAGGCAAGGTGGGGGCAGAAGAGAAGTATGCATAGCATTATTGGTTCCCGTCTTTCTCATTAGGATGATTTTGGAACATAATTAAGCAAATCCTGCCACCCGCTATCATTGTTAGGTGTCTTGTTATTTTACTCCTCTTTCTCCTCCCCTGCAACCCAGGAAAAATTCATTGTTCATTCTTTTGGAGGATTAGAGTATGCTCAGCATCTTAAATGGGTTGCATTTGCTGAATGGAACATAATCATCCGTTTGTCAAGCTTTATATGGTGTTTCAAAAAAGGTGGGGGAAAATGCCCACTGATTTTATTTCTGAATCTATATTGGGAGAGCTGATGCACTCTTATAAGTTGAATTATAGGCTTGAGCTTAGGTTGTCATTCATGAACTCACTAAGTGGCTTTGAAGAAATCAGCCTGTTTCTCAATCTCCTTTTTCTGTCCCTAAAATGAGAATGTCAGGGCCAATTTGTATTGGTGGGAGGTGGCTGCCATAGCTCAAATCTATCACTCAGCATTGAGCTCCCATCTTGACTTGCATTTATGATGTGAACAGGCAAGTTTATATTGCAATGTGTAAATTGATACGCTCCTTCCTTACTGGAGCCACCTATCCTAACACAGTAAATAGAACTGATCAGTGAAAAGCTGAAATGTTTTTCCTACCACACTATGGGCGTGACTTATTTTGTGGGTGTGGCTTGTCAGCCATGTGACCAGGTGGGAATGGCTTGAAGATCATGTGCCTGGGAGGTGGCTTAATGGTCATGTGACTGGTTTAAAGGTGGCCAACTTGATGTCACTCATGTCAAGGGTTTGGGTTAGGGTTATGGTGCCTGGCCTCTCAGAGATACAATTTCCCTATTTACTATTACTGAACATCCAAAATATACTATGTAAGCTGTTCTGCTCAAAAACACACCCTAAAGTTCTGTTCCCGGGTCTATTTGACCCAGACCAAAAATAGTCCTTTTTAGGTACTTATATTTGGTCTTTTTGAAAGCTTTTTTCACTTGGAAACTAGTTTGAACATTTCTGCACACAATGAAATGAAAATTGAACTGAAAACAATGATGCTTATTAGTTTATTTTGCTCATAAAAGGTGGCCCCCATGCTTATACTCAAATAGGGTTATACTCAAGTAGGCTATGGTCTTATATTCGAAAATAAACTGATAAACAGCAATTTTTTCAGTTCATTTATATTTTTCCTATGATCAGGAATGTTCAATTTTGTATATCAAACCTTTTGGGGGGAAATCCCTTGGAGATTTGTAGCCTAAAAAAATAAAAATAAACTGACACAAAATGCTCAAAAATGTTGGTGGGGTTTTTTGATCAAAATAAACCAATAAGCATCAATTTTTTTCAGTTCAATTTTATTTTCATTGTGTGCAGAAATGTTCAAACTAGTTTACCAGCAAAGAAAGTTTTCAAAAAGACCAAATTTAAATACCCCCAAAAAATATTTTTGGTGTGGGTCCTATATGACCCAAAACAGTAAAGGTGTTAGTTTTTTTCCCCAAAGGAAATTTGCCCCCACCCCCAAAAATATTTTTATGATGATCAGTAATGTTAAATTTAGTAAATCAATGCCTAAGATGTTAAAAATATTTTGAATTTGGAGCCTAAAAAAAATGTAAAGTGAAAATGGTTGCAAGCAGCCGGGGCGGGGGGTTTTGGGTTATTTCTGATTTAAAAAAACCAATAAGCATCATTTTTTCAGTTCATTTATATTTTTCTTATGTTCGGAAATGTTCAAACTACCAATCCCACACCAACTTTAGTAAAATTGAATGCATTTTGCAGGCTAAACTATCTATAAATTGAAAAAAAAGATCACAAAAAGGGGGGTGGGGGCTTTTTCATTTCATTGTGTGAAAAAATGTTCAGACTACCTTCCAAGTGAAAAAAGTTTTCAAATTGACCAAACATAAGCACTTCAAATGAAGAATTTTCGGTCTGGGTCAGGCTGACCCGGGAACAGAACTTTAGGGAGTATTTTTTCAGCAAGAAAGAAGCCCCCCCCCCCCCCCCCCAAAAAAAAATATTCTCATAGAGAGAACCCCTGAAATGATGCAAAGTCATGAAATTTCAAGTTTCAGATATGGAGGGAAATTTTTTTACAGGGGTTCAAACTTTGATTTTGGGTTTCACAGACCCGAACAGAACACCAGGGTTTCTATGTATATATGCCATATGTGTACATACATATTACACACAGTCACACTGGAACTAATCCATGGAAAGTGCAAGACTGCAAACCAAACCAAACTATTGCAAGCAACTTAACATCTTTCAGAAGTTTGGATTTAAACCTTGGCAATGCTAGGATTACAGGGATTTTAACCCAAACCGTCTAGAGTCTGCGGAGAGGGGCGGCATATAAATCTAATAAATGAAATGAAATATTGTGACTTTTTTCCCCTTTGCCAAACCAGGTGTGGGAGTGGCCAGCATCAGTGTTCCCTCTAATTTTTTTGGGGGGTGGGCGAAAAAGTATAGTGTCTGAGCGGCAGTCCCTTCAGGACTGGGCGGCACAGAAATATTAAATAAATAAATGAATAAATAAATGAATGAATGAATGAATGAATGAACGAACGAACGAACGAACAAACAAACAAACAAACAAACAAACAAACAAACAAATAAAAAACCCACCCTGTTTTGCCTCAGAGAATTTTAAAATAAAATACTGTACTGTGTGTCTATAACAGTGAGCTCATAATAGGGCAACTCTATCAATATCAAAATGCCACTTAAATAGTTGAGCTAGTTTCAAACTAGATTTTGATTTTCTTTCTCTCTTCCTTACTCCCATTCTTTTTCTTTCTCTTTTCCTTCCTCTCTTTTTTCTACCTGTTTCTCTCTCTTCCTCTCTTCCTCCCTCTCTCCTTCCCTCTCACTCTTTCCCTCTCGGCTTCTGGGCAGGTTTGAAAAACTCTGAGTTGATGATGATTTTTAAGTGAGCGATTGCTCACTGCTCAGCTTAGAGGGAACTATGGCCAGCATGTGATGCATCTGGACTGCAGGCTGCCGAGTTTGACAGCTCTGATCTAGAGATGAAAAGGCATGATCATTTCCTTTTTTGGCAGTGATTTGCTCTCCAAGGTTGTTTTAATTTAGTTTCTGAATGTTTTCGTTACCAGACTATGCAACATCATCATAAGCATTTTCTTGTCCAATTGTCCTTAGCTTATAAATTTTGTTATCAGTTTGTCCTATTACTTGGGTTGGCTATATATAAACCAACAATATATCTCTGTAGTTTAACTGTGTTATATATGTAGCTTTAACTAAATGCTATTTCTGATTGGTTGATTGTGTTGCAGGTTGCCATAAGAGGGAGCTAGAGATCATAGCTCTCTCTCTCTCTCTGATATGCTTTCTTTGCCATTCTGTTCTCTGTTTGTATCTAAACTTTGTTTATACCTTGGTATCTTTGCTTACTGTGCATGACACAGACAACTGGTAAGAAGGCTTTGTAATTGGATATTCTTTGGACTTTTTTTCTATTATGTATATGGCCTGGACTGTTTATTGGATTGTGCTATTTCTTAAAGTAAACTTAACTCAAGTTAGTATATCTGTGTGGGGGTGAATAATTATTCATAACTACTCTCATAAACACTTCCGTGTGCATAATCTTTGTTATTCAAGGGTTAATTTGCACATACATTAACAAATGCTTTGTGTGCCAGTGTGGTCAGTTGGTTGTGTGACTGGTTGTTTGTTTAGAGCTACATTTAAATTCTGAGCAGCTGATTGGTTCTCTTGTTGACTGGTCGTTCAAATGGTCTGGTGCAGTGAAGGGCTACCAAAGTTTTTACTACCACACTGTGGGCATGGCTTATGCACGACACCCTGCATTTTCTTTCAACATCTTTCAGTGCAAATTGGGTGTTCTATTCATATGCTGGGTCAAAAAAGTATGCTTGTTTAATTGCTCCCTTGTAGGCAAATACACTCATCTGAATATAAATCTTTATTGTGAAATATCTTGAAAACTTTAGCCAACCAGCACCTTTATCACCCGTTTTCTAAACCATCTAATCAAAATATGTAAAGTGATACATTTTATCTCTGAGATCAATAATTTTTCAACATTTTTAGATCAATGATCAGTTTGCTGTATTGGACTGTTGCAGACTTGGTTTAAAGACCAGCCATAGTTTCCATTGACCCTGACTTTATCATCTTTAATCAGGATAAAGGTTCAACAAAGCTCAAGATTGCATACATTGGTATTTTTTAACATTTTACTTGGCATTAAAAAAATGACCTTAATTTGATTTGTAGCTATCTAAACAACTTAATCCTTTTTTCTTTTTCCCCTTTCTTTCTTTCTTTCTTTCTTTCTTTTTTGACTTTTAGGCAGACATTGTTATTCAGGCAGGGTTTTGCATTACAATAGTGGTCCAGGTTGGAATTTATATTTGTTTCTGCTGCTAATATGCCACCTCTCCTTTTAATGGAGTGCTGAAGATTTTTGTTTTTCTCCTTGATTCTATTCTAGTCTGCGTTGTGCTTTTATGATTATGAGTCACTATGCATATTTTTTTTTTTAAAAATTAAGCCGTAATATAAAAGCCAGGATATGTCAAAACCTTTGCTGCGCTGACCTTTGTCAAGACTCCATCATGGTAATACTACCCTTTTGTTAGTGCTACATCAGATTTTCACCTTATACTTTTGGGATACTCTATCAAGCTCCTTTTGTCCTGTGCGTTTCATTCTATCCTTATTTAATTTCCAACCTTCTTCATGCTATTAAAAGCCTCAGGACAGGCAGCAAGTATTAAAAATGACAATAGAGCCTCTCTGATACAATGATCATGCAGTGCTGCAATAAAATAAGCATAGATAGTAAAGGCTTGCCATTTTTGCTAAGGAAAAGATAAATTTAATTAAGTAAATTGTTAATTTTGGGCTTAAATTCATCTATCCTCAAAGGTTTACTATAATAATTAAAATGTCCCATCCTTACCAGAATTACTTATTCCATGCAACCAAGGTATTAACACATTCCTTCTCACTATCATAATCTATACTATATCATAAAACATAGAATAACAGAGTTGAAAGGGACCTTGGAGGTCTTCTAGTCCAACCCCCTGTTTAGCCAGGAAACCCTACACCGTTTCAAACAAATGGTTATCCAACATCTTCTTAAAAACTTCCAGTGTTGGAGCATCCACAACATCTGGAGGCAAGTTGTTCCACTAATTAATTGTTCTCACTGTCAGGAAATTTCTCCTTAGTTCTAGGTTGCTTTTCTCCTTTTTTAGTTTCTACACATTGCTTCTTGTTCTACCCTCAGGTACTTTAGAGAATAGCCTGACTCCCTCTTCTTTGTGGCAGCCCCTGACATATTGGAACACTGCTAGCATGTCACCCTTAATCCTTCTTTTAATTCAACTAGATATAAGGTTCCTGCAACCATTCTTTATATGTTTTAGCCTCTAGTCCTCTAATCCAGTGATTTTCAAACTTTTTTTACATTTACAAAATCCTGGGGCACACCACCAACCAAAATGACAAAAATGACACCTTAAGACACTCTCCTCTCTTTTTCCATCCTTGTCTCCTGCACACACACCCTGGTGTGTGTGTGTGTGTATATATACACACTCTTGAACCATTTCCAAAAACAGGTGAGGGCTGGGATTTTTTTCTCTCTTATTCTTTGGATGCTTTTATCATATGCTTTAAATCAAAAGTCCCTACTCTCTCTCCTTTGTTTCTCTCTCTTTCCTCTCATTTTCTGCCTCAATCATTTTCTCATTTCTCTTTTTTTCTCTCCTTTTTTCTCTCATTTTTCTCTCTCCCTTCCCCTCCTTTTCTCTCTCTCTTGCTTTCTTTCTCTCTCTTTCTCTCTCTCTTTCTCTCTCTTTTGCTTTCTCTCTCTCTCTCTTTCTTGCATTCTTTCTCTCTCCCCTGCTTTCTTTCTCTTTCTCTCTCTCTCTTGCTTTCTTTCTCTCTCTTTCTCTCTCCCCCTCTCTCTTTTTCTCTCTCTCTTGCTCTCTGTGTCTTGCTCTCTCTCTCTCTTGCTCTCTCTCTCTTGATACCTCTCTCTTTCTCTCTCTTTCTTTCTCTCTCATACACCACGCTGGCAACACCAGCATCAGGCAGTTGCAATGGGGCAGTGGCAGGGGGGCAGCTGCAAGCAGGAGCTCCAGGGTGGAGACACCGACGGCGGCAGCTAGACGTGTTGCTGGACACTGTACATGCTGGTGCTGCGCTGGGCATGGGTGCAGGCTGGCACCTCCGTCTCAGCCCAGCCAGTGGGCCAGCGGGCCAGTGCCAGTCCCACACCCATGCCCAGCACAGCGCCAGCATGTACGGTGTCCAGTAACACATCCAGCCCCCGCTGTTGGTGCCTCCGCCCTGGAGCTCCCGCTCACAGCTGCTGCCCCATGGCTACTGCTTGGTACCGCTGCTGCTGGCACCCTCCTGCTTCCACCGCCCTCCCGCTGGGCCCCAAAGCTCACCTGCCGCAAAGAAGGAAGGTGCAAAGAAGGAAGCTCAGCTTATGATCTCACAAATTTTTGCTCTTCTCGCTCTTAGCTGAGCTTCCTTCTGCGCAGCACACCTGACCATCTCTTGTGGCATACTAGTGTGTTAAGGCACACTGGTTGAAAAACACTGTTCTAATCATCTTTGTTGTTCTTCCCCACACTCTTTCTAGAGTGTCAACATCTTTTTTACATCATGGTGAACAAAATTGGGTGCAGTATTCTAAGTGTGACCTTACAAAGACATTACAAAGTGGTATTACCACTTCAGATGAACTTGATTCTATCCCTTTGTTTATGCAGCTTAGAACTGTATTGGCTTTTTTTGCAATTGCTGCACACTGCTGGCTCATATTTAAATGATTGTCCAGTAGGACTCCAAGGTCTCTCCCCCCCTCTCCCTCTACCTACCTACCTACCTACCTACCTGCATAAGGGCACTGAAAAAAGATCTAACCTTTAAATATTTTGAGTCAAATTGTGGGCACCAATTTTGGGGGTGATGGAAACTTTAACATCTGCAGATGCCAGTAATTGACTAATAGCGCCTGGAGACTAGACCCTGGATCTTCTGCTAATGAAAAACATACATCTGACCTGGGGTTTGGGATCTGGCTCCAGAAGTGAAATGCAGATGTTCTGCCAATGAGAGTAACTAGATAAAGTTGTTGCATTCACTTCTTAAGTGCTTAGCTATAGATGTCCTGTGTTATATCTGTGACTGCTATAAATCAAAGGTAATTTATTGGAGCAAGTTTGATGCAGAGAAAGGGGCCGGAGAAGCTAGGTTGAAAATGTGATATTTGTAGTTTCTTACATATTGTATAGGTCATTGTTTGTAACTAGGTCATGATTCAATCAAAGAAGTTTCGTTCAAAGGAAAAGATGAAAAAAAGGAGAGATGAATCAGTTCCAGGGAAAGATTTCTGGTTTCAAGCAACACCAAAAGAAAATCAGTGAGCAGGCATAAATGTGCAAACTAGGGCATCGCCCCAAGTATTGCCTAATTACTAATAACAGTGAAGACCGCTAAGGTGATCAAAGACCTAGAGACCAAAACATATGAAGAATGGTTGCAGGATTTGGGTTTGGCTAGTCTAAAGAAAAGAAGAATAAGGGGCAATATATTAGCGGTATCCCAGTATTTTGAGGGGATGCTACAAAGAAGAGGGGAGTCAAATTATTTTCCAAAGCACCAAAGGGCAGGCCACAAAACAATGGTTGGAAACTAACCAAAGAGAGAAGAAACCTGGAGTTAAGGAGAAACTTCCTCACATTGAGGACAATTAACCAGTGGATTAGCTTGCTTTCAGAAATCATGGGTTTCTGGAGGTTTTCAAAGAAAAAACTAGACAGCCACTTATCTGACATAGTATAGATCCATGATGGCAAACCTATGGCATGCATGCCACAAGTGGCACATGGAGCCATATCTCAGGGCATGAGGCATCGCCATATGTCAGCTCCAGCACACTTGTGCAGGCCGGCCATCTGATTTTCAGCCTTCTGGAAGGCAGGGGAAGGCCTCAAAGCCTGAGGAGAGTGAAACATGTCCCAACGGGCCTACCAGAAGTCCGGAGGCTTCAGTGAGGCCTCCACACATGCACAGGATGGCAGCGCAGGGGGAGGGCATTGCATTATGGGTGTGGGCACACCCCCGTGCCCTTTTGGCACCTGAGCCAAAAAACAGTTTGCCGTCACTGGTATAGGTTCTTTTCTTTGAGCAAGGGGCTGGACTAGAAGACCTCCAAGGTTCCCTCCAGCTCTATTCTATTCTATTCTGACAGAGGAGTTCTGATTTTTCTAACTTTTACTGTATTTTAAATTGTTGTCTAATAGCCTCGATTGCTTCCACTGTCTTGGATTTGAAAAAGGAGCAAATCACAGCAAAGAAACAGCTGATGACTTCTTTAGGAAAAAGTAATTATGTCAAGCTGTTCCCCAACAGCTGCCTGGATACTGCTATTTTCTGTAATTCCGTCTCCTTAACTTGATTCCCACCAAAGGCAAACATTACAATGGAGGAGGTTGCGATTGTATGCCATGCCTTCTTCAACCACTTGCATAGATTTAAAGAGGTTTGAATCATGAGCTTTTTGAGAATGGGTGACGTGCTTGTGCAGAAAAACCCTATTCCCCTGTCTAATCTACAATAAGAGAATCATTTCTGTCCTCCCTAGGAAGATAATAATAATAAATTTAATAATAATTTATTAGACCTGTATGCCGCCCTTCTCCAAAGACTCGGGGTGGCTCACAACAGCAATAAAACAGTACAGTACAAATCTAATAGTTAAAACTATGACTAAAACCCCACTATCTTAAAAAACAATCAATACCATACAATCACAATTAATGGTCAGAGAAGAAGATACATTAATTGTCCCATGCCTGACGACATAGATAGGTCTTCAAGGTCTTGTGGAAGCGAGGAGGGTGGGGGCAGTTTGAATCTCCAGGGGGAGTTGATTCCAGAGGGCCACGGCCACCACACAGAAGGCTCTTCCCTTAGGCCCCGCCAGATGACATTGTTTAGTCGACGGGACCCGGAGAAGGCCAATTCTGTGGGACCTAATAGGCCACTGGGATTCATGTGGCAGAAGGCAGTTCCATAGGTATTCTGGTCCGATGCCATGTAGGGCCTTGAGATGAGATGAGGAGGACAAGGGAGAACAAAGCTCTGGAGGTGAAAACATAATATATTTCTAATCAAAGTCTTTCAGGAGTGAATGTTATTCCACCAAGGAGCGAATGTTATCCTATTTTGTCCCTGTCTTCTAACTACAAGAATCCCTCAATAACAAGTTGATACCTAAACTATATTGGTGGCCGAGTTATGAGCAATGTCCTTGAAGCAAAATGGAAGACAATTGGATTGTTTTTCAAAACTGTACACCTTGCCTGCTGTTTACAAATGTGCTCTGCGCCGGTTTATCCCGTTACAGAACAAACGGCAATTGATTTTTTTTCATACGCTGCTTTTGTTGTTTTTTTGTTTTGTTTTAAAGCATCAACATCCAATGAATGTAAGATGTAAGGGTGCTTGTCTGGTTAGTGCAGAATCTTTCCATTCCATTCCCCCCTCAAAAAATAAGCCATGGATTGGAGAAGCCTTGTAATAGGTATTGATTTCTGACAATGAACAAGAATCAACCTGACTGAAGAGATTGCACAATTGCGACAATGATTCCCTTAATGGAGGTAGGTGTGTGTATGTGTGTTTGTGTGTGTGTGTGTACTCACAAACCTATGCACATGTTCAGGGAAAAAAACCATGCATTTGAGGATTATGATTGCTTTAGAATGATGAAAGTCAGATTATGGGGGAAATATAGAAAAGGGGAAAAATGAAACAAAACAGAAAAGAAGAACAGGGTTTGTGGAGAAAGATAATGTAACTTCAGCTCATATACTTACAACAGCTGAATGCAACCCGACTACTCATTATTTGTAGTGTGCTATATTTGGGGCAATTAAGAAGAATTGCTCCACCAAGTACAGATAATCCTCTACTTACAACAATTTAGTGACTGTTCAAAGTGATAACGTCATTGAAGACATGACTTGTGAACATTTTTTTCAAACTTACAACCATGAAGCATCCCTATGGTCATGGGTTCAAAATTCAGACTGGTTCACATTTATGATTAGTATTGGTTTGCTAGCTGGAATAGACCACATTGCATACCGGTAGCAAAAATGGAGCTGCATATGCAGCTCTGTGTCGCCGGTGTTCACGCACGCATGACCCAGTGAGATTCTGCTTCTGTGCATGCGCAAGAAGCAAAATCTCATGAGAGAATGCACACAGGAGAGAGATTTCGGCAATGTTTTGCTTCTGCACATTTCTTTCTTTTGAAAATCTGGGCTGCCTGAGGAATGAGCACAACCCACAACAGAGGCTTTCCTCCCCTCCCCTTCCCCTACTAGTGTGCATCCTCCGTGCCCTGCCCCAGCCAACCAGGGTGTCTCAAGAGGAGAAGGTGGGTTGTGGGCAGCTACATCTGGATTTGCTCTCTGCTCCAAGGGGGAGTGTGAGTGTTGCCAGAGGTAAGTGGGGAAGGGAATGGGATCCAGGAGGGGGAGGAAATCTAGTTTCCCCAATTCTGAAGCACGTTAGCTTTCACTGAGCTGTGCAAGCCACTGCAATAGCAGTGGGTAGGCCAGGGAGGGGGTATTGGGTCTTCCCCCACCCTACACCAAAGGAAATCCAGCCAGACTTCTCCTTCCCTCCTACCCTTTCTCCTGCTCCCTTCTCACCACTCAATCCTACTTCGTGACAGAGAAGACATGCTGGAAACATGTGTCGAGGCAATGTCAGAGCACATCTTCTGAATCTGTTGTGCTTGCCTTCAACTCTCTGCGTTCCTCCAGGCCTAGTTTGTTGGGGGATTGGGAGCAGCCCTGATGCTTCTGCTTCCCCTGCCCCATAGACCCAGCCATTGCTGTTCTGGGAAGAAATAGGAAGCAGAAAACGGCGTGTTTCAAAGTTGGCAAACAGTGCTCCACTGCAAGAGCTGGACCAAGCCTCTCTGCTGTCTAACTCACCACTGGGGCTGCTTCTTCCATGCCATTTCCCTTCCCCCACTGGACTGTTGTGCTTGGTGCTTGGCAAGGAAGAGGAGCACTTCCACACACTGCCCCCTTCTTTCTCTTGGCCCGGCCAACAAGGAAAGAAGAAGGCTAGGTTTGGGAGATGGCTTCCACCTTACAAGTTCTGTCCCCACCATTCTCTCCCAGCCCTCTTTGATGATGGCAACAGAAAATGTATCACAATGAAGGTGGAATGCTGTTGCCATGCAAAGGCAAGTAGAGGGGCACTTTGCTCCTGCACTAAGGCTCCGGCCATCCCACTGCCATGACAGGGTAATGGCTCTTTCATCCTTTTGCCATGACAGGGTTACAGAGAACCCCAGCAGAGGGCAAAGAGCTGCAGCCGCAAGTTGCAGACCCCTGGCCAATGAAATATGCATCACGCTTTAATAAAATAGCATACAATTTGGCTCTCAGGCTTCGTGGCTTGAGCTAAAGAGGCATGGGATTTCAGAGTTGAAAATGTATCAATTCAGTGCAAAACTGTGCAAGCCAGCAACCTGTGTTGAAGAATCTCCAGAAAAGGAAATTTGACCAAAGCCTAAGGCAGTCTATTCATTGTCAGATCTTTCTTTCTGTTTCCCATAAAGTTCTGCTAAAATCTACTTACTTATTCTAGTCCATCAGTTCTAGTCCCTCTCCCTGGAGCAACAGACAACAGTCAGACTAACTGAAATGCATAGTTTTGGTGAGTGGATAGGGAAAGGCAATTTACTATATTATGCCCCACACAGTGCTGGGAAAAATAAATTCTCCAAGTTCTCTTTTCCCTTGCTTGTATTCAGTTTGATGAAAGAGATTTAGTTTTTGTAATTTTTTCTCTCTCTCTCCAAAATCCTCATGAAAGCAATAGGACTAGAAACAAAGGTTAGGACTAGAAACAAAGGTTATGACCTTTAAAGCCCTTCATGGCATTGGACCAGAATATCTCCGAGACCGCCTCCTGCCGCACGAATCCCAGCAACCGATTAGGTCCCACAGACTGGGCCTTCTCCGGGTCCCGTCAACTAAACAATGTCGGTTGGCGGGCCCCAAGGGAAGAGCCTTCTCTGTGGCGGCACCGGCCCTCTGGAACCAACTCCCCTCGGAGATTAGAACTGCCCCTACTCTTCCTGCCTTCCGTAAACTCCTTAAAACCCACCTTTGCCATCAGGCATGGGGGAACTGAAACATCTCCCCCTGGGCATGTTTAATTTATACATGGTATGTTTGTGTGTATGTCTGTTAGTATATGGGGTCTTTTTTAAATCTTTAAATATTTTA
The DNA here is from genome assembly GCF_031021105.1 of Erythrolamprus reginae. Taxonomy (NCBI): domain Eukaryota; kingdom Metazoa; phylum Chordata; class Lepidosauria; order Squamata; family Dipsadidae; genus Erythrolamprus; species Erythrolamprus reginae. The sequence continues at coordinate 175,888,918 of NC_091951.1, read as the reverse complement.
AACTTGTCACATTATTTATGATTTGTTCTACGTGTTGTGAGCCGCCCCGAGTCTTCGGAGAGGGGCGGCATACAAATCTAATAAATAAATAAATAAATAAATAAATAAATAAATAAATAAATAAATAAATAAATAAATAAAGAAAGAAAGAAAGAAAGAAAGAAAGAAAGAAAGAAAGAAAGAAAGAAAGAAAGGCTGCTTGGTTCCTAGTAATATTTTGCTCCCATCAAAGCATGACAGAAACTTGCCAAAATGAAATCCAGTTAATCCACATCTTTTTCTCCAAGAAAATGCATAAAGTAACCATTTCCTTTTAAATCCAATCTAGTAGAATATCTGTCCAAACCTTAACGAACATTTGAGACCCACATTGACACAACTGGAAGAGCCGCCCTGAGTCTACGGAGAGGGGCGACATACAAATCTAATAATAATAAATAAAAAAATGTTCCTAATGATAAAAATGAAATAGATGTATTCTATTCTTGTGCATACATAATGACCACATTGTTAAGGTGTTTGCTGTTCAGTATCCTGTCATCTTTCTGGGATTCTGGAGTCTCCTTTGCTTCCCACACTTTCACAATGCAGTTTTTCATCACATTACTGCCCGTGATAAATAATTTGATTATTTTTCCATCTAGATAAGATGTCTCACATGCTGGCCACGCCCATTCCATGTTTAGCAAATGGGGAAAAAGTTGTGATACATCACATGATGACACTGTGACAACGGGAGTTTGACATTCCTTGATAGACACATTAGTTTGGACTCCAACTATTCTTTTGACTCCCTAATTTGATAGAGTGGTAGTATTATGGCCCACTAGCAAACCATGCAGCTGATAGCGAATTCCATTCAAGAGGAGACCAACTTGATGATGCTCCAGCAGCGTGTGCAGCTGGCAACTGAATCAGACAGTGAGGAGGCTGGCAGGGACAGTGCCAGAGGCTAGGGCCTTTGGAACCTCCAGCACCTCTTGGCAGTGATGAGGAAGACGATACTTCTCCTCTTCTTAATGCAAGAACATGCAGGGCTGCCAAGAGGCAGGAGTGGTTACTCCAGAGGAGGTCTCCTCGGGAGTAAGACTTGGGACTAATTGGCCACTCCCCTAGTCTACTTAAGGACAGCAAAGGCACCTGAAAGGCTGCAGGAAACAATGTTTTAGAATCTTGTATCCATTGTGAGTACCTGGTGTCTAAGAAACTCTCTACTGTGCTTTCCTGCTTTGGCTTGCTTATTGAGAAAGACTTCTAGGCATTTTGCCAAGCCTTTGAAACTTCCTGAGATAACAAGCAATAATTGCATTGCTGTGATTTAAGACTTTGCTGAATTATGACAGCTGCTAATGAAGATTAATTAGCAGCTGAGTTTTTGTAAGAAAAGATTGCATTTAGATGTGTGTGTGTGTGTGTGTGTGTGTAAGCCAGTTATTAGTAGTGGTTTATTGATTAAATTAAGTTGTCCAACTTGTGTGTTCGTTACGTTCGTAACTGGGGCAGAACAGGTTGTCTCATTCTAAGACCAACTGGATGTCCCTAGAAAAACAACTGGTGATTGGAACGAAAGTGTGCTATTATCTCCTAACGCTCTTCAGCCTGGGAGAGTTTTTAAAAAATGAAGCATATTTAAACAGAAATGTTAGGGGAGAAAACAATAAAAACAATTCTTAAAAATCTCTCATCTCTATCTAACAAGTGACGAGTGAACATTTCTCCAGCTGTTATCAAAGAGTAAGAAAACACAAAAGCAGCAACCTATCTGCAAAAGGTGGACTTATGTACATACAACTGTAGGTTATGGCTTTTCAGGTCCTATTGTTCTTTGCAATGATAATTTATTTCTTTGCCTGTTTAGGAGCATAGTAACCTTCTAGATGTGCCTCAGGATATCCTTACATTAGTTTCATTTGCTGTCTTAAAGAATAAAGAATATTATAGCATTTTCAATTACTTGCCTGAGGCTGTAAACCAGATTCATTTCTTCACAATAGGGCTACAGAGCTCAGCTGATGAAATAATGGAGAGTGAAGATTTAGAGAGTTTTACCAAAATGGATACAGAATAGCATGGTGTAATTTTAGTTGAAGATTAATTGAATTCTTCCTCAGACAAATAACACTACAAGGCCAACTGATTAATTAACTGAAACCTGGAGTCAGGCTCAGCAGGCATATTTGGCAATGGTCTGCTTATAAAGTTTAGCAAAGGCCAAATGTCAGGTTCTGGGGAAGATCTACCATATAATCAGATTTCTTGACATTTAGATTGTTCTTTACAAATTGATGACTGCAGGTGGGGCAATAGAAAGGGTTAGATTGGGCTAAAACATTATGGCTGCTGTTTGTTTGTTTATAGTTTCCACACCAAAAGCACTTCCTCTCCACACTCTTTCGCTATCTCTCTTAGCACCCATATCTTGGAAAAGTAATCAAAACAGAGCTTATCCTTCTACTTTTCAGATATTTTGTAGCTGGAAGTGATGTGACATTTTCCTTTTATCCTGCACAATGGTGAGGTTGGACATGATGGAAGAGAGTTGCCATGAAGCTAATCAATGGACCCAGTAATTACAATATCGCAATTTGCTAAGGAGGCAGTTACCTGTCCTACATGGGACAAGACCATTGTTTTTTATGCAAAGAAATGGAATTCATGAAATTCCAGATGGACGTGTTGTGTCTCAAGTGTTATTTTGCAGTCCTTTACATTTAAACAGGGCCTACCTTCAGCTGCCCTGTCACGTTGATGGCTCTGTTTCAGAGTCTTAATCCTAAAATCTTCTGGTGCTTAGGCAAACATGGTGCGACTTGATCCAGATAAATTCCAGCATACCCTACAAAGACTAATCATCTAGAGATCCTCAAATTGGGAGATGCAATTGCCAATCATAATCAAACTGTTGCAGGAGCTGCAAATTACACTCTTTGCAATTTATCCTTCTTTATATTCCTTACCAATTCATAAATCCCTGTCATTCTTAGCAGGCAGCGTTTGTCCAACAATAGCTCCTGGCAAAAGTTGTATATTATCCATACATGGTGTTGCCTTCTATCTGGTCAGCGAGGTACCATTGCAAGGATGTTTACTACACTTAAATCACTGTTGTGCTTGGTGTCCAGCACACAGGGGTGGGGTTCTAGCCGGAAGCTAAATTGGGCTCACCGCGACGACTCATGAATGCTTGCGAGGCCAGCACGATTTTGCTTCTGCACCTGTGGAGGTAGCAAAATCACGCACAGAACCGCAGGTGCGCCCATGTTTTGGCATGTGTGGAAGCAAAAACAACTCACCAAATATGGGCGCACCTGTGGCTCGTGCATCATTTTGCTACCTCCACAGGTGCAAAAGCAAAATTGCGCTGGCCACGCAAGCAGTCATGAGCCGCCGCGGCGAGCGCAATTTAGCATTCTGGCTAGAAGCCCACCACTGCCAACACATTACTTGTGGCCACAAAATTCAAAAGGGAGATTCAGAAGGATGGGCCTGCCAATGAGACTCATCAAGTATTTTTGATGGAGGTCTCCTGAGCTGGCTCTTGGACAGAATCCAAAATCAATTTTCAATTAGTGGGCAACTGGTATTAGCTAGTAAAGCTGTGAAGAAAAGTACAAAAGGAGAAAATCAGAGCTGAATAGCAGGAGAGAAGCATGCAAATCAGTAATTTCCTTCCCCTCAATCAAATGCACAATAGCAACTAAACATCACAGGAGTATGCTGAGCTATCCAAAATGAGATAGACAAAGAAATAGTCTTCAGAATGGATATTAGCAAGTACGGGAAGGGGAGTGAATTTTTAGACAGATCTGGATTATTTATTTATTTATGGCAAACAATACCCTTAAGATGATGGAGCATTTTTGCAAAACCTGGGGATGTAGCCATCCAAAAACATCTGAATTTACACTCTGGATAGTCCTAATTACCATGACCAAAAATGGAAGCCTATTCTTTCACTTCAACAGCATCTGCAGTTGATTCTACTTGGTGCTACTTACAAAGTTGTTTGCTTATTATATAACTGTTGCTTGACAACATGTAGTGGCTTCTCTTGAGGATTAAGTGTTTTTCCAGACTATCAAAGGAACCCGGTCTTTCCAAATCTACTGCTTCTGCTTCTGCCTTTCAGCCCCAATCCAGGAGCCTTTGCAGGCAGTCGCTTCCACAACAAACTATTTTGTGTTATTTTTTTTAACTTAACCAACAAAGAAATAAAGAGAGACTAGTGTAGCTATTTCAAGCTTTTTAAAGCTTTCATCATGTAACCATAACCTTCTGTGATTCGAACCCGGGCAGCTTGCATATTAGTAAAAGGTAAATATTCCCCTCGCACATACGTGCTAGTCATTCTCGACTCTAGAGGAGGGTGTTTATCTCCATTGGTAAGCCTAAGAACCAGTGCTGTCGTGTTGTACATACTCCTGGTCAGTTGGAGGATGATGAAGAACTTGAGGACTCTGATACAGATAGTGTTTATGAATTAGTGGTGGGTCCAGGGTTACAGGTATTAGAACAGATGGGAGGCCAGCCACAGGATGTTGCTATGAGTCCAGAATCTAGCGAGGAAGAATCAGATGTTCGCTGGGTTGATCCTAAATTCAGAAGGGTCCAAAAATGTAAGGAACAAGTGTTTGGAAGAAGATATTAAGGGGAAGAATGGGTTAAATACTGGAGTGATGTATTTGGTATGTTAGGGGGTCAGTGGGGAAGAAGGGTGGAGTTTCAATGTTGTAGAACAAAAATGGAAGGTGTTCCCATTCAGCTCCCAAGCAAGCAAACTCATTCTGTGTTATTTTCTAGTCATTTCTGCTGATTTTGAACCATGCTGTGAGTACATAAATCTTGGTGAACGGAGGAGGCTGGGAGGAATGCAAAAGGAATGTAATTAGGAGAGATAATGGGAGAACAAGAAATGTGCTAGTATGAAGTGTATTTTGAATACAGAAGGAAGAGAATAAAGATGGAGTTTCTTTGTTTATGAAATACTGCATTTAGTAAAAGTTATTTGCAATAGCTAAAATTCTACCAGAAACCAGAACACTGTCTGATGACAATTCCATGGTAATGTGACTAAATGCTGAAGGTACACAGAATGCTGTTACCAAAGTGGTCCCTATTTTTCTACTTGCATTTTTACATGCTTTCGAACTGCTAGGTTGACAGAAGCTGGGGCATATAACGGAACACATTCCATCACATGGCGCTAGGAATTCGAACCTCTAGGCCACAGGCTCACCTCGCTTTGTTGGCTGTACCAGGAGGAAGAGTAAGTATTTTTCTGGTGAGACCAGTCTATCAGGACAGCCTGGTCTTTCCAAATATAGGACAAAGCATACTTATTTCTTCATCGGTATTTTTTTTTAAAAAAAAATTGCCTTGAGGATGACTGTTCAGAGGAGGAGGAGAAGTTAGTAGTACAGGAGTACATGTGTGTTAGGGTTTGCCATTATAAACTGCATATTGTAAACTGTACCAAACTTGTGCTTGAAGAGTTAATATCTTCAAGGCTGTTTCGTCACTTCCTCATTGAAGCTATAAAAGCTCATTATTTTGCTTGGTCATTTCCTTTACTTTACTTTTGCCTGAGATGGGGGAGTTGTTTTTCTAAGCTCCGTGCTTGTATTAGCTTTGTGCTTTATCTATATTGTATTTTAGCTTTGTGCTTTTATCTATATTGTATTTTGCTTTGTGCTCTAATCTTGAATAATATGCTCAGTGCATATTATTCTGTATTTGCTTCGTGCTTATTCTGGATTGTTTATATTTTGTTTATATGTAAATAATACTTATTTAACTAAGTCTGTGTCTTGGCTGTATCACACATCCACGCTCTGTTAAAATTCTCTGCTCGGTATTGTCTAAGGTTTCATTGCATAGCTAACCGAGACAAGCCAACAGATTCTACAGATATCCCTGCATTGGCCTGGACCTGACAGTAACCTCCACTCCTAAATTGTGACCCAAGAGTTAAATTCTAGATTCTGATTCAATTTTGACTGCCCTAAGTCCATAATAAAAGCAGCTGTGTGTTCCCAAGTAAAATACTGAAAGATACAGAAGTGTGAATTTGCAGGAATGATCTTCTGGGGAGTAATATTATATCGGAAAAAGGCAACTTAGTAACCGAAAATATGAACATGCTTGATGAGCACCAACTGGTTTCAGGAGAGAATCTTTAAAAGTGGTTTTTAAAAAATATATTATTTTCATTGATCTCTCTAGTTGAGGATTGTGGAGCAAGGGTTGCATTCCATGAGAATAGACTGGAGAATTGGAGGACTGAAAATAAATGGGATACATCATATAAATATTGGGAAGAAGTTTTGGAAGATGCTTCACCAGAAAGGCATTGAACGGGAACAAAAGAGAGAAGTGGAAGAAGCCAAGACTGAATGCACAGGCAAGGACTGGGTTTAAGAACATGGTGCACAAAAGAGAAACTAGATGCCAGGGTAGGAACTCAGTATTTTGAATATCCTACAACAGAGATGGAAGTGAGTGTAACTCAGAATCTCATATGTGTCCATACATACAGGCTAAGGAAGCAGAAGTGGAAATCCTGTCTCAGAAAGTGTGATACACAAGCATGGTTGAAATTTGGTGGGATAATACTCATGCTTAGCCCACAGCATTGGAAGCTGCAATTCACTCAAAAAGAACAGACCAAAAACAAAGTTCCAAACAAATGCTTAGAAGACAATTTTCTGGTTGCTGATCAGTTTCTGGTCACAATTCAAAGTGTTGGTTATGACCTATAAAGCCCTTCATGGCACTGGACCAGAATATCTCCGGGACCGCCTCCTGCCGCACGAATCCCAGTGACCGGTTAGGTCCCACAGAGTTGGCCTTCTCCGGGTCCCGTCGACTAAACAATGTCATTTGGCGGGACCCAGGAGAAGAGCCTTCTCTGTGGCGGCCCCGACCCTCTGGAACCAGCTCCCCCCAGATATCAGAGTTGCCCCCACCCTCCTTGCCTTTCGCAAGCTCCTTAAAACCCACCTCTGTTGTCAGGCATGGGGGAATTGAAATTTTTTTTCTCCCTTCCCCCTAGGCTTATAGAATTTATACATGGTATGTTTGTTGGTATGATTGGTCTCTTAAATTGGGGTTTTTAGATTACTTTTTAATATTAGATTTGTTACATTGTTTTTTATTGTTGTTAGCCGCCCCGAGTCTTCGGAGAGGGGCAGCATACAAATCTAAATAAACTAAACTAAACTAAACTAATTTTCATATTATCGCAAAAAGCAAGAGTTCTGTCTGAAGAGTTCCATCTTTAGCTTTATAGTTTGGAAGCATAGAAAGAATAACATGAAGTTTCTTCTTTTCTCTGAGGGCCTGAGCCTGTCCTGCCAACTAACTTATCATCTGCCAGCACATATTCAGAAGGGCTCTTACAATTTGCACTGAGAACCTTGGATCTGTGCATTCCCATGGCATGTTTAGAGCTGCTGACCTGTTAGGTCTCTTGCTTAACTTGTTGTTATGGCTTTAATAATCCTTTCAGATGGATGACTATCAAGAAGATGTGAATGGTTGATGTTCTCCTAAGCCCTCTCTCCTTTTAAATTTATATAATATAGTACAGTGATGACTAACCTTTTTGTCATCGCTTGCACATGTGTGCCCACCCATAATGCAATGCGCACATGCACCCCACCCCTGCCCTTGCACACATATCCCCATGTGCACATTGCCCCAGTGCATGCATGCATGAACTTCCTATGCTCACCCTGCCCCTGTGCATGCACAGGTGACCCGTCTGCGCTACCCCTGCCCACCACGCATGTGTGTTTGACCTCCTGCGTGGACCCCACCTCAAGCACATGTGCACCTGACCCCCTGTGCATTTGTGCACGACTCCCACATGTGCCCTGACCTCTCCCATGCATACGTGGCAGAGACCGAAAAACCTACTGGCTTATGGGAGGCATGCGCTCATGTGTGGTGGAGCTGAGCTGGGGCAACAGCTTCCATGCCCACAGAGAGAGCTCTGCATGCCACCTGTGGCCCGCATGCCATAGGTTCACCATCATGGGTATAGTAGAAGGGAAAGCAGAATCTTTAGTCCTTCAGAAAAAAATTGTGTTCCAAAACTTCAAATGGCCACTAGGGGCAACAAGGAGGCCTCTTTAAAAACAAAAAACAAAATTGTTTGGAATACCCCAGCCCAGATCTGATGAGCCTCCCATTGGATGTTGTTGATCTAAAACTCCCAGATTTCTTCAACATTGGTTTTCCCGGGGGAGGCACCTATATATTGAATTTGAAGGATGATGCAGGAAGAGAATAATGTATCCAAATAGCAAAATGGGCATCACAGCATTATGAGGCAACTCTCCCTATGCAAACTTGCATGCAACTCTGTGATGCTGGCACAAAAGGGATTATGGTGTTGCAATCACTTTTCAAGATTTGACTCCCCTTGTCCCATCCACCCCTTCTCAATTTCCAAAAGTGTGGGGGAGGGGATTTGGAAGACCCCTCCAATCCTAGCTTAATGTTCAAAAATAGATGATGGCATTTCTTCAAATTAAATTATTCTAACCCGCTAGAACAATAAGACCTATTCCTGTGTTGAGGAATAGCTACATCACTGGGAAGCAACAACCAGAGGTATTCACCAACTTTCGCTTTCTGGCAATAAACTTTATCAACTAACTCAGTAGTACATTTGTTTTATTAAAAACAGATGTAGCAAAGAAAGAGTGAACAGAAGAAGAGATTCATAAGATAAAGTACTAGGCCAGTGGTTCTTAATAGGCATTCTGAGGATTATTGCAATCCATACAGATTGCAGATCATTTCTGGTATGGGAAAACTAAAAGTAAAATACATTTTCTCCCCAGTGTCTAAAATTTCATGAAATCACCAAAGCCACACAAAATTTGCCTTAAAATGTGCCTTTCTTGCCTTAAATCTCCAAGATTTCTGGGGGGAAAAATAAGCTCTTGTGAAATGTGGTGATCTCATGAGTTTTCAAACTTTTTTTTTCATTAAAAAACATAATAAAAGCATAATTTATGATGGGAATCTTACAAACACCACTTGGAGAATCACACGCCAACATATTCAGTGGAGTATTTATTGCCAATCTTTGGCTTATATAGCGATCTCAAAACTTCTTAATCAAAATTAATTGGTTCCATGAAAAGAAATTAGGGACTTCTACATCAGATCACAGATACCAAGACAACAATTTCTTCAATTACATTTTTAAATACCCTGCTTTGTAAAAGAAGCTGCCTATAAAATCAATGCTCTCAAATAATAATAATAATAATAATAATAATAATAATAATAATAATAATAACAACAACAACAACAACAACAACAACAACAACAACAACAGCAACCACTATTATTATTATTCTTCCCCAGCCTTTCTAGTATAGAAGTATTTTTCAGTTATTTGGAATTCTGGATGTAAGGAGCCTTCTAAAATAAGATGTGTGACTCATCTACTATTTGAAATGGTAACATTTATCTTGCTACCTTCATAGCATGTAACCTGTGCAGATCTTCTCTAAATTATTGCTTTTTCAGAATGTTAGAGAAACAATCAATTGTTCATTCTTTGATGAAGTCATGTGGCATTCCAATTTTACTTCAGTCGTAGTCCATACAGATATCGTATTTTTGAGATGTTAAATTAGTCTGTTGCTGTGTGTTTCTTTCCTATCTTTCTTCACTTCTGAAATGCAACGACAGTGATACCAAGTGTAAAAAGTACCAGAAGCTGCTCAGCAGATCCTGTCCTCTCTCTAGTGCGTTATCTAAGCTACTTTTGTGAGGACATTGAATTTGTTCATCTGGGAGGCTCTTAATCTTCAACGTTAGGAAAGAATACTAGTCAATAAAACTCTTAACAGGGTATATTACCTGCACTAAGTAACAGTTTAGGGAGGAAAAGCAGAGACAATTGGATTTTTAGCAAAGAATGCCATAAAGCCCCAAATAAGTAGAACAGTTTACAAGTGACACAGCATTTGTAGTGATAAAATAGATGTTTCAATTGTTCTTATGAATTTTTGGATGTTTATTGAAATGTTAAGTAGCCTTATGTATGCACTGCCACCAGCAAATGTAATTAATTCCCCCCCCAACATATATAATTTATGCCCACACTTACTCTCTTTAATAAAAAAAGGTATCCAAAGGCTTTAAAAGCCTTAGATGGATTGCCCCCAAATCTTAATGAGCTTTTATATATCTTACTCAGTACTTGAACTATCTTTAATGACTTTTTACTGTTAAGATGTCCTTTAAGTTAATTTACCAGCCATTTTATGCTCAAGTATAGCTCACACAGCCTGCTGTCTTCTTGCCATGTCATCTGCTGTGTTTCACTGGGAGGAAGGGCTGCTGTTGAAAATTAAATCACACAGCTAGTAGTATCTGTTCTTTTAAATTTTAATCACTGAGATATTAGCAGGCCTAGATATTGAAGTGTCAACTGTGCACTTGTATTTATTCTCTTCTAGGTTAGACAGATACAAGAACTTCCCAAATGCACTCAACAGAAAAAATTACTATATCACAATTCAAGGAGAAGGAAATGACCTAGTCGATCGATTGGCCTTTCTAATGGTCATGTTACAAACTGACCAATCACCTCTCTTCGTACTTTCACAAAGAATGAATTCAATGGTAATTATATCAGTCATGAAATGACTCTTCCCTCCCCCCTGAATCTGTAAAAACTCAGATAATATATGTCAGGCCAAAGATATCATTTTGAATGAGAAACTTTGGCTTATCACAAGTAGAATAGCACTGTGGGAATTGGGGAGAGGTAGTTCCATGAGAGGGAAAAATACTAGCCACAACAAATTCTTTCCAGAGATTCAAGGTCATCTTTTGTTTAGCGCCAGTCAGAAATACAGGGGAGAATCGTGGGCGTTGAGAGAACCAGAGTGGTCCATGTGATTTACCTGTGGGTGTGGGGACAAGGGATGAAGTAGGTGGAGAATTGTAGGAAATGTTAGTATCGGGTTCGTAGCCAATATGACTCTGTCAATGAATTGGAACTTGGAAGAAGGCCAAGGTCTGGACTCTGATTTAATATTTTTTTTTAACAATTTATTTTTCGGATGTTACTTGGAACGCTGAGAGTAAATGCAGACTCAACAAAAATATTGCTGTGGGGGGAGAGGGGAAAGGTTCGTGTTGGAAAAGCAACAGTTTTTTTTCTAAAATAAGTATATATTTGTTTAAAATAAAACATTGTTTGAAGAATCTCCTCAAAGCAGGGTGGCAAAATATAAAATAAAATTGGACACAGGTTTGTATTTTTACTTGCAAAAACCAAATAATAATAAAAAATAAAATTGTCAGCTTTAAAAACCAGACTTATTGTTAGAAAAAAGTGGCATATCTAGTGGTTTCTTGAAATGTTGATACCAATTTTAGCTTTGTCTCCAAAACAGTCATAAATCAATCATCTGCTGCAATAATTTTTTATTTTTCATCCAAGTGAAGAGGCTTTCCTTTTACCTTCCCCCACCATTTTTTGTTTTTGTTTTGTCATCTAAGAATTCTTCTCAAAAATTGAGTTAAGCCCTAATGTCAGAAATAGTATATTTTGTACATGCTACAAAAGAAATACAGAAGACTGTTCACTTAGAAATGGGCTGTTGATATCATGCCCAGCAAATGACCAATTATTCAGCAATGGTGCTATATATAACAGTTTTATCTACTTTCAAAGAGCTTTCAAAAAGTTCACAACAAATAAAGTTCAATATAAAAGTGCAGCAGTAAATGTTCAATGTGTGAAAAAAAACAATCCTCTTTCCTTCCTCCACAAATAACTAAGAGATCTCTGATTCTAAACTAAGTATGTATGTGTGTAACTACCTAGACTTTTGCAGAGAGATATTTGCAGAAGAATAAAAAAAAAAGGGTCAAGATGGCAGCAAAGATTATTCAGACTATTGTTTTTTACTCCTCACTGTTCTGTCCATGCTACATGTCAGTCTGTGTGCAGCTCAACATGCAACTAAACCAGCAGTGGGCTATGAGCTGGGATGGTAAATTGCACTCACCGCCGTGGCTCGTAAGTGTTTGCGGGGCCAGTGCGATTTTGCTTCTCCACCTGTGAATGTAGCAAAATCTTACATGGAGCCGCAGGTGTGTCCGTGTTTTGGTGAGGGTTTTCTGCTTCTGCACATGCTGAAATATGGGTGCACCTGCAGCTCCATGAGTGATTTTGCTACCTCCACAGGCACAGAAGCAAAATGCAGCGGCGAGCGCAATTTAGCGTTCTGGCTCATAGCCCACCGATGAGCTAAACCCACCTATCCTCTAATAAAAACAGACTGTTCCCATAGATCTGGATGCTTTATTGCAAGATATGGATATGGATATGGTAAAAGTCGGGAAAATATAGATAGATATACAATGAGAACCAAATATAAGTAGGCAATGTTGAGTTACTGCTGAACATAATTAGTAATACAAGTAATCTAAATCTAGCCAGTGATGCTCTGTGTGGAGGATGTGGGTTTGTCTTTGGATGTACATGTGCCACAGATTTAGATGCATTCTTTTTTGTGCTCCTGTCTCCTCCAAATGCTAAAGGAAAATGGAATCTGGCCTCCCAGCATGCACTTGTTTTGAGAGTGAGGGTTGATAGGTAAAGGGATTGGGTCAGCTTCAAAACAATATAATTGGTATTTGACCCTCCAGCCACTAGTTGGGGCTAGAGAGCAACAACAGTATATAAAGATTATATGTTGGTGCATGACACTCCCTCAACCATCACCTTAAGTCTCTTTTCTTATACTTCACCCCATAGTTGTCCCTACTTGTGCAGGTATGTTCAAATAAGTCCTGCTCAGTTCAAAAGAGGTTAATCATCAGGAAGTACAACATATACAGGTTAACAATTATTATGTGTGTATATGTGGCCAGCTGGTTGATCCATTTATTTATTTCTGCATGTTTTCAATAGGGGATGTAGCTCCTTATCCCGGAAAGCCATCTACTGCTGCGTGAGGAAGCATAATGGATATTCCGATTGGGTCTGTGTCAGACAGGTCATTGAAAAAATTGAAATGATGTCATTGATTATTCATTAGTAATTCAGCCAGTGCAGCTGGTTGGCTTTGTTTCAAGAATTTCCATCGAAGGAAGAATGGCTACTGATGATTCATGCTGTTTTTATTTCCCGTATCAAAGGGTCTTCCACGACCATATAAATGGATAAAATGGATGTGTTTATTTAGATAAATTATTTAGATAATTATTGCCTCCTAGCTGTGATTCCAACAGATTAGATAGAAATCATAAGTGAATTCGGAAATCTAGCCGCAAGATTGGGTTCCATTAAATGTCTCTTTCTGGGATGTGTATTAAAAGAGCAAGAACTGAAGACAACATAGCAAATTCACTGCTGTTAGACTTGTAGAATTATTGGATTAATGGCCTTATCATACAGTAGCAAGCTCAGCTGAGTTAAATAGAGCTTACTTACATATAAGTAATAATGAACCTGGTGACTGTCTATAGCAGGGATTATAGACACAGGGGCCTTTCTATTGATTCTGTGAGCATCCGCATACTATTTTGTGGGTGGGTGGGTGGGAGATTTGGGAGCTACTCAGCCTCATGCACAGCTCTTTCAATTGAGTTCAATGTGAGCTTTAAACATTAAAATCCATAAGAGAAGTAATTACATGGAAAAATAGGGAATGTAGAAGAAACATCATTCTTTCTTCTGTGTAAGTTTCATTGTGTTCAATAAATAATTGTTGAAAAAAAATGTGGTGTATTACTTTCTGGGCGACCTTCCTATATAGTAATCTAATGGGGACAGATTAAATTTGTTTATACTCAAGTACAGCTTTTCCCCCAGCCTGATGACTTCAAGATCTGTTGAACTTTATCTTCCAGATACCCCAACTGGCAGGATAAATTCCTGGGGGGGAAATGGAGGTTTTAGAGATCCTGTGTAGAAAACTGATGACATGGCTATATATAATATTTAAGGGAAAAGATAAATGTAAAGATCTGTAAGATGTTTTCCTACTCTTTTTCGTCCTTTCTTCTAATTTGGTAAAATTGCCATGGGCTTTCCTTATTCATTTTAGGCAATTAGATTGGGTGAAGCAGTTCTTACAAACATGATCTCTCTCATTTGGAAATTTCCTGTATATATTCTCTGTTAATTAATTGTGAACACTATTGCATTACAACATCTAATATTATAGCGGACCATGTTTTGGCATGTTTGAACAAATTAAAAATATGCATGTTTCCTCTCTGAAACCTCTAGAGGACCTAAGTTCTTGGAACAAATTGAAATTGGAATAAAATTATACAGAGCAAAAGAAGGGCTCAGGTTACCTTTCTTAAGTAGAGTAAACCTGGCTAAAGTTTCCAAACAATTAACACATTGTTAGCAAGGAAACTTTATTATACATCTAAGTAGAGGCCATTACAGATTTCTTTACAGTAGCAAGTTCCTTTAGAGTTCTTAGTTTAATTGAAATGCCTTTAAACTTAAGTATTTTTTTCCTCCCATTGTTTTTACAATGTAATGGAAGCCTTACTTTATATTTCTCACACTGAAAACCGTCAGATATTTTCAAAACTCCCATCGGAGAAGCTGTAGTTTTAGCTCCCAATATAACTCCCATACAATCCATATCTGTCTATCTTAGTGTCTAGATACAGGGGTGCCAAACGATGGTCCACAGGCCAAAAGCACCATGTACAGGCCACACCCACCCCATCTCCATGAAGGGGGGAAAGGTCACAATACATCATGTGACAGCAACATGACACCGGCCCATCTCTACTTCCACCCAATTCAAGCTTCAAGGAAAAAAATACATTCCTCCTCCCTTAGAGAGCATTAGGTGAAGCTGGTGATGCACCTGAGAACTCAGCATTCTACATCCTTTCTTTTGGTGATGAGGTCTTTTTGGTCCAGGAGGAGGCTGTTAGACAGCCTGTCCTTTCACTTCTCCTCCCTGTCATCCAATTCCCATTCATCTCCTGCTCCAACTAAGTGTCTCTTCCCTAGAATCAGAATTGCTTGCAAGGATCAAGGGCCCTCTGTGAAGTCAGCCAGGCACTTTTGTTTAATGGCAATATAACAAATGGAAAGAGCAAAGGAGGTTTATTAGTGGCATCTCCAGAACAGTTTTGGGTTTCCAATTAGTCCTTCCAGTGAATTAATACTAAAGGTGATACTTCTTGTACTCAAAATCCAGAATGTGCTACACTTCAAAATGGATAGCAATAGCATTTTATATACTGCTTCATAGCGCTTTTACAGCCATCTCTAAGCAGTTTGCAGAATCAACATATTGTCCTCATTTTACCCACCTCAGAAGGATGGAAGGCTGAATCAACCTTGAGCCAGTGCTGGCAGATTTGAACTGCTGAACTACAGCTAGCAGTTAGCTGAAGTAGCCTGCAGTGCTGCACCATCCCGGATGCATCTTCAAGGTGGCAGATAAGAGAGAAATCAGTACAAAATTTTGCAAACTTTCAGAATGGTCCCATATACTTGGCATCTCCACTCCCACTCACTCTGGGGCCAACCAGAAGCGATATTTGCTGATTCTCCAAACTACTCAATTTTTCTGCTACCAGTTCTCCAGAATCTGTCAGAACTTGCTGAATTTCACCCCTGGACTAGAGGTGACATGTTAGCAGTGTTCCAATATTTCAGGGACTGACACAAAGAAAAGAGGCTATTGTTCAAAGGACCTGAGGGCAGGACAAGAAGCAATGGATAGAAACTAATCAAGGAGAGAAACAACCTAGAACTAAAGAGACATTTCCTGACAGAACAATCAATCAGTGGAACAACTTGCCTCCCAAAGTTGTAAGTGCTCCAACACTAGAAGCTTTTTAAAAGAGATTGAATAACCATTTGCCTGAAATGCTATAAGGTTTCCTGCCTAAGCAGGGGGTTGGATTAGAAGACCTCAAAGGTTTCTTCCAACTCTGTTATCCTATCCTATCCTAACCTATCCTCTCCTCTCCTCTCCTATCCTACGCTACCCTATGTTACCCTACCCTACCCTACTCTACTCTATTCTACTCTGTTAAAAAAACTGGATAGCTATACGGATAATAGAAAAAAAGAAAGAAGTGAAAGTATTTGAGCTGATCACCCTCTTACTGAGGTTTTAAGTCCCAGGGAAAGTTGAGTCAACAGGATGGTAAAAGCAGGGAAGTCAAAAGTGTGGGTCAGCAAAGATAACAAAAAACAACCCATGCAGGCAGATCAAAGAGTTATAATCTAGCCTAATACATTAATTTGCAATCAAACCCGATGCTCTAAAACTGAGCATGCATTAACACAACAAAGAACAGAGTCCTGAAAGTAAATAAGCAGGTATGGCAATTTACTGTCAGAAATGTGTCTAGACTCTAGGAATCTGGCGAATCTTTTTTTCCTTGGGTGCTGAAAGAGCATGCATCGTGCATACACGAGTGCCCACACCCATAATTAAATGCCTGGGGAGGGTGAAAACAGTTTCCTCCATCCCCCAGAGGCCCTATGGAGGCAGAAAATGGACTGTTTACCAACTTCTGGTGGGCCCAGTAGGCTTGTGTTTCTCCCTCCAAAGGCTTCCTTGGAGCTGGGGGAGGGTAAAATGCTCTCCCCCACACACTCCGGAGGCGCTCTGGAAGCAAAAACTGCCCTCCCAGAGCCTCTGTGAAAGCCAAAAACCTGCTGATCAGCACACACATAAACATTGGAGGTGAGCTAGGGCAACGGCTTGGGTGCCAGCAGATATGGCTCCACATACCACCTGTGGCACCCGTGCCATAGGTTCGCCATCACTGCTCTAGGAGATTGTGGGGCAATCCCCCCCTCTGAACAAAAATAAATAAACAAAAGGTACAAAACACAAAAATACATTCATAATAAAGCTGTTAAATATTTATGCCCTTTTTTCATAGGGATAAAATCATCTCCTCAGTTCCAGCCTAGTGAAGATGCATGCTTTCTATAGCTGTTCTAAGCACTCCATAATCAGAGAAAGAGGATATTGATTCCTAATTGTTAAGGAATTAAGGAGCTGAACATAGAGGATTACATGCAAATAACCATCCTCCGAAAAATTGTGGTTACACTTGCAGAAAATAGGATTGATTCATTATCGTATTTTCCGGTGTATAAGACACACCTAGATTTTAGAGGAGGAAAACAAGGGGAAAAGTATTCTGAACCAAATGGTGTAGTATTATATTGTTTAATAAAACACCAGTGTAGCAGAATACTTTTTAAAACCACATACACTTTTTACAAACTTCAAACTTGAGAGCTTCAAGACTTGTGGACTTCAACTCTCAGAATTCTTCCACCAATCATGCTAACTCAGAAATGGGAATTGAAGTCCAGGTTGAAGTCCAATTAAACTTGCCAGGTTTGAAGACCTCTGCACTCCTAACCCCTAACTCAAGCAAACAAACAAAACAAACAAACAAACAAATAAACGGGGACAATTCATTTTGTTAGTTGTTCTTTTGGTCACAGAAATGGCTAGTGATAGAATCATTTACAATTATAATTCCCTGCTGAGGTTGCCTTAATATTACTACTATACCATGAGGTTTTCAAACACCCCTCTCTTGACTATTCTGATTCTCACAATTGAAGTGCATGGAAATATATGATGATGATGATAAACCTGAAATATTCCTTAAAAGGAGTGTTTCTAGAGCAGGGATCACCAACCTTGGCAACTTTTAAGACCTGTGAACTATAACTCCCAGAGTTCCTCAACCACCTTTGCTGTTCTTTGTGGCTGAATCTGGGTGTGCTTTCTTTGTCTCCTGTTTGGCATTTGAGTTTGTTTTCTTTCCCATCCCTTTTAGCCTCATTGTTTGTTTTGTTTACATGGAGTCCTTGTTTAGAGTTGGGTCCCATGGATTCTGTAGATTGGTCACCCACCCCTCACAATTTTAGTTTAAAGCCCCCCCTGACTAGTTGGCCCAGTCTTTTTCCAAAGACTTCCCAGTCTTTGTGAGGTCTAATCCATCCCTTGCCAATAGTCCATCTTGGAGGTAGTACAGTCCATGGTCCAGGAATCCAAAGGTTTTTTTTAATGACACCAACCCTTTAGCCAGTGGTTCACTTGTGAAATTCTATGTTCCCTTTCTGGATGTTTTCCTCTCGTTGGTAGTATGGATGGGAAGACTACTTGTGCACCTAGGTCTTTGACATTCTTGCCTAGTTGCTTGTAGTCATTCTGTATTGGTTTCAAGTACATTTTTGTATCTATATGGTACCTACATGGTTTAATAGGAGGGGTGGTTTTTATTATTTCTGTTACTTTTTCTGCTGTATCTTTGATTTTGGCCCCAGGGAGGCAGCATACCTGATCTGAATTGGTTGTCTGGTCTACAGATGGCGGGTTTGGTTCCTCTCAGGATTGAATCTCTTAATACCAGTACTTGCCTTTTCTTTTTGCCTTTTGGAGTTTCTTCTCTTTTTGGAGTTTCTTTCTTCATCATAGTAGTGTTTGGTGGTGGTGCTTTTTTGAGGGTCATTTCTGGTGTTTCTTTTTTGTGTGTCTGTGCATTTTATTCTATTGGGAGTCCGTGGTTTTGGTTGCTTAGAGCCAGTGGGGATGGATCTGGGTCTTTAGATTTGGATTGTGTTTGATTTGTGCTTTTTTTCTGTGGGTGACATGAAGGGGTAGGCTGCTACCCAAACATGGGGGGGAACGCAGTGGGGTAGCAAAAATGGAGCTCCACCCCAGAGCACCCAATTTGCACTGAAAGATGCTGAAAGAAAATGCAAGGCGTCCTGCATAAACCATGCCCACAGTGTGGTAGTAAAAAAATTGGTAGCCCGATATGTGTCCATCGGCTTTCTTCCTCCGAGGGGTTAGCTATAGTAGAAGATACTTGGTCATTTTTATGTTCTTTTTGTGGGGTTTTGTTGGTTGAGTTTCAGGGTGTTTAGGTTTTTCCCCAGGTCTTCAATTTTTTCTTCTAGTAATTTGATTAGTTTGCATTTGGTGCAAGTGTAGTTATGGTGTTCTGTAGGCATAGGTGTGTACATAGATCATGTTCTACATGTCACAATGGAATCTGTTCCTTCATCAATGTGTGTGGCTTTTTGGTTTTGAGTGAAAGTGGGGATGTAGAGTGTGGGAGTGTTGGGTTATTGATAGGCTTCCCTTTGTCTGTTAGAATGTAACATGGGGGTGTGGTGTTATTAGAAGGTTTCCTAAATCGCTTATTCAACTTACGTGTTCTGCTTACCGCTTTCTAACTTATTGTACTTATTCTGCTTACTTCTTACTAAGTTATTCTACCTATTATTTACTACTTATTATGCTTATTCTACTTGTTTCTTACTAACTTATTCTACTTACAATTTACTGTTATGGTTCAGCCTGAGGCCGATCAGGGTCCAGCTGCGTCTTTGCTGGCTCCATGCCCGGAGGAGGATGACAGCGAAGAGGAGGGGGCTGAACACAGTCGGACGGGGGAGAGGAAAGTCAGGAATGGGACGAAGGAGAACAGCATGAGAGTCCCGGGGGGGGGGCTCTCCCCAGCCAGTAGCTTGGAGTCATTAGATGATGAAGCACAAGCCGTCATTGACATGTGACAGAGACGGTCAGATCAAAGAAAGGAGCAATTAAAGAAGTATTATCAGCACTGAATTAGGAACAGCTGGGCTTGGGTGTGGTCCTCCTTAGCAGGGTTTAAAAGGCAGGCAAGCCCTTGAAGCCATGTGGAGTGTTATCAATTGGAGTTACGGTGTCCTGCTTTGTTCTCGGCGTCTCTGTTCCTGGCTTGTGGCCCAGCAGTTTGGAAGACCCGTGGGGGTGTAGGTCTGCTTTCTACAGCCTCGTCTTGGCAGCACGAATCCTGTATTGCTGCATGGACTTTTGCCTTCGTGGATATATTTGAAGATACAGCGTTTTCCTGTTTGTAAGGACATTTTTTGTTACCTGTGTTTTTCTTGAATTGTATAAACTGCCTTTGCCTTTTACCGGTGTGTCTGGCTTCTCTTTTTGGGTTGGTCTTGGCTTCCGGAGTGACCCTGACAGAACATTTACTAACTTATTTTATTTGTTTTACTTGCTTCTTACTAATTTATTCTCCTTACTATTTATTAACGTATTTTTCCACATGCGCGGAAGCAAAAAACTTTGCCAGAACATGGGTGCACCTGTATTCTCCATGCATGATTTTTCTATCTGCACGGGTACAGTACCATAACTCTGCTGAAACTCATGGGACCTCTAGAGCCACAGAGGCCAGCCCGATTAGGCGTTCCGGCTAGTAGCCCACCACTGCCTAAAAACCTTTAGTGAAGGTGAAATAGAAGGGAATAAAAGGAATGGCAGCTTTCTATCTATGATTATCTGTAATTCCTAAAATTTAAATAAACGCCTTGGATTGCTATTGTATCACAGAAGTCCAGTTTTCATTTTCAGCAGATAGTGCCTCGTTAAACAGATCAGTCATGTCTTTCTCATTCTAACACACATTCAGGGCCAGCTGTGAAACTCTATAGCTTATTCTCATATTCAAGGCTTTTCTATTGCAGGCGGAAAATCTCACAGCTTTGCTTTGTTCCCTGATAGGATCCTCAAAATTAGCTCTCAGATAGGCCTGAAGTTATTCAAGTCTGAATTGGACTGGATCAATAGGAAAGCTGCCCTGGTTCTAGAATCATGAGGCTTTTGACGAAGCTTCCCAAACATTGCAGAAGATGGATGTTTGTCCAAAGGAGTTAAAATAGCCATGTATGAGTGCTTCTACCCACTTGGTTGAATAGAAGTGAGGAGAAACAAAGCAGAAAATAATGGCAAATAATGTTAGGCTTTATTCTGCCTCTGAATGCAAAAACCTCTTCGCATCCTTTCCTACAGGAAACATAGATCACATTTAATTTTTTATTTATTTATTTTGTCCAATACACAATAATACACAATGAAGGTAATAGAGGACACCTTCGAGAAAATAGAATTTGAGAAAGAATAGAAGAGAGAATATAGGATAAAATAAATCAATAAGAGAATAGAAGAAAGATATAGGGATAGAAGAGAAGCTATATGGGATATAGGAGAGACAATAGGACAGGGGACGGAAGGCGCTATAGTGCACTTATGCACGCCCCTTACTGACCTCTTAGGAATCTGGAGAGGTCAACCCTGGACAGTCTAAGGGTAAAATGTTGGGGGTTAGGGGATAGGTGCACACCTGCAAATCACACTATTCATTTTGCACTAGTGCTCTTAAAAGTGTCATTTTCAGAGCACGGTTGGATTATTTGCAATCCCACTATTAAGCAGTTTGGTTTTTAGCTTAACACAGTGTTTCTCAAATAATGGGGCGAACACCCCCGGGAGGGGCGTGCAGCAATGCCAGGGGGGTGCATGATCTTGGGGAATGTGCTTTTTTTTTGGCACAAGGAATGGGAAATAAGTGCAGATAACAAACCTTTAAGAGACTCCAATGAAAAATATTTAACAGGGATGAAAAGAAAGGAGGATGGAGATAGTGAGACAAATGTAAATCTCCGAAAAGTTAAGACGAGGAAATATGACAAAGCATATGTAGTGCTTGGCTTCACTGTGATTACCGTGGGAGACGAGGAAAGACTGGTATGTTTACGTTGGCAGCAGACAGCATCAAGCCAAATACATGAAGGCATCACTTAAACACATAAAATCCCATTCATGTTGATAAGCCGTTTGATGTTTTCATTAAAAACATGCCAATATATTGCAAACAATCTCCCAGAAGAGAGTTGGGGGGTGCAAAATGTTTACTTCTTCCTAGGTGGACATAATAGAAAACAATTGAGAAGCACTGGCTTAACATATATAAACCTTTACAGTTTATTATTAAACAATCTACAATTAAATCATAACATATCATAATTTATTTATTTTATTTATTAGATTTTTTTTATGCCACCCTTCTCCTTAGACTCAGGGCAGCTTACAACATGTTAGCAACAGCACTTTTTAACAGAGCCACCATATTGCCCCCACAATATTTGAAGCGGTGTGTCACCAGGTTGATGTTGATGTTGGGTTGTGGGTGGGTTTTTGGTTTTTTTTGCATATTATTAATTCAGGAGTGGCGAAGAAGTATGATTACCTGGGATGAATTATGAGGATGTGTTTGTAGTGTTATCTTGATGAGAATGCCCAAAGTGACATGGCTCCTTCTTTGATACCTTCTGCATTCTTCAAGATCAGTCAATATGATGAGGAATAGGTTTCTGCAGCTGTCATTTTGTTACACTGCAAATATGTGTCTAATAAGCCATCTTGACAGTGGAAAGATTCTCTTTAACATCCTTGGGAACATAGTTGGGTCTGTGAAAGAATATTGTCATGGAACAGATTGATTTGTAGGATTAGATCCGTTCTATATTTAAACCCACCATTCTGAAAGGTAGGGGATTTCCTTGGCCATGAATATGAAATTGGAGAAGAATTATTTCAAAGGAGGGAAAAATGTATAGGTCATGGTTGTGGCAGAAGGAGTGGTGGTGGAGCAGGTTAATCTAATCGCAAGAGGAAGGGTGGTGCTTGATGTCTCAAAAAAAAAAAAAGTCCCAAAGGTAGCTTTTCAAAAGGCAACTGGACCAAGGAAAAACAAAGAAAGCCCAATTGCTGTCAAGCTTGATGTGTGTTTATGCCGTTGCAGCTATTATAGCTTCCCAACTTACTAAAGAACCAATGGGGAGGGAGGGAAAAGTGAGATGAAATGCAGGCCCCAGACTTCAAGAAGAAGATCCATGAGGCCCAAGGACACATCTGCAGGTGCTTGCCAAGACCAACTCCAGAGACTTCTTCTCTGGACAATGTGACCTATACTAATAGGGGAAGGGAGAAATCCATATTGTAACTTTGTGGGTTTGTGTGCGAATTAGCTAGAGTTGGTTTTGTCTTCATTGGTGCCAAAATAGCAATAGCAATAGCATTTAGATTTATATACAGCGGTGGGCTATGAGCTGGAATGCTAAATTGCACTCACCTCCATGGCTCATAAGTTCTTATTTATTTATTTTTATTTTATTTATTTATTAGATTTGTATGCCGCCCCTCTCTGCAGACTCGGGGTGGCTAACAACAATAAAAAAGACAATGTAAACAAATCTAATATTAAAAATAATCTTAAAAAACCTCAATTTAAGGAACCAATCATACATACAAACATACCATGTATAAATTATATAAGCCTAGGGAGTAGGGAAAATTTCAATTCCCCCATGCCTGACGACAGAGGTGGGTTTTAAGGAACTTGCGAAAGGCAAGGAGGGTGGGGGCAACTCTGATATCTGGGGGCAGTTGGTTCCAGAGAGTCGGGGCCGCCACAGAGAAGGCTCTTCCCCTGGGTCCTGCCAGATGACATTGTTTAGTTGACGAGACCCGGAGAAGGCCAACTCTGTGGGACCTAACTGGTTGCTGGGGTTCGTGCGGCAGAAGGCGGTCTCGGAGATATTCTGGTCCGATGCCATGAAGGGCTTTATAGGTCATAACCAACACTTTGAATTGTGACCGGAAACTGATCGGCAACCAATGCAGACTGCAAAGTGTTGGAGTAACATGGGCATATTAAGGAAAGCCCATGATAGCTCTCGCAGCTGCATTCTGCACAATCTGAAGTTTCCGAACACTTTTCAAAGGTAGCCCCATGTAGAGAGCATTACAGTAGTCGAATCTCGAGGTGATGAGGGCATGAGTGACTGAGAGCAGTGAGTCCTGGTCCAGATAGTGCCGCAACTGGTACACCAGGCGAACCTGCGCAAACGTCCCCCTCACCACAGCTGAAAGATGGTTCTCTAATGTGAGCTGTGGATCGAGGAGGACGCCCAAGTTGCGGACCCTCTCTGAGGGGGACAATAATCCCCCCCCAGGTTATGGACGGACAGATGGAATTGTCCTTGGGAGGCAGAATCCACAGCCACTCCGCCTTATCTGGGTTGAGTTTGAGTCTGTTGACACCCATCCAGACCCCAACAGCCTCCAGGCACTGGCACATCACTTCCACTGCTTTGTTGACTGGACATGGGGTGGAGATGTACAACTGGCTATCATCTGCGTACTGATGATACCTCACCCCATGCCTCTGGATGATCTCACCCAGCAGTTTCATGTAGATATTGAACAGCAGGGGGGAGAGGACCGACCCCTGAGGCACCCCACAAGGGAGTAACCTTGAAGTCGACCTCTGACCGCCCACTAACACCGACTGCAACCGACCGGAGAGGTAGGAGGAGAACCACTGAAGAACAGTGCCTCCCATTCCCAACCCCTCCAGCCGGCGCATAAGGATACCATGGTCGATGGTATTGAAAGCCGCTGAGAGGTCAAAAAGCACCAGGACAAAGGATAAACCCCTGTCCCGGGCCCGCCAGAGATCATCCATCAATGCAACCAAAGCAGTTTCCGTGCTGTAGCCGGGCCTGAATCCTGACTGTTGAGGGCCTAGTGTCAGTAGGCACAATGGTGCGCTTACAGACCAATCGTGCGCTTACCGCCCCTTACAGACCTCATCAACTTTTTTATTTTATTTATTTTATTTTATTCTACTCCTTTTAATCTCATCCAGAAACTTTCAGCAGGATGGCCATATTCAGGTGAGGTGGTTGTTTGTGTACAAAGCTATTTAGCCTCCTATTTTTTTACTTTGATTCTTTTGAACTAGAATATCCTTTGAGTACTTTGTTCTCCATAATTCATTTGTTTTGTCAAGACCCTAGCAATCTACAATAGCTTTCTGATTAAAGACAGAGATTAAATTACTCTTCCATCTTTCATCCAAGTATTGATGTCTAAATCTTACATCATTAAGTATCTTTCTGCAATTTCTATGTATTTTTAGAGTAGCAACTCACTAACATTTGTTCTCAGGATCCATTTATATTCTTAAAAATGACTGAGGACCGGAAAGAGAGTTGATTTTCCTGGATTATATCCATCAATATTTATTATATTAGAAATCAAAACTCATACATTTAAACATATTAATTTGGATTCATGGGCTCCTTGAAAGAGTCTTGAGGATGTAATTGGCAGAGAGGTTCATCCAACTGAATGTGAGATTGGGCATGTACTCTTTGAATGGCCTTCCTGTCAGGTGCAAATAACCAGGATCAGTAGCTGAATTCAAAGCATTAGGGGAGGGGTGTCAAACACAAGGCCTGCTTGCCCCAGCCCCATCCCCGAGGTCAACCACAGCCCTGATGTGGCCCTCAATGAAATTGATTTGACACCTCTGCATTAGAGTTTATTCTTGCCAACTATTCAAAGGAATCGTGCCATCTATGCAAAGAGGATATGGATGATTTATTTTTAGGGATTTTAAATAGTTTTTTATATTGTTTTCATTATTGTCTACTGCCCAGAGTCCGGAAGGAGTTGGGCGGCTTATAAATCAAATAAATAAATCTGACCAAATAACAGTCTAAGCCAAATTGGCACTAGATAGGATTCAACGGAATTTACAGGGGGCTAGACACAGATCTCTTATGGCTATGCTTTCATGTTTTTAATGTCTTATTATGTATGCTTGTCCAGAGTCACTCATTAAAATGGGTGGCTACAGAAATTAATCAATCAATCAAACAATCAATCAATCAATCAATCACATAAATAAATAGATAGATAAATATTGACAAGCAACTCCTGGTTCCTGGAATGAAGCAAAATGTTGATGGGATGATATTTCTAAGTAATATTAACAGTCTTGGCAGGACTCTACTGGGTAAGTAACGCATTCCAAATGAGCAGTTTAAACAATAGCCCTATGGCAACAATTCCAAATCTCAAAGACAGGTAAGAAGGCAGCCAGATCCGGAAGACAATCAGATAATAAATACCTTTCCTTGGTGGTATGGATCACTTGTGGAAAGCTTTATAGGTGCTTCAACATCTTTTTAAAAATGTGATTTCCTGGATGATTAGATTTACAGATTCTCCAAAGCCCGATCTTTTCTGCTGTAGTTTTCTGGTCCTGTCATTGTTCCAACAGAATTTATTTTTAATTGTCAAATAGGACAGTGTTTGCTATCTTTTAAATGTACATAATGATGAACAAGGGAGGACTATTAGCTTTTTAAAAAATAATTCCCACCCTACACGTCACAAATAAGTAATTTGCAAAGAGTCTTTGCCTATCGCTTCTTGAATTTCTTCAGTCATGGGTTAAGAGTTATAGCCCACCTTACAACAAAAATTCAAGGTACACAAAGCTCTTCTGTCATTTACTTCTCTGCAACAGTCCTGTGATATAAGTTGGGCTGAGTGAGAAACAAACTCACAGATGTCAAACATGGTCGCATCACATAATGTATTGTGATGTATTGTGACAGTTTTTGCCTTTGCGGAGCTGGGATGGGCGTGGCCTGTACATGATACATCCGGCTCATGGGCTGTCATTTTGGCACCCCTGATAACTGGTTCAAAGTTATTCAGTGAGTTTTCATAGCACTTAGAAGAACACTGTAACCACTACATTTCACCGGTTCTCATAAAGTGAGCTTGTGACATTAAAACAAGGGCAGAATTTTGCTTCAGTGGATTTCTTATTTCTAAGACAAAAAGAGGCAATGACAAGAAAGACTTCACTCTTTTCAAAAGAAGTGAATGATGCAAACACAACACAGCATTTCCCACTTTGGAGTGTTCACAAGAATAATCTTTCTAGTGATGCTACTTGTATGTAGATGCAAGTCTGCTGATCTTTAATTAAACAGCTTTTTCCTTAAAAAAATTCAAACTCCATCTCTCTCTCTCTCTCTTTCTTTCTTCCTTGTGCTTGTTTTCTGCAAAAGCAAAACTGTCAATGCATAATCAGATCCCTCCTAAAATTATTGAATCAACTCTTCCTTCCTTCCATTCCAAAATGATTCTTACTTTAAAATAAGCTTTTCTCAAACACCGTGCTTTGCAATTAAATACAAATACATAATTGTTAAGCAGAAGCACAGCATTCATCTGTCATGAGCTTGGCAATATCTGATCATATTCCAGGTTCATATTTTGTATAGTAAATCATAAAGACCTGTTTTCCCCCTCGCTAATAATGGATGTAGTTTTTCTAATATTGGGGGGAGGGAGGGAGGGAGGGGTAATAAGTCTCTTGAAACCTGTAATAACCAGCTCTGGGAACAGGGCTTTTAAAAATTTGGGAGCTCAGGTAAGCGGCAGCTCTTTGGCATTCACCAGAGACAAGGAAGCACAGACAGAGACAAAATTCTGCCACCTACTCTATATCATTATAATTAGGTGTCATGCAGAAGTATGGAATTTTGTAACTTGATCTTCACACTTTGATTCCAAGGTTATTGCTAATGGCAAGTGGGTTCTAAATAAAGTAATGACAGGAAATACTTCCTGTCAAAGAAATACCAACTCCTTGGGGTGGGGGAAAGAGACATTAATTTATAACAGGCAGAAGATCAGGAACAAACTCTTTACATGCATATTTACCAGAGGCTATTAGCAAGATCTAAGCTTCTGCAAACTTGCAGAATTAAATGACCTACTAGATTTGCCCTTTAAGCTTCAACTGTGTACATTTTACATGGCTAACCATATACAATAGGGGGGGAGGCGCGCAATCCAAGGTCTGCTATAAATTTAAATTGTTTAAATTTATAAAAATAAATTTTAGTTCAAAGGTGGATGGAAAATGATAGTCATCTTCACATAAAAGACCAGTCATGATTGGTATCTGTATTTCACAAAGACCTGGGAATCTTTGAATAAAACAATTATGAATAAACTGTATTTAATCTCTTTTGTTGGAATAGATACTGTCCTTCACACATTAACATTTTGTGGAACAGATTTCTCATCTAGTTCTTGAGGATTGCTGGCTGAAGCATCTCTGTCTTTGGGGCAGAGTTCTTTCAGTTAGTAGGCTGAAAATATTATGTCTTGTAGCTGCTACTCACAAAGCACAGACAAACAATGGATTACAAAAGAAAACTACCAAATTCAGATTCATAATCTAATGAGCACCTTTATACCATTTACCGTATCTGTATATTATCATGGACTTGTGGATGGTCAGCATAAGTACTCAGGAAGGGTCTTCCATTTTGGTCCATGACATTTTGGGGGAATAGAGTTATCAGTGTGAGTGTCCTGATTCTAAATTCTGAAATGAACAGCTGATAATAGAGAACAAAATTCATTCTTGTTAAAGACATTTTTGTGTATTTTTCCTCATCTTTGAAATGTATCTATATAATTATTATCTTTGTGTTTTCCTTACCCCCACTTTTTTATATTAACCACAAAGTAATAAATAATTTTAAAAGGAGAGGAATATAATACTGGTTTATTTGATCAAGGTTAAAATAGATGTTATTTCTTTTTTATCTTTATCTTTTCATCTTTACAGCACTTTGATATCAGTAGACCTCATATGTGCATAGAGGTTATTTTCATTTTTCTTCTCTTTTTATATACATACCTATTATTTTATAACTACTGAATAACGATTAGCAGCATAGGTTGATCTTTACACTGTGCAATTGTTACAGTCACACAGACACACACACACACATACACATATAACATTTTTATCACATCTTATCCTGTTTTAACATCCTGAATTATCATCCAATTTTGCACATAAACATTTCTGGCAACTTTTATTATATGTGACATTATATATTGGGTTTTTTAAAATTATAATTCCCTATTAATATGCCTAATAAAATAACTCTGGTTTAAGCTCTATTTATTGTTTGGTAATTTCCTTTAGCCACTTTCTTATCTTCATCCAATATTTCTTTGCTTCTGGGCATGTCCACCTCATTTGCTAATATGTTCCTTGCTTCTGTTTATATTTCCAACATTCCATTGATCTGTTTGGAAACCTTTTTGCTAATCTTGCTGGGGGTATACAGTACTGCTAACATTGTCAATTTATAATTTTTTACTCACAATTTTCCCAGTTCTCTAATTCAATAGTGCAGCCAAAAATTTTTGCCCAGGTTATCATGGTTTCCTTAACCATTTCTTTTTTCATTTTGAATCTCAGTAAATAATTCGATTTTTAAATATTTTTTCCTCTGTCCTCTTTAGCATTTTATCCAGCTCTTGTATTTTTTACTTTTTTTTACATCTTTCTTTGTATCTCGGCTGAATTTGCAAGTAAGGCCACCAATCTATATTAATTCCCTGATTTTAAAAAATCTTGATTTGTTTTTAATTTTCCTTGGTCACCAATATGTCTTTGTATCTTGCTATTTTATCTAACTCCAACACATCCAGGTATATTAGTGGTTCCATAGGTGATAGCCAGACTGGTATTTTATTGTAGTGGTTCTTCTTCGTTTTTCCCCATATTACTAAGAGAGCCTCTCTAATTTGATGCCTTTGAAAATAGGTATGTGTTTTATTCTTCCCCTCCCATAAAAATGCATGGCAACCTAATTGTAAATGGTGGACTTCTATTGTCAAAATTCTTTTATTTTTTTCCAGTTTATCCAATATTTTTGTTATTTCTGATAAGCCTTAATGGTCTCATGCTGACCAGGACTGAGTGACAAGGCTTTAAGGATTTGTTTATAAATAAGGTTGAAATATGGAATGAAGAAACTGTTGTATTTTAAGACAAGACAATAAGTGGTTAAAGTTACCTACTTGTTTTATTTATTATTTATTAATTTAATTTATAGACCGCTCAACTCCTTCTGAACTTTGGGCGGTGTACAACATCTTATTGTGAAGAAGGGGGAAATTATTTGTCCCCCCCCCCTTTTTTTCCTTTTCTATTGCTATTTCTTTTTATCCCTTTATTTTTTTGGTCAGTTTTTATATGCGTTGCTGTAATGCTTAATAAACTTACTCTAAAAATGGAACTACAGGTCTCCTAGAAATATAACATGGAATAGCAATTTGTTGGCGTTTTAACCCTGGGAGCCCTATCCTCATGGTGCCCCATTTATGACCCAAAGAGGTCTTCCAGCTGGTGTCTCTGACAGTTCACTAGGCAGGAAGCCTGAATACAGAGCAGCAGACGTATGTTCCTGGCAAAAATCCCTGGCACAAAAAAGACTTGAAAAGAGAATCAGAGATTGTTCCCCATAACATGTGCAAAACAATCTGTGTGTCTGAGCCACAGACACGTAAATGCTCAGTGCTGGGCGGAAGATTTCCAGCGTCTTCCCAATTTTAAAAATGGCACTGACAACCTTTCAGAAAAGCCAGTGTGCTTAGTTTATAATAATGCAGTCCTGGTTTGTGTATGTGGGTGGGAGGAGTCACCACAGGTTTTACACTGTCATTACCAACTGTAGGTGGGAAGTCCTCATTTCTGTTTCAAGGCCATTGAGCCAGCACTGTCTGAACACATTTCCACCATCATGTAGCCAGCATGATGTCATTGAGTACTGCTATCGTCCTGCTGAAGTGGTATCAGAATTGGGTTCCTGGGGGGATGGTGGGTGACGGCATCCCGGTAGGAAAAATGGACCTGCATGTGCAGCTCCGCATCCCTGACATGTGCATGCACACGCACGCATGAGATTTGGCTTCTGCACATGTGCGGGAAGTCAAGTCTCATGCGAGAATACTTGTGTGTGTGAGATTTCACTATCTTTCGGCATTATTTTTTTTTTGCTTCTGTGAATCAGAAGAAGGCTGAAAATCAGCAAAATCTGACGCATGCGAGCATCCTTGTGCAAGATTTGGCTTCCTGTACATGCGCAGAAGCTGATTCTTGTGCCGATATGAAACCCTTGCCTGAGTGGTATCTATTTATATACTCAGAGTTGGCCTTCTCCGGGTCCCATCAACTAAACAATGCCGTCTGGTGGGAACCAGGGGAAGAGCCTTCTCTGTGGGGGGCCCAGCCCTCTGGAATCAACTTCCCCCAGAGATTAGGACTGCCCCCACCCTCCTCGCCTTTTGAAAGCTCCTAAAAACCCACCTATGTTGCCAGGCATGGGGAAACTGATACACCCCTTAGCTACTATGTTTTTTTATGTATGGTTCGTTAGGTTGTGTGATAGTTTTTTATAAGAAGGGTTTTAAATTGCTTTTAACATTAGATTTATACATTGTGTTTTGCTGTTTTGAGCCGCTCCAAGTCCTGGAGAGGGGCAGCATACAAATCTAATATATTATTATTATTATTATTATTATTATTATTATTATTATTATTATTATTATTACTCTCATTTGCCTGATTTTGAAAAGTTACTTTGGTAGAGGATGAAGTGAGGATGAGAAATCACCCTGTTGTGCGATGGTTGTTGGCTTTCCAGTTGACAAGCCCAGTGCCTTAACTGTTGAGACACCATAAAAATATATACATATACATGAAAATTTCATTGTTATACTCTTCTGTATTATATTTGTTGGGGTTCCCTTAGTCTAAGTAGTTTTGAATCATGCTTCCAGGGCTGGACAAAATTCTAATTGGCTTGCATTCTTTGTATTGTGCTTAAGTTTTTTCTGGGGCATTCTGTGTTTTGTGGTGGACAGTGGACAGCTGGAGAATTTGCCCTCCAGGTTTGGTTTCCTCTTTTTCTGTGGGGTTTAGTAGCTTGATTTGCACATGAGATCTTCCCTTTCCAATTTATCTTTCTGAGATGGTGTTGATGGTCATTGCTATTATCTGTATTAGTTTGCATCATAATTTGCTCTGATTTCTTTTTGAAGCCATCAAAAAAATGCTGGCATTTATGCAATACAAGGCAAGCAGCCATGATCATCAGATGTACCATTTTTCAGCCATTCTGTTGGGCTAATTTCCATCCAGCTGCATAGTTTATTGGAAACCTGAATCTTATGCTGGTGGGCAGGGCCTGCTGTCATAGACTTTTGTGCAGAAATAATGCTTGTCCTTGGTTGAGATTTCCTGCATGCAAATTGCTCCCATTTGTATGCCTTCTGAACAATGCCAGGTTCAGACTTTGTGAGGCCCAAAACTATATAAAACTATATAAATCTTGAAGGCTCTTTGTTTAAAATTACACCAGAAAGTCTCACAAAATAGGACATTTGGGATGATACAAAAAATTGAATATATACATATACATAATTTAATAGCAAGATACTTAAAATGAAAATTATTTTCAAATGAATGCATTTACTGATTACATATTTATAATTTGGCTGGCTTGATCTCTTTCATTTATAATTTGGCTGGCTTGATCTCTCTTTGGCTGGCTTGATCTCTCACACAGATTACAGTACATAATCTCTCTAATAGATTATGGTACACTTAGTCCAGAATGCAGCTGTGTGAGCTGTTGTTGGTGTACCCAGATACACCCAGATACACCCACATAAGCTCAACATTCCATTAACTGCACTGCATTGCACTGCACTGCACATACATTCCAATCGCAATTTAAAGTGTTAGTTATCACCTGTAAAGCCCTACATGGACTAGGACCAGATTATTTACACTTCCTAGCAACCACAAAGTTGGACTCCTCCGGGTCCTGTCAGCCAAGCAGTGCTGACTAGTGGGACCACGGGGGATGGCCTTCTCTGTGGTGGCTCCGGCTCTCTGAACCAACCCCCCCTGAAGATTCGCACTGCCCCCACCCTCCTTGCCTTCCAAAAGGCCTTAAAAGCATGGCTTTGCCGGTAGGCCTGGGGCCATTGAGCAACAGCACTCTGCTCCAGCTAGAAGTGATGAATGACAGATGGATGAATGTCTTTTAATATTGGGGTTTTTTTATTATTGTTTGCTGTTTTATTGTTGTATGCCACACTGTGAGTCTGTCAGGAGATGGTCAGCTTATAAATAAATTAAATTAAATTAAATTAATTACACATAAAAGCAAAATCAAATTATAAAAGACACACAAACAGCATACACTGCAATGCTATGAGGCCCTGCAGATTGTGAGGCCCCCAAATGTAGCTTCTTTAGCAGTTCTTCCAAAGCATTTGACACATCATATGGTTCAAGAATATAGAATGCCCCAATTTAGGGAGCATCTAAGAACAAACCATAACCAGGCAACATTGGCAGACCAAGCTACTACATAACCAGAAAAGTCCACTCTCCCATGCACTGATTTTGCTATTAGTCTGGTAATGAAAAATCTGCAGGAAAATAACCAAACTCAGAAAATACCAGCAACTCAACTTTTAAGCAATTGCTATTATTTTTAATGTTTTAATTATCCAACGGAGTTTAAACCTTGACTTGTTTGGGGTTTCCTCTTTGGTGAGCATCAAAAAACCTGAATGCACGCATGCATAGTAGTTCTTTAAGTTTTCTTGCTGGACACAACATTGCTTTTTTTTTTCACAGTAGTGTAAGACAAGGAAAGCAGGATGAGGTTTCTCTGTTCATGATGAAAGTTCCTATTGGGCAATTTTGTGTTTTATTTTCCTGCTGGTGTGCTACCTGGAACCCGACTGTTGTTTTTGAAATAGACCATTTCCTTTAACTTTGCTTTATAAAACAAGTACTGAACAAGTCACTGAAATATCCTTTTTTTTAAAAAAGTAGCATTTAGAAACCAGACTGACAACAGGGAAAGGAGCCAAACATGAATGGCCTGCAGTCAGGAATTCCCACCAGCAAGAAAACACCTACTCTGTCTTGTAAACAGCATTACTACTAAAATGGACTGCAGTCTTCACGCTGCTTGTTCATTAATTAGGAACTTTGCATTGTAGCGATGCTTTTACAGGGTGATTGTTCTGAATCAGTGGGGTGGAATTCACTCATTAAAGGCTATTCTGCCTTGTTTGCAATGGATGGTGTTCCATAGATCTATTTGAGCTGCTTCGTGCTTCATTTCTGATGAGAGCAAATAAGTGGAAACAAGCGTTGAATATTAGGAAGATTTTAGCAAAAAGGGATCCAGGTCAGATCAGATTCTTTGTTCAGATTCTTTAGAAACCATTATTGGAAAATTCAAATTTACAAATAAACAGTGATTTCAAATGAATCTGCTCACAGATGGTATACTGCATAGCCTTGTAGGGTTGTGTATTGTTTTATGGCATGATAATGTTATTATACATATCACCTTCATTTTTAAAATGCAGTATCTGTATTTCCAAAACATTTTACCATTGTATTGGACAAAATAAATAAATAAAATAAATAAAATAAATAAATAAATAAACCATCAAGATCAAGGAGGTGGGAAGATTAACTACTGTCACACAAGAAGGAAACCATGTGAAGACGTTGACCACCAAATGGGATTAAGAATAGATGGTCAAGAAATATCACAAAGAACATTTGAGTAGACTGGATTCTTGGAAACTTTCCATGGATAGACTATGTCTAAAGGTTGTTAATGAAGGAACGGCAGATGTGGAGCAAAGTTTATCTGATATGATAGAGAAAATGCAGAATGTAGGATTACATATAAAAAAAATAAAAATAAAAACAATCCCTATCCTAACCTGAATAATTTCCTGTTGTACACATGTACATATACAGTAACATCAACACACACACGCACGCACACACTCACACAGTTTCAATCATCTCTAACAAGTAAAAAAAGAAGGCCAATGGGTTTGATTTCAAGTCTTCAGACATTTAAAAAAAATCTGATTCTTTAAAATTGAGGTGGGGAACGATGATGGCCCCTTTAGGATTTGTGGACTTCAACTCCCAGAAAAACCAGTGTGGAGTCCACAAGCCATGAAAGGACTATCATTCCCCACTCTTACTTTAAAATCAACTTGCTTCTTTATAACAGAAAACAGAAATAAAAAATCTAAATAAACTTGTTTTTATGTAAATGTGATACTATGGTGTGAATAATACAGAAGAGCAAGAAAGCAGATAACCTTCCTGTGCCTTTAGGCCATTGCTGGCTGGGGAATTCTGGGAGTTGAAGTCCACACATTTTCAAGTTGCCAAGGCTGAGAAACTTTGCTCTAGGCCAGTGGTTCCCAAACTTGGCAATTTAAGACCTGTGGACTTCAACTCTCAGAATTCTCCAGCCAGCATAGCATAGCATAGCATAGCATAGCATAGCATAGCATAGCATAGCATAGCATAGCATAGCATAGCATAGCATAGCATAGCAGGCTGGAGAATTCTGGGAGTTGAAGTCCACAAATCTTAAAGTTGCCAAGTTTGGGAACCACTGTGTCCAGGCAAATAACCTATCTTATTCAAGATATATCATAGACATTGCATAACCCCTACAGAGACCTTGTGGAGGATTAGCCATGTCATATTCTAACCATTTGCCTTTAAAAAAATATTATTGACTTTGGGAGATACCCAAGGGACAACATTGTGAAAAGTATTATTCAAGAGCAATTGTATGATATTTCAGAAATGTAGAAGACTGCCCGCACCCTGAAAAATCATTTAAAAAGTATATAGCTCTTTGGCATTGTGAGAGAGATATTGGCTCTTTTGTAAACAAAGCTACTGTGAATCTCCTCCAACGCTGCGTTAAAGGGATTGCATAGAGGGTAAAGGAGTAATCGGCTATCAGAAAGGTCAGCCCTGATATAAACATATCCTTGAAGCAGTAGCACCTTTTATATTAGTAGAAACCAAGGCTGGTGAAAACAAGATTTGTGGGGGTCAGGAACTCCATTACGAGGAGCATAAAATCTTTCTATTCTCTGATGTTTGCCCAATGAAATATGGAAGGAAACATGAGTTATTGATTAACTGCTTAAAAAATAGAGACACCTTGGTCTGTATGCTAGCAGAAGGAAGAATTTCATATCAGCTTGCATCGGGACAGGAAGCGTTACATTCCCTTGATCCCAACATGAAAGTAATTTAAGTTACTCTGACTATTAAAAACAAGCTAGTGGTTATTACAGTGGGAATTGGGTGCACTTGCCCCGCCCTCAGCTGTTTAACTTTATCTCTCCAGATCCAAGGTCTGCAGAAGGACCAAAGGCTTCTTTCTAAAAAGAGAAATTTTTGTGAGGTAGGGATATAAAATAATTGCATCCCAAATTCCCCCAGGAATGTTCCACCTTTTTTAAAAAAAAGCAAATCAGTGTGGTGGCTGAGGGAGTTGCATTAACTTTTTAAAAATGTATAAGGTAGCAGAAGTATCTTTCCCAGCTTGGTTTAATTTTTATGTAGCCTGGGGTGATCCTAGCAACCCCAAATTCTTTGTAGGAGGCTTTTTATCACATACATCCTGGAAAGATCATGTGAACAGAGGTAACCTGAGGATATTAACCAGACTTGGTTGCCAGGTTCCCTTTGCTATATATTTCTGGGGTAGACAATCATCATTTGTACAATTCACAGCTGCTATAAATCACAACTTGAGCACCTGAGAAGCTGGGCTAAGGGCTATATGTACCTCTAGAGAAGGAGGGGCTCCTTTTCCAGGGCTTTTTCTTTCTTGAGGGCTAGGTTTGTATTCACACTGAGCAGTGTGGAACCTAAAGATGTGCATATCAAAAAAAGACTAAATTAGCTCCAATTCCCAAACTGGTTGCGAGAAAATGAAAAAAAAGGTGATTTTATTCTTGTGAAGAGAGGAACATGAGTGCAGCCATGTTTTTGTTATGTTATTTTATAATCAAATGAATCTTGTATGCGTGCAGAAATGAACTCTTATTTACCAGCAAAAATATATTTTGTACAAAACAGGATGCAGATTGTTGGAAAGCAGGAAATGTTTACCGAATAGAACATAGGAAATAACAAATTAAGGAAGTATGTTCTAGCATCATGACGAGCATCATGATGGGATGCTTTGTCATATAAAAGCTTCATGCTTGAATACGTAATTTTGCCTTCATGGGTTGTTTTCATCCTTGAAGGACCTTTGATCAAAGAATAAAGAGCTGACTGCTATTCATCTGGTTTCTTGGTGAATTTTTCCTCACATTGGTATATTTATGAAAATCCAACACTCCTTTACCTTTGGCATTGTGAGTTTCAGCAGTGGTCAGCTACAATTTAAAATAGGGGTCTCCAACCTTGACAACTTTAAGACTTGTGAATTCTGGGAGTTGAAGTCCACAAGTCTTAAAGTTGCCAAGGTTGGAGACCCCTGATTTGAAGTGAAATAAAAGATAGACCTTATTAACAAACACACATTTGAGTTAACTTCTTAAACTTGCCAGGTTCCCTCTACCATTTTATGTAGTTTTGAAAGATACTGAATCTGATTATCTTTATTTAAAGGAGGTGGAGGAAGATGGTTTTACAGGTATATCTTATAAAGATATAACAGCGAGATCAACGGCACCAGGCCTTCCGGAAGAGCCAGGTCTTCAATGCTTTATGGAAGGCCAATAGGGTAGAGGTAGTCCTATTCTCAAATTCCAGAAGATTGGGGCAGCCACAGACAAGGCTCTCCCCCGCAAGCTCACCAGTCAACATTGCTTAGTCAAAGGAACCTGAAGGAGCCCAACTGTGGGATCGTACCGATTGTATTTTGGTGTATGGATTAATGTATTGGATCAGAAACCAGGAAACTGCAAGATCTAGTCCCACCTCTGGCATGAAAGCCAGCTGGGTGACTTTAGGCCATTCATTCTCTCTCAGTCTAACTTACCTCACAGAGTTGTGTGTGAAAAATAGGAGGAAGAAGAAGTATCATTGCCTTAATTTACTCATAAAAGTAATCAAGGCAGAATAAAATCAAAGTAGTAAAAAAGCTAATACATAAAGACTATCATCTGCATCATAAACCTTTCTGATTATGCCTTTCTTCATCTCACAGACCACAGCAGCGGACAATGCTGCCAACCCTGGAAACGAGAGATTGAAATGTGTGTAGAGATTTTATATCATGCTGCACACATTTTTTCCTTAGGGAAATATTTGTATTGCTACAAGGAAAAGGTGTGTTACTGCAACTATTCCTTTAGAATCTGGAAAGTTTATGCTGAGTCAGTTGCTGAGGCATTCTTGCAATGCTGTCGGACATTTATTGAACAATTAGATTAGTATGGCATACCCTCCTGTGCATCATAATTTTTCCAGAACATCTGCTCTCCGGGTACTGGTTCATCTGTCTTTTCTGTGTATTCCCTCCCCCATACTGAATAGCTACTTTCTGTCTGTGGTACAGTCTGTTCTATCCTATATAGGAATTTTGATGTCCCACATTGAAAGAGAAAGCTGGATGAGGGCAAGCATAGCTCTTTCTGACTAGGAAATACATTCTTGTGTTCTTGTACTTGAGAATAAGCATGGAGAAATGTCTGAAATAAAAATAGGAAGGATAGCAGCACTGAAGAAATGTTATTGCCGACAAAAGATTCTGCAGGAGATCCAACCAAAGCAAGCAAGAGAAATATGGTGCCAGATATTAATTATATTTGGATTTAAGAGCTGCAGTTAGATGCTCTAGGAAGTGAGGTGTGGTAGAGTGGGAAGGATGCAGTGCACAGGCTGTTTTTGTGCTTTGGACTGGGACAGTGTAATTAATTTTCTTTCCCAGAAGTTAGCAGACATTTTCCAAATTTGAAATTATTCCACGGCTGCAGGAATGAAAGATGTCAAAAGTTTTGCCTCACCAGTTCCCATGGGTCTGAAGTCCAAACAGTCTTTTTTTCAGAGGCAGACTTAATGCAACAAGTTGGGAAAAAAATCAAAGAAAGAAAGAAAGAGAGAGAGAGAGAGAAAGAAAGAAAGAAAGAAAGAAAGAAAGAAAGAAAGAGGGAAGGAGGAAGGGAAGGAAGGAAGGAAGAATGGAAGAATGGAAGAAAGGAAGAAAGGAAGAAAGGAAGAAAGGAAGAAAGGAAGAAAGGAAGAAAGGAAGGAAGGATCCAAATCAGAACTAATTTTGGTTTCACCAAACTCTATTATCATGTTACAGATGGTTTTCATTTTCTTTCAAGCCATTGGCTTTGGCCAGGGTTGCATCATAATGACTTCCAGAGTTAATTCTGCCCAGTTGAAGAAAGTAGTCACATAACGTGGACAGGGATAAGGAAGGATGGCAGTGGGGGATTCTAATCTACCTTGCTACTGGTTCACTTCCTCCTACACCATGTGGTTGGGCCTTGCCAGCACATACATATGCACTGCCAAAAATTCACAGAAATAATCGCCCCTAAAGCCAAAAACAAGATGGTATAACAATATCAATATCAATATCAATATCAATAACAACAACAACAACAAAAATAACAATTTTTATTAGATTTGTATGCTGCCTCTCTCCGCAGACTCGGGGTGGCATACAAATACCTGTGCAGTACTGAAAAATCAGTATGCACAGAAGAAAATGTCAGCAATTTTTTTAAAAACAACAAAACCAAAAGATGATGGCATCCATGGACTGGCACTATAGAACTGGTGCGAACTGAGAGGAACCAACCTCTGGGGGAGAGGATAAAAAAAAAGTCAAGATGGCCATAGTGACTGGGTGACTGCCATCTTTTCACAGGTGTAACATAATATGAGACTTGAGAACTATACCAGACAAGAAGCACACCCAGGAGTATTAGCTTTAAGTTTATTATAATGTTACATTAATTCAGTGTTTCTCAATTATTTTCTGTTATTCCCCACCTATGAAGAAGTAAACATTTTGTGTCTCCCCCCAACTCTCCACCGGGACGATTGTTTGCAATATTCATCAGATTTTTGCTGAAAACCTCAAACGGCTTATCAGTGTAACTGGGGTGTAATCAGTGAAGGGCTACCAAAATTTTTACTACCATACTGTGGGCGTGGCTTATGCAGGACACCCTGCATTTTTTTTCAAGATCTTTCAGTGCAAATTGGGTGCTCTGGGGTGGAGCTCCATTTTCGCTACCCCATGCTTGTAATGTGTTTAAGTGATACCTTCATTTATTTGGCTTCATGCTGTCCACTGCCAACATTTTTAGACACAGTAAACATACTAGTCTTTCCTCGTCTCCCACCGTAGTCACAGTGAAGCCAAGCACTACATACGCTTTGTCATATTTCCTCATCTTAGCTTTCGGGAGACTTACGTTTGTCTCATTATCTCCGTCTCTCTCCTCTTTCCTTTTTATCCCTGTTAAGTATTTTTCTATGATATCTCTTAAAGTTTGTTATATGCACTTCATATCTCCTAGTCTTTGCTGTGTGCTATTGTTCAATACAATACCCCTACTCCCTGTGGCAAAACCTCCCACGTTCCCTGGGGTCATTCCCCCCAGCAATTATACCCCCTCCAAGAGGGGGGGCACCTCACTATTTGAGAAACACTGCATTAATAGAATCTTGCAAGTCTGAAAGTACTTCTCAACCCCCTCCCCCCATACTCTAAGAAACTAGAGAGGGTCTTCCTTCTAGTTAACCATGCTCTCATTCCTTCTGCAAGCTGAGCTGCCTCTTACCTGATCTAGTCTGCTGTGGTCTGCAGCTCTTCCAACTGTCTCCCAAGGTCATTCCCACACA
Source organism: Erythrolamprus reginae (assembly GCF_031021105.1). Classification (NCBI taxonomy): domain Eukaryota; kingdom Metazoa; phylum Chordata; class Lepidosauria; order Squamata; family Dipsadidae; genus Erythrolamprus; species Erythrolamprus reginae. Next base: position 175,848,634 of record NC_091951.1, on the reverse strand, counting down.
TACCATAGGCAAAGCACAAAAATGAGCTTTGATAGACAGTAGCAGCCACACTATTGACTTTTTAAAGCTCCCTTTCCTCCAGATGCATCTGTCCCAGAATCCCCTGCGCCTCCTAGAAATTCCATTTAGAAATGAGTTGCAGTTAAACCAATGTGGAAATGTTTTCTTGGGCTGGCAAACGTCTCAGACAGAAGAGCGATCACAGTGACCTTCATTTTTGTATCAAAGCTGCTTCTGTTTTAGATTCATGGAAAGGACAGAGACAGCAATAAACTCACAAATTCTCTCTTTTTGGATTTTTTTTTTACCATATATCCATGGTGAAATCTACTTCCCTACCTGTTCGGAAGCGTGCAGGTGGCTTTTTACATGTGCAGAGGGTTTTTTTAAAAAAAGAAAACAATGACATCCAGTCAAGTGGGCAGAGCATTGCAGTGCCACTGCTACCAGTTGCAGAAGAGACGGAGTAACGACTCGGGCACAAGAGCTGGATTTAAACTTGGGTCATTTTTATTATAATAAATTTGCATAATTTATTAATTAAATTAGCATGAATTAGCATAAATTTGCATAAATCAACTTACTCAACTATGACCCGGAAACAGTGGACCTGCAGGGTCAAACAAACACTTCCGGGGCGGAAATGACGTAAAAGGTCAACATTCCTGGGCAACTATGGGCGTAATCGATGCTGGTCCAGGTGAGGGACCTCTCCCTCACCTGAGACCCTGCCATACACTCGCATGAGGGGGGTCCCGCCGGCTCACTCCTACCCTGGGACTTCAATAGCGGGACCCAAAGACAGGTTCCCCCCAAGTGCGCAGGTAGCACCCACCATGGGCTTGGAGAGAACCTGTCAATCATCCCCAAAGATGCCCAAGGGAGAACGCGCAGTTGCTGAAACCACCCAGATTTCCGCCCCTAACCTGCCTACCCAATGACCAGAGGTAAGCCAATTAACCTAATTAAATGCAAAACACCCCCTAACCGCACATCCATCTCCCCAGTGTGGAATGGGCGAAAAAACAGCCTGGCCTAATGGGCGAGGCTGCAAAAAATTCCCATTCGGCCCCCGAAGGCGACCCCTAGGCACACTGCAAAATAGGGAAGGGCGGGTGGGTGTCTGCTCAGGCAACCAGGTCCGGGCGAAAAGGCTGTCTTCCCGGCCTGCTGCCCCTTAAATAGGGCCAGCAGGCCCCGCCCGGACCCGACGTCATGCCCAGCCACGTGGGCAGGGCATTCTCGGCCGAAATCTCGCCTCGCGAGATTTCGGCCGAAAACAAGATGGCGGCCGCCATCTGAAGGGTCCGAGTCTGCCCGGCCCTTCAGCAACATCGCCGTGGGGCCGGTAAGTCAGCCGGCGTTATTGCAGAAGAGACGGAGTAACGACTCGGACACAAGAGCTGGATTTAAACTTGGGTCATTTTTATTATAATAAATTTGCATAATTTATTAATTAAATTAGCATGAATTAGCATAAATTTGCATAAATCAACATACTCAACTATGACCCGGAAACAGTGGACCTGCAGGGTCAAACAAACACTTCCAGGGCGGAAATGACGTAAAAGGTCAACATTCCTGGGCAACTATGGGCGTAATCGATGCTGGTCCAGGTGAGGGACCTCTCCCTCACCTGAGACCCTGCCATACACTCGCATGAGGGGGGTCCCGCCAGCTCACCCCTACCCTGGGACTTCAATAGCGGGACCCAAAGACAGGTTCCCCCCAAGTGCGCAGGTAGCACCCACCATGGGCTTGGAGAGAACCTGTCAATCATCCCCAAAGATGCCCAAGGGAGAACGCGCAGTTGCTGAAACCACCCAGATTTCCGCCCCTAACCTGCCACGGAGCGGGGGTCAGATCTCTATCTTGGCCCCCCGACTCCCCCCTCTATCTGCGCCAGCTCACGCAGAGACCTCTGCAGGTCCTGTAAGAAAATGGCGTTCCCCTGTTCTGACAGGTGAACGCCATCGGCCCGGTAAAGCCACGGCCGATCTACGGTGATGAGGGGATGGGCCACTACCACCCCACCTAATTCTTTGACAGTTTTTCCCACGGCCTTATTCACCCTACGTCTAACCCGGTGGATGGCCCTAAGGGAAATGGCGTCCCTCCAAACGATCCTTGGAAGGATCTCTGACCACACCACTTGCGTGGTGGGCCATACCGTGCGAAGCCGCCGCAGGTCTTCGCGCGCCTGGACGATCAACGGTAGACCGCCAAGCAGGCATAGGTCATTGCCACCGAGGTGCAAGACCAGCCATCTGGGTGCGGCTATGGGCTGCCGACCACCCAGTCCCATCTGGGCGCGACCCTGGGTAGCCGCCCGCCCAGCAGCGCCGGGTACCGCCCTGAGATGCTGCGTACCCAGCAACGTCGGTAGGAGTCCCTCCCACCGCATACCCCTCCGGCCCATCCAAACAACATTGACCCACCGTCCCAACGACAGCTGGGTCCCGATGGCGCTTCTGGCTGCGGAGCGGCCGGCCCAGAAGACCATGCTGTGGCCACACAGCAGCGCCGTCGGTTTCTGCCTGGACTGGGAACCTGGAAGAGGACACACACAGAGAGGTTACCTAGCCTAAACCCTGCCCAGAATCCTCAGCGGGCCTAACATAACCCAAATATGCCGCTGACCGCCAGCGGCCGATCTCCTGAATCCGTTGGGCCGGGAAACCAGAAAGTGCCGCGCTAGTGGCGGCGCCGATACGGAACGAATGCGTTCCATAGCCGGCGGGATCCATGCCTACCTGAGACATTGCCTTAGACACTATTGCCCAGAATTGATACCGGGTCAGGGGGGAGCCATCCTGGTGTAGAAAAAGGTACCCACGCCCTGACCCACGCAAAACACAAAATTGCTGCAAAGCAGCCACCGGGCAAACAGACTTATCGGTGGCTGCGCTGAGTTCAAGTCTAACCCCTCTGTGTAACTGATCTGTCTTGGAGTGTCTCACCAAAAGAGAGACACCCCCCTGTCTAAAAGTCAGATCAGCGAGCTGGAAGGCGCGGAGCGACACGTCAGACTGCGAGGAGGCCAGTGCCTCGCTGACCCTAAGGGCCCCAAAAAACATGACACAAGTCGCTGCCCTGAACAGCCGAGCCTCGTAAAGAGAGGCACACAGACTGCCAAATGTCTGATTAATCAGAGACAGCTGCTGAACCGTCAGGGCCCGGCGAGTGTCAGAAGGGAACCCCTGTCGCTCCCTCACCCAACCTTCCAGCATCCTCCGGATGCGAAAATCACCCGAAAAATCACCAAACCCCCCCGCCTTGGACAGAAAGGCGAGGCCGGCTAACCTAGCCCTGATAGTCCTCACTGAAAGGCCACGCCCCTTCAGCAGGACACAGAATTCAGCCAGGTGCTCAACCGGGGCAGGCCAGCAATGGGGGTAACCCCTACCCTGCCTGAAATCCCCAAACTCCTTACCTGCACGCTGATAAGCCCGCAGGGTGCTAGGAGCTACCGATAAGGCGATCGCCCTGGAGGCCTCGTCTCTCCAGCTCTCGAGAGCCCGCCCAGGCTCCACAGGTGGGCCGGAAACACCTCTGGCGACTCTCGGGCCCACGGGGCCAGGGTCCGAAACCTGGACAACTGACCACGGGACAAGGCGTCAGCCACCCCGTTATCAAGCCCTGGGACGTGCCTAGCCAAAAACAAGGCGTTCAGAGACAAGGACCTGTGCACAAAATGGCGGACAAGCCGCATTACCCTGTCGCTCCGTGAGGACAGAGCATTCACAACATGGACAACCGCTAGATTGTCACACCAAAAATGCACAGTCTTATCCCTGAACTGCTCTCCCCAGAGCTCTAAGGCCACTATTAAGGGGAAAAGCTCCAGAAAAGTTAAGTCCTTAACCAATGAACAGGCACTCCATTCCGGAGGCCATGCCGACCAGCACCACTGGTCACCTAAAACTACCCCAAAACCGCAAGTCCCTGCGGCGTCGGAACACAGCTGCAGCTCCGCTTCCAAAAGAAGCTCCTGCCGCCAGAAAGACAACCCGTTAAAACGTTCCAAAAACTCCCGCCACACGCAGAGGTCAGCCCTGACCCCTGCACATAAGCGGGTACGATGGTGGGGCAAACTTAGCCCCTTCATCGCATCATACAACCGGCGAGAGAAGGCCCTACCAGGCACCACTACCCGACAGGCAAAATTAAGAATCCCAGCCAACTCCTGGAGCTGCCGAAGAGTAACCTTCCTGCAGCCCAAGACCGCCTCAAGCTTGGACCTGATTTTAACCAACTTATCCAGGGGCAATCTGGAAGATTGCTCCACTGAATCCAATTCAATACCAAGGAAGGTAATCCTGGTGGCAGGGCCTTCGGTCTTCTCGGAGGCTAAAGGCACCCCCAATTGAGCACAAAGGGCTTCGAAGTCCCGCATCAAAGCAAAGCATTGCTCCGATTGCGCAGGCCCGGCCATCAAGAAATCATCAAGGTAATGAACGACGGAACCCAGGCCACTACGCCTCCTGAGCACCCACTCCAGGAAGGTACTAAAGCTCTCAAAAAGGGAGCAGGAAACAGAGCAGCCCATAGGCAATGCCCTATCCACGTAAAACCCACCTTCGAAATGGAAGCCCAGCAGCTCGAAGTCGCCCGGGTGAATGGGGAGGAGCCGAAATGCCGACTTAATGTCGCATTTACCCATAAGGGCTCCCACCCCACACTCCCTAACCATGGCCACGGCCGCATCAAAGGATGCGTACCGGACAGAACAAAGCTCGTCAGGAATGAAGTCATTCACTGACTCCCCTTTTGGAAAAGACAAATGGTGAATCAACCTAAATTCACCACTCGCCTTTTTGGGGACCACACCTAAGGGGGACACACGAAGATTCGGAAAGGGCGGCTCCGGGAAGGGCCCAAGGACCCTGCCCTCAGCCACCTCCTTTCGAATCTTAGCCCGTACAATGTCCTCATGTCCGACAACCGACCTGAGGTTGTCGGACATGAAGGCCCGCCTAACACCCACATAAGGGATCCTAAATCCCTCGGAGAAGCCCCTCAAGAGCAACTCGGCTCTCGGGCGAGGGTGGTAGTCGAACAACCAACCCTCGAGCACAGATACTCTAATTGGGCTGGGCCCCTTTTCCCCCAGCCGGTGGGGGAGGTTTTCCTGGACCCCCGCCCTTCTTCTCCGCCCCTTTCTTGGGGCGGGGACAGACTGAAGCTGCATGGGACCCCCCACAATTCCCGCAGGCATGCTTGTACTTACAAAAGGGACGAAAACACGCCCCTTTTGCAGCAAACTCATGACAAGCGGGCAAGGCCCCCTTGCCAGCCACACCAGGAGTCGCCTTGGCCGGTGAAGCCGCGCCAGGTTCCTCCTCCATGAAGTGCCCACTATCCGTACGCTCACAGCCTTCCTTTCCAGACATATGCGTGGCCCGGAACCACAGGTCCGGGACCACCATATCCCATGGCAAATTAGGCTCAACCGACATTCTCATACGGAAACCCTTATCATAATGGCGCCATATGGTGCCCTTATATTCGAAGTGGGCCCTGGCAATCAAGTCTATATACTTAAACATGGCAGAGGCCATAGCCGGCTGCCTTTGTATCACCACAGACCCATAAGTAAGAAAAGCATACAGCCAGGAGCTGAAGCATTTCGTTACCTTGGTCTTCTTCGTCTTCTCCCCCGGGACAATCTCTTTCTCCTGCTTGGGAACCTCTCGGTTCAAAAGCGAAAAAAGATCCACGTATTCACCCCGCCAAATAGCCTCCTTGACCGACGGGTGAAGGTGGCATCCTAGAGGGGTGGACGGCAGCCCGCACGGTATGGCCCCCGCTTTAATACAAGCGAAGGGGTCCCATACCGAGTTGGCCGCTACACCAAAAACTCCCGCCCCATGAGGGTAGGGGAAAACCGGGAGCGGGGGCATGACAGGAGGGGCCGGTGGGACCCACCCCCCAGCACCTGGCACCGCTGGTGTCCCCGCAGGACCCGTCCCAGACAACGGAGCAGCGCCGGCCGCCGACGGCCCCGGAGGGGGAACCGGCGGAGCCCACACCTGCCCGCAGGCGCCCGCGGGGGACCCCAAAAAGCTGGACCCACTCCCGACCCCCGCCGGGGGAAAACCCGGGGCGGGGGGAGGAAGAAAGGACAGAGATGTAGTTTGTGGTGCAGCCTCACCTGCCCCGTACGGGGTTGAAGACATCCACGGGGGGCCCAATGGTGCGGGGCCCGGGAAAGCCGCCATCGGCCCTGCCGGGGCCCGCCATCCAAACGGAGCCGTCTGCCCAGCCTGGGCCGCCGCCGGATCTCTCCCCAACGCCGCGGGCACTTGATCGCTGGACGCTCCGGGGACCGCACCGCTCCGCCACTGCTCGAGCTCGTCGAGCCTCTCCAGCACCCTAGCCCAAGACATGGCAGGAGAAAGATCAGGTTGAGGGGCAGGAGGCACCGAGACCACCCCCTCTTGCTCAGGGACCACCCCTGCAGTCCCCTCCCTACTGGCCCGAGCCCGGGCAGAAGGCCTAAGGGCCCTCCTGGGGCGCGCCGCCGGCGGAGCCATAGGGGCAGTGGCAGGCCTCTTCTTTGGAGCCATCCCAACTTTTCCCCCCAAGTATACAAAGAGCCACAAACAACTGAGGACCGAACCCCCTAACTGAGTGGCAGGCACAGGTCCCCCACCGCAGAGCCCTACCTAGGGCCCGGTACCAGAAAAGGGGGGAAGCCCTTGCTACCCCCTAGGCCCTTATGCAATTATTTTATTGTATGCTCCTCCCTTCAGGGCTATTGGCAAACCCCCCTGGACAGGTAGGCCCAAAGGCCTGCGATCCGGCCTTCCAACAAAACCCAACCGGGGGCCCAGACCAAACACCCCCCCACGCCCTCCTCCCAGCCGGGAGGAGGTTACCAGTCCCCCTCGGGCCCGAGGGGGATCGCTGACAACAGCTCGCAAGTGGAGAGGAGTAAGGCCTCAACGACGTTCAGCAGTACTTTTCGCCCCCTCGGCAGGCCACAAAATGGCGGCCGCGACACGAGGGGATCCCAAAATGGCGGCCGAGCAGCACCAAAGAAGTGTCTGCTCAGGCAACCAGGTCCGGGCGAAAAGGCTGTCTTCCCGGCCTGCTGCCCCTTAAATAGGGCCAGCAGGCCCCGCCCGGACCCGACGTCATGCCCAGCCACGTGGGCAGGGCATTCTCGGCCGAAATCTCGCCTTGCGAGATTTCGGCCAAAAACAAGATGGCGGCCGCCATCTGAAGGGTCCGAGTCTGCCCGGCCCTTCAGCAACATCGCCGTGGGGCCGGTAAGTCAGCCGGCGTTATTCTTTGAACCACCTGCGGATGCCGCTAGCAGTGTGCCCAGACCGAGTTTGAACTGGTAGCATTTTATCCCACCTGCATCCCACATTTCTTGCACAAATAGGACAAATTCACTCAGCACAGGCTTCTTTCTCTGAAGTTATAAACTGCAGATTCACTCACAAATGCTATATTACATTCCCATTTAGATTTAAAGCAGACCTGTGCAGCAGTGATCCTTGCCACTGAAGTCCCTGTTTTTTCTTCCTGTTTGTGCTGAGGATTGCAACCTCCACTTCAGTTTCTTTTTTTCTTTTCGTAAAAGGGAACTTGTAGGAATGGACTGATTTCAAAAGCTCCCTGCTGTTGTTTGAAAGAACAAAAGCACACAATCCTCAAGAAGCAAAACAAGGGGGGAAAAGACACTGCAAAGTCACTGCTTCTCATGCATCGAACAGTGGGGAGTTTTCTATGGGGAGCACTGGGTGCGAATACAGAAGACATTTGTTTTCTTTTCAGTGACATATTTTTCCTCTCTCTCAGTTATGTTGCTTTCCTTATTGAGCCAAATGCTGTTGCCATCTGTGGTCTCAATTTCATCCTGATCTTGAGATATTTTCATACACGTTTGTCACAACATGATATTTGCATTGGGTGGTTCTTTATTTCCTGAAACTAATATCACAAAACTCATCTGAGGATTAGCTCTGAGAATGGAGATTCATATAAGTCAGTCAAACTGGGGTGGGGTGGGGGCACACTACTGAAAATAACAATAAAATAAATATGGCATAGAACCATAAATGCTCCTTAGGGCTACAGGCAGTCCTTGACTTCGATCAATCAATTTAGTGACCATTCAAAATTATAATGGTGCTGAAAAAAGTGACTTAAGATTGTTTGATGATGATGAAGCTGGATTTGAATAAGAATTGACAGCACACAAACACGAAAGAAGAGAAATGACAATGGAGAAATCAGAGTAAAAGTGGTGAGAGGAATTACCTTGAATTTCTTTTTGTACAAACTCATTATATATTCTTTTACTGGCAAATTGGAAGATCTGTGGTTTTAAACTTGAAACATTATGAGTGTTAAAGACAGAGGAACTAAGAAGTGAAAGTGAGAGTCACACTTCCGAAAGAGAAGCCATTAAAGAAAGTGGATTGCAAATAACTCAGAGAGAAAGAAAAGAAATCTACAGAACTGGACTTGGGGATAAATTTGATATTATATATATGTAGATTGTTCTGAGTTCAGGTTTTGCCCCGAACTCAGAACAATCTATATACATATACCCGTGAAAATCTACGAAAATGAGTGATATACAGACTTACAGAGTTCACAAGGAGGCACAAACTCCCAAAAGAAATACATTTAAATTCACAAAAAGGACAACTAGGAAATATATACTTATAAAGGAAAAGAAATAATAGTTGTAAAGCAGACACCAAAAAGAGTATGGAATGTGAGAAGGCAATACCAATTTTTAACATCCCGGCTTATAAAATATAAAGAGCTATTAAATAGTTGGTACCAAAAGGTTTTTAATAACCTGGCAGGGGAGAAAAAAACCCAAAATAGACTCCTGAAAAGGCCCAGGAGTTCTATGAAAGATACTTTGCGATGGAAGATGAAGCAAGAAGTAAAGAAGAAAGTAATGAAGAACTGGAAAGTACAAATTGAGAGGAAGTTACAGAAGAAAGAGAGAAAGATGGGGGGGAAGAATGCAAGAGAAAAAGAAGATAAAACAAGAAGGAATAACAAGTAGAGTATTAAGAGAAACTGGAACTACAAGAAAATGATACAAATAGCAGTGGGAGAAGAAATCAAACTGATTTGCCCCCGGAGGCGGAGTAAAGACGCTGAGACATGGATTGTGGATTAATTAAGAGTCATTTATTAATTAACATATTTAAATAACTTTAAATAATTTTAAATACGTAAATTTGAATATTTAATTCAAAACCAACTAAGGACCTGCAGAGCCAAAACTAACGGGGCGGAAATTCCTACCATAAAATTCCTTGGCAACATTGGGCAATAACTCCTTGCTGAACCAGGTGAGGGTACCACCTTCACCTGGATCCTAGCCATGCCCCTTCATCGTGTGGGAGGAGTTCACCCTCCAATCCCCGTGGGACATTGGATCCGGTGATTCCCATGGACATCCTCTCTCCAATCCCCGACGTTGCTCGAACCTCTAGTTCCTGGAGAGAGGCGGTCCATCACCCTTTAAGGATGCCCGAAAGGAGCATGCACAGTTGCTTCTAATGCCCATTTCCGCCCCAAACCTGCTCACCCCAATGACCAAAGGGAGGCCTATTTAATATCTAAATGCGCCACACCCCCTAATCAATCCAATCCACACCTGTCAGTGTGGAATAGGCGAAAAAACGGCTGCCTCTAAAGGGGAGGCCGCAAAAAATTCCTACTCGGCCCCGAGGCGACCTCCTTAGGACACACTGGTGATAGCGGAGGGTGGGCGGGTGTTCGCTTTAAAAAACGAATGCCGGGTCAAAATACAGATCGCCCTTAAATAAGGGCGATCTGAAGACCCGCCTCAGCAAACCGGCAGCGTGCTCTCATTGGCGCGCTGCCAGAAGCTGAACTTCCGGGTCCCAAAGAACCCGGAAGTTTGCAGCTCGAAAGAGCTGATTCACCGTCACCCCCGCCCCTGAGGCAATTTCGGCTGACGGTTTAAAAACCGTTGGCTGGGCATTTGCCCCCGGAGGCGGAGTAAAGACGCTGAGACATGGATTGTGGATTAATTAAGAGTCATTTATTAATTAACATATTTAAATAACTTTAAATAAATTTAAATACGTAAATTTGAATATTTAATTCAAAACCAACTAAGGACCTGCAGAGCCAAAACTAACGGGGCGGAAATTCCTACCATAAAATTCCTTGGCAACATTGGGCAATAACTCCTTGCAGAACCAGGTGAAGGTACCACCTTCACCTGGATCCTAGCCATGCCCCTTCATCGTGTGGGAGGAGTTCACCCTCCAATCCCCGTGGGACATTGGATCCGGTGATTCCCATGGACATCCTCTCTCCAATCCCCGACGTTGCTCGAACCTCTAGTTCCTGGAGAGAGGCGGTCCATCACCCTTTAAGGATGCCCGAAAGGAGCATGCGCAGTTGCTTCTAATTGCCCATTTCCGCCCCAAACCTGCCACAGAGGGGGGGGTCAGATCTCAATCTTGGCCCCCCGACCCCCACCCAGCCTCCTAAACCAATTCCTGGAGGCACCTCTGCAGGTCCGACAGGAAAATGGCGTTCCCCTCCTCTGATAGGTGAACGCTGTCGGCTCGGTAGAGCCAGGGGGTTCCAAATTTTATAAGGGGATGCTTCACTACACACACCCCTAACTCCCTAACCACCTTCCCAATGGCCTTGTTAACGGCTTTGGGTGAAATAGCATCCCACCAGATGAGTCTGGGTAGAATCACAGACCACACTATACGTGTGCCTGGATACGCAGCTGCGATGGCCTGCAGGTCTTCGCGAGCCTGGATGCTCACAGACAAGCCACTCAAAACACCGAGATCGTTGCCCCCGAGTTGGATCACCAGCAACTCAGGGGCTCCCTCGGATCGACACCACTCAAAAAACAGGGGGCGAAGCCCCTCCCAGCGCATTCCCCTGGGGCCCATCCATACGATGTCCATCTTCGAGCCCAGGGAAAGCTGCGATCCGACAGGAGACCTTGAAGCAAAACAGCTGGCCCAAAACACGAAACTGAGGCCCATAAGCCAAACTGCGGGCCGGGAACCAGCAACAGCTGAAACAACAAACAGAAGATTAAAACGGCCAAAACCAGGTCCCTATCGGGGGGGCCTGACGTATGAATGAAAGGCCGCAGACCTCCAATGTCCGATGGCCATAATGTGGCGATCCGCGAAACCAGCAGTGGCGGCTGCAGTAGCCGCGCCTATACGAAACGAATGTCTGCCGAACCTGGAGGGGTCCGCGCCCACTTGCTCTAGGCTCGAGTTGTAACAGCCCAGAACTGGTACTTAGTCAAAGGGGCCCCATTACAGTGACAAAAGAAAAATCCTGGGGTTTCCCCATGACAAGTGCGAAAGGCGGCCAAAGCCGCCACAGGGCAAATGGCACCAGCCGTTGTTGGTGCTAAAGCAATCTCCACACCGCGTCAGCTGGTCCGTCTTGGACCATCGCAGGCGTATGGAGACCCCACTAGGTCGTAGCTGCACGTCGCTCCGCTGGAGCGCGCGCATGCTAGTGTCCCGAACAGAATTGGCCAGAACCTTGCTCACCTGAAAAGCCCCAAAAAAGAGTGTAGTCGCTGTCGCGTGGAAAAGGCCGGCTTCATAATACACAGCCTAAACCACGTGTGGCTTAAGGCCGACAGCTGTGATATGGATAAGGGCTGCCGGGCATCGGCCGCTGGTGGCGGCCGTTCCCGGGACCACCCTTCTAACATTCTCCTAACCCGAAAGTCACTACACTTGTTAGGGAACCCTTGAGTTTTGGCGATGAATGCCAGACCTGCCAACTTGCCCAAAGTTCAACCACCACCACTAAGGAAAAAAATTCAAGAAATGTGAGACCCCACCAATGCCGGCCACCGCCCACTCGGCCGACCAAGCTGAATGGCACCACTTTCCTCCTAGCATGCCCCTGAAGCCAAGGGAACCCGAGGCGTCAGAGTGTAATTGCAAGTCTTCTTGGAGAAGCAAATCTTGCCGCCAAAAAGAAATCCCATTAAAGCGGGCCAGGAAAGTCTGCCATACCTGCAAGTCTTCTCTGGCCCCAAGGCTGAGCCGCACATGGTGATGGGGCGAGCTCAGACCCTGCATGGAAGAATACAGTCTGTGTAAAAACGCTCTACCGGGAGCAATTACCCGGCATGCAAAGTTAAGCAGCCCTGTAAGCTCCTGGAGTTGTTTGAGGGTCACCTTCTTAAGGCTGGACACCTCCTCCAGCTTGAGCTGACCTTTTTTTTAATCTTAATCCTAACTAAATCCTCATTACCCTGGAGTGACCTTAAATTCTTTGACATAAAAGCCTTACGGGGACCCTGATATGGAATCCTAAAGCCTTCGCTAAAGCCCTGCAGGATAGCAGCCGCCCTCTCGGGCGGGCGATATCCTCGCAAGAGTTCAGCCAAGCGCTCAAGCCTGACCGGACTGGGGCCCTTACGTCGCAGGAACGGCGGTTTCGTTTTTGTCCCCGCTGTTCCTGTTCCTACTGGGACGCGGGCACGTGTGGGTGGCGTGGGAACCCCCGCACTTACCGCAAGCGTGTCAAAACTTACAGGAGGAGCGAGCGCAAGAACCCTTGGCGCTGTACTCAAAACAGAGCTGGGCGGGTCGAACACCCTGCCCCACCGCATTGCGGGGTGCTGCTGGCTCCTCCTCCATCAAATGACCACTATCGGTCCTTTGACCCGACCCGCTCTTACGGGTCGCCTGAAACCATAGATCGGGCACCTCCCGATCCCAGGGCAAAGAAGGGTCATACGCCACCCTCATCCGGAATGCCTCGTCGTAGTTCTGCCAGGCATCTCCCGTGACCTCAAAGTACGCCATGGCGATGAGGTCTATGCAGTTAAGGAGTGCCATGGCCCTGCCCTGCTGTGCAGTCGCACCCCAAACCTGGGAGCATGCCATGGGCGTGCTGGACCCCAAAGGAGGGCCCAGGCCGGCTGGTCCTGCCGGGGGGTTAAGGTGGGTAACCCCTGTACAACCGGTGTGGGTGCAGTGTAAAAAGACTCACCCCTACCATCCAATGGGGCCCCGAGGGTCTCGGCCGCAGAACTGGCATCCCGTGCCACAGGAGTGCTCTGGTCCAGAGCTTCTTGCATATCCCCAGTGACAGGAGGGGCTCCCAACGCCGCTGAGGGCCCGGATCCACTGTGTGTCCCGAAGGCGGCTTCCCAGCGGGCGTCCATGCGGTCCAGGTGATCTAATAAAACAGAAAAGGATTGAGCTGAGACAACAGGCTCCGAGCCCTGAGGGGCCCTGGGGACAGGAGGGGTTTGCACCTGGGGGGTAGGACCTCTCGCCCCTGCCTCCCTAGTCCTCAAAGAGGGGACCCTCGCCCTCCGAGGGTGAGGGCCCTGGGGGGCCTGAGGAGCTGAACGCTTCTTGGGGCCCATGCCAAGCAAACCCTCAACCCAAGCCAAACTAAAATAGTAGGCCTAATAAGGCCTACTCGTCCCCAGCCACCCGGATGGGAGGTCCTGAGGTTGAAACCCGGGCAGACCCACTGCAGGGAAGCCCTAAAACCCACCACCCAGGTGTGGGCACACAACCGGGGCCCTTAAGACTGTAGGGACCACTAGGTCACACCACCTGATCCCCCGCCCTGTAAAAGGCCCACTGGCAGCCGATGCCAAACCCCTATGGCCTTAAATAAGACAGGGGGGGTTATCTACCCTGGAAACCCTTACCCGCTCCCCTACTGAGAAGCCCCTGGGGGGGAAAGAGGAGGGGTGGGGTATCGGGGGGGAGGTCAGAAGTGGGGGGGGCGGTTAGCTTTCCCCCCAAGAGGGGGGAGGGGACCTGCCTCTGAATCCTATCACCCAGGCACCTACACCTTCACCTCCCAATAAAATTCCCAGGACGTAAATAAAATCTAACCACAGAATCAGAGGCCAAAGGCCCCTGATTCGATACTGCCTCCGGGTGAGGCCTGCCGGGCCCCGCCGCAAGCTACCCCCCCCCCCGGAGAGTAGGCTGCCCTACTCTCCGTCGGAGAAATAACAGAAAAAGAGTCAGAGGCCCGCAAGCCCCTGACTCAGCAAGCCTGACGGGGCCTCGATAGACCCCGTTCCACCGCCGAAAGAGCGAACCGCCGCCGCCGGTCGCTCTCGCTGCCTGGAACAGCCTGCTCTCAGAAGCAGCCTGTTCGCTTTAAAAACAAATGCCGGGTCAAAATACAGATCGCCCTTAAAGAGGGCGATCTGAAGACCCGCCTCAGCAAACCGGCAGCGCGCTCTCATTGGCGCGCTGCCAGAAGCCGAACTTCCGGGTCCCAAAGAACCCGGAAGTTCGCAGCTCGAAAGAGCTGATTCACCATCGCCCCCGCCCCTGAGACAATTTGGGCCGACGGTTTAAAAACCGTTGGCCGGGCATTTCTATTAATATCAATGGAAATAAGAGAAACAAAATCTTTATAAAATAAAGAAAATATGATATAGAAGTAATATTATTATAAGAAGTCCATATTAAAAAGGAACAAAGCAAGCAGCAGCAGCAACAGAGTTGGAAGGGACATTGGAGGTCTTCTAGTCCAACTCCCTGCTTAGGCAGGAAACCCCACACTACTTCAGACAGATGGTTATCCAACATCTGCTTACAATCTTCCAGTGCTGTGGCATTCACAACTTCTGGAGGCATGCTGTTCCACTGATCAACCGTTCTGACTGTCAGGAAATTTCTCTTAGTTCTAAGTTACTTCTCTTCTTGTTTAGTTTCCATCTATTGCTTCTTGTTTTACTCTCATGTGCTTTGAAGAATAGGTTGACTCCATCTTCTTTGTGGCAACCCCTGAGATATTGGAACACTGCTAAGGACCAATATAACTCCAAGTAAATCAAACTTCTGTGAAATCAAACTGCCCACTCAGGAAGCAACACTGATTGACAATCAATTTCACATACTGTTGTGCACATTCAACTTTGTACAGAACAAAGTATTCAATGACAATGTTTCATTCGTTCAGATCCAGGATGTGTTATTTGAGTGTCCCCTTTATTTTTTTGAGCAGTATATATATAAAATTGTAACAAAATGGAAAAGATTTATGTGTAAATAAATGTATATAGAAATTGAAGAGAGAATATGTATTAAAGAAATCCGGAAAAGAAATATATGAAATAGGATAAAAAATAGACCAGAAAATTGACACATATAGAAGAAATGGGTATGGAGACTATTTATAAATCTATCAAAAATATTTAAAATATAAATATATAAATTTTTTGTGGACTGATCTTGTGCTATAACCAAAATAGGAACTATGATTCCTAACAATGTATGTATGTGCATTATGTAATATTTTGTGTATATAATTAAGAAAGAAAATAAAAGAAAGAAACCCCCTGTTTTTCACACATAAGTCTGTTGCAGTATCCCAGGGTCAAGTGATCCTTGTCAACTGACTCATAGTAATGACTGTGTGTCCTGGGGGTGGGGGTGTCCTGTGATCATTTTTTGCCAACTTCTGACAAGAAAAGTCAATGGGGAAGCCAGATTCACTTAACAACCGCATTACTAACTTAATAACTGTAGTGATACACTTAACAACTGTACAAGAAAAGTTGCAAAATGGGACAAAATTCACTTTACAAATGTTTAACTTAATAACATAAATTTTGGACTCTGTTGTGCTCATAAGTCAAGGACTACCTGTAATTGCTCTTGCTGACCCTTACAACAGAAAGGTTTCTCAGTCCATTTCTGAAATGATTTATGAAATACTTGAATGGAGAGCTTTAACTTTGACATATGAGGGGTTAAAGAATTAAACATTTTTGCAAAAAATATTGTGGGGGTATTGCTTAACTTTGAATAGGTTTCGCTAGGATCTCTCCGTTTCTGGATCGTGATGCATTCATATGTTTTTAATTGCTTTCTCCATTGTTTGCATTCTGCATTAATTTGAAGCTCTTTAAAAACATCTATTCAAAATGCACGCTTAAATATATATTTAAATATGCATTTGTTTTCTTGAGAGAACTAAGTGTATTTTGGTAAGCTGAAACGACCAGGCTTTGTAACAATGTTCAGAGAAATGTGAAGGAGAACTAAGCTCTGACCTTCAAATTAGTTTGAGAGATACAGATGAAAACACGACATAATTTGAATTTGAAAAGGCAGAACTCCTCAAACATTGTTCGGTTCCATGAGTAAATTCAATATACATTGAACTGGTTTGGGGCAGCATATAATTTTTACTAACAGAAACATAGGGGGCCATCTAACACAAAAGCTATTAGCTTAGAAAGCTGTAGTATATAAATATATTCAAGCAAGAACCTAGATTTTTAAATCTAACCCCTGTCAATAACTGCCCTATAAGTTTTGTCTCAATATTAATTGATATCTCAGGGATGGGCAAAAGCTGATCTGTAGCCAGTTTCATTCACCATCTGTGTCATTTCTGGAGTATGATTTGAAACCCCCCCCCCCCCCAAAAAAAAAACAGGACTAACATTCCATTATCTACCAGGGTTAAAACCTAAGGGCCTAAAGAGTTTGATTTTCAGGTATTGATTTGTTTATTTACTGGGTTTATATGACTCTTCAGACCTCACTGAATCTAAGTGCCAAGTTTGCAAAATTGTTGAAACTATTACAGAAAGGTAAAATGCCAAAATTGATTTTTTTAAAAAGAGCGGCAAGATTTTGAGATGTCCAATGTTTTGTTTAATTTTGCTTCTAATGAGCTGTAAGTTATTTTGGGCATTTCGAGACAATAAAAAGATGGCTCTTATCTTGCAGAATATTTATAACATATTTCAGGAAATAAGTATGTTTTCTTTTGCTTTGGAATGGGAAAGTAGTGGCAAAGTAGAACTCTTTTTTATTGCAATGTTGCTGATTGTCAAGTTTTAAGAGAAGTAGAATAGAAAAATGGATTTGTTGTTTTCATTAAAAGGAACCATTAACATGCTATTAGCCTATTAAGACAAATTGCCAAATTTGCTTTCACATTTGTTGTTTCAATAAGGATGTGAAACAGAGAAACACTTGTTAAATGAAAAAATGAAATTAATAATCTTAAGATTGTTCCACTTATGTCTGATAGTGATCTGGTCCAAGGAAAATTCTGAATTCATAATAAACTATTGATCCCTGAATTTAATGCTACTTCTTCTTTCTCTCTGCACAATTATTTTCCCAAGGGATTCAAGTTTTTTTTCTGTTGCAGCTGACACATCGCTTCCCATTTGTAGACCCCTGTGACCCTTGATTGACAACTAAGAGATAGATCAGGGGTGGGCAATTAATTTTGCCATGGGGCCGCATGAGAAATTAGGATGGTTTTAGAGGGCCGGGTTAATATAATTAACTCAGTTCTACCCAATACTGTATATTATTGGGTAGAACTGAGTTAATAATATCATAATTATAAATTATAATTATATATTATGTTATATTATATTTATTATATTATATTTATTATATTATAATTATAAATTAATTGCCCACCCCTTGCTTCCTTGTTCCCTCCATTTTTCCTTCCTTCCTACCTCCTCCAGATGGAGAGAAGCTTCTGTCTCTCTGATTTTCTCTGCCTTTTATTTCTGCTTTTGGGCAGTTCTTTACTTCTCTTTCAAAATATTCCTTTCAGGTGCCTCTCTTCAACTGACCTGCATTGTCAGTTGAGAAAACATAGTGGAGGCTTTTCCTGAAAGTAGCTTTGGATTCCTTTTCTTCCTCCTCCTCCTCCCTTTTTTCCTCCTGAGAGATGGGGGGGGGGGGGGTTGCTTTAAATTTCTTGGAAAGGCCAATGAAACCAAAGAACAATTAAAAATGAGCATTTATTGGACTTTTGCAAAAGGGCATAGAAAGAGAATTTCTCCTTCCTTCCTCCCCCCTCCATTTCTTCTTCCTTCCTCCCTTCATTTCTCCTTCCTTCCTTCCTTCCTCCATTTCTCCTTCCTTCCTTCTTTCCTCCCTCCATTTCTCCTTCCTTCCTTCCTTCTTTCCTCCCTCCATTTCTCCTTCCTTCCTTCCTACATTTCTCCTTCCTTCCTTTCTCCTTCCTTCCTCCCTTCCAACCTCTGTGGGCTGCTCACAGACAGCGGGTGGGCCGCATCCGGCCCCAGGCCGCCCTTTGGCCAGATCTGAGCTAGATCTTGATAGAAGATTTTCAACTGAAGTAAGGTAGGAAGTTGAGCCATCTCTTCCACTTACATCAGTAATAATGTTGCTCAAATCTAGTTTGTTATGTTATTGTTTTAGTAATGCCTTTGCTTTTGGTCTGCCCTGCATTTTAAAAGGTTTTTTTTAAAAAAAGAAAATAATAATGAAATTTTTCTTTCCGACTTTTCCATCTGTCCAAAATTAGTCTCATTTACCAAGGAATGCTTGCCTGATACAAGCAGATTCTGATTTTTGTTTCTTTTCAGTGCAATATATATTTAATTGTCATATCTATAATAATATGGGTGTAGAAAGGGAAACATAAGACCAAATTTTTTTTAAAAAGTCAATGTTAATTTATACAAATGTTCAGGTGTGGGACCTTAGTCAAAAAAAAAGTACTTAGGATTAAATATTGCCATTTTCCTAAAGCAAGATGGTGACAGATCCAAAAGAAAGCTGAGATGTTTTGCATTAAAATTTGGGGCCTGTCAATATGAGAAAATGTGAAGAATATCACCATGAGGAAAAAGAAAGTCGATAATAGTTTGAAAAATAAAAAAACAACAACCCACAATTGATTTAATTTATATGCTGCCCATCTTGTTCAAAAACAGAGACTCTGGGCAGCTTAATCTAAGAAAAATTAAAAAGGGAACTTGTGAATCTTTTTTCAAATGAGGGAATGTCTAGGTGCTTGATCAAATATGCCCTGAAGCTGACCCTATTCTCTTTCCTCAGGCTTAATGCATTTCCCTGACCTTTTTCATCATCTCCTTTTCCTTCATCTTTGTTTTTGAGGATATTAAAGCAGAATCTCTGAACTGAACTTGAATTCTGGTGACCGCAGGGACATGTTCATGTCTTTTTTTCCGTAGGGCATGACCTTAGGTCTATCAAAGCCATGATTAGCATCCAGAACTTAGAAAAACGTACATGAAATGTGAAATATGGAACTCTTCAGATTCAAAGAACCCAGGTGTTTCTTTAGGATTCTTTCATCACATAAGTTTGGATATGGAACAGAAACGTAATGCCCTTTACACTTATACAGAACTAGGTTCAGTTGAAGTGGATATTAGACAGCCTGAGAAATGGTGATCAGTGCAATATGTAGGTCAGCTCTAAAGACATTGGCATCCTCTGCCCTAAGATGGAGAAGGCAATATTTCTGTGTTCATATCACCCATTGTTTAGACCAGTGATGGTGAACCTTTTTCTCCTCAGGTGCCAAAAGAGCATGGGCATGTGTTATCGCAAAAGCATGAGTGCCAACACCTATAATTCATTGCCTGGGTAGGGGCGAAAACAGCTTCCCCCACCACTCTGGAGGCCAGAAACAGCCTGTTTCCCAATTTCTGGTGGGCCCAGTAGGATCATGTTTTGCCTTCCTCATGCTCCAGACTTCCTTTGAGCTGGGGGGGGGGGGTTAGAAACATCCTCTCCGCCCCCTGGAGGATCTTTGGAAGCCAAAAATGCCCTCCCAGAGTCTTTGTGCGAGCCAAAAATCAGCTGCCCAGCACACACATGCATGTTGGAGCTGAACAGCTTGTGTGCCAGCAAGTATGGCTCCACGTGCCACCTATGGCACCCATGCTATAGGTTCGCCATCACTGGTTTAGAATTATTATTATTTGTTTTGCATTTGAAGGCTGCAGGGGCATAGTGGAATCATTAGTTTGTTTTTTGTTTTGAGAGAGTGACATAATTTAAAAAACGAATAGATGAGTGAAGTCCACCGGAGACAAAAGGTACACAATGAGCCTTAATTTTAACAGGAGGGGAACACTTGTTTGATTCATATATTGCTATACCTTTTAGCATTTGAGTTGTTATTCATGACACTTTCTTTTCCATATGATCTACAACAGATTATTTTTCTTTTAACAATCCTGTAATCCCTTCCATCAGGCTAAAGTTGTTCTGCTTTGTCCTACTCAGATTGGAACAAAGGGAGAATCCATGCACAGAGATTTCAAATCAAACACTTTTATATTTAAAACAGGATTTATACAAGCAAGGTCTGGTGTTTCAGTCCATGTTGGCAGCTTTCCCAGTTAAATTGGTTAAGAGATAAGGAACGGGCTGCAGCCGAGAATCAAAGCTAATCAAAACATTCCTCAGTGAGATAATGTCCTTCGATCACACACTCACAGATCTCCAGGTTTTCCTCAGACGGCTGCATCTCTGTTCAATGGATTTAAAAGCATAATAGCAGTTTGCCAGCGAAGCATTTCTGGAACCCCAAGCCTAGGACATCCACTATTACAAACGTTGGAACTCCACACTCCTTTACCCAGAAACCCTCACTTATATTCTGCCTGGGTATTGTCAACTGTTTCCTGGAGATCTACTGTCTAGACCAGGGGTCCCCAAACCTTTTACACAGGGGGCCAGTTCACTGTCCCTCGGACTGTTGGAGGACCAGACTATTAAAAAAAACTATGAATAAATCCCTATGCACACTGCACATACCTTATTTTAAAGTAAAAAACAAAATGGGAATGTACTATTTAGAGTTTCTTTCATAGACTCACCTTCTGGAACTTTTCCCATAAAGATATTCCTGCCTGCTTCATAACCTTCTGACCTGGCATCTAATAGGGGCTCCTGATCTCCCATGTCTCCCCCCTCCTCTGACTCAGACATTACCATCATTGGGGTTTCTACAGTCTCTGGAAGTTCCTCAGGTTTCTCGGGTTCCAATTCTCCCTCACTCTCACTCTCTGTCTCAGCTTTCAAGAACACTGGCCTAGGATACCCAGATGGACCAGGTTCATCCTCCTCAGAATCTGTGGCTAACTGAGCTGGTTGTGAACTACTCACAACAGAAGTCAGGGCAACTGAATAGAGCTTGAGTGTTTACTGGCTGTAAGCTTCCTGACACCTATCTGACCTACAACAATAAACATATGAAATTGGGTGAGTGATTCCAAACCAGGCCCAGTGTCATCATGTGTTTCCATAGCTGAGGCTGCCCTTATACTACAGTTTTCCTTATCCTAATTCAACAGTAATGCTGTAATGCTATTAAGGATATCTGGCCCATGGAATAAATGATTCAGAGAGCATGTGAGATGGAAATTTTGGGTCAAAAGCTAAACAAACAAGGCATGTGGTATCATCAACAGATCTATTTCTTTTAATCAAAAAGGGTGCAATTTAGTTAATTAAAGTGCTTAGAAGAATCTAAATTAACAAATCATTTGACCAGACTATACACACAAAAGTATCTCTTTTGAACATGATAAAACTGAAGCATTTGTAGAACGTGGTTACTCAATCTTGATTGTAGAATTTGGTTACCCCATTCATTAATAATGAATATTCTATTAAGCAATTGTAATAGATCAGCAACCAATTTAGTCAAGATCATTTTATTTGTGAACTGTTCTTTAATTAAAGGAACTTCCTGAACATGCCTAGAAATATACACCGATTGTCTCTTTATCATTTGTTAGATTGTTAGATTAACAATCACCAGAAAACATTATACATATTTTATGTGTTGTCTATAGTCACCCATTCATAATTCATAATACATTACTAAAGCATTTATTGATATCTTGCTTTTGTCTGCTACACCTGCATATTAGAAATACAATACAATAACTTCCTTCAGATGTATCACTGTCTCTTGTGAAGACATGTTCAGTGTTAATATATTTTTCCAACAGTTCTGATATAACAATGTCCATCATGTTTTCTCTGAGATTGATGAAAGCCTCTCTGTTTACTCTATTCATCCTGGATGACAGGTTTCAGGAAAAATGGCAAAACATTTATCGGAAATGTTTCAGACAGTGAGATGCTCAGTTGCACATAAGACAAAAATTATTGGAAGGCTGATTTTAATTAGAGGCTACTTGTTCAAAGGAAAGTCCACCTCAGATCTATAGGAAGACTATAGAACCTCCAATTGAACATGATATTTCACACCAGTAGAACTATCCCATTTCCTTCTAAGAGGTAGCTAGGATTCATGCTGGATAACTGGGCTATTTAGCAATAGCAATAGCACTTCAACATATATACACCTTGATTTACAGCCCTCTCTGTGTGGTTTACAGAGTCATCATATTGCCACACAATCTGGGTCCTCATTTTATCAACCTCGATAGGATGGAAGGTTGAGTCAACCTTAAGCCAGTCAGGATTGAACTGCAGTCAGCAGAGTTAACCTGCCCAACCAACTAGGACTCTGAAAGGCAAACAATGCAACCAGTATATATAATTAGAACCATAATATGAAGTCCAAATAAATTAAACAAGGACAAATTCGGGTCAAACATCAGTTGAAATTCCAGTTTTACATCTCCTCTTAAATATAAGGAGGGTTGATGCTATCCTCAAGTGGCTTTTTATTTGGGAACCACTGAAATCAAATAAATCAGTGCAATGATCTAAATATTGCGTAATCAAACACAGTTCATTTTATTTATTTATTTATTTGTTCATCCATCCATCCATCCGTTTGTTTGTTTGTTTGTTTGTTTGTTTGTTTGTTTATTTATTTATTTATTCAATTTATATAAAATGTGTCCATCTCACATCCGTGACTCTGGGTGATTTTAAACATAAATACCGAATAAAAAAACAAAAACAAACCAATCCAAAAATAAAATAGCTATGCAAATTAGGGGTGAGCTCTGGCTTACCTCACTGCCAGTTTGCTTTCTCATGCACCACGCAGGTGTGTGTGTGCATGCGTGCGCAGTGCTGAAAACCCATAGGCACTGCCATCTTGTTTTTTGCTTCTGCACATCCGCAGAAGCAAAAAACAAGATGGCAGTGCCTATGGTGCCACAGAAAGAGCCAGTTCAGGGATTTATTACTATTTTTAAAATATACAATACAGGAGGAGAGTACAATGATCTGAAAAAGTATGATAAAACAATATGATAAAACCATGTCTTTAGGCTTTTCTGGAAGGTCATCAAGGTCTGGGTCAACCCAACTCAGCTAGGGAAGAATGGGAAATCTCCTCTTGTTTTGTCACAAAATGTTTCCTTTTGCCCTTTAATAAGCAATCTTTACAAGCCTGTTCTTTCACACGTGAAAGAACTCTTGACTTGCAACAGTTCATTTAACGACTGTTTGCAGTTACAACACCCCTGTAACTTATGACCATTTTTCACACTTACGGACATTGCAGCATCCCTGTGGTCAGTGATGAAAATCCAGGCCCTTGGCAACTGACTCCTATTTATGATGGGGAAAGTGTCCTGGAATATTATGAGCATCTATTGTGACGATATGAGATGTAAAGTCCATGGGGAAGCATGATAAACATGTTACTAGTTTACCAAGTGCAGGGATTCTCTGAACAGCTATGGCAAGAAAAGTTGTAAAAGAGAGCAAAGTTCAGGTTTTTATGAAAAGTTGTATTTTCCTCAGAGAAGGACCAGTGTTCTGTGTAAGCTACGCAGGAACGCTAACTGCAAGATAGTAGCATCACAAGTTCAATTGTCATTAACTCTTTCTCTGATAATCTTATGCTGGCATAGTTAAAGGAGCCCCTCAAAGAATGGAAGCAATGAAATAACATGTGTCCTGTTCAGCCGAAGACTGAGTCAAAAGAGGGGGAATATGGGCAGAGGAGGAACATATATTAATTGTCAGACTCAGTTTTCATTGGCTGAAGGGACAGTATCATCCCACTCTTGGAGGTTAGCTCCACTCACTATGGAGAAAGAAGTTAATTTTTAATGCTGTATAGAATTTTGAATTTTGCCATCCTTGACACAAACTGTTTCAACTCCTACCCTCAAAATGTCGCTACAGAACACTGCACACCAAGACAGCTAGACACAAGAACAGTTGTTTCCTGAACACCATCCCTCTACTAAAAAAATAATTCCCTCAACACTGTCAGATTTTTTACTAAATCTGCACTTCTCTTTCTACTAGTTCTTCTCATCATTGCTATCATCCTTTTCCTCCCACTTAGGACTGTATGAATGTAACTTGTTGCTTGTATCCTAAGATTTTTATTAATATTGATTGTTTCTTCATTGTTTATTTGACCCCTATGATTCTTGACAAATGTATCTTTTTCTTTTATATACGCTGAGAGCATATGCACCAAGACAAATTCCTTGTGTGTCCAATCACACTTGGCCAATAAAATTCTATTCTGTTCTGTCCTGTTCTGTCCTGTTCTGTCCTGTTCTGTCCTGTTCTGTCCTGTTCTGTCCTGTTCTGTTCTGTTCTGTTCTGTTCTATTCTAAATACTGTGTCTGAGCCAGAGAAGGGTGGCTATCAGTGCGGTAGGCAGTTGCGTACTGATAGCGGCCACCAGATTGCGCAATTTGCATGTGACCACTCTGGTACCAGTCCTTTGGGTGCCGTCATTTTTTTCTTTAATTTTTCATATTTTTTTGCTTCATGCACATGTGCAGAAGCAAAATCTCATGGGTGATGTATGCATGCAAAGGATTTTGACAAAATCTCTTGTGCAAGTCCCCTCACGAGATTTTAGTGTGATTTTGCTTCTTGCACATGCATGGAAGAAAAATCACGCTGTGGATGCATGCATGCATGCAAGATGACCCAAGCTGCACATGCAATGCACCAGTAGTGGCCAGTAATAGCAATCCACCCCTGATCTGAGTATATGCCTAGGTTTTGTGTGTGTGTGTGTGTGTGTGTGTGTGTATGTGCATGTTCTGAATTAATCTTGCTCTCCTAAACAGTGTTAGCTGTTCTACGGTTCTACAGAAAATTCCTGAGAATGATGACTTTAAAGAATGTTGTTTCTTCAGGGACAGTTTTCTCAACTTCCAACAGTCTTACCGTCTAGATTAATGCAATTGGAATGGAGACCCTCCCGCCCTTTGCTACTCAAACACCCTCCTCCTCCTAATGGAATTCAGAAGCCTAAACAACTTGCTCACAGAGCAACCTGGAAGATTAACGATATGTCGTCTTTTTCCTATTGCACCAAATTTCTCTCTCTCTCTCTTTTCCTCTTTCTCTCTCTTTCCCTCTCACCTTTTTAGATAGTGCACTCCAGATTGATTTGTGGCCTTTGCCCAACTCCCTACATCTTGAATTTTCTTTTATGAGTCTGGTTTTTATGAGCCTCTGCAAGTTCAAACTGCATTGCTGTTAACTTTTCCTTTGAAGCCAGTAAGAATCAAAAATGGTTGTAAGGGTTGAATAGGAAATTGGTGGAGTTTGTGGAATGATGAGAAGGAAACTCTGAGCAGCTCTTTGTTTTTGCAAAAGCCCAACAAAAATGAAAGAAAGCAACTGTGGCACATTGGCTGTGATGGGAGCTTTGCAAGAATTCTCTCTCTGAGTTATGGACAGGAGGAGAACATTGCAGCCTTAGAATCTTCATCTACCATGAAAATGCAAATATGCAGATGAGACAGGGACGTCTTTGGAGAACACGGATCATGACACAAGTGAACTCTGTCGTGTGGTGTAACTTTTTTCTCATTCAAAATTTTATTAATATATTTATTAATAATATCATTATATAGGACTGTTATTACTATAAATTTGTAAATTGACTCAGACAATACACTGCTTATTAAGCATGTGTATACGTTAAAGAAAATGTATAAATAAAAAAACCTAATAAAATTTTATTAATATAAAATACAAAAATGCAAAAGAACATAATAGGAAAACCAGGGAAGAAAAAGGGAAGGAAAATGTGTAGGGCAAAGGGAAAATAAACAAAGAAAAAGAGCTGACTTCTAATTCCTTTTGATGCAGTAGAATAAGATAATAGCATTCAAACTTCAACTTTTTACTTTTATATAATAATCCAAACTAGCCATCTAAACCTAAAATCAAAGTTTCAATTTTTTTTCCACCTCAAGCACAAAGTCCAAAAGTTGTTTCCAAGTAGAAACAAAATTAATGGTGTTTTTTAATCTATTTTATTTATTTATCTATCTATCTATCTATCTATCTATCTATCTATCTATCTATCTATCTATCTATCTATTTATTTATTTATCCAATACACAATACATATTGAAGAGAAAAGACATGTAGTAATATATATAAAGAAAAGGATAGAAGAAAAGATATAAAAATAGAGGAGAAGATATATGAAAGGAAGAAAAGATATATGAGATAAAGGAGAGACAGTTGGACAGGGGACGAAAGGCACGCTGGTGCGCTTATGTACGCCAGAGCAGTCAATTTAACCATCCCTATTAACTCCATCAACTTTTGTAGCTACCCATTTTTGTGCATAGAATAATCTTGCTGCCTTCCACTTATATAACATCAGTCTCTTTTCCCATTAAATCTCACAAAAAAGTATCTGGTTTTATCTTTATATTCACTATAAGAATCTTCTGTCTTATGTGAATCCTACCCCAATATTTCTTTGCTTTGTCACATGTCCACTATAAAAGGTCCTTGTGTGGTGTAATTTTTCTTATTCCAAAAGCTTTGGCCAATTACTATTTCTATTTTATAGAGACACCTGGATCATAGAATCACCAAGAGTCAGACTTGACAGAATGGATAACTTCTTCTCCTTCCCTTTCTCCTTCTGCTTCTCCTCCTTCTTTTCAGTTTTAGAGTTAACATCCTCTTGAAGATCCTTTCACAATGCCAGCATAAAATAATCAAGTAAAGAGTTAATGACAATTGACTCCTTAATCACTTATTCTATGTGGACTCTATTCATTGCCATTGGGCTTACTACACAGAATTCTGATTATTTTCTAAAGGAGGAGGAAGAGGAGGAGGAGGGCATCCTTTTATAAAAACTTTCAGCCAGCAACAATCTAAGTAAACAGCCATTCTCAAAACCAGTATGAAGTTGACTTCCCAAGCTTTCTTCCAGTCTTCTTGATCAGGTATCAAAATATATGCTTAAGAAGGAGGCACTTAATCTCTTAGAGCAGAGGTGTCAAACTCACATTTTCAGGGAGGCATGTGACATACCATGACTATTTTTGCCCTTCACTAAATGGGCCATGGCCAGCGCATGTCGCATCCAGCCAATGGGCCGCAAGTTTGACAGCCCTGTCCTAGATGTTCTTGACACTGAAGTAGCTATAAAACCCTTTTTTTTTACAAATAAGAAAGGCATGCCTACAGTGTAGAGCAGTGTTTCACTGGCTGGGGAATTCTGGGAGTTGAAGTCCAAATATCTTCGAGTTGCCAAGGTTGGGAAACACTGGTGTAGAGCATAGGTGTGTGGGGGAAGCCTAACAAAGATTGCATTAAAAGTGCAGTTAATTTGTTAGCCTTTTGCATCAGTCACAGTATGTCAGAAAACGTACTCTTGGATACCAGGAGTTGTTCAATAAGGCAATACAAGACACTGAAGAAGAGCAGAATTGGAAATTTAGTCAAATGCTTTTTCTAGGATGGCAGAGAGCACTGTGGCTTTATGTGGTAGCAGCTGGACTATTTGGGAAACTGTTCAAGGCCAATTGCTCTTTGGCTGTCCGAGCTGTGGATTCTTCAGGGATTTATATGCTGTAAAGAGGAAGCCCAAATCTGATCAAACAAAAGACAAATTCTGAGTATAATTAGTGACATCTGATCCAAGGCCTTTTTTGTTTCATTCAACATGGGCTGTTTCAGTGCTGAGCTTGATAAATCTTTCCAGGATTCACTGATGTGAATCCACAGGTAGTTCTAAAGCAGGATTAGGAGTTGTGAGTTTTTGCCATCTCATTAAAAGTATTAAGCAGTGCAGAACTGAAATATTATCTATCATTATTTCTATAGCAGCTCTGTGCCAACTTAGTTTACATATAAATATTGATATCCGTGGCTGACCAAGCATTTCTGATGGCAATCACTAACAGGAGACATAAAATCTTAATTCAGTACAAATTCCTAACAACATAAAAGCAGAATCACTTGGAAAGACCAAATAATTTATTGAGTACAAAATGTCTTTGTGAGGTGGAAGGTTATCTTAAAGGTATTCAAAGTTGGACCTATTCGGTTTTTATTTCATATATTTATTTAAATATGTATACAGGTAGTGTTTGACATACAACCTTTTATTTAGTAACAATTCAAAGTTACAACAGCACTGAGAAAGTGATTTATGACTGGTTTTCAAAATTATGAACATTTTTTTTGGGGGGGGGTGTTATGTGTGTTGGGCCTGGTCTTTGGGCGTTATGTGAATTTTGTTGCATGAGTATTACAACAATGTAACACTCGTAGATAACTCGTAGATAAGGTGTTTCATAAATAACTGAATGATGATGATGAGAATGTCTGAAGTGGGTTTTAATGAGTGGACCAGCTCATATAAAAGGGGCACACACCCTTTTTTTGCAATAATTATAGATGACTCTCTATAAGTATACCTAGGAGAAGAGTAGGCATTGTTGGGGGACAGAGTTAAGCATGTCATCAGTTTAGAATCCCTGCATTCCAACAAGCGCTTGAAGTTCAAACTTTGCAACTTGAGATTTGGGTTAATGTCAGCATTCCAAATAGCATCTAAGAAATAAATCAGAGTAAAAGGCTTCGCCTTCTTCAAAGTTCCAGTTTATTAAGAAGGCCATGTTAGCACAACTGGAGAAATCCAAATCTATAGTCACGAGAGTATCTCTACTCGAGTTCATTTCCTTGCATCTCCTCCCACAAGCCCATCACATGATTCATACATCATGCAGGATACATGCCAGTGTATCCTGCAACTCCCAACAGCTTCCTGCCAGATGCTGAACAATTACTGACCTTGAGAACCTAAAAGGAAGGTTTCATGGCATGCAGCCACACATACCCTAAGTTCCCACAGCAAGAAACATTCCAAAATAACATAGCATAATGTGGCAGGCCAAAACCTCCAAGCATTTTGGCCTGACACCTGAATTCTGTTGATCCTTACCTGCTGCCAATTTAGGGCTGAACTTTAGTTGACCAGAATCATGTGTATAGGCTTGAATAAATCTTCTATGTTGGAACCTTATAAATGGTTCAGATTCTTCACACCTGACATTATATTGGTGATGCACTTGTGTAGTTTTGGCTGGGAAAGGTATAAGAAATACATATATCAAGAATTCCAATGCTATGTAGACTCTTTCTCAGACTTCAAGAAGTTGAATTCCTTCCTTCTGCAACAATAGTCTATGGTCCTTCCCTGCCACACCATTAGCCATCTGTTCCAGTGATGAAGAGTGTGGTAATGCATTTACACAGGTAGGAACATCTGTTGCATTAGTACATAAAGATGTATGGATTGGGACCTAACATGAGGGGAAAAAACCCTCTCCTTATAAGCAAATTGAGTTTTAGATCACTTTTCTTTTAGTTGGGGATAATGGCATGCAAGGTTATAGCTTCCTCTATCACTCTTCTACTTGGTTTGTTTTTATTCCTGATTTTCAGGATTCAAAATCCATGATTTTTATTCCTGACTTTATGCTGTCCACTAAGGACCAGTAAAACAAAAGCACTTGAAAAAATATCAAAATCTTGGCAGCCAGAGATTTTTTTTTACTGCTTTATACCTCTTCATGCAGCAAGGTGGTCTAACAAAGCTATAAATTGAAAAAAAATGAACATAGCATTTAACATTAAAAAAAAATAATTTAATATTATGTAGGCCTCTTCTAAGGTAACTAATTAACCAGTGCTACAGGACCTTGATATAGGGCAAACTATACTTTATGTTAAAGCTGTAGGAACTCTGAAAAGAAAGCAAAACTAAGCAATCAAACTGATAGTTTTCCTCAAGAAGTTATATGCTGCTAATCATCCTAGATCAGTGTTTCCCAACCTTGGCAACCTGGCTGGGGAATTCTGGGAGTTGAAGTCCAAATATCTTCAAGTTGCCAAGGTTGGGAAACACTGTCCTAGATGTATCAAGAGTATGACTTCATTAAGTTCAGGTTCTTGAGTTTCAACTGAATTAAATTCCACATCATATTTAATAAGTGCAAGGTCTAGGGATGTTAATATTTCCATCACAAGAATGTTGGAAAATTAGATTAGATGAGTAATTGAAACTATTTTAAAAAAAATAATAGCCTACTATTTTACATTATTTTGTTTGATTGTTTGTTGTAAATCTTTAATATTCAATAAAATTGAATTCTGAATAAACTGAAGAAGTGAGACCCCAAATCTACCTTACTTGAGTGTTTCATGAAATATTACTTCTTTATGAATTTGAAAATAGGAGCCAATCATTAAACTTAATAAAAAAATGAGTTTTTAAAACAATTCTTTGTAGAATTGTTTATCTAACTCTCTCATCTATCTATCTATCTATCATCTATCTATCTATCTATCTATCTATCTATCTATCTATCATCTATCTATCTATCTATCTATCTATCTATCTATCTATCTATCTATCTATGCTTAAAATATTTTAAAACTTTGCTCTTCAGTGTAAGAAAAGGAAGGAAAATTGTTTTTGAAGCCAGGGTCTATAATATATACTTTGTGATGACTGAAGGCAACGGGTAACATACAGGGTTCTAACTTACCTCGCTGCTGGTTCATTTCCTCCTGTGCTATGTGGCTGTGCCTTGTGGGTGCTTATGCTTCACGCACGCCGCATGCTCAATGCCAAAAAAGAAAAATATTTTTTTAAAAAAATTCAAAAACAAGATGGCAATTGTATGCAGTGCTGGAAACTCAGCTTCTGCACATGCTCAGAAGAACACCCCCCTTCAAAAAAAATAAATAAAAGAAGAAGCTGAAAACAAAATGGCGACCACATGCACAGTGCTGGAAATTTGACTTCTGCATGTGCTCAGAAGAAATAAATAAATAATTTTTTTTTAAAAAAAATGGATGGTGGCGCCCATGGACCAACACTGACCAAACCAGTTCCATAATGTCATTGTGACATCACCAGTGGGTCGCTACCATTTCGTGTGAACCCATCCAAACCGGGAAGAATCCACTTCTGGTAACATAGTAGGATGTGAGGGTGATCTGGCTGCGACATCTGTCACCCCATTGATCGCTAGGGTTGATTCGGCTGATCTGGCTGGCTAGGCGGGTGTCCCCTTCCTCCCTCACCACTCCATGTGCATCCCTCCTGAAGCTGCGCACTCGGTCGAAGAGGACGACCTTCCCAGATAGAAGGAGTGTACCGATCTCTGGTCAAGGGTAACATAGTATTAATGCATACTATTACTATTATTAGACCAATGGTTTTTAAGTTACCTTTTCACAAATGATCTTAAAAATATTTATTCAAAAGTTAATTTGTTTACTTTTTCCATCAGCAGCTCATAGGAATATGGCCCTATAATTCTGAATAGCATACAAAAATACACAAAAATTATTTGCCTGCATACACATAGATATACAAACACACAGACACACACACACCGAGAGAGAGAGAGAGAGAGAGAGAGAGAGAGAGAGAGAGAGAGAGAGAGAGAAGATCAATTTTGCTTGATTATGCTGTTTATTAAATTTTCTTTAACCGTCAATAACCACTGCAGCATTCATAATGGGAGTCTCTCCTAGCGAGTTACGTGATTACAAAAATAAAATGGCAATCTATTTAACGTAATCTCTTTTACATTACATTTAATCACTATGGTTTGTGTGCATCGGGGTGAGGAACTCTCAAGGGGAGATGAAATAAGGGCTGCTATTTCTCTGACCTTGACAAAGGCTTAAACTGAAGCTTCTGTTTTCGACCAATTTTCTAATGTTTTGCTAAGCCCAGAGCTCTTTCAGTCTGTAGGCGCTTTAAGGCTCTAATCCTACAAATGCTTAATTTGACTCAGTTGACCTAAGCACAGGATGAAGAGTGCTGAGTTGTGAGTCCAAAGTTGAGCAACAAAATGCTTTCCTAGCTACAGAGAGAGAAAAAAATGACACAACCCAGGGGAGGGTCTTCCCGTGATATTAAGATTTAGAACGTGCTCAGAATCAGCTGCTTCCTAGGAATTGTGAACATGCAGAGAGGCAAAATGAACAGATGTGTATTTAGGCAATCACTGTTTCTTTTCCTTCCTCCCCTCAGAGCCCAGCAGGGTACCCAAACACCCAGTGAGCAGGGAAGGGGCACTAATTGGTTACAACTTGCCAGTATGTAGAAAAAGAGCATCAAAAAGGCAAGGTGACCTACAGTCTGGACTAAAACCACTAAGCCATCTTGAGAACTGAGGGAATGTGTATGGAGTAACAATGGGAGAGAGGTTTTGAGCCTGGGACAGGGTTATATTCCTTTCTTTGTTTTGATCTCTGTGTGTTCCTTTAAATCAGTCTTAACTCCAGACAACCAGTTGGAGTGTTCCTGCAGGTTTCTTGGCAAGGTCTGTTTTTTGGAAGTGGTTTGCCCTTGTCTTCTTCCCAGCCCTGAGAGAGGGGGCCATGGGCTGGCCCAAGGTTAATCAGCTGGCTTTATGTCTAAGGTTGAACAGTTTTCTTTTGGTATTTAGAAGAGGTATCTTACTAAACAAACAACACACTCATAAAGTACATAACCCCCCCCCCCCACACACACACAAATACATGCAACACTGTTTTATTGCATGGGAATGAAGAGACAAGATGTAAGAGAAGTTCAGCACCTTTATTTCTCCATAGCTGCGTAATACAGAATGCCAGCAGACTGCAGGGAAGCCACTTTTAAAGGCTTCCCTGAAGCCGGTTGGCCACTGACAGTTTATTTGCAGCAGAGGCGGAGTAACGACACGGACACAGAGCTAGATTTAAAACTGGGTTATTTTTATTAATTAAATTAGCATAAATTTAATTAAACCTAACAAGGACCCGCAGGGTCAAACAATTACTTCCGGGGCGGAAATGATGTCAGAAAAACTTCTGGGGCAACATATGGGCGTAGCTCCATGCTGATCCAGGTGAAGGGCCATGCCCTCACCTGGATCCCAGCCATGCACCTGCATGTTGGAGGTCTCGCCGTCTAACCCCTGAAAGGGGATAGAAATGGGTGAGACCCAAAGCAGGTTCTCCCCAATTGCTCAGATCGAACTAAAGGCACCATGAGCCCTTGGAGAGAACCTGCCAATCATCCCCAAAGATGCCCAACGGAGAACACGCAGTTGCTAAACACCACCCAATTTCTGTCCCTAACCTGCCAACCCAATGACCAAAGGTTAAGCCAATTAAAACTAATCGGGGAGCGAAGCACCCCCTAACCATCCATCCATCACCACAGTGTGGAATAGGCAAAACAACAGTCACAGAAAATATTGAGACCGCCAAAAATTCCTATTCGGCCCCCTAAGGGCGACCCATAGTAGCACACTGAAAGATAGGGAAGGCAGGCGTTCGCCTGCTCGTCGTTGGGGCGAAAAGGAGCCCCCAAGCCTGCACAGCCTCTTTTATAGGGCTCGAAGGTCTTCCCCCCGACGACGTCATCTGACTAGGCCGATGACCCAAAATGGCTGGGATCTCGCGAAATCTCGTGAGATCCCGGCCTTCCAAAATGGCAGCTATGCTGTGGGCCGTGTCTCCCTGGCCCTGCGGCAAATCCGGGCTAGGGATGAGTCACCGGCCATGCATTCTCTCACTGCTAGACTAGTCAATCAGTGGTGACTATGCACATCTGTGCTACATACAGCTGTACATAATAAACACATTTGCACATAATGCTATAAATGACAATTGATACTATTTAACAAGATAACAAATGTCTCTTTTACCTTTTGTTCTTAACTACACAACATTCTTAGCAATCAAGGCAATATTATCAGGCTTTTCTTTTTTCTTTTTCTAGTCCTTCAGCCATAGAACATGTTGTGGAGAAATGTTAGAGATGGAGTGCTGAATGCCTAAAAACAAGTTGGACAGGAACCTAGTGAATAAAGTTAACACCCACCTCTCTTAGAAGAATGAAATATTCTAGGAAATATTAAAAAGGCAGAACATTATATTTCCCTGGATGAGAAAAGGAGAAACGTGTTTTAAAGACAAAGCAGCTCCCTGCTTTAGCCCTAGGTGATGGGATTAAGACATGATCCTCAGGACAAAATAGGATTAGCCTTCTACTCATCTAGCAACAGAACTCACTACTTGGCACCTGGGGAGATTGCATCACTCAGCAAATTCAACCAAACTTGGAACAATTTACAAAGTTACCCCTGCATAGCCCCATGGGAATCTGACAACCAGAATACATTTCTTACACAGGAACAGGAAGCTCCAAGGTGGGGCCCAAGAGAGGGTCTCTCCATCTCTCTCCCTCCCTCCTCCCTCTCTCTCTTCCAGGCACTTATTTGTCCAGAATCCCCAAAACCCATGTTGTTCTTTCCACCATTAAACCATTTTTCCAAGCAGTCTTCATATTTCCAGTGTCATTTTTCCTGTTTGGAACTGAACCCAGATGTGCATTTCTTCCAACACTAGCAAGTAAACATACGAAAGATTCTATGGCAGGATTGCATTTCTGTTTTTCCCTTTTTATAATCTGGGATTTCAAGTTGGAGTATGTATCTGTGTACATATGTAGGATCATTTAAGCCAGCGAACCCCAATTTTTTGTGCACCAGGGACTGGTTCTGTTGAGAGAGTGTTTGCCACAGGCTGGAGGGGGAATTGTTTCATGTTCGGCCTTAATCCCACAGATGAGGCTTCACTTTTTTGTGTGGCCTGGTTTCTGGCATGTCATGGATCATTTCTGGTCTATAGTTCAGGGGTTGGGGACCCCTGATTTAGGCCACTGTCATCCAACTTTCTGCTCCATGCAGGAATCCGGAATTAAAGGTATCTCAGAGATGGCTTGAACACAAGTGAAAGGGGACCCAACCAACTCTTTGACTAATTGGCTCCACTGCCTGATTCTTTCTTTTTCCTTTTCTTTTTTCTGTTGTTAGGGAACTTTTCCAGATTCAGTTGAAACCTTTTATCCCATGCCCTAAACCTGATGAATTGCCCCCATGGTGTAAAAGGAGGTTGCTAATAGTCTGTACATATTATTTATACAGTGGTCCCTCGATTTTCACGGGTTCGAACTTCGCGAAACATCTATACCACAGTTTTTCAAAAATATTAATTAAAAAATACTTTGCGTTTTTCCTGCCCGATGACATCATATGTCATCGCCAAACTTTCATCCGCCTTTAATAAATATTTTTTTTAATAAACTTTAATAAATAAACATGGTGAGTAATAATCTAAATGGTTGCTAAGGAAATGGGAAATTGTAATTTAGGGGTTTAAAGTGTTAAGGGAAGGCTTGGGATACTGTTCATAGGCAAAAATAGTGTATTTGCTTCCGCATCTCTACTTCGCAGAAATTCGACTTTCGCAAGCAGTCTCGGAACGCATTCCCCACGAAAATTGAGGGAACACTGTATTACCTTTCAGATATCTCGGAGAACAAAGTGCCACGTGGAGGAGAACAGAAGTATTCAAAGGTGGGTGAAAAGAATAACAGAAATAGAGAACAGACCTCAGGCTTCTTCAGTATAACAGCCTTTCCTTGGTCAGTTTCCATTGGTTATTTCTTGTCTGGCTTTCTCCTGCTTTGGAAAACAGCCTGATCCCCTCCTCTCTGTAGTAGCCCTTCAAGTATTGGAACACTGTTATATTTGGTCCTTTTCTTTGTCAGACTGGCCATGCTTAGTTCCTGCAACCTCTTTTCCTAAAATCCAAGAAGCACCTATCTTTCAATCACTCTTTGTCGGGCTTATTTTTTTGGCTTCCAGTCATCCTCATTGCTCTTCTCTAAGCATGTCCCAGTTTCTCTGGATTCTTCTAAATGTGTTGAAGTACAATGCTGCATAATCAAAGCAGAATAAACATTTGCTTCTCTTGATTTGAAAATGTACACCTTCGCTGAAGCAGCATAAAATTACATTTGGCCTTTTTTCAAAAGTACATAATTCATACTCACTTTGCAATCAATTACTATTCCTGGGTTATTCCCCCCCCCCCAAAAAAAAAATACTGGTACTAATATCTCATGGATTACTGCTATTCCATCCCATGCTTATGATTTTGATTTTTGTTTACTAAATCAATATTATATCTGTAGCTGTGAAATTTAATTCTGCTACTTTCAGCCATTTCTCTAGCCTAGGTAGTTCTGAAATGGATTTGTAGTATTATGACCATATATTTCAGGCAAGTCATGAATAAACATTTGAAGAATACAGTCTCGGGACTAATCTTCTGGCAATATGGATGATAGCTGCTTCCAGTTTGACAACAGATTGTTTCAGTGCAATGTCCAAGCCAGCTACATAGCTATTTAATTCATCATGATAACCAGCCTGTATTTACATCAGAATATCATCAGGTACTATGTTAAATGTTCTGTTGGCAACAAGATCTATTGTGTCTCAGCATTCCCTTTTTCTGTAAAAGAATTTACCCTTTCAAAAAGTCATATAAGGTTAATCTGGAAGCATTCTTTCTTGAGAAATCCATTCTGACTTCTGATTATTACTGCATTACTATAAAATAGCCTCAAGCTGTTTACTTGGAACAATCTTTTTTATGAACTGCTCTAGAATGTTCTTAGATATTGATCTGATAGATCTATAATTCCCTGATCTCCTTTTCTCATCTTTTGAAGATGTTTGCTCTCTTCCACCTCCGTTCTCCAGTTTTCTTAAAGATTATATATAATGCATACTATCAGCAAATCCTTTTTCTAGCCAGAAACATAATTTATCTCGCTCAGAAGATTTATATGTTTTCACAATAGTGATATTACTAACCATTTCCATCAATCTCACAGCTAGGTCCTATTCCACCATCCAACTGATCACAGGTTACTAGTGGAATACATGCTTAGTTCAATAAGATGAATAAAAATAGGAACCACATAGTTTTGCCTTGTCTTTGTTTCCTGTAACATCTTACAGTAGCCATAGAGTAGCTACTGTACTGATTCATCTCCCTCTGTGTTTTCTTGTGGATGTATCTTTTAGAAGCTCTTTTGTTATTTGCAGCTTGCTTAATCAACCACACTTAGGATTCCTGACACCACGTTTACTTTCTAAGCTACTTTTATATACTCATCCTTGATTTCCTGGCTCTTTTGGTATCTTCCAAGGATGTCCTTTTTGTTGATGTATCAGCTTTTTTGGACTTTGGGAGACAGTGGACAATAGAGGGACCTGGTGTGCTATGATCCATAGGATCACAAAGAGTGGGGTATTTATTTATTTATTTATTATTTTTTTATCTATCTATCTATCTATCTATCTATCTATCTATCTATCTAT
Organism: Erythrolamprus reginae; assembly: GCF_031021105.1. Lineage (NCBI taxonomy): Eukaryota > Metazoa > Chordata > Lepidosauria > Squamata > Dipsadidae > Erythrolamprus > Erythrolamprus reginae. The sequence goes on along the minus strand of NC_091951.1, from coordinate 175,811,394 downwards.
CTATCTATCTATCTATCTATCTATCTATCTATCTAGATTTGTATGCCGCCCCTCTCTGCAGACTCGGGGGCGTCTCACAGCAATGTATGACTTAGTAACTGAACAACAGCAACAGGAACAACAACATCTGATCTTTGCAAAGTTCTTTTTTTTAGGCAGAGACATTGATTTATTCTACTGAACCGAATGTCAACCCTGAAGCTGACCTGACAAGATCCATAATGGAGCTTCAGTGTTACTACACTGGAGCTGAGGGAAAGGGAGGAAGGATTAGAGATAGAGGGGGGCTATGTATAGTGATGGGCAAACCGAACCCACACAATTCAGGTCCGTACCAAATTTTGCAGTGTTTGGTATGCCGAACACGAACACGAAATTTTTTGAAACTTCGGGCAAAGTTCGGGGTTGCGTTCGGCGTTCAGAGCTTTGATGTCACCGACAGGTTGCTAATAAATGTTGTTATTTTTATGCGAAAGGACACCGCAGCGGCACTGCAAGCAAAGGGCGGTCCTTTCACGTAAAAATAAACATGTTTATTTTTACGTGAAAGGACCGCCCTTTGCTTGCAGTGCCACTGCGGTGTCCTTTCACCGCAGCGGCCCTCCCATGAAGAGATTCCAGGGGCAGAGCATTGATGTCACCGGCAGGTTGCTAAGGATGCCAAGGTGATCACTTCCTGGATTCCATGGAATCCAGGAAGTGATCACCTTGGCATCCTTAGCAACCTGCCGGTATACATGATGTCAAAGCCCCGCCCCTGGAATCTCTTGGTGGGATTCCCCGTTCAGGTTCGGGTTTGGGTTTGGGTTCGGTTCGGGTTCGCCCGAACTTTGCGTAAAGTTCGTCTGAACTTGCCGAACCCGAACACCGTTGGGTTCGCCCATCACTAGCTATGTAGCCAACATTAAATACTTTCTTGTGAGAACTAGTCCCAGACCTGGACTGTGGAAACAGGAGTGATGTCACCAGACCAGCAGACTGGATTGATTGGACCATGTGACTAATTGGGGTGAAAACTGCAGGAACCTCCAGAGCTAGTTTTCACCAGATCTGTGCCAATATGGTATTTGCCTCTTTGTCTCTGAGTTCTGCTTGCTATGGGAATATTACTTGGAACACTGATACTGAAAACTAAATAATGATTAGAAAAGTAATATATGTGGCTACTATTGTAGCCCTGCCCATCTGCCTTTGCATTGTGAAATCCAATCACCTTTTTAAAACTTTCTTTTCTGGCAGCTAGAGCTGAAAGGCTCACCTCTAACCACTAATATTTATTTTCAATGGCGTAGAGACACTGAAAACATTTTGAAAAAATTTGTGAGTGGTTGCAAGAAAGGACTTCATTTCATAGCACAACTAGCCTATAGAGAAGGAAGAAAAAAGTACCTAGCACCTGATAAGCTGGGGAATTCCCAACATTGAGAAGATGGGTGATACCTGGAGACACAGAAGGATAGTTGAATGGCACAGAGAGCTGAGAATGGGGGGAAAGGCTAAAAAACAAATGCCTAAATTTAAGCAATATAATTTTGAAAAAAAACATGAACATACCCAAAACAGCACATCTGCCAGTATAAGGTTCACACATAGAGACACTTCTATATGGTTTTTATTTTATTTTATTTTATTTTATAATTAATCAAGGCAAGTCCATTTTTTCAAGAAATTAAATGTGTTCGTGACCCAAAAAGTTTGCTTGAGTGATGGAGGAAGAAGGCACAAGAGGCAAAGAGCAGAAAACTGAGTAAAAGGAGAGCAGAGGAGGCATGATGCTGATCCCATCAGTCAAGGAATTCCAGGGTCCAGAAGAAGAGCCTTCTGTGCCATGGCTTTGGCCCTTTGGAACATATTGTCCCCAGGGGGAGATCTGACCCCAACCTCCTGAATTTCCACAAAAGCCTGAAGATCTGGCTCTGCTAGTTGGCTTGGAACCCCAACCAGGGACTATCATGTTGGAGGTGGTTAATGGACTAATAGCAGATCCCACTTCAATCCTTGCACATTCTGTTCCTTCCCTCCCCATCATTTTATCATAATTTATATTTTAATTGCTACTAGAGATATATAAAGTATATATTTCTATAGTTTTATTGCTTTTAACCTTACAAGCTGTCGAGAGTTGCCTTGTGGCAAGATGGGCAGAAAAAGATAGATAGATAGATAGATAGATAGATAGATAGATAGATAGATAGAGAGGGATGGATGGATGGATGGATGGATAGGTAGGTAGGTAGGTAGGTAGATAGATTGATTGATTTTCTCATCATTCCTATCACCCATCTCCTCCCACTTATGACTGTATGACTATAACTTGTTGCTTGTATTCTTATGGTTTATATTAATATCAATAGTTTCCTGATTGCTTATTTGTACCCTATGACAATCGTTAAGTGTTGTACCTCATGATTCTTGATAAATGTATATTTTATTTTCTTTACACTGAGAGCATATGCACCAATGACAAATTCCTCGTGTGTCCAATCACACTTGGCCAATAAAGAATTTTGTTCTGTTCTGTTCTATTCTATTCCAGATGATAGAAAGACATCAGAAATTCCTTGGAACCTCCTTTTCTCACAACTGCTTCTCTGATTTTTTTTTATTTTTTTTTTGGTATAATGTCTTGGGATAAAAAAAAAATGAATATAGCCATGAATTAATAATTGTCTTTAAGAATACTGCTTATAATATAAACGTGGGCAAAGAAATGGTGCTAAAGAATAAAGAATAGAAGCTCTAGTACACCAAGACAAATTCCTTGTGTGTCCAATCACACTTGGTCACTAAAAAATTATATTCTATTCCGTTCTGTTCTGTTCCATTTTGTTCTTATTCCTATTCCTTTCATCCTGATATTTTTCCATATACTCTCCCCACCCCCTAGAAATAGCAACATGTCAGTTTTCCTGCCCTCCCATTGGCAATATTGGCAATTCTGACTCATCTGAGTTTACAGGTAAAGGTATATGTGGGTTCAAATTAAACAACCACAATCACAACCAACCAACCAAGCCCATTCTTTCTGTTCCTTTCTGTCCGCTCATATGGAATTTGGCATTTTTCTCTTGGGAAATTTTGTGTTTTTTGCAGAGGCAGTGCTAGTTCAAAATCAGTCTGGTGTAATGTAGTCCTTCTGTTTCTTTTCAAAGTTTTCCCCTGGAGGAAATTCTTTCTCTCTCCCGCTCCTCCTCCTCCTCCTCCCCACTCTCTCTCTCTCTAAGTTTCTGAAGCAACAATAAAATGAAACCTGACAGACTTTCCCACTATAACACTTACCAGAGCTTTGATGAATGCATCTTTCTCCTCCCAGAGACAAGGTCAGGGTAGGTAGAAATAGATAATAGATCTTTCCCTGGGCTTCCCTCTTTCTTCTCTTATAGCCAGTCTGTTCTTTCTTGGATTCTTTATCACACAAATGTGCACAAGATCTCTCCCAGCAGTGCAGGTGTTCTGCCTGAAGCTCATACCTGAGCACCTGTTTTACATGCAGAAGGCTGCAGGTTTAACCTCTGGCATCTCCAGTCTGAGTTCAGAAAGATTCTTGCCTTAATTGCCTGAGGGAATCTCAGCTTGGGAAGGGAGATGTTCACAGTTGATTTTGGAGGGACATGCCAAAATTTTGTTATAACAGGGCATAGTGTATCTCAAATTCAGATAGAATGTTATTTGCATTGTCTTCCTAAAAGCAGCAGGGAGCCCTGATTAGCTCTAACGTTCCATGCATGTTCTCACCTTTGTGAAGTTGCCAGAGTAGATGATGGTTAGAAGTCACCATCAAAGCTGCCTTGGAAAAATTAGGGAAATGAGAACAAAATGGTATGAAAATGCTCCAAAAACATCTCTGGAGAGCCACTTCCAGTCAATGCAAAATAATTCTAGAAGAGCCAATTTATTTATTTATTTATTTATTAGATTTAGATCCCTCTCTGGGGATTCAGGGCAGCTTACAACATATAGAAAACAATGCAAATATCCTAAATCCAATATTACACTAAAAAACCAACTAACAATCTAAAACCCCAGTTTAATTTAAAAGGCAGTCACTCTCATTCTATCAAACAAGACATACATCCATTCATCCCAAGGCCTGTCAGCACAAGTGAGTCTTCAAACTCTTTCAGAAGGCAAGGAGGGTGGCTCAAATCTCTGGGGGTAGATGTTTTCAGAGGGCCGGAGCCCCCATAGAGAAGCTCTTCCCCTAGGCCCCGCCAAGCAAAGTTGCCTTGATGTGGCTCTTGGAGTGGTTAGATTGCAGTACTGCAGGCTATTTCTGCTGACTGCTGTCTGCCTGCAATTTGGCAGATCGAATCTCACCAGGCTCAAGGTTGACTCAAACTTCCCTCCTTCCAAGGTGGGTAAAATCATGACCCAGATTGTTGGGGCAATATACTGACTCTGTAAAATCAAATAGAGAAGGCTGTGAAGCACAGTGAAGCAGGACATAATTCTAAGTGCTGTTGCTATTACTACAAAACAGCTTTGCTATGTGACTCCAATGTTTGTCCTACTGGTGGTTGCTTAGCAGCAAGATATTTTTTTTTTAGAGAGAAGAGAGGATGAGCGATAAAGATGCGACTCCCACAGCAGCAATACTTTCTCTTTGAAGCATATTTCAAGTGTGCATTTGGAAGAGGAGAAACCACATTGGCCATATTTTTTTAGTGGGACCTGTTTACAATAAGAAGTGTTATTTTTCTATTTTTATTTACTCTTCAGGGTGATTAAAAAACAAAACAAAACAAAACCTTGCTGTCTGATTGCATACTTCCTGAACTGTATGTTATTTCTCTAAACATGGCTTCAAATGCAGGAAGCTAAGCTGCTGGAGGCTGGCAATCTATATACCATTCCCATACATGGTTCATGATTTGAAATACAAACAGGAAGCATGTAAAATCAAACACTGTAATATTCTCCGGGGGGGGGGGGGTCCTCTCCCTTTTTCAGTTTATTCTCATTGAGCTCAATCAAAAGCAAATTCCCACTGCTGTAAAAAAAAAAAGCAATATTTTTTGTACCGGTGTGAGGATAAACAAGAGGAAAAAATATACTCACCTACAAGTCTTGAAAATGATGAAAGAAGAAATTAATCCATATAATTAATCCACTAGCTTTACATTTTCAAGATTGAATTTAATCAGAAGATTGGCAAACAAGTTTAGGCATTGTTGGGTTTATTTATTTATTAAATTTATATGCCACCTCACTGCTACAGCAACTCTAGGTGGCTTAAAACATAATTAAAAAGTAAAACAATTAAAAATTAAGGTTAAATAAAAACTAAGAAACCAAGAAGAGGAGCAACACAGGAATGGGGTAGTTAGCAAACCCCCCCCCCCCACTTATTGGGTCACCAAGCCAACAGGCAGAACCAGATTTCGAGTCTTCGGAGAGGGGCGGCATACAAATCTAAGTAATAAATAAATAAAATAAATTTCAAGATTCTTCAAAAGGTCAGGAGTATAGGGTACGACCTCACCTCTGATGTCAGAATATTCCAAAAATTTGGGCCCAGAGCAGAAAAGTCTCTTCTCTTGGATCCTTCTAGTTGAAATTCTTTGACAGAAGGAATTCAAAGTAGGCCTCTTCTGCTGGAACTACACTATTGACTAGCCAATCCCGCTGAAGAGAGAAAGTTCCTCAGATACCCTGGACCCAGGGATAGACTGCTGCCCAGGGCGGGGTGATGCAATGGGGTAGCGACAATGGAGCTCCACCCCAGAGCACCCAATTTGCACTGAAAGATGTTGAAAGAAAATGCAGGGCATCCTGCATAAACCACGCCCACAGTGAGGTAGTAAAATTTTTGGTAGCCCTTCGCTGCCTGAATTGGACCTGGAAATAGGCAGGCAACCAATGCATCTCCGATGCAATGTTACACAAGACACCCAAGAGAACTGTCTGTACAGCTGCATTCTGTTCCACTTCTAGCTTCTGAACTACAGTATTTCCATTCCTGATATTTTGTCAGCAAGCGTGTATGTCACTTTCAGAGGCAAAATGGGTCATTATAAGGGTGTAAAATACATGGCCAGCAAGCTGGATGCATCATTGCTGGCCACCCCCACCCACAGTTTACCAAAGGGGGAGAAAGTCCTAATATGTCATGTGACAATGTGAGTTGGACATCCTTGACATATACAACTGAGCCAGACTAACTGGGCTCCTGTCTTTATAGTCAGGAATCCTGACTTCCAATTGGCCTTTAATTGAGCTGTTTCTGATTGGTGCAGACTGGTGAGAGTTGAGCCTGAGTGGTTCTTTCTTTGAGGCTGAGCCTGGTTATATGTTGGTCTAATAATGTTTAGCTGCCCAGAGTATTTTTGCTGAGATGAATGGCTATAGAAATTAACTAAATAAATATATTTTGGCTGCTGGTGGTTCCCGATTGTCCTTTGGTCAGGTTGGTTTTTTATTTATTCAAATTTTATGCCGCCCTTCTCCTTAGACTCAGGGCGGCTTACAACATGTTAGCAATAGCACTTTTTAACAGAGCCAGCATATTGCCCCCACAATCCGGGTCCTCATTTTACCCACCTCGGAAGGATGGAAGGCTGAGTCAACCTTGAGCCGGTGATGAGATTTGAACCGCTGACCTTCAGATCTACAGTCAGCTTCAGTGGCCTGCAGTGGCACACTCTATCTGCCGTGCCACCCCAGCTCTTTTACTAAAGATGACAGCAAGGGTTGCTGTCAGAATGTCAGAAAATCTGTTCTCTAGATTATTGTATTGCATTGACTATAATTGTTCACCACCCAGAGTCCACTAGGAATTGGGTGGCCTGGAATTAAATTAAAAAAATAAAGTAAATTAAAAAATTAAATTAAATTAAAAAATTAAATTAGATTAGATTAGATTAGACTAGACTAGGCTAGGCTAGGCTAGACTAGACTAGACTATAGACTAGACTAGACTAGACTAGACTAGACTAGACTAGACTAGACTAGACTAGACTAGACTAGACTAGACTAGACTAGACTAAACTAAACTAAATTAAACTAAATTAAATTAAATTAAATTAAATTAAATCATGGAAGCCCAACAGGTACTGGTTGCAAAAACCAACACCGGTTGTAAGTTGTAAGTTTATTGATGACACTATCAAGCATTTGGGTTGTCAGGCTTCTGAATTACAAATGTTAGTACTGCAACAATTATTTTTAAAAAAAATTCCAAAGGGCAAGGCAGTTGAGCAGCTCACAACTTAGACATCTTAAACAGGGACAGATGTATGGCCTTTTTTCTTTAACTAATAAGATGAATGTAGCATTTCATATTGACAAATGAAACCAATCAGACATTGGATTCCTGCTAGAGACACATTAAAGCCTTGCTTTGAGCAAAAGCATTGTTCTTAATCGGTTGATCTGGGCTTTTTTTTTTTTTTTTTTGTAGAACAAAAAAATCTGTAATTCATGGCTCCTATCTCTGATTATTGCCTTTGAGTGTACTTAGTCTCTAAGACTGTCCCTTGATTTATATGAGGTACTAAGTCATGTTTTGATTAGGTATACAGTAATTACAAGTTAGCCACAAATGGCTGGCTTTCAAAAAACTAGACTAAAACAAACCATGATTTCCCAAACATAACAGTTAGGTTTAATGAACACTACAAGCCCAAATAAAATAACTGCATTATAGCTTAATGTGACATTTTCTATATTTTCTATAAAGCTTTCTTAGAACTGTCTTCACTTTAATTTGGGGTTGTTGTTGTTTTTTCCCTAATCCTTTCAAGACTAGAACATTCACCTTTCCGTGTCTTGTATCAGCTTGGTGTCTCATTTGCCTTATATATCCAAAAATAAATGTTTACTCTTAAAAAAGAATTTTTAGTCAGCAACATGCTGCTAGGAAAATATATATCTAAACCTCTGAATATATTTCTGTTTCTATCAGGCAGATGTTTTTCATCCTCAATTTATTATCACAATTGAACCCAAAATTTCTGCTGATGAGTGAGCCATTTGTTAAGTGAGTTTTGCCCCATTTTATGGACTGCCCAGCCACCGTTTTTAAGTAAATCAGTTGTTAAATTAGTTACACAATTGATAAGTGAACCAGGCTTGCTTATTGAGTTTATTTCAGGGATGAAATGCTCCCAGTTTGCTCATGCCTGTCAGTTGTTGGAGAGCTGGTCGCAAAGGGAGCACGAGGCTTTGCCCACCTGCCCAGATGTCACCATTTGGGTTCTTTTATCCTCTGCATATGTGCAAAGCATTCTGTGCATGTGCAGAGTGTAAAAAACCCCAAATGGTAGTGTCCAGGAGGGTGGGAGGAGCCTAGTGCTCCCTTTGAAACCGGCTCTCTGAAGATTGATAGGTACGAGCAAACTGGGAGCATTTCACCCCTGGTTACAAAGGTCGTAAAAAGCATTCACATGATTCTGGGATATGGCAATCGTCATAAATATGAGTCAGTTGCCAAGCTGCTGAATTTTGACCATGTGACCATGTAAGTGTTGAAAAACGGTCATCACTTTTTCAGTGCTGTTGGCCATTAAACAAATGGTTATAACTTGAGGATTGTACCGGTTTTGAAATTATTGGTTTTAGTAATCAAGACGATTTAGAGCATTTGGGAATGGCAAGATTTGAAGCCACATGCAGGCATTTGGGCACATTACACAAAGTCCTGTGTGGTCTTAACAACTGTGGCTGACCTTAGAAGGTAAGGAGGGTAGGTGGCAAGCAAGGGTTTCTCGTCTCCGGCGCGACTAGTGCGCTCCTGGAGACTGGTGAGGGCGTGAGTGCATCTGGTGGGCAGGCACGGGTGCATCGGCATGAGATTTGGCTTTCATGCATTAACCGGAAGTAAAATCTCACACGAGAATGCTCGCGCATCTGAGATTTTGCTGTTTTTTGGTGATTTCTTTGCTTCCACGCATGCCCGGAAGCAAAAAAAAAAAAATGCCACGTGTGAGCATCCTCATGTGATAATTTTCTTCTGGCGCATGCGCATATGCATGCCCGTGTCAAGGATGCGGAGATCCATTTCCACTACCACAATATAGTGTGGCCCGTACCATGTGCAATCTACTACTGGTAGGTGGCAGTTAGTATTGGAATGGGAGACTACCTAAAATCCCAGGCTGTCAGTTAGATTGGGAAGCCAGAAAGCATGACAAAAGAGGTAATGGCTTATCACTTCCACATTGTCGCAAGAAGACCACCGTCAGGAGTTGCATCTGCAGGCAGCTTTTCCTTGATCCTTCTTTTATTATTGTGATGTGTAAACTGGACAATTGGGCATTTCTTTATGACAATTTGGCTCCGGGCTCTATAATAATTAGAGTGTTTCCCACTGATTATTATTCTGAGCCAATATCATGCTTGAATGTATCATTGGTTGCCTGTTCTACGGGGGACTTGAGCTGCTTGAAGCAATTTCTCTGATTTAAAAATAATAATTAAAACCTCGGAGACTTGAGAATTGTCTATTCACAAGGTATCTTTCTAACTATCTGTGATTACTCTGCAAGTATTGTCTATTGTGTGTGATTATAAGAGCTAATATGCCTTATTTTCCCTTTCCAAAATACCGATGTACAAATCTATCCATTTTGACATTTTCATTTTTCCAGTGTGAAGCTTTATTCAGCCAATAGCCTGAAATGTTTGCATAGCAGTTCATATACTTTCGTGGACATTTCCCCAAATATATACAAGTACCTTCCCCCCTTACTCTGAGAATTAGCATAATCTACTGAATTGTCCTGGAAAGTACTGATCCAAATTCTGGAGCATTTTGAGAAAATTTGCTCACTTGGAGAGGATGTCTTGGGATTCTCTACCATATAAGGCATGTACAAAAAAAGGGAAAAGGCCAAAGAACACAAGGCAGACCCAAGAAGAAGATGGAGAGACAACATCAAAGACACACTGCAACAGCATGAAATAAAAGTGGTCGAAGCCACCAAAAGTGCAAGAACCAGAACTTTGTATCTCCCTTAACATCCAAAATGGTAAAAGGGGGAGTGAAGGAGGAGGACAAGGATGAGGAGAAGAAAAAGGAGAAGAAGAAGAAGGAGGAGGAGAAGAAGAAGGGGAAGAAGCAGAGGAGGAGGAGGAGGAGGAGGAGGAAGAAGAAGAAGAAGAAGAAGAAGAAGAAGAAGAAGAAGAAGAAGAAGAAGAAGAAGAAGAAGAAAAAAAAAATACTACTAGTAGAAGTAGTATTGGTGGTAGTATTAGTATTGGTATTGGTGTTGGTATTGGTATTGATGTTGGTGTTGGTATTGGTATTGGTACTGGTACTAGTACTAGTACTAGTACTAGTATTAGTATTAGTATTAGTATTAGTATTGTCTGTGGTTGGATACGGTTGGGCCTTTGATCAACAGATATGATCATCACCTCTTTGCATACAACCCATACATGTACCTGCAGTCTCATCTTGCTTGCAATCCACCACACAAACTAATAATGATGAAATTACTAATGAAGGCAAATATATGTGTTCTAGGATAATGTTGCAGGATCCAATCTGGGTTGGTCACTAGGACCAGTGATTTTATTTTCCAAGCTTTTGGACTTGTGCTGGAGCCCATCCTCATGGAACTGCTTTCTCACCACAAAGTGTGAAATCTACTTGTTGACAGAGTGGAAGAGACTCTTCCACTTCTAGATGCCCTCTCCTTAATTGTAACCGTTCTGCAAACCTGAACTGTTTTCCTGCCTACTAGAAGAAGGTTCAGCTTGTCCCTCTACAAAATCTTTACTGTAGGAACAAGTAGCTGCATCACTTCTGGATAATTATACTTGAAAAACCTCTAAAAAGTTAAAAGTGCCTGAGCCAGAGAGTTGTCACAGAATCCTACAGTAGTCAGTTTTTAAAGGAATCTTAAAACATATTTATTCACTTTAATTTTTCTTCCTAGTTTATGATGTTCAGTCTGGCATCCCAGTATTATACTGTGGCTCATATGTACATACATGCATATGTATTATTTGGTCTTGTATTTGTTATGTTACAATTTTTACAAAACTGGTTCCTTTTTAAATTGAATTTTACTGCTTTTATTGTCACCTCTTTTAACTACTCTGCTGCCTTGCTGAGAGCCAGCAATATACATATTTGATAAATTTATCTATCCATCCATCTCTTTATATTTCTACTATCAACGGCTGGACATGGAGAGAGTCTTGCTCATATAATTCAACTAGCTTAATAATGTATGTCATAGGATAGTAGTCCCTGAAGTTCATGGTTAACTACAGGCAAAAAAAAAATTACACTGAGTGAAAATCATATTGCAGACTTCACTTAGTTGGACTTGGTTTCCTCCTGGCTTCACAATTTGCATTTTCTAAGATGATTTGTAATTCATCTTCCAAAGATCCTTGAAGAATTAGCATTGACTTGGCGGGGGAATTTATCTACCAAGAGAATGAGTGAAGCTGCATAAGAACCCAACCAAGCTGTGTATGCTTACCTCATGTGTGAAGGCAGATAAGCATCCATATGTGCATAAATTTGAATATGGCCCTCTTGGGGCAAACTAAACTTCCCACTTTCCTTGGTGTTTTTTTGAATATGAAAGCAAGAACATGTGGAGGACTGTATGTTTTACAGAAGAAAACCCTGTAGTTAATTCTGAGTCAAAGTGAAGGGCACAGAGAAACTGGGAAAACCCCACTGGTAGAAATTCTTATAAGGGGCACTGAAGCTTGGGTTTTATGCCTAGCACAATAGCTGAAGTTCCAGCGCTGTCTGAAGACATCCCTGAGGTCATGTGGCTGGCATGACTAAATGCCAAAGGTGCATGGAACACTGTTACCTTCCCACCATATGTGGTCCCTATTTTTCTACTTGCATTTTTACATGCTTTTGAACTACTAGGTTGGCAGAAACTGGGACAAGTAACAGGAGCTCACTCTGTTACACATCACTAGGGGTTCAAACTGCTGAACTGCCGACATTTCTGATCAACAAGCTCAGCATCTTAGCCACTGAGCCACCCCATCCCTAGGGTTAGGGTTTAGTCACTGGGGAAAAAACATCAGGTATGATTCAATTAAAAACCCACCTAGCTTTGCAACATAACCCTCTTTTCTTTGGAGCCATGAACAAAGAAACCAAGACTTCCCAGGGAAACATTTCAGTCCCAAACCCTCTGCATCTCTGTTGCAACCCCAGGCAGGCATTTAGGCTCCCTCGAAGACTGCTTGGAAGGTGGGAGACCACAAACGGAACTCAGCTGTGGTCTTCAGACCGCCAAACCTCACAGCATCCAGGGGCGACGGGTTGGCAAGGCATGTGTCTCCACTGACTCACCAGGAAGGGTTTCCCCGCAGTTCAAAAGGAGGCATTGAGAAGTGAAAGGCAAAAGGCGACCTGGATGAAACTGCATGGAATCTGCGGGGTGAAGCGAAAGCCGGGGTGGGGAAGGCACTGTCGGCTGGGTCTTAAAAGGGGCATGGTTTTATTTGCATTCTGAGAAGGAGGAGCTCCTCAGTCCTCCCCCCCTGCCAAGCTGTCTGCCGGTCCTCACACTTCGTTGCTACAAGCCTAAAGTAAATAGAAACATAGAAACATAGAAGACTGACGGCAGAAAAAGACCTCATGGTCCATCTAGTCTGCCCTTATACTATTTCCTGTGTTTTATCTTAGGATGGATATATGTTTATCCCAGGCATGTTTAAATTCAGTTACTGTGGATTTACCAACCACATCTGCTGGAAGTTTGTTCCAAGGATCTACTACTCTTTCAGTGAAATAATATTTTCTCACGTTGCTTTTGATCTTTCCCCCAACTAACTTCAGATGTCCCATTTTTAAAAAATCTGGACTTTTAAAAAATGCCGTGGGACACGAGACAAATTGTTCAAAAGTGGGACTGTCCCACCAAAAGCAGGACGTCTGGTAACCTTAAGCAAAAACCAGTTTTCAAGCTGTATTTTTGGCCGAGATAGCTTCCTGCAGCCCTCTGCCAGCAAAAATGAAGCTCAGCAGGGTTCCATTCTCCCTGGGAGAGGACTGCAGGAGGCCATCATGATTCAAAAGTGGTGTTATGGCCCATCAATGGCCTGTGCAGCTGGTAGCTGATTCTGACAGTGAAGAAGCTGATGTTGTGATTTGCCAGCGGCTTGTGCACTTGGTACCAGAGTTGGACAGTGCCAGAGGCAGAGATTCAGCTAGGGCCTTCATAACCTCCAGAGGTTGCCATAAGTTAAGATGAAGAAGATGGGGATCCTGTTCTCAATGTGCATGCATGCAGAGCTGCCAAAAGGTAGGGATGGCTATGGAAGAGAAGGACTATTTGAGAGTAAGGCTTGGGGTAATTGGCCACCCTATAGCCTATTTAAGTGGTGAAATTGAGGAAGGAATTTTCAGGAAGAACATTAAGTTCATTCCAAGTCCTGGTTGTTGAAATTCAAGCGTCTGTGTCTGGTCCCATTTGAACTCATCAAAGTTGACTGCAAATTCCTCCTGGGCATTTTGCCAAACAGCCAGGTTCCTGTGGTTTATCTGCTGTTATCTGGAAGACTCTTTGTTTGACTTAAGTTATTTCGTTTGAACTATTGCCAACTGTTGAGGAGCATAATTAATAGCTGTTGTTCGGAAAAGACTGATTTATAATTTATTTGACTTAAGGACTGTTGAACAAGCCAATTAGTAGCCATTATTACTAAACAAGGTTTGTACAGATGCTGTGTTGTGTTGGGGCTTATTATCAGAAAGCCGGGTCAGAACAATAGAGCGTGGGAGGGCTGAACTCCATTTTCCCTGGCAGAGACAATGCAGGTAATTCCTTCACTTTTCCATGGTGGCCCCGCAGGACAGATTTAAGCACCCTGCAGGCCTTGAGTTTGACACCTCTGCTCTATGTGATGCAGCCATCTTTTACCTCATTGAGAGGTTTTGTACTATAAGGGCAATGCTATCCACCTTGTTAATATACCTAGTACAGTTTCTGCAGCCTTCTGTGGCCCTTATTCTGTGTAGTGTACCACATGCAGGGATCCCCAAACTTGGCAACTTTAAGCCTTGTGGACTTCAACCCCCAGAATTGGCTGGGGAATTCTGGGAGTTGAAGTCCACAAGTCTTAAAGTTGCCAAGCTTGAAGACCTCTGTACTAGAGCTTCAAGCCATTTGCTGTGCAGGCGCAGAAACTGTTTGAGTGTGGAAGCATCAGAGGATGATAAAAAGCAACACGGCAGTCCTTAAGCTGGAAGGTGGGTTTTCATTTCACAAAGAAGTCTACAAGAGAAGGCCCCCCTTGAAGTTTAGTACAGTGCTCCAGTAGATATTTCCGTTTGAGAGAGGTTCCTTTTGAAGAATGTCATGTGTGCGTGCTGAACATCCATAACTTATCTTGATTTTATTTATGAGCTGATTTCTGTTTTCATCAGGAAGATCATATTTTACTTTTTCTAGACTATCTTTCAAAGATAAGGAACTGACAAGTCTTAGAGCCATGTAATTGGGTTCCCATTTGCCTGCAGAAGCACATGAATATTTAGACAGCACAGTCTAGGGTATGAATAGTGTTTACTTAGAACTAAACTCTGTTGAATTTACGGAAGCATATTTTCAGATAAATAAGTATACACAGTTAAATGTAGTCTAAATTTTCTTTGGGCTCACCCATCTATGCCTCTAAATATGGCGTCAAGATGCCTTTGTTTCTTAAAGAACATGTCTTAGTGCCACTGGCTTCATTTTATCTGAGCCTTTCATGGAGGTAAGGTTGGCTGCTCTAGTCTGCTTTCCCTCTTTTCCCCAAAAATGTCTTGCCATACAAACAACCTATGATATGCTCTTGGTGTATATAAAAGACAAGATATAAAAGACAAGATACATTGTATCTTGTGATACAATGTATCTTGTCTTTTATATACACCAAGAGTGTATGCATCAAAACAAATTCCTTGTGTGTATTCAATCATACTTGGCCAATAAAAAAATATTTTCCTTTCCATTCCCTTTTCCTTTTCCTTTTCTATTATTTTTCAAACATATGTATTTAATATATCTATATAGTTATCTGTCTTATTAACAAATTCTGGCCAACTCCCAATCTCATTCAAGGAGCCGCCCCAGGTTTTCGGACAATGGCAGCATACAAATCTAATAAATTATTATTATTATGTCAATGCAACACAGCAAATGAGATCACTATGCTGGATTTCGTATTTCATCACCAGTCGGGCGTTTCCCAAGCACCTAGGATTGCGTGATGTAGCGGAGAATTATGGTTGCCGATCCCAGTAAAGCGGCCTTTTGCAATTGACAGATGGAGATTTTGTCCCATTCCGATGGTTTTCAAATGTCCGCTGAGATCTTTTGGCACTGTGCCCAGTGTGCCAAGTACCACTGGGACCACTTTCATTGGCTTATGCCAGAGTCGTTGCAGCTCGATTTTTAGATCTTCGTATTTCACTAATTTCTCTAGCTGCTTCTCCTCAATTCTGCTGTTCCCTGGGATTCCGATGTTGATGATCCATACTTTCTTTTTCTCCACAATCAGGATGTCTGGTGTGTTATGCTTCAGAATTCGATCAGTCTAAAGTCGGAAGTCCCACAGTAGTTTTGCTTGCTTATTTTTGACCACTTTTTCGGGCTTATGATGCCACCAGTTCTTTAATAATATTAATATTAATATTAGTAATATCAATATCAGCATCAGCATCAGCATCAGCAATAGTAGTAGCAGTTGTTGTTGTTGTTGTTGTTATTGTTGTTGTTCTTGTTCTTGTTCTTGTTCTTGTTTTTGTTCTTGTTTTTGTTCTTGTTCTTCTTGTTCTTCTTGTTCTTCTTGTTCTTGTTGTTTGTTTGTTTGTTGTTTGTTTGTTTGTTGTTGTTGTTGTTATTATTATTATTATTATTATTATTATTATTATCCATATCCACCCATCCATTTCTATTGTCTGTCTATCTGTCTGTCTATCTATCTGTCTGTCTGGCTCTATCTATCTATCTATCTATCTATCTATCTATCTATCTATCTATCTATCTATCTATCTATCTGTTGTGGTTAGCTCTGGCCCAGCTCCTGCCCCAAGGACTGAGGAGGTGGAGGAGGGGGAAACATCAACATGTCATAGGCCTGTTTTGCTGCTGACAGAGTCAGACGGTGAATTGTCCTCTGCAGAAGAAAGTGACGGTGAGATGGAGGAGGGGGGCTTGGAAGACAGCCCAGGAAGAAGTAAATCATCCTTATCTTCCTTAGATTCGGATGAGGAAATAATGATAGACCCATGCATGCATGGAGCTGTGCATAGGACTGAACAGCTTAAAAAGTATTATAGGAGATAATTGAGTCCACCTGTGGTTGGGTGGGGTTCAAGTAATTAGGGCTGCTGTTAAATTGGCAGCGTGCTGACCTCACAGTGTGGAGATTATCTGATCATACTGGTTTGGACTGTGACTTGCTGTTTCAGGACTTTTTCAAGACTTTGAAACCAAGACAGAGCAAAGCGTGTGTGTTTCAACTCGTGGAAGAAGGAGGGCTGTGACGTTTCTTCACAGCTGCTAGCTAAGTACATAAGGACTGTTTAAGGGGCTTTTACAGCCTACAAGTTTGTTTTGGGAAAAGTGCTCTTTGCAATACAAAAAGGGTGCTTTGTTTCTTTTGAATTTTGTGATAAAAAACATTGTGTTTGAATTTTCAAGTGTGTGTGTATCTGAATTTTGTACCCTTGAATTTTCGGGAGGCTCACACCATAGAGCCCGGCTGAACACTATCTATCTATCTATCTATCTATCTATCTATCTATCTATCTATCTATCTATCTATCTATCACCTACCTACCCGACCATCTATCCAATATTATTTATATGCTGCCCATCTCACTATCCAAAGTGATTCTGGGCAATTTACAGTACCATATCAACAAAAATATTAAAAAGCCTCATGTTATAGGCATAGGCATGTTTCTAGCCACTCAACCCTGCCCTCCATGGCAATATTTGCTCCAGCTGAGCAGAAGGATAAATACAAGAAGATGAAGCAGTCAGGAGTAGCTAACATTAGATTCAAAATAAATAAATAGTTATTCCCCGTATCTCCTTGGAAACAGACAGCAATCCATGATGCTTGGTAGGTTGAAAGGATTTTATACATCTTTCATTTCAAATGAAAACAAATGAAATCATGAAATTGATAAATGAGAGGGGGGGGGATGTAAGGCTGACTAAGAGCAGGAAAATCCTGAAAGGTGTTTCCTTTTCCTTGGGGTGGGTTTCTCCCAGTTCAGACTGGATCACCCGGACTGGCAGCAATCCGCTGGTGACATCACTGAACTGGATAAGCTGGTGCCAATTTGTGGGTGCCGCCATTTGAGGGGGGGGGGGGGTTTGTGAATTATTTTACTGTTTTGAAGATTTTTCCTGTTCTGCTGCTTGTAGAAGGGCCTTTCCGCCTGCCCCCGGGTTTAAACTAACCTTTATTCCTTCACCCGAAGCACAGCTGATCAGCTCCTCAGGTGTGTTTCTGGCCGATTCCAGCTACTGAGCATGCGTGGAAGCATGAGGGAACACACGTAAACATCACAATGCGAACCAGTGGCGAAGGTAAGTAGAACGCATGCCTGCCTTCTCACCATTCAGAATTAGGAAAGAGACCTCTGTTTCAAATTGATGTGAATTTCACATTTGCCTATAAGCTTAGACTGTTAAGCCAGGGAGGAGAAGGAGAAGCTAAGATTTTGGGGATCAGAATATTGGTAGGTAAAGAATCAGCTTCATCCTTTATCTTCTGCCCTCTTTTAAGCCCTTGCAAAGGCTGGGTAAAGGTGGGCAGCCAACTCCTTATCTTCCACAAACCATCTGCATTAATAAAAAGTCAGTGTTCAGGTTAGCATTTTTTTGCACTGGTGTCTGGAAAGAGAGCCCAACTATCAGCCCAACTATCAACTAAAACCCTAATAATTGGGTTGTATTTCAACACTTCCTGCATCTTGCTGAACTGTGTTCAAAAGACGCCGAAGATTGGATTCCCTCTGACCTCCTGTGAAAACTTGGGCAAAATCAGATCAAGATTGGGCAGATTGCTGAATGTCAGGCACAAGCAACCAGAACAGCTCTGAAAATGAGTCACAGCAGACTCAGAAGTGGGTTCCTCCCAGTTTGGACTGGTTCGTCCAAACCAGTAGTGACCCGCTGGTGATGTCATGATGATGTCACCAGACCAGATCAGTCAGTGCTGGTCCATACGTGCCACCATTATGGGGTTTTTTCAATTATTTTTTTATTTTTCCCCCTTCTGAGCATGTGCAGAAGCCAAGGCCTGGCACTGTGTATGTGGTTGCCATCTTTTTTTCATATTTTTCATTACTGAGCATGTGCGCACCCATGAGCCACGCACACACAGTGAAGGAGGGAGGGAGCAAACAGGCAGCAAGGTAAGTTGGAACTCAACCCTGATTTGGACTGGAAAACACCTCCACACCCAACACCTTTATCGATTGGAATTGTCTTTCTGCTTTTCCCTGTTGCTTCCCTGATTCCTGCACTAGAAAAACCCATTGAAAAATCAGAACGGTTGGCCCTTTTTGTAGGAGGCTCTCCCAACAGGAAAGTAAGGGAAGGGACTGCTGAAGAGAAATACACCGAATCAGTATGAGAAATCCTCCCAGTTTTGTAGCAGCGCTGCTGAATTTCAAAAGAGAACCCAACAATTCTTCCCCATGAGAGTTATCCATGCCTGTGCAAAGCAAAACTTTACTGAAGGACAAAAAAAAAAAGCACAGGAGGAATCAGGGAAGCAACCAGGGAAAGCAGAAGGACAATTCCAGTGGATCAAGGGATGAGGCCCAAATGATTCAGGGCAACATTTATTCTCAGCAGAGCCAGAGCCACAGTATTCTCAGCAGAGCCAGGGTGGGCAGGCAGGCAGCAGCACAAAGTTAGTTCATTTATTTAGCTATGCTAGCCAGGGAATTTTGGGAGTTGAAGTCCACAAGTCGCCATGGTTGGAGACTCCTGTTCTAGAGGTTGCTCTGTGGTGGTTTGTTTTTAAGAGTAGCTCGCTACATGTGTGTGTGTGTGTGTGTGTGTGTGTGTGTGCAGGGCCACCATCAGGAATTTTGGGGGCCCATACAGCCTAAGTGTCTGCCCCCCCCCCGCCATTTTAAAACTATTTTAAGTCGCCAAGCCACTCCATCCCCCGGGGATCATTTCCCGCTTCACGCCAAGCGAGGCGGTCCCATAGGCCAGTGTTTCCCAACCTTGGCAACTTGAAGATATCTGGACTTTAACTCCCAGAATTCCCCAGCCAGCGAATGCTGGCTAGGGAATTCTGGGAGTTGAAGTCCAGATACTGTATCTTCAAGTTGTCAAGGTTGGGAAGCACTGCCATAGGCTATTTCAGGAACTGGGTTAAGCCGATTATGTGGACTCGTCCAGGAGAAAGAAAGAAGTGGGAGTGACAAGGGAAAGAAAGATCCTCCTGGCATCGGTCAGGCGGAGCGAGCCTTATTTACGGCTCCTTGGCACTTCTCCCTTCTTGTTGACAAAACCATGTGCTTTCTAGTGAGGGGAGAGGGGAGGGAGATCCCACACCCAGCAGCCACCGGCGAGGAGCTGGAAAGGACGAGGGGAGAGAAAAAGCAGGGTACCAGCAGTTGGGCGGGTGTCTTGAGGGAGCACTCCCATCTGGAAGGAAGGGAAGAAAGGCGAGGGCGAGCTATGAAGGAAGGAGGGTGGAAGGAAGGAAGGAATGGTAAAAGGGGCGATCAAGAGAGGAATGGGTGAATGAATGGACGGAGGGTGGGAAGGAAGGAAGGAAAGAGAGAAGGGACAGGAACAGAGGAAGGGTGCAAAGGAAGCAAGGAAAGGTGTGAAAGGGGAGAGTAAGAGAGGAAGGAGTGAAAGAAGGGAGTGAGGGAGGAAAGAAGGGAGGAAGGAGAAGGAAAGCAAGAAATGGAGGGAGGGAAGGAAAGAAAGAAAGAAAGAAAGAAAGGGGGAAGGGACAGGAACAGAGGAAGGAAGGAAGGAAACTTATGAAAGGGGAGAGTAAGAGAGGAAGGACTGAAGGAAGGGAGGGAGGGAAGAAGGTAGGAAGGAGAACGAAAAGAAGAAATAGAGGAAGGGAAGGTAAAAGAGAGAAAGAAAAAGAGAAAGAGAAAGAAAGAAACAGAATGAAAGAGAAATAAAAAGAGAGAGGGGGAATGAAAGAAATGGAAGGAGGGAATTAAGGACAGAAAGAAAGAGGAAGAAAGAAAGCAAGAGAAAGAAAAAAGAATGAAAGAGCAAGAGAGAAAGAGAGAAAGAAAGAAAAAGAAACAAAAGAAAGTAAGAAGGAAAGAAAGAGGAAAGAAAGAGAATGAAAGAGAAATAAAAAGAGAGGGGGAATGAAAGAAATGGAAAGAGGGAAGGAAGGAGAGAAAGAAAGAAAGCAAGATAAAGAAAAAAGAATGAAAGAGCAAGAGAGAAATAGAGAAAGAAAGAAAAAGAAACGAAAGAAATTGTGATTTTGACTATGCCGACTCCTTCCCTCCCCCGCTCCCCACAAACCACCTACCCCTCTACCGCAAGAGGGAAGCGCCCAAGGCACCGGGTTCTTCCCTTTCTCCATCGCCCACATCCTTGCCGCGGTGACTCACCAGGAGAAGGCTGGAGACCCACGCGGCTCCTCGGGGGGCCTTGCGGAAGGCGGCGGCGGAAGCCCCCATGGCCGGCGCTGGGTGCGAGGAAGGATGCTTTCTGTGTGGGCGAAGGCCGTTACAAAGCCATGGAGGCCGAGAGCTGAGAAGGGCGCGCCTTGCCCACCCTCGCCGGAAGAGCTGCCCATCTAGCAGTCCCGCTGCTCCATTGCCCGGCAGGGGATGATGGGCAAGGGACGCCTCGGGGAAGGAGGGCAGGGCGGGAAGGGAAGGAGGGGGCTGGCGGGGGTTTAGGAAAGGGGAGCCCGCCGGGCACGAGGGAACGCTGGCCACGCGGGGCTCCGGGGCCAGCCTTGCAGCTCCTCGGCGGGAGGAGCCGAAAACCACCGGGAGAGGACTGGGCTCAGCAGGAGAAGCGGCCAGCTTCCCATAGCGATGGGGAGCTTGGCTTCCGGAGGGCCGAGCTCCTTCCGCGGCTGCCATCGGGGCTCCCTGCCTATCTGCCGGCCTCCCTGCCTTCTTTCCTCGCGCGGGTGGGAAGAAGGTGCGGGTTGTGGTCGGAGAAGCTCCGCAGAGGCAGAGTTCGGGTTGGAGAGTTTTTGGTGGGCGCCGCCCCCCCCCCCCCATTATTCAATTTGGCCGGACCCGTAATGCCACTCCCAGTAGTACCGGTCTATCGGCGACCCTGTGTGTGTGTGTGTGTGTGTATGCTAGGCAGAGATGGGTTCCTTTTACCTTTTGCTACAAGTGTTCATCACAACGTTTTTGCATTCCTCCCTTTGCACAATTTTACTTCTGCTCATGGTCAAAGGGATGTTTCAGCTTGAAAGGCAGCTGAGGAGCTGGTCAGCTTTGTTTCAGATGAAGAAGTAAAGATCAGTATTAACCCAAAGATGGGTGGGAGAGTTTTTTCCACAGCACAGGACAAGGAAAAGCCATCCAAACTTGAAAAAATCGCTGAAAATGATGAAAAAAAATATGGTGTTACTCACAGACTAGCACAGACAGTACCAGAGCCATCATGCCAAAATTACATCATCAGCGGACTACTACCACACCAGACCAGACCAGTAGGAACCTACCCCAGCTACTAGGTTGTATTCCTCTTCACTCCCAAGATGGCCTGATATCCTTCTGGAGAAGGTGAGAGGACAATGGGTGGCAGGGACTTGCGAACCAATCTATTCACCAATGGGCTGAGCCCCAGCTGAGGGAAAGACTGCCATGGGGAGATTGGAAAGATAGGAGCTGCTCTTACCTTTGCTGTTGTGGCAGCACAGAGTTTATAGCCAGGGTAACCAGCAGCCCCAGGATCATTTTTGCTGGCCCACGTACTAACTCTACCCATTGTGGTTATTAGTCAATTTTTCACTGTGGTGTGCTACCGTTCTTCTGAGTCCTATTGTTGGGATTGGTGGGGAAGAGAGGAGGGGGAGCTGCAGTTCTTGCTCCATGCCTTTGGACTGGCTTAATTATAGCTGAATTCAGGTACAGCCAAGCACAGCCTTGCTTATACACTAATGTCTTGTCTGGAGCAGTTTAGCTGCTCCAGACAAGCCATTCTCCCCATCGCCGTGCCTCAACATACAGCCACCTCTTGTCTACCCCAATCCCTTTCACCTGGGGGCAGCACAGACAAACTGCAGGGAAGCAGTTGCAGGTGAGCCCACGTCTCCCAAAGCCATTACCATTGGAGCCGCAATAGGCAAGAGGCGAGCATGTCAGATGTATGTTCAGGCAAGGTGAAAGGGGAGTGGAATGGCTCTGACCCCATTCCACCACGCCAGCAAAGAAACACAGAAGTTTCAGCCCACCCACCCCATGAACAACCCCCCTATCTTTTGTATTCTGCTGCTGGAAGATACTCCCTGTAACCTAATGAAGAGCTGAAGTCATTCCACCAGTCTCCTGTCTCTTATTTATTCGATTTTTTTTAATGCCACCCTTCTCCTTAGACTCAGGGCGGCTTACAATATGTTACTAATAGCACTTTTTAATAACAGACGCAGCATACTATATGTTGAATTCTGTATTGGAACTCAACATATAGTATATACATAATAAAGTTGAAAAAAGGTGAACATTTTTTCAAATCTACAGATACCATGAGGCTGAGTGTGAAAAGGAATGACTGGGAGGGGAGAGGCCACGTGAGGCACCCCTTGATGTGAGTAACATTGAGTTGGCCAGAGCCATCCAGTCACATGACCATGAAGCCACTCTCATATAGTCACATGACCGTCAAGCAACTCCAACCCAGTTACATGACTGTCAAACCACTCTACCCAGTCACATGATTGTCAAGCCACTCCCAGCTGGTCACATGACCATCAAGCCATACCCACAAAATTAAGCCACACCCACAGAATGGTACTAAAAAAATGGAACCCATTCCTGAACAGATTTATTTATTGTTGATCACAGATTTACAATAATCTCTGCCTTCTCTTGGGAAACAGCAGCCATAGAGTAAAGGCTTGCTCTCAAATGTTTCTTTCCCTGAGCAGGCTTAAGATGAGATATTTTTAAAACAGCCATATCAGGGCCTTCTCTTCTACATCTACACCACACTAACCCACTATTCCAGCCAATTGTTAACACTCACTTTGTTTCTATCTCTGGTTCTGAATCATTTTGATGCAAATAATTTTTGTGCATTTAATGAGAGGGCAAAGAAAGCAACAGAATCTGCCAATCCTCCTTAATTTGTAACACTTTAGAGCTACAATATATGGCCAATACATTTCCCTGCCCTTGTTACCAAGCAAAAGAAGATTCAACACTGAGGAAGAACATACTTTTCTGCCACCTTAATAATTAAAATCTAACAGAACCATAGAGGCCCTTAGATTTACTGCACAGATAGCAATAGCACTTAGACTGCTTCACAGTGCTTTACAGCCTCCCCCCCCCCAAGCAGGAGTCAGCTTATTGCCCCCAGAAATGTGGGTCCTCATTTTAGCCAGCTCAGAAAGATGGAAGGCTGAGTCAACCTTGAGGTGTTTTTTTACATTCTGTGTATCAAGCAATCTATTGCATATACAGGTAGTCCTCAACTTACAACAATTCATTTAGTGACCTTTCAAAGTTATGACAGCATTGAAAAAAGTGACTTAGATAACATCAGTGTGAGCATTCATTTCTTGCAAATGAAACATTTGCAAGAAAACAGGCAAGCTCAGAGAGAACCAAGGACCCCACAAGTCAATCTTAAGCTACAAATATTCTCCTTTATTGAGTTACATTGAGCCACTTGACAACTGGCTAATGCTTATGATGGTTGTAGTGTCCTGGGGTCATCAAAGGCAACATGAGAAAGTTGGGGGAAAGATCAAAGGCAACATGAGAAAGTATTATTTTACTGAAAGAGTAGTAGATCCTTGGAACAAACTTCCAGCAGACGTGGTTGGTAAATCCACAGTAACCGAATTTAAACATGCCTGGGATAAACATATATCCATTGTAAGATAAAATACAGGAAATAGTAAAAGGGCAGACTAGATGGACCATGGGGTCTTTTTCTGCCGTCAGTCTTCTATGTTTCTATGTTTCTATGTTTCTATGTTTCTATGTCATGTGATTCTTTTTTGTGACCTTTTGACAAGCAAAGTCAATAGGGAGCCATATTCACTTAACAACCATGTTACTACTTTAACAACATCAGTGATTCACCTAATAAATGTCAGAACAGTTGTTAAGATGGGGGAAAACTCACTTAACAATTTTTACTTAACAATTTTTCCAAATTTGACAAATTTGGGCTCAGTTGTGGTTGTAAGTCACAGACTACCTGTTACTAAAACATTCATGTCTGTCTGTAATCTCCAGCTGGGTGAAACTGGAAGGTATAGGGCAACAATTATTGAACCAAGATGACTTAAATGTAATAGTATTCTTTGTACCTTGTAAAGAAGTTGGTGTATCATTGAAGAGGAGGCAAGTTTTAATGAAGCACTCCTCTTTTGTGATACAGTGTTTTCGGAAGGTAGCATGCAACAATTAGCCTCATTCCACAGAAATCCCAGGAAAGCTAATTAATTTTCTTCCTAATCTCTGAGTGATTGCAAATTCTTGCATAGTCAGTAAGGCCAACGACTTCCAATAATGTGCCTGTCCCTGGTCAAAAGAGTATACCTGTGAGTTTCCAACAGAGACCACTCACCAGGAATATTATTATTATTTTTCAACCTATCTGGGCTGGTGAGAAGGTAAACAATTTAGAAGCCACCTGTGACTGAGCTTTGCATTTTCATATATGTATACATCTGCTGTTCTGTTCGGGTCGTATGTGACCCGAAGCCAAGTTTGAGTCCCTGTAAAAAATTTTCCCTGCATATCTGAAACTTGAAATTTCATGACTTTTCATCATTTCAGGGGTTTTCTCTATGAGAATTTTTTTTGGGGGGTGGGGGGTTTCTTTCTTGCTGAAAACAAAAAAGTCACACTTGTTATGTTCCCGGGTCACCCTGACCCGGACCGAAAACTCTTCATTTGAAGTGCTTATGTTTGGTCAATTTGAATACTTTTTTCACTTGGAAAGTAGTCTGAACATTTCTGCACACAATGATATGAAAATTTAAATGAAAAAAGTAATTCTTATTGGTTTATTTTGTGGATAGAATGCATCCCCCCCCCCCGTTTTTGTGAAATATTTTTCAATTTATGGATAGCTTTGCTTGCAAAATGTGTTCAATTTTACTAAAGTTGGTGTGGGATTGTTAGTTTGAACATTTATGAATATAAGAAAAATATAAATGAACTGAAATAAATGTTTCTTATTGGTTGTTTACAATCATAAATAAGCCCCCCCCCCTGGCTGCTTGCAAACATTTTCACTTTATATTTACGCAGGCTTCAAATCTGAAATATTTTTAATATCTTAGGCATTCATTTACTCATTTTAACATGCCTGATCATCATAAAAATATTTGTGGGGGTGGGGAAAAAAATTTTCTGGGCAAAAAAAAAATCACGTTGACTCTGTTTCGGGTCATATAGACCTGGACCAAAATGATTTTTTTTTTAGGTACTTGAATTTGGTCTTTTTGAAAACTTTTTCCACTGGAAAACTAGTTTGAACATTTATGAACATAATGATATGAAAATTGAACTGAAAAAAGTGAGGCTTATGTTTTTATTTTGATCAAAAAGCCCCTCCCCCCATGCTTTCTGAATTTTTTGTCAATTTATATTTTTTTAGGCTACAAATCTCTAAGGAATATTCCCCAAAAAGTTTTGATATACTAAATTGAACAATCCTAAACATAAGAAAAATAGAAATGAACTGAAAAAAATTATTCTTATTGGTTTATTTTTTAATCTAAACCATATTAACTTATACTCGAGTATAAGCCTACTCGAGTATAAGCCTATTTGAATATAAGCATGGGGGCCCATTTATGAGCAAAATAAACCAATAAGGATCATTTTTTTCAGTTCAATTTTCATATCATTATGTTCAGAAATGTTCAAGCTACCAATCCCACACCAACTTTAGTAAAATAGAATGCATTTTGCAGGCAAAAGTATCAACAAACCTAAAAGAAATTCACAAAAATGGGGGGGAGGCACATTTATGTGCAAAATAAACCAATAAGGATTAATTTTTTCAGTTCAATTTTCATTCCATTGTGTGCAGAAATGTTCAAACTTGTTTCCAGGTGAAAAAAGCTTTCAAAAAGACCAAATATAAGTACCTAAAATGATCAATTTGCAGTACGGGTCAAATAGACCCGGGAACATAACATTAGGGAGTTTTTTCAAACAGAACAGCAGGGTTAAATAACAAACACACTGTGACCAAAAGTACTGAGGGACAAAAATTTTCTCATTCATTACAACTACATTTGTCCAGCTTGGTTTTGTTTAGGGATTGCTGTTTTAACAGTTTGTATCTTGGCTGCCGATCAGTTTCCGGTCACAATTTAAAGTGTTGGTCATGACCTTTAAAGCCCTACATGGCATTGGACCAGAGTACCTCTGGAACCGCCTGCTACCGCACGAATCCCAACGGCCAATAAAGTCCCACAGAGTTGGCCTTCTCCGGATCCCGTTGACTAAACAATGTCGTCTGGCGGGCCCCAGGGGAAGAGCCTTCTCTGTGGCGGCTCCGGCCCTCTGGAATCAACTCCCCCCAGAGATTAGAACTGCCCCCACCCTCCTTGTCTTTCATAAACTACTTAAGACCCACCTATACCGCCAGGTATGGGGGATTTGAGACATCTTCCCCCAGGCTCATTATTATTTATGTTTGGTATGTATGTGCTGTTTGGTTTTAATTATGATAGGGTTTTTAGTTATTTTTTAATAGTAGATTTGTGCCATTGTAATATTGTTTTTATCGTTGTTGTATGCCGCCCCGAGAGGGGCGGCATACAAATCTAATAAATTGAATTGAATTGAATTGAATCTTAGCTACCAAAAGGAACCGTTCCAAGAATGAATTCAATATGGTTATACTTATTTTATATATTTACACAGCCACCACTTAATCAATCAACCCATTAGTTGAATTAAAGTAACAGCTAAACATCACAAAATATATAGATAGATAAAACAGATACAGTAATACCTCGTCTTACGAACTTAATTGGTGCCAGGAGGAGGTTTGTAAGGTGAAAAGTTTGTAAGACGAAACAATGTTTCCCATAGGAATCAATGGAAAAGCTATTAATGCGTGCAAGCCCCAAATTCACCCCTTTTGCCTCATTACCGCTGGCATTCGGATTTTGTTCGGAGGTGGGTGGAGGGGGAGAGACAGGGGGAGACAGTGCAGGCTGCCCGGAGGGACCCTCATGGGTGGATTAACCGAAAAGTCAACAGTTACTGTCCGGCTTGCAATGACTGGAAGGGAAGGGAGGGAAACGCACGGGCGGTTTGTACGGGCGTCTTCTCTGATTTTTTGTGTCTGGGAGGCCCCACTGGGGTTCTAGGATCATCTTGTGGGAGTCCGGTAGCGGTTGGGGAAAGGTTGGGGAAGCCCTTGCCGGATTAGCGCTGCGCCGCCACCCCTATCTGTAAGTTCAGGCAGAAACCTTTCTCTCTCTCTCCTCCCTCCCTCCCTCCTTTCCCCTCTCCCTCCTGGCCTCCCTCCTCCTCCTGTATTCCGCCTCCCTCCCAGCCTCCGGGCCACATTCGCCTTCCTCCGCCACCACCGGCACCCAGCTCCTCCTCCTCTTCTTGCTTCTTTAGAAGATGACAGCCGGCGGCGCGGAGGCTGGGGATGGTGTGCGTGTGTGGAAAGGGTCAGCGGGAGAACTGGGGGGAGCCGTGGCCACTGCCCCGTGGAAGGGACCCGGCTGGGAAGCTCCCAAAGGTGTGGGCTGGGGTCTTTCCGGGAGAGCAAGCAGCCCGAAGCCGAAAGAAACGCGTGGAGGCTTGTAAACAAAAGGCAGAACTTTCGGCTTCTGGGTGGATGGGAGGAGCTACAGCCCAGCGGCGTTTTACATTGATTCCTCCGGCCGCTTAACTCCTCCCATCCACCCAGAAGCTGCAAGTTCTGCCTTTTATTTACCAGCGTTTCTTTCAGCTTTGGGAGAAACTAAGCAGCACGGAGATTTTGCCAGCCCAGCCACTTAACTCCTCCCATCCACCCAGAAGCTGAAAGTTCTGCCTTAGGTGCCTCTTCCACACACCCTCGCCGCCCCCAGCCTCTGCACCGCTGCCCGACTGTCAACTTGTAAAGAAGTGAGAAGACAAGGAGGAGCTGGGTGCCGATGGCGGCGGAGGAAGGCGAATGCTACCCGAAGGCTGGGAGGGAGGCGGAATACAGGAGGAGGAGGAGGAATAGGAGGGAGGCAGGGAGGAAATTCCGGAAATGACAGTCACAAGGCAGGGAAATCCCTGCTGCAGTAAGAGAGCACAAGGTAGAGCGCATGCGCAGTAGGAGAGCCCACGCCCCCGGCTCGGGTTCGTAAGGTGAAAATGGTTCTTAAGACAAGGCAAACAAATCATGAACCCCGGGTTCGTATCACGAAATGTTCGTAAGACGAGGGGTTCGTATCATGAGGTACCACTGTATATAAAAATAATCCAACATGGGCATATTAATTGTACATACCTTGTATCCTACCTCTTCCGTGCAAACTCTGACAGGCTTACATTAAGTAAAAGAAATAAACAATAATAAGCATATAATATGAAATTAATATAAATAAGAGAAAATCCTATTACACTTATTTCCCATATTAAAAATGAAATATTTTCATTTCATTTCATTTATTGGATTTATATGCCGCCCCTCTCCGAAAACTTTAATATGGAAAATTTAAGCTACATTTACTTGGCATTTTAAAAATTAAAGTATGAGACTATAAGGAGTCTTATGACCATAACTGATTTCAAAATTTCCATTACTAAACAAATAAATGTTAAGTGAGTTTTGTCCCATTTTTGGCCACAGTTGTTAAATGAATCCCTACAGTTGTAAAGTGAATCCTGCGGTTGTTAAACAGACATTGACTTCTGTTTGCTTTGCTCTTTGGCCTGGAATTACATGTAGGTGAAAAGAGATTCATTTCTCCCATCTTCAGGCACTTGCATACTCCTTTGTTAAGACTTAAAATTGGCTGTTGGAGAGTATGGCACAATTACCCAGCTGCCTAGGTATAGCTCAATGGCCAATAAGAACACACAGAGGAGGTCACTTGTCATTGCCAGAGTGCAATCTGCAGCTACAGTCCCCTAATGCAATCTCTTAAAGAAACAGCTCCTAATCTCGATTAAATATCCCGTTAGTCTGTCAGCACAAGTAACTCTCACCAACCTCCACTATCCTTGCCCTCTTGGTGCGGTAGCAAAAGAGGGTATGAAAATGGGAAGTCCCCGGCCATTGCCACTGTTCTCCACTTTGCCCACCTTCTTGCTTGCCTGCCCACCCAGATCTCCTTCCAGCCACCTGTGGCAAGTTGCCCCCATGGCACAGTTAGCTATGTGCAGTTGTCCTATGGTAACTTGGTGGTGGTGACTTGGCAGTGGCGAACTGACAGCTGTGGATTGAGACCAAGTTGGCAGAGATTACCATAACTATTTGTTTTGTTTGTCCATCAGATGAAAAGTGACATTTAGTACCAGATATGTATTTTAGGGAAAGCTATGTAGGAAAAGATAGATGGATGGATGGAGACAGACAGACAGACAGATAGACATGTTGGCTATTCTTAATGACTTTTTAGAAAATAGGTTATCAGAATGATGAATACACAATT
Source organism: Erythrolamprus reginae (assembly GCF_031021105.1). Taxonomy (NCBI): domain Eukaryota; kingdom Metazoa; phylum Chordata; class Lepidosauria; order Squamata; family Dipsadidae; genus Erythrolamprus; species Erythrolamprus reginae. The sequence goes on along the minus strand of NC_091951.1, from coordinate 175,781,637 downwards.
CTTTTATTCCTTTGGAACCACTCATCTTATCTCTCCAGTCTTATATCATTTGTAAGAAGGATACAATTCAGGAAAAAAATTTAAATGCCAGAAGAGGTGTGCCTAATCAGAAAAAAAACACAACAAGGAAAAACAAGATAGTGTTCCTACCTTTGAAGCAACCCATACTTCATCCTAAGTATTACAGATGACTTCCTCCCTTCTTTCCATAATCCATGCCAAAATATCTTTTCACAACTGCTATTGGATAGTTCAGATATTTTGTGTGAGTGTAAGAGGGTGAAGATGGACCCCAATGATTCCCAGAGTATATGCTTTATACTCTGTGGATCACTGGTGGTCCGTGAGAAAATTTTTGTGGTCTGCAGAAAAATTTGCATTTTTTATATTGTACTAAATTAGAGGTCCTCAAACCGGATAAATGCAATGAATGTTTGTGTTGCTGCAGAGCTCTCTCTCCCCTTCTGGGTCTTTTTGTGTGGGTCAGAGAGGGAAGAGCAGAAATTCTGACTTGGGGTCTGCTTAAGCATCCTAGTGTGGGGCTTTGGGTGAGGGCTGGAGGGAAATGTCACTGGTGGCAAAAAGCTGGAGGGCCTCATTCAAGTGGGACTGCGTCATGACCTGAAATTGGCTAAAACATCTCTGCCCACTGAGCCTCCAGGCCTTGCACTCCTGCAGTCTTTCCTCTACTTGGATAACCTATGCTCATAGTCCTCAGTGAGGTGCTTCTGCTGAGCCTCCATCTTGGTCAGATCCTATTTCAACTGAGCCAGCTGTTTTGCCAACTTTTTCTCATGGTGGCTTCTAAACTCCAACAACTGCTTCCTGTTGGGGCCCTAACAACTCCGGGCAGGCAGGCGAGGAGATGCTGGGAGAGAGGGGCGAGTGCAGGCCATCCAGGTGCCCTTTGATGTGAGTGACATCAAGCTGGCCACACCCACCCAGTCACATGACCACCTAGCCACGCCCATCCAGCTGATCATTAGGCAAATCACATTAGTGGTCCATGGGATTTAAAATTATGAATTTAGTGGTCCCTGAGGTCCAAAGTGTTTGTGATCTCTGCTTTATGCCATTGGTGATGTTTTAGTTTGGCAAGATTCCGTCTATAGGGGAGGAACAGTAAAGAAATGCACTTGGAAGACTCACATTGTCTTTCTTGGTTTTTGAAGCCTGGCAGAAATCACATTACAGCACGTTGAGTCTCATCTCACATGGCTTTCTGGCGTCAATCATCCAAGTGGGGAGTGGATGTCTCTCTAAGATTCCACAGCATCAATTTGTTAAGTGGGTTTGAGCAGCATCAATTTGTTAAGTGAGTTTGAGCATCTCAGCAACCTCTTTGCTACTGGCTTTCTATGTTGAACCGCAGAATGAATGCGGCCTCTTGCTCCAGAGGCCTACTATGATTGATGATTATAGCAAAAGCTGCCAGAGAGGCTCAGGAGATTCTTCCATCTCATCTTCCAGGATAGGTCATCCATCAGAACTACTAAAGTAGTTTTTCCACAGCCTGAATGAGGGAATCCCCTTTCTTCAATTGGCATTGAGAGTTATGTGATTAATGCATGACCAGAGTTCAGAACCAAGGTGTTCAAGAGATGGCCATGATAACCAGTGATGTCGCTTCCTCACATTGCATATTAGGTATTCTCCAGGGCCATCTTCTGCTTTACTTTCAAAGGATAATTATTTCAGGTTATTATTCCTCCATGTCATTATAATGCAAGGGACTTCACTCAAAACTGCTGATTTGCAAACTTGGAAAGTCACCGCTCCAGGAAACTGTATTATTATTTTTATAGGCACACTCCCAATTGATACATAATTTCAAAATGGCTGATTGCACCATTTAAATGAATAATTGTTAGCATCAGAACTCTAACCAGCTGCCAGGCTGCCACTGCTTATCAATCCATGTTAATGTTTCCCATACCAAGCTGCTTTTCTAAACCCCCTGCCCACACTGTAAGCTATGCAAAACATATACTTTGCTTGTTGGTATGGGAACATCTTTTAGAACATGCCGTATATTTTGCAAAGTTTACATACGGCTGTGGAGTTTTCTAATTAAAAACTCAAAAAGATTATTTTGGTTTATATCTGTGCTGTGAAAGCATAGTTACGAAAGTAACAATAATTTCTTACCAAAGTCAGTGGTGAAATCAGCCCCATGATTCAATCAACTCCACTGTCATTGCTATCATTACTAGATCCCAGTCAACCCTACATATTCCAATTTTTTTTAAAAATGCAAAGAGATTACAAAGTTTGTGAAATTTCAGAGGTTACTCTCTAGGTTCTCACAAATGTATAGTTTTTATTAATATTTTTATCTGCTTAGTTTTAATGTTTTAATATTATTATTATTATTATTATTATTATTATTATTATTATTATTATTATTATTTAGAACTTGTAAGCTGCCCAGAGTCAGCTTGTGGGGAGGATGGGTGGCATAAAAATGTAATCAATAAAATAAAATGTAATAAATTTAAAAACACCCACTTAATTAGAAAGACAGAATTTGACAATAAGTATTTGGTTTTGTCTGTCTGTCTGTATGTGTATGTAATAATAATAATAACAACAGAGTTGGAAGGGACTTTGGAGGTCTTCCAGTCCAACCCCCTGATTCTGACCCCTTCACAACTTCTGGAGGCAAGCAGTTCCCTGAATTAATTGTTCTAACTATCAGGAAATTTCTCGTTAGTTCTAAGTTACTTCTCTCCTTGTTTAGTTTCCACCCATTGCTTCTTGTTTTACCCTCAGGTGTTTTGGAGAATAGATTGACTCCTTCTTTGTGGCAACCCCTGAGATATTGGAACACTGCTATCATGTTTCCCCGATCCTTCTTTTCATTAGACATATTCTGTTCCTGCAACCATTCTTCATATGTTTTAGCCTCCAGTCCTCTAATCAATTTTGTTGCTCCTCTCTGCACTTTTTCTAGATTCTTAACATGCTTTTTGCATTGTGGTGACCAAAACTGAATGCAGTATTCCAAGTGTGGCCTTACCAGGACCTTATAAAGTGGCATTGACACTTCACGTGACCTTGATTCTACCCCTCTGTTAATGCAGTCTAGAACTGTGTTGGATTTTTAGTGGCTGCTGCACACTGCTGGCTCATATTTATATGGTTGTCCACTAGGACTCCAAGATCCCTCTCACAGTTACTATTATTGAGCAATGTACCATAGTTACTGTACGTCTGCATTTTGTTTTCATTGCCTAAATGTAGAACCTTACTTTATTCACCATTGAATTTCATTTTGTTAAATATCGCCCATTGTTCAAGTTTGTCAAGATTCTTCTATATTTTGCACCTATCTTCTGAAGTGTTGGCCATTCCTACCAGTTTGGTGTTATCTGCAAATTTGATGAGTTCCCCATCTATCCACTCATCCAAGTCATTGGTGAAAATGTTGAAGAGTACTGGGCCTAAAACAGAGCCTTGGGGTACTCCATTGCACACATCACTCCATGTAGATGTAGTTCCATTGAGCACTACACATTGAGTGTGGTTGGTTAACCAGTTTTGAATCCATCTGGTGGTATTGCTGTCCATCCCACATTTTTCTACTTTATTTAGTAGTAGGTTATGGTCTACTTGGTCAAAAGCCTTATTGAAGTTCAAGTAAACCACATCAACAGCATTCCTCTGGTCCACTAATTTTGTCACTTTGTCAAAGAATGCAATAAGATTGGTCTGGCATGATCTGTTTTTGACAAACCCATCTTGGCTTTTGGTTATTACTTTGTTTGCTTCTAGGTGTTCATTGATTTGTTACTTGATTATCCTTTCAAAAATTTTCCCTAATATTGATGTCAAGCTGATAATAATAATAATTTAATAATAATTTAATAATAATTTGATAATAATTTATTAGATTTGTATACCGTCTCTCTCCATAGACTCGGGGTGGCTCACAACAATAATAAAAATAATATACAGTGTAACAAATCTAATAATTGAAAGAAAGCATCTAAAAACCCATTATTTAAAAAACCATACAACACAAGCATACATACATAACACTCTGTAAGCCTGGGGGAGGTGTCTCAATTCCCCCACACCTGGCAATATAGGTGGGTTTTCAGCAATTTATGAAAGACAAGGAGGGTGGGAGCAATTCTGAACTCTGGGGGGAGTTGATTCCAGAGGGTTGGGACCACCACAGAGAAGGCTCTTCCCATGGAGCCTGCCATTGTTTAGTTGACAGGACCCAGAAAAGGCCAGCTCTGTGGGACCTTATCGGCTGCTGGAATTCATGCAGCAGAAGATGGTCCCGGAGGTATTCTGGTCCAATGCCATGTAGGGCTTTATAGTCATTTCCAACACTTTGAATTGTGACCGGAAACTGATCGGCAGCCAATGCAAACCACAGAGTGTTGAAGAAACATGGGCGAACCTAGGTAACCCAAAAATAGCTCTTGCAGCCGCATTTCTGCACGATCTGAAGTTTCCAAACACTTTTCAAAGGTAGCCCCATGTAGAGAACGTTGCAGTAGTCAAACCTCGAGGTGATGAGGGCATGAGCAACTGTGAGCAATGACTCCTTGTCCAAATAGTGCTGCAACTGGTGCACCAGGTGAACCTGTGCAAACGCCCTCCTTGCCATAGCTGAAATATGTTGTTCCAATGTTAGCTGGGGATCAAAGAGGACGCCCAAGTTGTGAACCCTCTCTGAAGGGGTCAGTAATTCCCCCCCCCCCAGGTGATGGATGGACAGATGGAATTGTCCTTGGAAGGCAAAACCCCACAGCCACTCCATCTTGTTGGGGTTGAGTTTGAGCTTTTTTATATCCATCCAGACCCCAACAGCCTCCAGGCACTGGCACATCACTTCAACCACTTCGCTGACTGGACATGGGGTGGAGATGTATAACTGGGTATCATCAGCATACTGATGATACCTCACCCCATGCCCTTGGATGATCTCACCCAGAGGTTTCATGTAGATATTAAATAGCAGAGGGGAGAGGACCGACCCATGAGGCACTCCACAACCTAGAATCAGACATAACTGGATACTTAAACCGTTATCTTTTTGCTTCAAAATAGAAACAAAAAACCTCACTGGTTTGGAAGCACACAGTCACAACAGCACTAGGGATTTCAGCAACATACAATCCACTGTGAAGTATTCTGCTAAAAGTATTCCAAAAAGCCAAATCTTGACAAAGAAAATACATATATGTTCATATATATAAGTATATATGTTCATCTACTTCCTGATTAGTCCCATGCAAATTGTAATTGCATCATAACTGGTTTCCAATAGGTGTCAGCCAAGTTCTGTTTAAGTCATCTTTCAATTCCTTGTAAAGCCAGAGGAATTTTATTTTGGTCCTGGGCCTTAAATAGATATTTTGAAAAGTGTGTAGCTATATCCGTGGGACAATGTGAACAACAAATATATATTAAAAAATAGATGTAAGTTAATGCTCGGGGAAACATTCATGGGTGAGGATTTTGTTTCCTTTGTTTTCCAAGGATGAATTTAAACTGGCAAATTCCTTCATAAATGGAACTGAAATAGCTTGAGATTAATGCAAACGTGTGAGAAGCAGAACTGTCAGATTTATCTACTTCAAGGTAGGGAAGGGATGGGGAGAATGACAGAATATGCTGAAACTGAAAGGAGAAGCCTAGATATTCCCAATTACAATGGTACCTCATCTTATGAACGCCTCTTCTAACGAACTTTTCGAGATACGAACCCGGTGTTTAAGATTTTTTTGCCTCTTCTTCCGAACTATTTTCACCTTACGAACCCAAGCCACTGCTGCTGGGATGAAGGGGTTTCTTTTTTTTCCATTGGAGGGGGAAAGACTTTGCATTAACAAAAGTAGGAGAACAGCGTGCTTGCAGAGGCACTGAAAGGGTGTCTTTTGAAGAAAGAAAAGGGAGGGGCACCCCCCTTGCCTTTCTTCCTTCCCACTCACCCTTTAGCCTAGCCTTGCTTCTTCCACCCGCCCCCTTTAGCTGCTCTTCCCTGCCCTCTGTTCACCTCCCTTCTAAAGTTTGGGATTTTCCTGAAGGATTTGCACGCATTATTTGCTTTTACATTGATTCCTATGGGAAACATTGTTTCGTCTTACGAACTTTTCACCTTACGAACCTCCTCTTGGAACCAATTAAGTTCGTATCATGAGGTACCGCTGTATTTGAATATTCTTTTCCATGTCTTAACAATAGCAGACATCCTAGATTTCATTTTTATGCGTTGATCATTAAACTGATAAAATGATCTTATTCAGTAATAATAATTTTAATTACAATCATCCAATAGATTTGTAAGACTGAATCTAAATTGACAGATTCAGGTAGCTTATGTGGTAGGGTTTGTTTTCTGCCTTCTCCCTAGAAATTACTACTTCTTTCATAATTTGCTCCAGTGAGGGAAGAATTTCCTTTAAATCCATATCCTAGTTTAATAAATCAGGAACAATTGACTATTTTTATATGAGGTGTCTAAAAAAACATTGCATTTGTCTCATCTTTGGCTTTCGCAGAGGCAGATAGAAACAATCATTAATAGTGGTAAAGTCATGTTTTCTCCCTTCTCTCAACCGGGTCTTTGCTGTGGATACAACCAATCAATTTTCATTGATGACTGGTTGATCACCCAATCAGGATCTGAGAACTGTCCAGCCTCTATTGACTACCTGCAGCTGCAACAGGTAGAATTTTCTTCATTGGTCAGTGAACACTGGCCTCAATGACCAGTTCAGTTTGTATGCAGGAGAAGCCAGCTATGGATTTACATGGGCTTCTTATAAGCCTGGCTTTAGTGCTCTTTTGAAAGACAAGAGTGCTGATCTTGTGTTGATCAGTTTGAACTAGCAAAAGAGAGACATCCTGGATCCAGCCAGAACCAGTTGTCAATTACTGTATACAAAAAAAGAAACATGCAAATATCAGCGGAACAATTTTTCATTCTCCCGTGTAAAAGGATCCAAGAGAGAGAAGCACAGTTTGTCCAATGCATTGAAGCAAGAAAGGATGAGTTTTCTAAGGAATTAAGCAATCCCATTTAAGGTAATAGGGAAAATTCTGGGCTGTGTCAGCCTTGCAAGGTAGTCCAGACAAGAAGCACATCTAGAAGTACTAGTTCTACTTTATTATAAGGTTACATATTTCATAACTGAAAATATAGTTATTCCCCATTGCCTTGGGAAGTAGCCCAAGAAACTGAAGAGGGGTCCTTCTGAGATGTTTGCCACACACACAATTCTTCTATGGGCTGCCACTTATCCAACCATTGCCCTGCCTGCAGCCCTTCCCCCAAGATCATTCTCACATTTCATTACAAGTTGTCAGTAGCAGTGGAGAACAAGGAAGCTGACTGGTGAATTCTGATGTGGCCATTAGCTACATCACCTGTGTTCATCTGGGTGGGGTATTTTGCAACACATTTGAAAGGCTGGGCGCTCTTGGCACTGGGCAAACATTTGTGTTGGTGCCAATAACACGGTACCCGACTTCTTGGTTTACTGGGCAGTCTCGCGCTGCTGTGAGATAAGTCTAAAGGTGAATTCTCAAAATAAGTCTAAAGCTCAATTGTCGTCAGTGTAATATAATTCTTGGGTAAATAAATGCATCAAATCCACTTTGTTCTTTTGCACTCTTTGGAGTACAAAGGTGTTTAGGTGGAGGTGACCAGCTTTAGAAGCAGCATGGCTGATGACTGTCCAGCTATAAATTGTCATTGGGTGGAGCAAGGTAGTTATTGGTTAATACTTCTTGAGAAGTAGCTTTGCTTGTATTGACCAGAACAAAAGGGACTTTCCTAAAACAGGGGCAGAGTATGGGGTGGGGAAGAGGATGTTGTTGTTGTTTTCTGTCTTTCCCTTGATAAATGTCCGGCCTCAGAATAAACAGTGAAGAATCGAACTTGTTGTTGGCTGCACGATTAATAAGCAAAGTTAGACTCATTAGTGCCAGGTCTTTCTGTAGGGACGAGGGCCATGTGAAAATGTGTGTGTATGCGTGTGTGTGTAGAAAAGTCCCTGTCCTAAGTGGGCCCCTTGCTCCTGTATGATTTCACCTAGTTCGCATAGCCAGAACGATCTAAGGTACTTTTCTCTGGCTTGTATATGATCTCATCTGGGTTGCAATAACAGGATGCTCATTAAGGTGGATCGGGGGAGATTGAAGGGGGGAATTCACCAATGAAAATGCTGTTGCTCTCTTCTACTTTTTGCTACTTGGAAAAACTGTATATAAGCAAGTAAGCAATAAACACTGTGAAGGTAGTCAGACATCTTCGCACCCTGGCATGATTTGTCTCTAATTCCATCACTTTCCATACCTGACACCACTTCCAAGCAATTTTTATCTTTCCTGCAAAGTCAAGCATAACTCAGCTAATAGTATAACAATGGGGAGGGTTAAAAAAAAATCAAAATGGTACCAGCTATCATCCAACCAATTTGTGGCCCTTTTGTATGTGTTTTGCAGATAGCAAATATTAAAACAAAGGCAGGGAATGCAAGTGATGGCCACTATCTTGGCTTTTTAATTATGGCTTGGAATGCTTCTAAGCTCAAATAGATATTGGCCAAAGTAAACATTTAAAGCTGCTGCTTATACTGCACCACATCCATTAAGGACAGAGTTTTATTTTCATCATTAGCGCTCCTAGGACCCTCTGCTTAAGGCAGTACCTGGTTTCTCATTCTGGAGTGGGGGGAAAAAGGTTATTAGCTACTGTGAGAAACAAGTCTTGAGCTAAAATGGACCTTGGCCTTATTCAGCAAAACTATCTTTATGCTATTATCTATTCATTTATTCCCTTCCTTCAGATCATGGAGCACTCTCCTTTGTAGCCCCCCCCCCTTCATTTTCTGCTGAAATGCTTTTAAAGTTTTCATTCTGTGCTTCTCTCTCTCTCTCTCTCTCTCTGTGTGTGTGTGATGTTGCTTAAAACACCTCTTAAACTTGCATGCTGCTCAGAAAGTCCAGAAATTGCAGTATTGAAAATAAATTAACTCAATAAAACTTACAACCTATTGTCACAAACAAGAAGATGCATTTTCTCTTCCAAAATCCAATAATGCTTGCTAGCTGAACTTGCTCCTCAGATGTTACTTGACATTCTTTTCAAAGAGTCAAACCATCTGTGTTCAAAGAAACCTTTGCATTTTTCATTCTTTTTAACCTGGGTGTTTTATACACAATGCAGGGGTGAAATCCAGCAGGTTCTAACAGGTTCTGGAGAACTGGTAGTGGAAATTTTGAGAAGTTCGGAGAACTGGCAAATACCTAGCTCCAGAGTGGGGAGGGAATGGAGATTTTGCAGTATCCTACCCCTGCCATGCCTCCCAAACCATGCCCACAAAGCCACATCACACTCACCAAGCCAATAAGTAAGTAAGTAAGTAAGTAAGTAAGTAAGTAAGTAAGTAAGTAAGTAAGTAAGTAAGTAAGTAAGTAAGTAAGTAAGTAAGTAAATAGAAAGATAGATAGATAGATAGATAGATAGATAGATAGATAGATAGATAGATAGATAGATAGATAAAAATAGGTAGATAGGTAGGTAGGTAGGTGGGTGGGTGGGTGGGTGAGTGAGTGAGTGAGTGAGTGAGTGAGTAAAGGTAGGACTCATATCACCTGACTTCATGCTAATTTTGACTCCCACACCCTTGCAGGTACTATGTCAAGATTTTCTGATAGAGAATAGAGTTTGAATTTCCAAAATCATATTCCTGCACTGTGCCTAACCATGAAGTCATAATGAAATGTAAAAAAACCCAAAAACCTTTCTGAGTTTTCTCAATATACCTTGGTGAGATTTATAATATAAAGGTCATAAAGACCCTGTCAAGTATAGCAGATGCAGGCAACATCAATCCCCTGAAATGCTCTCAAACCTCGTCCTTTCTACCCCATAGCAAACAAAGCAACAAAGGAAGAAGTATTCTTTTTTAAACATTATTTTTAGTAGATTGCAGTAGATTTCTTTTTTTCATTTGTAATAATGAGTGTTTAACGATTTGGATGCATTTCTTGTTTTATGGAAAGAGTGTACCAGGGTTCTAACTTACTTTGCTGCCATTTCGCTTCTACATGCACCGGACGACCTGTCCCGTGAACGCACCTTGTTATACGCGCACTTTACACGCACACTTGCACAGTGCTGAATTATTATTTTTTTATAGTCAAAAACAAGATGGCAGCCACATGCACAATGCCAGAAACTTGGCCTCTGCACATGCTTAAAATAAATAAAAAATAAGATAATTTTTTTAAAAATTAAAAATCCATTAAAAGATTACCGTGCCCACGGACTGGTACCAGCAAGTCACTAATAATTCAGGTGAACTGATCGAAACCAGGAGGAACCCACCCCTGGGCTGTACCCAATGAGGCACATCCGTGTCTGTCATTATGTAATTATGTAATTCCTGGTTCTCGTGGACCTGTATCACTTCAGGGTTCTTTTGTCGGAGAAGAAGTGGCAGAACCTGGGATCATACTTAAAAGAGGAATCTGCCTAGAATCCCTACTTAGTCACATTGGACTAAGTCCAATCTTCCTTGAATGCTATGGACCCTTAACAGCAGATGCTGTTAAGCTGGTAAGATTCCTGCACTTTCGCTCTTTAGCAATAAACCTGTTTAATTGGACTTTCAAATGTTGACCTGATATCTTCCCCAAAAACTCCAGGCTATAGGAAAAATAGCAAATTAATAAAAATTTTAAATATTTGAAACACACCAAGTCAACTCTATTTCAGAATGTGGCCTATGCTTGTGAGGGATTCCCAAGAGCCTAGTGGAGTTTGGAAAATGATAGACATAGGAAAATTCTAAATGCAAGTAAAATGAAATTACAGCAAACACTATTTTTCTTTCCCAGTGTGCCTTTTGTTACATCATCAGTAACAGCCAAAATGCCAGAATTGGTTACTCTAGGAGGTTGGGAGATTTCCTACAACCTGATTGGTTGGGACTGTTGAAAGAGTATATATGGGTTTTAAATCTCTTTTTTTAACTCTATTGGATTTGTATTTTACGTGTTGTATTGTTGTTGCTGTGAGCCACCCTGAGTCTTCGGAGAGGGGCGGCATACAAATCTAATAAATCTTAATCTTAATATAAAAGGGTTTTGAGCTAGCTGGGCGTTCCTTGTACATGGTTTATTTGCTTGTCATTGTGTATTGCTTTTACTAGGTGTTAATAAACCCAGTTTGTTTTATAATTCGAGCCTATTTAACATCTTTGGATACACTGAAAGTGGGGTCTGGAGGTAGGGAAGGTGTGGTTGCTGTACCTGCTTCACACAGTGCTCTTTTTCAAAGCATTCAACCTAACTTTAATTTTAAAGGATGCTAGCATAAGATATAATAAGCTTATGCAGTTGCACTAGTATTCTAGAGTTCAAGGGCAGTTTTTATCTTCCTTGCTATTTCTGTTCCTTGGGAGTAAAGATTGACTTAGATGTTAGATGTCTCTTTTAAGGCAATCATCCTCTGTCCCAAGCTAATGAGCATAGCTGAACATATGCTCTATCTGCATTAAAGCCATGAATATAAGATGGCAACAATAATCATATTTTTTTCTTGTCCATCTTCCCCCAGTTTACTAAACTGAACTTGTTCCATGCATCTTCTTGTGGATTTCCAGTACAGTACTTCCAGCATTATGTTGAATCCTGGAAGATACATGGATCAAGTCCAGACTTCAATTATCCTTGCTGTTTTTCTTCCATTGGGAATGTTCCTAACTTGATAATTATCTTCCTTGCTAACAAAGTGACCAGACAAGGCAAATAGGTTTCTATCACCTCCGTGATTCTTTCAAACTATAATGAAATTAAATGAAAATGGGATGACATCGTTTTCTCTTTTGCCACAGATTACATTTATTTTTTTAATTTTTTTATTTTTTTTATTTTTTATTTGTTTATTTTTATTTGTTTATTTTTTATTTTTATTTTTATTTGTGTATTTGTGTATTTGTGTATTTGTGTATTTGTGTATTTGTGTATTTGTGTATTTGTTTATTTGTTTATTTGTTTATTTGTTTATTTGTTTATTTGTTTATTTGTTTATTTGTTTATTTGTTTATTTGTTTATTTGTTTATTTGTTTATTTGTTTATTTGTTTATTTGTTTATTTGTTTATTTGTTTATTTGTTTATTTGTTTATTTGTTTATTTGTTTATTTGTTTATTTGTTTATTTGTTTATTTGTTTATTTGTTTATTTGTTTATTTGTTTATTTGTTTATTTGTTTATTTGTTTATTTGTTTACTTACTTACTTACTTACTTACTTACTTACTTACTTACTTACTTACTTACTTACTTACTTATTTATTTATTTATTTATTTATAAATAAATTCATTCATTCATTCATTCATTCATTCATTCATTCATTCATTCATTCATTCATTCATTTATATGCCGCCCCTCTCTGAGGACTCTGGACGGCTCACAACATATAATCCACAATATACAAAATCTTGAATCCAATTAATTAATTAAGAGTCTAAACCCCCCCCCCCAAAAAAAAAACCATGAAAAACAATCATTCCATTCCCTCGACATTCTCTCAACACATTTATTAATAATGGTGTTATTTATTTATTTATATTATTTATTTATTAGATTTCTATGGTGTCCTTCTCTGCAGATTCAGGGCGGTTCACAACAGAAATAAATACAAAAACATATAAGAAATCTAACTTAAAATATACACTAAAACCCCAATTCTTAAAACCTGTCATCCACATTTCATTCCATCACACATTCTACATTCAGTCGTCAGCCAGGTCTAGATGTTAAAACTCAATGGCCTCAAGCCTGTTAGCAAAGGTAGGTTTTTAGTATCTTGCGGAAGGCCAGGAGGGTGGGGGCAGTGCGGATCTCTGGGGGGAATTGCTTCCAGAGGGCCGGGGCCATCACAGAGAAGACTCTTCCCCTAGGTGCTGCCAGATGACATTGCCTGGCTGACAGGACCCGGAGAAGGCCGACTCTGTGGGCCCTAATTGGCCACTGACATACATGAGGCAGAAGATGGTTATGTTTTTATTAGAGCATCTATGTGGCTGGGGGAGGGGTGGCATGAAAATAATGAGAAGTCACTTTCAGATATTGATGACAATCAGACAGAGGTAGACAGACATACAAATAAATAATGAGAGAGAAAGAGAGAGGGAGGAAGGGACAGATAGACAGACAGACATATCTAAATATACTTGATAAAGAATCTACTCTATTAAAATTAAAAGCTTAAGCATTTATTTTGTGCAGTTGTAGTCAGAAGTAAAGTTTTCCATCAAAGAGTGTTTAATAAATGTTTTCTGCAACTGCACCAGTGGTGGTTTGCTTCTGGTTTGGCCCGGTTCTGTGAACCAATAGCATTGGTGATGGAAGGCTCCACCCACTTGCCTGGGATGCTTCTGTGCAGAAGCTTTGTGTGCACGCAAAATGATAGCAGTGGGCTTTAGAACTTATTACTGAACTGCATTTGCCTTGGACGGGAAATGAACACTCGGACACCAAGCTGGGTAAAATGGGTCACTTTATTAAATATTAACAGAAAGACCTGCAGGGGTCGCTAAATGGGGCGGAGTTTCCTGAACACAACATACTTGGGCAACTAAATGGGCGTTACTCCATGCCTGGTCAGGGTGAGGCGTGCCCCGCCTACTCCGACCCGGAAGCCACGCCCAGCATGTGGGAGGGCTCGCCTTGCATGACCCGGAACCGGAAATGACGTAGGTGAGCCCCTAGGGCACCCCCTTTACACCTCTCTGTCCGTGGAGGAAGCATGAGTTGTGCAATGGGGGTGCCAATCATCTTACAAAAGATGCCCAAAGGAGAACACACAGTTGCTACTGATACCCTTTCCGCCCCGTTTCTGCCATATAGTGACCAAGAATATAAACATCAAATTGCTGAATCAGAACCTATTTACATACAGATGCACCCCGTAACCACAAATCCTTACCCTCGTCCAGGATGGAGTAGGCGAAAAACAATCCGTAGCAAATGCCTAAAGATTGCAAAAATTCCTACTCGGCCCCAACCAGGCGACCTATAAAAAACATCCTGGATTGAGCGGAGGGTGGGTGGGTGTCCGTTCTGCGGCGAGCTCGGGGGGGGCAAAAGAAGCCGGGGGGGGGGCAAGCAAGCCCTGATAAAGGGCACACGCCCCGCCCCTCGGCTTTCCCAGAATGCCCGAGCGGCCGCTGATTGCTCTGGGGCATTCCCGTGCTATCGCGGGGAACGCCCCACAGCTGATGGGGGGAGCCGAGTTGCTTCCCGCCATTGGCAATTTTCGGCCCGGCGTTATTTCGCCTGGCCTTTCATTTGCCTTGGACAGGAAATGAACACTCGGACACCAAGCTGGGTAAAATGGGTCACTTTATTAAATATTAACAGAAAGACCTGCAGGGGTCGCTAAATGGGGCGGAGTTTCCTGAACACAACATACTTGGGCAACTAAATGGGCGTTACTCCATGCCTGGTCAGGGTGAGGCGTGCCCCGCCTACTCCGACCCGGAAGCCACGCCCAGCATGTGGGAGGGCTCGCCTTGCATGACCCGGAACCGGAAATGACGTAGGTGAGCCCCAAGGGCACCCCCTTTACACCTCTCTGTCCGTGGAGGAAGCATGAGTTGTGCAATGGTGGTGCCAATCATCTTACAAAAGATGCCCAAAGGAGAACACACAGTTGCTACTGATACCCTTTCCGCCCCGTTTCTGCCACAGCAGGGGGTCAGATCTCTATCTTGGCCCCCTGCTCCCCGCCTAAGCCTGCCCCAGCTCACGCAGGCACCACTGCAGGTCTGTGTAAAATTGCCACTCCTGACGTCTTCCTAAATTGACCCAGTGAAAGCTGGGGGGGGAGGTTTAAAAACACATGCCCGTTTGTCAGATCACTTTGCCTACCCCTGCCATGTTAACCCATATCCTGGTCCCGTCAACAGCTGTTGGTGTGACGGCGACTCCGCGTCCCCTCCATGTGGTGGTATCAGAACCACACACCAGAACCACACACCACGGCCGTAGGCCCCGTACGACCGGTGGTTCACCATGACATGACATCACTGTGCCAAGTCCTTCACCGACACCAGGTCGTTGCCACCAGTGTGCAACACCAACAATCTGTTCCATATGCTCTGCAAGCCCCGGGGGACTGCCATGACTTGACGCCACTGAGCCAAGTCCTTCACCACCACCAGGTCGTTGCCACCCGTGTGCAACACCAACAATCTGTTCCATATGCTCTGCAAGCCCCGGGGGACTGCCATGACTTGATGCCACTGAGCCAAGTCCTTCACCACCACCAGGTCGTTGCCACCCGTGTGCAACACCAACAATCTGTTCCATATGCTCTGCAAGCCCCGGGGGACTGCCATGACTTGACGCCACTGAGCCAAGTCCTTCACCATCACCAGGTCGTTGCCACCCGTGTGTAACACCAACAATCTGGGTCCGGCCCATCACTGCTCCCGACTTTTCACAACAGAAGAGACCCGTCTCAAACGAAGACCTCCGAGCTCAAGCCTTTCCTCTGAAGCCCCAGCGACTCAGCAACCTCCACATTCCTGAAGATAATGTTGCAGCTCAACGTTCAGCCACCAAGCCACGCTGTGGCTGCAGTTCACTACTATGGGCAACGGAAGGGCAGCTCCTTCGCAGTTCGCACGTAACAAAGTGGAGCAGGGCCAGGACCTAGAGAAACGATAAGGATACAAAGACAGTGTTAGCCACCTGATCCCAAAAACACTTGTACTCAGGTGCTCTGAATATACTTCATGAAAACCACTGACTTCCATCCGCCACTTTGCTGAGAACTTGTTGAAAACTGCATTCAGTATTGCTGAGGGAATTGCACCCGATATCCTGCCAATCCTCCTGTGGAGGCCTGTCTTATGGTACCAAGGGCACTATTCCCTGGCTTCCTCGCTTTACTTGCACTGAGTCCATCATACCCCGGCATATATCCTTGTTTGATATACCCGGCAGTGATCAAACCACCATCTGCGTTACTGGTCAGCCACCGTGCATAACCAACGCGGCTGCCGCAGCCCCCATTTAACCTCGGTTTGCTGGCCCAGGGAACCTTGCATGATCCACTACTATGTGATCATGACAGCACTTTGCAGACCTACCATGTCCCCAAAGGCCCTTTTTTATGGCTGCCATGTGAAAAAACAGCCTCGCCTCGTTGGGTGAGGATCTGGGTCTCATCCAATGCCCGCTGCCCCTGAAACTGGGTAATGTAAAGCGGCTTACTAATGTCTCCCCCATCTGAGTCCTTTCCTTGGACCATCTCCTGATCATTCCCCTTATCTTCAAATAGTTTGACACCGAGGTCTTTTGTTAGGAGAGCTAAGTCCACCTGCTGCCCCTATGTGATGGCATGTAACCATGTGGTGCAACCTGCACTCCTTTGCTTGATGGTGCCATCTACCAATTCTGGGTACCCTGCGCCCCAGCCTATGCCATGTGGCTGCCAATCGCCTGCCCAAGCACACATACTCCCTGTTAACGGACTGGGCCTCCTGTTGCTGGCTCGCTTCACTCCACTGATGGGCCAGCTGTACACCATAGTTGCAGTCCCATGTTCCTGTATTCCTCTCAGGAAATCATAATACTCTTCCTCCAGCATTAAAATGCCAGGGAGATTAGCCAATATGCTCCGTGGCCTTGCCTGCTCACCCAGGGAGTAAATAATTGCAAAAAATTTATGAAGATAAGCAAAGGCCCATGCCAATGCTTTCTTTACCGTTAGCACATGGATTAGCTTTACCAACATGACTTCATCAATATAACCATAATATTAATGGTACCATCCTGACACCACGACTTCAATATTGTTTATGATAATAACATTTTCTGAATTATTCATTAAAAACAATTAATATAATGCTTAATACTTATATTAAGCTTAAAATCAACTCAAGCGTGAATTTGATTCAGATGACCTCAATGCTTAGCGTTCTTGCAAGCCCCCCATTCCGGTAAGTGACTACCCCATTTCTTATGAACAAACTAAAGGGGGCTGAGATAAACTGACTAATTTATTTATTTATTTATTCGACTTTTATGCCGCCCCTCTCCTAGACTCATGGCGGCTCGCAACATGTCAGCAACAGCACCCTTCAAACAGAGCCAGGCCATTGCCCCCCCCAATCCGGTTCTTCATTGTCTTACTCCTGAGGGGATTAGCCAGAAATTAGGAGATTTCCAACCTTCAGCATGGTAATGACATGGGAATCTGCAGGCTGTAGTTATGGCATTAATAGTATCTTTCAGTTTTGTTGGTACAGAAAAAGGCCTGCTACCAACTGCACCCGTACTGTTATAGCCTTCAGTACCATAACTTTACATTTGGAAATTTCGCAAAATTCAGAATATTAGTAGCACCATTCATGGAGACATAATGACTTCCATGCGCAACTGCTCCAGGATCCGGCACATCATGAAAATAATAATAATAATAATAATAATAATAATAATAATAATAATAATAATAGTAATAATACTAAAATACCCAGGACCAAGCACATAAAAACCTTGTTACCAAGTAATCCCTTAGTGCAGTACATCACTAGTTAAGTATGTCCATAAAATTAACAAAGGTAATTCCTCAGGAAAAAAAAGGGGGGGCATATTTGACCAGGAGGTTTGCCATTAAGCCAACTTGAAAGTGCCGAGGAAAACATACAAAAGTAAACCTCCCGCCTGATAACATGTATATATTCTCAACAAAAGCTTTAATAAGCAAATTTTTACTATGTAAGGTGTAGAACCTAGCTCACTATGTTCCATCTGCCATAACAGTTTAAATTAACACTGTTAACCCTTATTAAAGCGTGAGAACCATTGTTTATTTATTTATTTTAAATTGAGGGTAAGGGAGCAGCATGAGGCTATATTTACTTACCGTCCAATAACCTAATTGCTATTTTCAATGTGGTAAAGAAACATATGTCAGACCTGTCAGCCAAACAGGTTCTTAGGTCCCCATTCCACAGTGCTTCAAAGAAAGGCCCAGATATATTTCTGCACAGAGCTCTCGGTAGGAGATCCTTACATAGGCAGAAACCAATCCTTTATATTCAGCAGCACTGTTCCAAATGAAGTGCAGGATTTCTAATGTTTGATAAAAGTGTAATAAAGATTAACAGCCTCCCAAGTAGCAGAAAAACCCTCATCATTTGTTGCAATGTTTCTTCTAAACCCGCTTCTGAGCAGAAGCCAAGGTTTTAACTGCCAAGTTGCTGTCAGAAGCCAGCTAAGTCCCCTGAAGCTATGATGAACAAAAGGGGGCCAAGGTCTATAATAATGCTACAGTCTTTTGATCACTACAAGCCATTCTCACTGACAAAGCAGTCTTTCCATCGATCCAGTTGCTCAAACACCACCTAACCTGGTTTCATGGCTACTATCCCTGATTGTTATTGTCCCTCTTGTGAGAAAATGCCATAGGAGGGTGCCATTATCCACTGGGTATGAAAAAACTGTTATCAAATGGTAGTGAGACCGGGCTGCTGAAAAGCGTTTCAGAATATGAAATTTTAATCCCCATACCATTTCCATGTCCACCACATTATGGCTCAATTATATATCCCGTTCTAACCAATGCTCATAACCCAGTGGCTTGTTTGGCCTACCCCACTATTTAACTGGTGTACAGAAGCCTTATTTCTCCAAATTTGTGTACGCTAAAAATTGCCTTAAAGGGATGTTCACATTGCCCTGTGGAATTGGAGGGGCGGGCAGAGGGGGGGGGAGTTTGCCCCACCACCCCCGCTGTAATATCATAACCCATGTGTTGTGCCCCCCAGTAAATCAGTTTACTTTCAAATTAATTCATTTTAAGCTCACTCAATTCAAATACATTAACTTAATAAATTAAATCATTTTGATAATTCATTAAGCACAATCCCTTCCCATACACTGACTTAATAACCTAAATCATTCTTTTTTTTTAAATAAATCATTTTATGTTCAACTAATTCGAATACTGTATAACCGTTTCAATAAATTAACTCATTTTAATTCATTCCTCTTAGTATCAATTCATTCAAGTATACTAGCTTAACTTAAATTAAATCATTTTGATTCATTCATTTTATGCTCAATCAAAATCTACTGACTTAAATCGATTAAATTTTAATAACTTAATTCAAGCTCAATCAATTTCACTATACAGTACTGACTTAATAAATTAACTTGTTTTTACAAATCAGTTTATGCTAAACCACTTCAAGCATACCAGTTTAAATAAATTAAATCGTTTGATACAATCAGTTTATGCTCAATCAACTCAAGTACTATACTGACTTAAATAAATGTGGGCTTCAGTAGACCAAATAGATAAGATCTGCCAGCAGCTGGAACTATTCTCCTACAGATCACTATCGTTATGAACTGATTTATGTACTAAATCTATTACCCAGAAGCAACATACATGTAAACCTCCGCTCCATCAGGGGAACGGGGCCCAAGTCAGCAAGAGTGGGGGGGGAGATGTGTGTCTGCCTGGTCCCCACAAGGGGGGGGGGGCTGCCATAGGCAAGAAAAACTTACCTCCCCCCTAAGCTGTCATGCTCAAGGCATTATTCTACCCTACCTACCTAGCTCGCGCTGTGCCGGAAACAAAAAGGGGTGTGTGTGTGAAAGGCTCACCACGTGGATCAAGCCAGGCGCTGCCCCGCGCGCGGCCCCACTCGAGGCCCCTGGACTCTGCGGCCAAACACCAACCACATGGGGGGACTATACTGTATTCCTGGACGCAGGGTGTCCCCGCCGATGTTCCCCCACCACCCCGCTGCAACCCGAGCTGCCCCGGGCGATCGCCGTCGATCCCAGGGGTTCCGAAACGGTGGCAGCTCGCAGGAAGGACCTCGCACGCAGCCAGCCGCCCCCGGCCGCGAGTCAAGACTTCTGAAGACGGCGGCAGCACAAACCACGTGGGGACCCCAGCGCTAGCCCTGGCTGCCCGGCACCGAAATGCCTTGGCGCGTTGCCAGCTGGGCCGCCGGAGCCCTTGATCACCTGCCCGGGCGGGCCCACAGGCCCCGAAGCCCGGGCTGCTGCTCCCAAGACTGGCCGAAGAAGGGGAGAGCCGTCCGCAAGTGCGACGTCCTCTTCCCGATGGGCGCCCGGCGAACAGCATGTTCCCGGGCGCTGGATGCCGTTGCCCCCTGCCCACCCGCAAACCTGAGCTGCCCCTGGCGATCGCCATCGATCCCAGGGGCTTCGAAAAGGCAACGTCCTCAGTCTATTCCTTCCTTCCGTCGAGGAGAAAAGGCTCGCTGGTCACCTCTCTGTCCGTTCTGCGGCGAGCTCGGGGGGGCAAAAGAAGCCGGGGGGGGGCAAGCAAGCCCTGATAAAGGGCACACGCCCCGCCCCTCGGCTTTCCCAGAATGCCCGAGCGGCCGCTGATTGCTCTGGGGCGTTCCCGCGCTATCGCGGGGAACGCCCCACAGCTGATGGGGGGAGCCGAGTTGCTTCCCGCCATTGGCAATTTTCGGCCCGGCGTTATTTCGCCTGGCCTTTCATATATAAAACCTAAATTTGCAATGGTAGCTAGATTCCACATTTAAGGGAAGAAATATATATATTTTTTAAAGATACATTAGCAAACTAAATCCAGTTATTCTAATGTTCACCAAATGATACAGCAATAATAAATGTTTTGCAATCTTCTTGAGATTTTGAGTCCCTAAACTTTGTCCTGCTTAGCATGCATTTAGTGGCAAATGTACCAATTTCAGGTTCCTGGAAGAACATAATTTACTGTTGTTTGAGTAATAAAAATGTATCTCCATTGTTCTTTTGTTTTTTTCCAGATACCATAACAACTTCCCTGGTGAAATAATACGCACATGATGATTGATGCGAGCGAGAGTCATTCATTTGTCCTTGTTTAAAGAAAGGTTTGCATCACCATTTCTTAAGTGCTCTGAGAAGGAAAGTTACTAATAATATATAAATGGAGTATTTCAACTTGTAGGAAGACCAGTAATGGACTATAGCATATTTGCTTACAAGGACTTTCAGTGTATTTACTCTTGCTGTGGTGAAATGTGTTTCTGCATTTTATCCTATAAATAAATGCATTGTGACATTTACAGGAGTAGCGCCATTTGACTCATGCAAATACATTGTTGACAAGTATTATGTTGCAAATGCTTTTAAATAATTTTGCCCTAAGATAAGAATTCAAGAATTTTATGAGATCAGACCTGAGAGTAACAATCAAAGAGCTTGCAAGCCAGTAAGAGCTGGGAACATCATTAGCACCTGGAAAGAAACTGTCTCAGCAAGTAGAGGAATGGAAAAATACCCTGCAAAAACTTAGGGCTTGGAAAACATTATTCTTTGCAGAGAGTAACAGTGAAAGAGTTTGCAAGTGGGTAAGAGCTGGGAACATTGTTAGTATCTGGTTAGGGCTGGAAAGAAACTTTCGGAGCAAGTAAAACAGTGGGGAAAAAAACCCCTACAAAGACAGGGTTTGGAAAACATTATTCGTAACAATTAAAGAGCTTGGGTACATTAATAACATCTGGTTAGGACTGGAAAGAAATATCTAGAACATGTAAAGCAATGGAAAAAACATACAAAGACAGAGTTTGGAATACATTCTTGGCAGAGTATAACAATGAAAGAGCTTGCAAGCTAATAAAAGCTGGGAACATTGTTAGCACCTAGTTAGGGCTGGAAAGAAACTTACTCAGAGCAAGTTAGAGTAATGAAAAAAAACCTTCAAAGATTTAGGGCTTGGAAAACATTCTTCACAGAGAGTAAAAATGAAAGAGTTTGGATACATTAATAGCACCTGGTTAGGGCTGGAAAGAAACATTTGTAGCAAATAGAGAATGAAAAAAAAATCAAAGAGAGGGTTTGGAATACATTCTTGGCAGAGATTAACATGAAAGAGCTTGCAAGCCAGTAAGAGCTGGGAACATTATGAGCACCTAGTTAGGAGTGGAAAGAAACTTACTCAAAGCAAGTTAGAGTAATAAAAAAAAACCCTGCAAAGACTTAGGGCTTGGAAAACATTATTTGCAGAGAGAAACAATGAAAGAGCCTGCAAGGTAAGAGCTGGGAAGATCGTTAGCATCTAGTTACGGCTGGGGGGGGGGACCTACATTCAGAGTATAAGACACATCCTAATTATCAGCCTACTTTAGGGAGGAAAAAGGTGCATCTTACACACTGAAAAATACGGTACCTTTTTATTTTGTTTTATTTTATTTATTTATTTGTCAAACAAGTATAGTATTATAGTACATATTAACATAACATAATATAACATAAGTAGAACTTAGTATTAAAAAGGATAATAAGACAGTAGGACATGGACATTAGGCACAAAAGTGCACTTATGCACACCCCTTACAAACCTCTTAGAAAAGTGGGGAGGTCGATTGTAGATAATGTAAGGTTGAAGACACCTACCTACCTACTTACTTACCTACCTACCTACCTGTCTGCCTGCCTACTAGCTAATTTAGAAAATGCCCATTTTAATCAAAGAATGATTCTGGGTGGTGTACAATTTAAAACATAAGAAACATAGCCCCAAAATGGAATAATTCAAATTTTTAAAAGGTAAGGAGAGGCTTAATCAAAATTGCTTCTGGTATTTTGAGAAAGTAACACAGCTACTCCTCGATTTATTACCATAACGGAGCCAAAAATTTCTGTTGTTAAGTGAGGCATTTGTTAAGCAAGTTTTGCCTCATTTTATGACCTTTCTTGCCACAGTTGTTTAAGTGAATCACTACAGTTGATAAGTTAGTAACCTAGTTGTTAAATGAATCTGGCATCCCTATTGACTTTGAACACATCAGAAGGTCAGAAAAGGTGGTCACATGTTCCTTGGACACTGCAACAGTCATTTGCCCCGGAAGCAGGGGGGGTCACTTTATTAAATTAGCATAAATTTAAATAATTTCGATTCAACAATAAACAAAGGACCTGCAGAGGACAAAAACTAACGGGGCAGAAATTCCTATCAAAACCTTCCTAGGCAACTCTTGGGCATAACTCCTTGCTGAACCAGGTGAAGGTAGCCACCTTCACCTGGATCCGAGCCACACCCCTAAGCGTGTGGGAGGAGCTCACCCTCCAATCCCCGAGGGCAATTGGATCCAGTGAGTCCCATGGGCATCCCCTCTCCAAACTCCGAAGTTGTACCCACCTCTAGTTCATGGAGAGAGGCGGTCCATCATCTTTTAAAAAGATGCCCAAAAGGAGAACGTGCAGTTGCTCCTACTGCCCATTTCTGCCCCTAACCTGCCAACCCCAGTGACCAGAGGGAAGCCAAATTGATCGAATGTATATCTACATAGCGCTGCACCGCCTAACCAGTCCATCCTTACCGTCAGTGTGGAATAGGCGAAAAAATGGCCGCCCCCGTAGAGGAGGCCACCAAAAATTCCTATTCAGCCCCGAAGCAACCCATTCCAGGCACACTGCATGATAGAGGCGGGTGGGCGGGTGTTCGCTTTCAGGATGCCAAGGGAAAAGGAGGAGGTCCGCTTCAGACCGCCCTTAAATAGGGCAGTCTAGAACCTCCCCCAAGGCCCAGGAGGCAGCACGCCACCTTGGTGCGCTGCCAAA
The DNA here is from genome assembly GCF_031021105.1 of Erythrolamprus reginae. NCBI lineage: Eukaryota > Metazoa > Chordata > Lepidosauria > Squamata > Dipsadidae > Erythrolamprus > Erythrolamprus reginae. Next base: position 175,758,032 of record NC_091951.1, on the reverse strand, counting down.
AGCCGAATTTCCGGTTTTACCAGAAACCGGAAGTTCAGAGCTCAATGGAGCTCACCACAGCATCACCCGGCTCTGGGGGCAATTTCGGCTGGAGCTTTAAGGCGCCAGCCGTGCATAAGTATGAACTAGTTGCCAAGCATCTGAATTTTGATCACCTGATCATGGGGTTGCTTCAAAGGTTTTGTCTTTGATAAAAATGCTGTGGTAGCCTTGAACCCCCCTACTCAGACAGGGAAACCTATATCATTTCAATCAAATAGTTGTCTACTCTCTTCTTAAAAGCCTCCAGTGTTGAAACACCCAAAACTTCATAAATAATTTCATTGATGTCAGGAAATTTATCCTTAGTTCTAGGTTGCTTCTCTCCTTGATTAGTTTCCATCCATTGCTTCTTGTTCTGTCTTCTTCTGTACTTTGGAGAATAGTTTGACTCCCCCTTTTTTGTGACACTGCTGTCATGTCACCTCCTAGTCCTTCTTTTCATTAAACTAGACATACCCAATTCTTGCAACTATGCTTCATGTCATGATTCATACCTTGGTTGCTCTTTCCTGCACTCTTTCTAGAATCTCAACATCTTTCTTTTATATTGTGGAAACCAAAACTGGACCAGAACCAAATCACTACACAGGCTCAGTCAGCAATTCAGAGACATCCTTGTGATTTTATCTTCTGAAACTGATGTTGAACATATGGAGCTAAGCAATGACTAAGCACATCAGCATTTAGAAAAGAGGATAGCTCCTGCTTTCTCACGGCAACTTCATGCTGCTGGTAGAAGAAGGTCCTGAATAGAGTTAATGATGTGGCAACTTGTTTAATGTTTTGGGCCACAGAAATCATTTTTTGTTCAGCTTGATTTCTAATAATGACCTATGGTATTGTTCAACCAGAAAGGCTGCAGCTGCAGGTTTTGCTATTCAAGTTAATGAATCAGAGTTCTGATTCTTTGAAAAACAAGTCCTGCAATCAGAGGTAATTTTAGGTTCCTTCCAGTTCGCACCAGTTCTATGGAACCAGTACAGTGAAGGGCTGCAAAAAAATTTACTACCACACTGTGGGCATGGTTTGAGGGCGTGGCTTCCCAGCCATGTGACCAGGTGATGATCATGTGACCGGGAATGGCTTAAAGGTCATGTGACTTGCTTAAAGTTGGCCAACTTGACGTCACTCACGTCAAGGTTTGGGTTAGGGTTAGTTTGCCTGGCCTCTCCTTGCCTCAAAGAGATACAATTTCCCTATCTATTTACTATTACTGAACCTCCAAAATATACTACTTAATTCTCTCTATATATTCAATATGTGTACATACATAGCACTTAGACTTACAGCCCTCTCCAAGCAGTTTACAGAATCAGCATAATACCCCCAACAATCTGGGTCCTCATTTTACCGACCTGGGAAGGGTGGAAGGCTGAGTCAACCTTGAGCCTGGTGAGATTTAAACTGCCAAACTGCAGCTAGCAGTCAGCTGAAGTGGTCTGCAGTACTGCACTCTAACCATTGCCCCACTAGGGCTCCTGGTTACGCACAGGCACACAAAAATATACATTATCTACTATATAAACTGTGTATGTACACACACACACGCATGCACAGCTCTTCTAAAATTATACACATTCAACCTGTTCTGCCAGCATGTTTCAACTGCCCTTAATTACAGGGTAATTAGTCCAGGAAGACACACACCACACGATAAAAGGAAAACCCAAAAGTTTTTATAAACAGAAAAACAGAAACAGCTCCCTTTTTAAATGTCAAACGGATTTTCTGGTACACACAAGGCACAGGTTAAAATCCAATTGCTCACCCAATAACTGGGAAATTGAGTCCAATTCTAAAGTCCAGAGAGTCCACACACAATCTTGAACAGCACAAAACCCACAATCTTGATGAAACAATGAATTAGATAAACTGCCATGAGGCTAAAACACCAGGCTGCACTTTTATCTGTAGCACTAATTACAGCAGCCCCACCCAACCAGAGGTGGCCTCATTTTCTCTTGTAATAATCCTTCAGTTGTTGTCTCCTATGCATCACACTATGCATGTGTGGATGTGTTATTAATTCTTGTTCAGAATCCAGGGATGATACAGATGATTGATCTCCTCCTGGGCTGTCTGCCAAACTCCCCTCTTCCATGTCACTCACGCTTCCTTGGTCAGAGGAGGCTTCGTCGGCAGATTCCATCGAGAGCAAAACAGGCCCGCGGCATGTCGATGTTTTCCCCACATCCACCTGCACATTCCTTGGGGCAGGACCTGGGCCAGAGCTAATCACAACACAACCTAATTTACTGCAATAGGAAAAACATAGCCACAGGCCAGAAGGGAAAAAATAGAAAAAAAATCAAAATTTTTCTACCAGTTCTGTGTACCTGACCAAAATTTTTCTACTGGTTCTGCATATCTGACTGTACCCATAGAAGCCCATCACTGAACCAGTAGAACCAATAGAACCAGTAGAAACATGACTGCCTGGATTGGTAGAACTGGCAGTAACCTAGGACTGCCCTACCCCCAAAGTGGCTCTCTCAGCAGTGCCATAGGTGCCGCCATCTTGGGTTTTTTTGCTTCTGTGCATACGCAGAAGCTGGTTTTTTAGCACTGCCCATGCACACACAAGCAATGGGCGTGCCTCGCAGGTCAAGGAGCAAACCAGCAGCGAAGAAAACCAGAACCCACCCCTGGGATTATATCTCTTGTATGTTCTATAACAGATGATACTGCCAATTCTAAGTATCAGGGGGTCCCGCATAGCAGTATAAATCTGACAGATATCACTATTTTTGCAAATATTTCATTGTATCATTTGGAAATAAAACAACAAATAGTTGGCTATCCTTTGGCTGTAGCTTCCCACATTTTAAATAAATAATATACTTTAATACATTTTTCCCATAGAATTTTCCTATGTGATTTATTTAAACAAAGAAACCAACAAAAAGCCTTTGCATGCATGCTTTTTTGGGTGACGGAGTGTTTTGAGTACTTAAAGTGTGCATTTTAAAATAAATGTATGGTGATAGAACGTACGACTTTCCAAAATATACCCTGTTGAGATTTTATTTTGACAGATGGCAATAGACCACATTTCCAAGAAAATCTTTGACACTTTTGCATGTCAGTGTCCATTAAGCTTAAGGGGGGGGGCACATAATACAGGCTGGATGAAGTTGTCTCTGTCTTGTTCCTGATGTGTTTGCATGTGATGTTGATTGAAGTTCAAGTGAGCAATAGCTGCATCTTGAAATTTTTTGTGAAACACTCTGGCAAGAAAGAGAAAACAAGGATCGAAGTATGCTTCTGTAATTGCTGACAGACCTCACTGAGGTTCTTTTGTGGAGTTACCAATTGAATATAATCAACTTGCTGTGATTATATATCTTTTCTAAAGCAAAATAAGATTAGTTTTATTGGCATTTTCATATACAGCTAATCCTTGACTTACAACAGTTCATTTGGTGATCAGTCAAAGTTGTAATGGCACTGAAAAAAGTGACTTATGTCCGTTTTTGTACCCTATGACAATCATTAAGTGTTGTACCTCATGATTCTTGATAAATGTATCTTTTCTTTTATGTACACTGAGAGCATATGCACCAAAGACAAATTCCTTGTGTGTCCAATCACACTTGGCCAATAAAATTATTCTATTCTATTCTATTCTATTCTATTCCATTCCATTCATTTTTCACCCTACAACCATTGCAACATTACATGATTAAAGTTCAAATACCTAGCAACTGACTCATATTTATGACCATTGCAATGTCCCAGTGTCATGTGATCACCTTTTGCAACTTTCTGACAAGCAAACGCAATGGGGAAGCCTGATTCACTTAATAACCAGGTCACTAACTGAATCACTGTGATGATTCCCTTAGCAAATGTCGCAAGAAAGGTTGTAAAATGGGGCAAAATTCACTTGACAACTGTCTCACTCAGCAACAGAAATTTTGGGCTCAATTGTGGCCATAAGTTGAGGAGTACCCATATAAATATTTACTGCTTCAACAATGAACGATATATCATCACATGACCTTTTTCCTTTTGATGCTACTTGTTTGTCCTATGTTCTGCTGGGATTTCTTCAAATTGTTGTAGCGGGTTCCTAAAAGGACACACACCCCTTCACACTGCCCCTCCCCCAAGCATTTTAGTGTCTTTAGCTCTAACCAACTTGATTCATTTTTGCTTGGAGATGTTGACTTGTTGTTGTTTTCTGGAAGTACTTTCAAGAATAAAATTGCTTATTCTAAAAGTACCCTAGTTGTGTGATGAATATCTGAAAGATGATAAGAGCTGGGGTGGCGCAGCAGGTAGAGTGCTGTACTGCAGGCCACTGAAGCTGACAGTAGATCTGTAGGTCAGGGGTTCAAATCTCATCTCCGGCTCAAGGTTGACTCAGCCTTCCATCCTTCCGAGGTGGGTAAAATGAGGACCCGGATTGTGGGGGCAATATGCTGGCTCTGTTAAAAAGTGCTATTGCTAACATACTGTAATCCGCCCTGAGTCTAAGGAGAAGGGCGGCATAAAAATTGAATGAATGAATGAATGAATGAATGAATGAATGAATGAATGAATGAATGATGTGGAAGTTCCCCTAACTTTTGAATTACAGATATGTGTGGACTTTTCACAAGTCCCTCTGTAGCAAGACTTTAATACTCTTTTTATGCACAGTTAATCTGCACATGATGGGAAAGGAGATTGCAAACGTGTATTAAATATGAAAGCATTTGAAAGGAGCACACTGAGTTCAGATTGGCAAATGGAAGGATTTTGCAACAGTTGAACTTGAGCCATGGGTGCCAAAGCTTTTGCAAAGGCAACCCTAACCTATGTAAATCTCTAAATCTGTTTTTCCAGTATTTCTCATCAAGTGAACAATTGCCGCTCTCAGGCAAACTGGAATTATATTCTGTAATGATTCAACTGAAATCTGAAAGAGATGGAACTGGAATAACTTCACTATTACAGCAAGTATTTGATAAGCATAGTATCCCCCCTTTTATATAGCTGGAAAATAAAATGGGTCTACATGCCATGGCCAACTCGCTGCAGCTAATTTGCTGCGGGGGAAAATTGTACTAATTGTACTAATATCAAAGAATAGAATCATTAAAGAAAGGATGTCAAAAGAGGGATAAAATGAAATGTGAATGACAAAAATTAAAATTATTTTTCATTTTAAAATTATTTGAAATTGTTAGATTCGCACGTAAATGAAGATGCGAACTGTGGTGAAGCACTTTATTTTTCTCCAAGCTCTAGTGAGAGCAGAATTGCTAGTAAGCTTCAGGAAATGCACTTTTAAGAATTTCCCTGAAGGCTGCTGGCCACTGACAATTGTTCATAGTTCCCACCACCTGATTAGCCAATCAGCAGCTAGTATGCAAATCCTGGACATACGTCTGTATGTAACAGAAATGATTAAATTGAATTATTGAATTGTCCCACAGAGAGTTGTCTCATGGCAAGTTGGTCATGGCGTGTTGCATTATCATTGCTTCAGCAAATTGGCCGTGGTGAGTTGACCATAATGAGCTGGCTGCAGTGAGTTCTTCCATTCTGAAATGAGTTGTCAAGAATATTTTTAGGCTAGGGGTTGAAACCTATGACTTTCCTTATGTTGCTACAAATTACAGGAAACCAGGATATTATGATTTGTTAATTTATTTAAAAATCTTAGTCAATAAACTTTAATTTAAAAGGCACAGCTGAGTGCCTTATGTAAATTCAGCCATTGAGTATAGCATAGAATTATCTTATTATGCAGAGAGAAAAGAGGAGCCATATACAAACCATGGGGTCGCAAGCTCAAAAGAACTTCAGAGGGACTAATCTATCTCCCTGCCAATTAAAGTAATTTTCTACTTCAGCCTTCTTGATACATGGCCATCCATTTCCTGCTTAAAAAGTTCTTAAGGAACAGAGGTTTATTTTCAGTGTTGGATCTCTGCTGGGAAAAAAAGAGTCTGATATGATATAAAATTTGACGTTCGGGAGAAGAGAAGACTTGCAGATAAACACACATCACATCTAAATAATAAACAGCTGAACTGTCACCATTGGTTTGGCATCTAACAAACTGATAACAGACTCAGAGTTCTCTACTTTCCCATGCTTTCCCATAAACAAATATGGTCCACAGCTACCACTAGAAATGGTATGGTCCATTAGATCAGTCCAGATCTGATCCTTAAAAGATGGAATGTGATTCTCAAATTTCTGCTCTTGGAAACCTCTCCTGAACTCACTATTTTTGCTTGATCAGTCACTGGAGTCTGTGACCAGGGGATCTTTTGCTGTGTCTCAGATGCCAGCTGCAATAGTTTTTTTGAGCAGGAGGACCCTGAGGTCAATAAGTCCATCTCCCTTAACCCTCTCCCTCCAAATTTAGACTAGATTACTTTTAAAAACTTTAAGTACTCTGGGAATTTCTTTGAAAGCAATTGGGACATTTCCTGTTGTACAAAATGCAACTGCTTATGCGCTGATGGTGAAAACCCATTACAGCGTTGGTATGCTGCAATTCAGGAATGGGTTCTACTTACCTTCCCTACCGGTTTGAATCATGATGTCACATAGGGGTAATGACCCTCTGCATATACATAGAAACCTATGTGCATGCGCAGAAGGTTCTTTGCCAGCCATGGTGATAGAGAACCAGTTCGGGGGCATGGACAGTCGACCACTGCTGCCAGTTTGGTGAACGGGTGCAATTTTCTATCACCGATACTGTTGTGAGTTATTCTTGTCAGCCTTAGGACATGTCTGATTCTGAGGATGATGAGCCAGATTCCTTAGTTTATCCTGGGATAAGGAGGTTATCAGATGGAAGGGAAGCTGACAGTGATTTAGGAATGCCTCAGGGAGAGGACATTACAATGGAAAATTGGTCCTTGTCAGATAGTGATAGTAGAGAGGTATTAGAAAGTGAATGGTTAGATCTAAGATGTAGAAGAAAAATAACAAGAGAAGAGATTCGAGGTAAGAGGTATTAATCCACATTTAGTAGCTCTATGAGTTGAAGATGTAATTTCCAGGATTTAGCTGGAAATGTAGGCATGATCTGACAACTGCGGTGAAAAAGAATGGTGTAGATTTTAGTGGCGTTCTTGAAAGAAAATGGTAAAGATTCATGAGAGACTTCTCATAATGAGTCAAAGATGCTTTGCTGAACTGCCTGCTGTAGTCCAGTAAGCTTTTTCCTAAAGCAATGATTTATTGTGCTGTTTTCTCCAAGTTATTCAGAATGGAATGTTAACTATGCCAGAAGAGCTGTTAGAATCTAGCCGAGAGAGAATTCCCCCAGCCATGCTGTTTGCATTTTACCTGACTATATTTCCATGTATCTAAAACTGCTTGAAGAAAAATAAAAGAGATTGCTTGTTTGAACAGTGGGTCTTTTGGAGAATTTGTGGGAAACGTAGCCATGCTCAGAACAGATACAGGTGAACTAGTCTGAACCGACGGTAGCTCACCACTGTTGCAATTGATACTTATAGGCAGTGTTCCCTCTAATTTTTTTGGGGGGTGGGCGGAAAAGTATAGTGTCTGAGCGGCAGTCCCTTTGGGACTGGGCGGCACAAAAATAATAAATAAATAAATAAATAAATAAACAAACAAACAAACAAATAAAAAACCCATCCTGTTTTGCCTCAGAGAATTTCAAAATAAAATACTGTACTGTGTGTCTATAACAGTGAGCTCATAATAGGGCAACTCTATCAATATCAAAATAAATAAATAGTTGAGCTAGTTTCAAACTAGATTTTGATTTTCTTTCTCTCTTCTTTACTCCCATTCTTTTTCTTTCTCTTTTCCTTCCTCTCTTTTCCTTCCTCTCTTTTTTCTATCTGTTTTTCTCTCTTCCTCTCATCCTCTCTCTCTCCTTCCCTCTCACTCTTTCCCTCTTGGCTTCTGGGCAGGTTTGGAAAACTCTGAGTTGATGATGATTTTTAAGTGAGCGATTGCTCACTGCTCAACTTAGAGGGAACTATGCTTATAGGTAATCTTGGATTTACAACAGTTTGATTATTAATTGTCACAACAATGCTTTAAAAAGTGACTTACAAACAGTCCTTGTGCTTACGACTATCACAGCATCCTTAGGGTCACATGAGAAAAACTCTGGCACTCAGCAACTGGCATATTTTTATGATGGTTGCAGGTGATGTGATTGCTATTTGCAATCTTCTTAAGCAGTTTCTGACAAGCAAAGTCAATGGGGAAAGTCACATTCACTTAAAAACTATGTGATTTGCTTAATAGCCTGGTTAAAAAAATAGTTGTAAAATCAGGCAAAATCACTTCGTAATAGCAACAGCACTTAGACTGGTACACTGCTTTGTAGTGCTTTACAGCCCTCTCTGTAATGTCAGAGTTGGCATATTGCCCCCAATAATTTCAGTCCTCATTTTACTGACCTAGGATGGATGGAAGGCTAAGTCAATCTTGAGAAATGAATTCCTGGCACTGAGCAGTGAGTTAGCATGTAATACCACATTCTAACCATTGCACCACTACAGATACTTAACAATCGCACTGCTTAGAGATGAAAGTTCTGGCTCCAGTTGTGATTGTAAATTGAGCAATAACAGTGTAAGTTGGCAAGTTCAATTCAAATTGTCAATTTTAAATGTGACTTGTGTCCCTAGAATATCTGGGACTATTTTCTCCAAGTAGCATCAACCTCTCCTATTAGTTCTATCCAGGAAAGGATATTTCAGATGTTACAGCTTTATTCCCCAACTTTTCTGGTCTTGTGGAGCAACGGGGCACAGAGGGGGAGAGGTGATGGTCCCATCTAAGTGGTGGATGAACATGTGAGTATGCGCTTGCCCACCACTTGCACAAATGGAAATTGGAGCACGCACACATGTTTGCCTGCCACTTATGTGGCCCATTTCCAAACAACTCAAGGGCCACTAGTGGTCTGCTGCCCTGCGGTTAGGGACTCCTGCGTTAGAGACCTGAAATTCAAGAAGCAGACTATATTTTTAGCTGCCCGTGCCCTTTGGAATAACTTTTCCCCTCCTCCAATTTTGGATACACCCCTTTACATTTTGGGGAAAGTAGCAAAGAAGGTGCTACTTGGGACTTAATATTACAGCTGGTTCTGTTTTTAGTTCATCGTTAGCTCTTCTTATTGTTGATCTTCATTGCTTTATTTAACTTGGCTTTGTGTTTTTATTTGTATGATTTGTCCATCGTTATGAAATGATAAGAACCAGCCAGAATCTAGTGAATGTAGCAGGGATGAAGTCTTGGAATAAATAAATAAGCTGTCATATTTCCTATTAAGCATTCTGAGATATAGTGGCTGCACTTATTCTTTATTTAATCAGCTTTCAAAATTCAGTCCGACTCTATTAAAATCAAGGGCTCCACTATAGGTTTGAATAAAAGGTGAATTGCACTGAAATCTTTATTTCAGTGTATCTATGGAGAGCCAGTATTTGTTCAGTCAGGCACTGATATTCTTCTATTTGATTTGCTTATAGCAGTTCGACTTCATTTAACTTTAAGGTTATGCCACAGATTTTGTCTATTTATTTTGTTTTCCGCTTCGGAAAAAATACATTGACCCTTTTATTTCCTGTAGTGATTCAAAAGAAGCTTGATATCTTGGCCTTAAATCCCACATCATATTGTGGGGTGTTTTTGTGGGGGTTTTTTTGCAAGAACTCTTGACTTCTTTGCAAGGATTTTTTAGGTTGGGCAATTTCCTCACTCAATTTGTCAAATAATTATTTCCATTACTTTGTCTCTAAGTTTCTATTCACTTTTGAATATCCTCATTATCACATGTCAATTCTATCTAAGGGTCCCACACAGAGGTGGGTTCCTCCCAGTTTGGACTGGTTCTATAGAACTGGTAGTAAAAATAGGGACTGGTTCTCTGAACCGGCAGTAGCGGCAGCCTGGCCATGCCCATGAGCTGGTTCTGCTTGCTCCCCCTGCATCAGTTCTGCTCTCTCTCTCTCCGCATGCTTGATCACCACTCACTCTCACACCCCATCTATCCGCACTATGCTTGATGTGCCTGTCTACCCACCTGCCACTTACTGACTCGTCAATCGCCCCGCCTCTGAGAGCCCTATATATACCATGGTCACCACACAATCTGGCATCATCCTCACATCGTCACTTCCTGATTTCCTGGACTACCTGCATTACTACTGTCTCCTCCTGCAGCTGCCTAAAGGTAAGTAATCCTGCAGCTGCAACTTCACAGGACATGGATGGTAGGAATCTACTGTGAGTGCCAGCAGGCTTCACGGCATGAAATTTGATGTAGGTTGAGTCCTACTGCAAGTAATGTTATAACAGGTTTGGTACCTGAGAGCAGCAAGTTGTAAGATTGTCCTGTGCTTCCTGGGTATCTATATAAAATGTAGAGGTAAATTTACAAATATTTCTGTGATACAGGCATTGGAGAAGTACATCTCCAGAGTCACGGGGATACTGTCCCTCTGCCTTCAAGAAGAGCTGAGAAGAAAGCACAACATCACGCCAAAGTAAAGGGCCTTCAATGATTAGCTACTTCACTGGCAATAAACATTGGGAACTTGGCTAGGTCCAATCGGCACAGTATCCACCACATGCTTTTAATGAGAGCTTTGGCCTGACCATACCTCACACTCAGTAGAAGCCTAAAGAAAATACCAACAATGAGATTTTAGCTGTCACTGTCTTTTCTCAGGTGAATGGAAAAGAATTCAACTCTTTTAAATATGGAGGAGATGTAAACCATTGGCCACCAACAAGGGGATCTATCTTTTCCTCAAATTATGCATGAAATTTGTTTATTCTTTGTGAAAGAGGCATATATTCTTTCATATAGAGTAAAATTCCCATTGAGGCCCCAGGTTGGTATTAAATTCACTGGATCATATTATTTCTATAACATGAAAACATTACTTTCCTCAAAACCCATTTGAAATGAAATCAGATTTTCAGTTATTTTGTAGCTGGGGACCACAGGTTTTTTTTAAGTTACATACCCAAGGGCTCCATAGGATATAGTAATAGAGTAGGTTACTCAAAATGGATAGGTTAAGCCCAGCCACATATTATTGTAGGCTTTAATTTCTATTTTAAAGTAAATAATGCTGAGCAATAAGAGGAAAGACAGAATATAAATTGAACAAATAATATATTTTGAAAGTACAGTTATTGGGGTGGGGGGTGTTATAAAACTGATGTGAGTTGCCTACCTTCTGTTTCATATATGAGAGGTAATTTAGGGGGGGGGAAGGAAGGAAGGAAGGAAGGAAGGAAGGAGGAAGGAAGGAAGGAAGGAAGGAAGGAAGGAAGGAAGGAAGGAAGGAAGGAAGGAAGGAATTACCAGGAGACAACCCTAAAATAATCCAAAGGAGATCAAGTTTTCTCTCTGGCCACAGAATACTTAAATATATACTGTTTTTGTTCCTATGGTGTTTTGTGTTATATATTCCACTGCTAATTGTCTTTTCATGCTCTGTTTTAAATTTTTTAAAAGAGATTTAACAAGATCTGAAGAGGACAACAGGAATATGATGACTTTGATACACCTTGTAAGAAACTGAGAGCTTTAAAAGCAAGAACAATTTTTTTTTCAGACTTTTGAAGACTTTAAAGTAGAAAAACCATCCACTTTCAATACCAACATTGTCCATGACAAAACATCCTGGAATCAGCCATGGTTTGGTATTGCCTTCTCATAAATCTCTGCACCTGGAAAGGACAGTTTGAGAAAAGAGTAATCTAAAGAAGTCCTCTGTTTTTAGTCTATGTTTTGTTGATAAGGAGTTAGATTAGTTTATCATAGGAGTTTTAGAGCTGACATAAAATAAAAACACTAAGAAACTTCCAGAATGCTATGTCAGGATCTAAGTAATAGAAGAGCTGGCTGACCTCTAAAGATGCCCTTATAGTTTTGTGAAATATAGGTATTGCTTTTTTTTTTTTTTTTAAATCCAGAGTAAAGTTGATTAGTATTTCTGAAAATGGACTAAGTGATGGGTAGTAATTAGGATTTACAGGATGCTGAGTGAAAAGCAAAAGTTTCACTGAAGAGACGAAGGAAGAAAAAGTGCCATGGGACAAGTGACCAGATATCCTCTAGATTCAGTTGAGATGACATAAAGTAAGAAGCATCAACTGGTCATCTATTATTTCTTCAGCCTGAGATTGAAAACTGTGACAACAATTAATTACATAAGCTATTTCCTGAGACCAATAGTGGCAAATAAAAACAGAACTGAGAATTGGGGAACCTGCTGGGAATCGGAGTAGAGTATGTGTTTTAGGAACATGCATATGCCAGCCATACACTATATCAAGTTAATACTTGCTTTCTTTCAATGTTTTTTTGAGAGCAAACATATGTTGAGAGAAAGAGGAGGAGGAGAGAGGCTCTGCTGTTCTATGCTTGCTCAGAGTAGAGGGAGATACTCATTCAGAACAATTAAGCTTGAAACCTGTAGTGTGAATTGTCTGTTCTGATAAGTATTGGCTTATTTCCAAATTGCTAATTTCTATCTTTGCAAACTTGAATAAAAGAGAAAATCTTGAAAATACATGATCTTGCCCAGTCCCCATCAGATTTTGAACCTGCTGTCAGTTTTGGAATATATATTTTTTTCTTTTTTGCTTCCTAACTGCCATGGATTTTAGTCTGGGAAATTGGGAGGGTGTTTTTTGTTGGAGCTGTAGAAACATAATCATAACAACATTTTTTACTCAAGCACAGTTGCCTGCACCTGCCTGGAGACTGTATCCATTTGAATGTGAAGATTTGATTGGACCATGTGATGAGCATATGGGTGTGGGCAGGGTTGTGAACTTTCAACTGGTTGGGGGAAACCTGGAAGCTTTTAGATTCGGGTTTTCCCAGATGTGCCAACATGGCATCTCTAGTAAATTGGAACTTTGAGTAACTTCTAGCCTGGAAATTTTATTTCATTGTGTGTTTCTTAGAACCCTGACACCTGCATCTGTGCATCCCTAGTGACATTTTTGTGATAACTCATAGATCTCCTCTTGGCAGTGTAGTGTTCTTCTCCAGCAACCAGAAAAGTGCCTTGTGACCTGCCATACAAATACATTTCAATGTACAAAATGTATCTCCACCTAGATTTATTGGCAACAATGTAAAAGTGCTTTGCAATTGTGTGGATGTGATATTCGGGTTTAGGGTTGCCTTCTCTCCTGCCTGAAGAAACTACTTGCTGTCATCCTTGTTGCAATTTACTTTTAGGTTCCACCTTCCATTTTTACTTTATCATCAGAAGGGTGGTTTCTTTATTATTATTTATTTATTATTTGGATTTGTATGCCGCCCCTCTCCGCAGACTCGGGGCGGCTAACAACAGCAATAAACAGTAAATAACAAAATCCAATATTAAAAAAACAGTTAAAAACCCATTATATAAAAAACCAATCATACGTACAAACATACCATGCATAAAATTGTAAAGGCCTAGGGGGAGAGTGTATCTCAGTTCCCCCATGCCTGGCGGCAGAGGTGGGTTTTAAGCAGTTTACGAAAGGCAGGGAGGGTGGGGGCAATTCTAATCTCTGGGGGGAGTTGGTTCCAGAGGGTCGGGGCCGCCACAGAGAAGGCTCTTCCTCTGGGTCCCGCCAAGCGACATTGTTTGGTTGACGGGACCCGGAGAAGACCCCCTCTGTGGGACCTAACTGGTCGCTGGCATTCGTGCAGCAGAAGGCGGCCCCTGAGGTAATCTGGTCCGGTGCCATGAAGGGCTTTATAGGTCATAACCAACACTTTGAATTGTGACCGGAAACTGATCGGCAACCAATGAAGACTGCGGAGTGTTGGAGTAACATGGGCATATTTAGGAAAGCCCATGATTGCTCTCACAGCTGCATTCTGCACGATCTGAAGTTTCCGAACACTTTTCAAAGGTAGCCCCATGTAGAGAGCGTTACAGTAGTCGAGCCTCAAGGTGATGAGGGCATGAGTGACTGTGAGTAGTGACTCCCGGTCCAAATTGGCAACAATGTGATGGTGAATGGATGGATGGATCAGATTTAGAACATATGGCCGCTGATGTCATTGCATTGATTCTGAAAGGTACACATGGTTTAAAAAAATTCAGCAATCCAAACTGTAACATCTGAGGTCACAGACAATAATCACAACTTATAACAAAAAGCATTGTGACAGAATTTACCTAACCTCCTGGCCTGAAGGCCTGGCAAAACAGCCAGGTTTTAATTCCTTACAAAAGGTTAACAAGATTGGAGCCTTCAAGAGCAACAGGTCAGGCATTGCTACAGAGAAGGCAGAAGTTGTGAGGGCAATAATGTGACTTGCTTTAATAGAAGGGATCCAGTGCATGTTAAATGTGTCAGGATGAGCTAGCAGAATGGGAGATAGCTGGTCTTGTCAATTGTTTGGTCCAACATCACATATAGCTTTATAGGTGATAACTCCCATCTTTAATTGCAATGGGAGCCCCTGTACAACTCATGAAGTAGTGGTGTTCTATGGGTATAACAAGAGATGCCACAAACTGCCTGTGTTGCTGTACTGCAGCCTTGTACTACATAGTTCAATCCAAATGGGAGGTAACTAAAATATGAATCACCATGAACATCCTGGTTCAGGAATTGACATGTTCAATATACAGGTCAGCTCTAAGGCCTTTTTCTACTATTTTGGGAATGAGACCAAAGATGTTCAGGTTTATTAGACCCGCTGATATCTTCTGAAGGAGGGGGTGGACAACACTCTTTTGCAAGATGGGCAGAACCACCCCTTCCTGCAGAGAAGCCTTCAGCATTGCATAGACTCAACCACTCCTCACTTACCAAGAGATTTGGAAAATGTTTTAGATCTGGAAACTTGTTCACCTTTGGTCCCCACCTGTCACTCATCTCTCACCTGTGGCTGCTAGTAGCTGTAGCATGCACAGGAGCCACACCCTGGGCAACAGCCTTGACAGGTTGGCCAAACCAGGTTGGGAGTAGCCAATGGGTCATTGACCTTTGGTGAGATAGGGATTTGTCTATCCTACGCATGTGAAGACAGATTCTGGTGGACTGAGCAGATGAAACCTACTAGAATAGGTCAATGGTCATGAAGGCGGTCTATGTAAGCAATGCAGTATGCTAAAAGCACGGCAAGACATAAAAGATGCCCTGATCAACCACTAGGAGAAGGGAAACTCTGACTGCAAACCTCCACTGTCTTATGGCTATATCCATCATTGGAAAAGGCTTCAGGGGTAAACCTTGAGGCAAAATCCATAGCTGGAGTCCTGGAAGCAATTCTGACTGTATACAGCCACATTCTGATAACTCCTGTGATGTTGCTGTAACCAATTGCAGAACCAATTTTCACACACACACACACACACACACACACGGAGGGAGGGAGGGAGGGAGAGAGAGAGAGAGAGAGAAAGAAAGAGAGACTTAATTCCCAGCATCACCAACCAAGAAGGACAATGATAAGCATGCTAAGAATAATAGTAATATTTGGGAGGAGGCATGAATTATATGTTGTTACCATAAATGATTGGTCTCCGTAAGATAAAGGAGAGGAGCCTGCTATGAAATACTACAGTATCTGGAGATTTTACCATTGAAAATTCTTAAAAGTATCAGTATGGCTTCAGCTTTCTTTAAAAACAATTGAAATGCCATCAGAAAGAGAAACAATTTTGGAGGGAAGAAATACGAAACTTCATTCCTCTCTCTGCCAGTTATTGAAGTAGAAGTTTACTTGCAAATAAAAGACAAAAGTATCATCAATAACATTAACTGTTTTTGCATATTGCCCTAAATCAGCAGTGGGCAAGCATTCTTCCTCAGAAATTCTGGGAATTGAGTTGCTCATCTCTGCCCTGAATCATAAACCATGCATTACAAACTTCAGTGACTCAGTTCTGTAGACACACAAAAGCAAAACTTGACAAATCATAATGATAAATGCATTTGCAGTTGAGTGAAATAGGTGAGAAAGAAGCTAGGTTTACCAGAATATATATTTCTGTATCCCACAATGTCCTACCTGTCAATGACTACTTCAGCTTCAACCACAACAATACACCAGTACACAATAGATACAAATTTAATATAAACCACTGAAAACTGCAGAAAATACAACTTTAGGAACAGAATGATCAATGTCTGGAATTCACTACCCAACTCTGTGGCTTCTTCTCCAAACCCCCAAAACTTTAACCCTTAGACTGTCTACTGTTGACCTCACCCCATTCCCAAGAGGTCTGTAAGGGACATGCATAGTCCATCAATGTGCCTACCATCCCTGTCTTACTGTCCTGTTGTCCTGTTGTAGGTACATTTACTTACTTTGCTTATGTTTCTGTTTATACCTATACCTGCTATCTTGTACATGTTTGGCAAACAAACAAATAAATAATAAATAAAATACAATATCTAAGGATACAGGGCAAGGGATGACAATTTTGGAGTAGAAAAGGGAATGTATACATTTGCTGGCTGGGTCATCTCTACTTGTTCTCCAACACTTGCACAGCAAATTTTTGTCAACTTCAAATGAAAGTTGTGCATGGTTTTGAAGGGGACCTGCTGTTCAACAGTGCTTCAATTAATCCTGTCTCCTGGAAGCAGGTTGCTATACAAAAGTGGGAATCTGCTTTGAAGCAAACGCTTTGGAGCCCTTTTTCCATTTCTCCTGGGGTTGTTATGGAGAAGCTACAGTATTTCAATTCTAAATATGGGGAATGTTAGCAATGCTCTGTGTGTGTATGAGAGAGAGAGAGAGAGAGAGAGAGACAGAGAGAGACAGACAGACAGACAGACAGACAGACAGACAGACAACAGACAGACAGAATGGTGTGGTGATCTGACTCTGGCTCAGTTTTACAATTGCATTAAAATTTCTGCCCATTGGTTCCCTTTTGGGGTCACAAAGCTAACTTAACTTTGGGTTTGGTTCATTTTTTCAGGTCTCACTGACTGTAATGTGATCAGCCACAAGATTTAATTTTGCTTTCTCTTGCGCTAATAGAATTATACATTCAGTTTTTTGACACTCTGAACGTCAGCTTGGCATTGACCAGACTGGTACATACTTTGAGGTCATAGCTTCTGCTTAAATTATGTATAATTGGGCCTAAATTAATGGATAGATTCATTAGCATTTTTCACTATTAGGCTGTGACATAAACATTTACTGTTGTTGAGGAAAACAGACCAATAAAGCTATGAAGCCACCTTCTTTCTCCATGGCTGCCTGTTTCTGCAGCATTGTACTTCTTCTAGCTTGTTTCTACTACCTTTGCTGAATCACAAACCAGCTCCTTCAAATCCCAATGCAATGAAGTTTGGCCTCTTAAAAAGTGTCCTTCTGAGAAAGAGCGGAGCTTGTCAGGTAGCTATGCTAATCCCCCTGTCATCCAGTAATAGGAAGCAAAATATACCATTTTCTAAAAGTTATCCAAGAAGAGATCAAGTTCTGTCATTCTGCTCCGACTGGTTTCGCTCTGCATCAAAACCCTTGAGGAAAGGGTCTTTTTTCAGGAAGAAACATCAACCCTCCTGTCATCCCAGAGAACCAGAGAGCAAAGTAATTCAGAGTAACTCAGAGTAATCTATAATAGTCATTTAAAGTAAGCAGAACACGGTATTCTTATTTTAAACCATTTTGATTATTTTCTTTCTTTCTCGTTAATTTAAGAATATGCCATTTTGATGCTGGTTCAACTCCAATCAACCAGAATAGACTTGGAAGGGAACGTGGAGATCCTCTAGTCCAACCCCTTGCTCAAGCAGCAAACCAACCCTATACCACTTTCAGACAAGTGACTGTCCAGTCTCATCTTAAAAACCTCCACTATCAAGCACCCACAACTTCTGAAGGCAAGCTGCTCTATTGGTTGATTGCTCTCATCGTTATAAAGTTTCTTTTTAATTCCAGGTTGCTTCTCTCCTTGATTGTTTCTTGTCTTACTCTCTGGTACTTTGGAAAATAAGTTGACCCACTCCTCTTTGTGGCAACCTCTCAAATACTGGACTATTACTGCCATGTCCCTATTAGTCCTTCTTTGGTCTAGACTAGCCATTCCTAAATCCTAAAAAATTCTTCATACAGTTTAGTCTCCAGGCCCTTTAAGTAGTGACCAAAAATGGCTGCAGTATTCCAGGTGTGGCCTTACTAAGGATTTTATAAAGTGGTGCTAATACTTCACATGATTTTGATTCTATGCCTCTGTTTATACAGCCAAGGTTTGAATTAGCTTTTGTGGCTGCTGACGCACACTGCTGGCTTACATTTATGATTGTCCACTAGGACTCCAAGGTCCCTCTCACGGTTACTATTTTTGAATCAGGTTTTGCCTAATATGTACAGTGGTACCTCTACTTAAGAACTTAATTCATTCCGTGACCAGGTAGAAGTAGAAACGTTTGTAAGTAGAAGCAATTTTTCCCATAGGAATCAATGTAAAAGCAAATAACGCGTGCAAACCCATTAGGAAAGAAATAAAAGCTCGGGATTTGGGTGGGAGGAGGAGGAGGAAGAGGAGGAGGAGGACAGTCGCTGCCCAGAGCGGAGGGAGTATTTCTTTTCTCTGGGCGCTGGCAGAGGTTTATTCCCTCTCCAAGCGCCCAGAGAAAGGAAAATGCTTTGTTCATTCTGGACAGCCAAAGCCTTCTTAAGCGCCACTGAAAGGCTCCTCTGGCAGCCCAGAAAAGCTGGGATTAAAGGGGGAATGGCTGGAATTAAAGGGGGAATGGCAGGAAACTGGCGGGCCTTTGTGTCACTCTCAAATTTCCTGGGAATTTTTTCCAGGCTCGGGTTCTTAAGTAGAAAATGGTTCTTAAGAAGAGGCAAAAAATCTTGAATACCCAGTTCTTATCTAGAAAAGTTCTAAAGTGGAAGCGTTCTTAAGTAGAGGTACCACTGTACTTTGTTCCAGGAGTGAAGTGCTACCAGCTTGGATGTACTGGTAGCAGCAGCCGCCGGGGTTTTGGAGACCCAGTAGTGGTGGCAGCGTGAGGCTCTGCCCATCTGCCTGGATGTGGGCACTTCCTTTTTTTAACTCTCTGTGCCAGTGAAGGATTGCAATTTTTTTTACTACCACACTGTGGGGGGTGGCTTATTTTGTGGGTGTGGCTTGATAGTCATGTGACCAGATAGGAATGGCTTGCCAGCCATGTGACCAGGTGGGAGTGGTTTCACGATCATGTGTCCAGGGGGTGGCTTAAAGGTCATGTGACAAAACTGGATCACATGACTCTGAGACACAGCAACTGTCATAAAAGCCTTCTGCACGTGCGCAGAGGGTGAAAAAGCACGTACAATGGTAGCATATGTTCAACAATGGTGCAAGCATGTGCTTCCAAACTTGTATGGAAGGCAAGTACCTTTGTACCTTTGGTTCTCTTGCCTAAGAGTAGAACCTTGATTTTCTCTATATTAAATTTAATTTTGTTGGATAGGGCCCAATGTTCACATTTGTCAAGATCTTTTGTAATCCTGAGTTTATTTTATGTGGTGTTGGGTATTCCTGGAGGCTTAGATACTTTGCTGGACAATTTGAAGGCTGAGATCTACTCTCCTCTCCCTATTCCTGATAAGATTGATTGAAAAGTTAATGTCCAGTCACATCCAACTCCAGGGCACTGTGCTCATCTCTGTTTCTTGGCCAAGGGAGCCAGCATTGTCCAAAGGCATTGTCCATGTCCGTGGGGCCAGTATGGCTCTATTCCAAAGGTGCACAGAACACTGTTACCTTCCCATCACAGTTGTACCTATTTATCTACACACAGTCGCATGTTTTTGAACTGCAAGGTGCACAGGAGCTTAGGTAAGTAATGGAAGCTCACTCCATCACATGGTACTTAGGCCTCAAACCTGGGCTGCCTGCTTTCTGACAAGCTCAGTATCTTTAACCATTGAGGCATTGCACCCCCAACCTTAAAAAAAGTATGGGGAAATTGCTCCAAACCTGTATTTTGAGGATACATGTTGAAGGAAGATAGCACCCACCCCTCTCATAGAAAAATGAAATTTCCTAGGAAATATTGAAATGGAAGCATATGTTTTACTGGGTGAGGAAAGGAGAAACATGTTCTAAAGACAAAGCAGCTTCCTGCAGCTCCCCCCTGCCCCCCATCAGCTCCAGGGTGATGGGATTTATCCTTAGGACATGATAGGATTAGCCCTCTACCGCATGGCACCTGGAAAATTACCAGCACTCAAACAAGTCTTGGAGACAGCCTAAAGGATTAGCTAAGGGGAGGGGTCTGACCACCAATCAGAGTGCATTACTTATACAGGAATAGGAAACTCTGAGGCCAACAAAGGTTATAAAAAGATCAGGGACTCCCAGCAACCCTCTCTTCTTTTTCCTTTAGCATCTGGAAGCATGTCATCCACCTTTTCTGTTCAGGAGCTTATGTCATGTGCTCCTTTCCTCCATTAAACCTTCTTTCCAAGCAACTTCTATGAATCCAATGCCTTTTTCCCCACTTGGACCTGAACCCAGAAGGATATTCTTTCCAACACTATGAAGATCCAGCTGAAACTCCACAAGCTTAACTATTCCAGAAGGAACCCAACACTGTGAACATTTTGCTCTCCCAGTAGAGAGAAGTTGATTGTTTCCAATCAGCCTAGGTGCATTTTGGGGAGGAACTGAATTTAAAGTTGCTAATTTGGTCTCAAATTTAATCATTTAATGCTTTCTTTAAATCTTAAAAAACTCTAATTTAAATTAAAACAGGGCCCTTGATGCAGGCCTGTCTTTGCCCACCCAAATAGAGAGGACAGCAGTGAGGGGCAAATTTTCATTGAGTTCCACAGATCTTTCTGACACATCACAGAGCTTGGTCCTCTGTGCAAAAATGTCAGAAAGTGAGCAGTGCTCATCAAAAGTCAAATCCTCTTTTCTCTTTTCTGCATACCTCTTTTCTGCACGGAAAATCAATAAAGTGCACTGTGTTGTGGAGTTTGACAATGCTGAAGGACATTTTACTTAAAGTTTACCGAGTCTTTTCTTATTTCTCAGGGTTCCAAAGAATCCCAATTTGGTCCATGCTAACAACAACCACAAAGCCGTTTCGGATCATTTTTGTTTTCAGTACTAAAATAAGCCAACTTGTACATTTTTTCACATTCAGAACACATATAAAAACATTTCAATGCACAGCCTGATAGCAACATTTCAATTCTCAATACTTTTGACTGTAATAACATGCATTTAACTTGCATAGCGTAAGATCCAGGTTGGGTATGAAATATTTATGCACTCAGCCTAACAATGTCTCATGGTTTAGAGGCACCCAAATTGATTTTTCTTTTAATTAGACTACATTTTGGCTCTGCAGAGGGTCATTACATTTGTCAGAAGCAGAAGGCTCCTAGATGGATAGAAAGTATTAGATCAGCCTCATTTGTCAGCTCAAGGAGAGCTGAGGGGCCAAGAATTGGCTTTAGTTATAACATGTTCAGACACCAAGATCAGCTCTATTTTCTCCCTCAAGGTGGCAGATTCACCCAAAAAATTTGCAGCATTCAGAAAGTTCAAATGTTCACCTCCCCTCCAGTCACATGACTGAATTTGGAGCCTTCAGCAACTAGTCTATATTTATGGCCTATGGTCGCATGACTGTGATTTAAAACATTTTACGCCAAAACAGGCATTTATTTCCAGTTTTCAACAAAAACCACCTCAAGCAAACCATGAGCCGAGGTGGCGCAGCAGGTAGAGTACAGTACTGCAGGCAACTAAAGCTGACTGTAGATCTGCAGGTCAGCAGTTCAAATCTCCTCACCAGGTGAAGGTTGACTCAGCCTTCCATCCTTCTGAGGTGGGTAAAATGAGGACCCGGATTGTGGGGGCAATATGCTCACTCTGTTAAAAAGTGCTAATGCTAACATGATGCACACACAAACAAGATTTCAGCATTTTTTTTGCTTCCACACATGCAGTACGGCATCCTCATCTGTTCTGGTAGGAACCAGCTACTGCTCACGACCCTGTTCCCCCCCCCCTTCTCACTGGACATCTTATAAATCACATTCTCCAATGAATCACATTGGCAGGCTGTGAAACCCCACACCCCTCCTGACTCCAGTAACCTAGGACACAATCAGCAAAATAAACATTTGTGGAATGTAGTTTGAATTAGTACAATCAGCCACTCCATCAGCTGTCCCCCCTCCATCTTATGGCAACTTGAAAAGTTTACAAGTTGATACTGTAGAGGGTAAAACTTGAACATTTTAGTTTTTTTTTAAAAAAGTACCAGAAGAAATTTTCACAAAAATATATTGGCCAAGTGTGTAGGTAGAGTTGATACCAATGGAGATTCTCAGTCATCTAAGTCATGGTTGTGCCAAACATGTTTTTTTTTAAAGGCAACTGGACTTTCTTTGTTTTTGCTTGAAGACATTTCACTTTTCATCCAAGAAGCTTCTTCATGACCTGAAGAAGACAATAGCTAGGACCTGTATTCAGTTTGAAGAAAAATAAATT
Source organism: Erythrolamprus reginae (assembly GCF_031021105.1). NCBI lineage: Eukaryota > Metazoa > Chordata > Lepidosauria > Squamata > Dipsadidae > Erythrolamprus > Erythrolamprus reginae. The sequence continues at coordinate 175,735,542 of NC_091951.1, read as the reverse complement.
GCATGGAACCTACATTGGAGGGGGTGAGCAGAAACAGCATCCCTAATTTAACACCAATCATTGGCTAAATAACCAGGAATTCCAGCCTGGCTTTTAGGAAGTGAGCATTCAGTCTTCTGTGTGTGGATTATTTTATTAACTTGAACTGAATGAATTGCTCCTGCAACCTAGGAGAAGTGGGGTAGAAAGTATTTGGAGTAAGACTATTGCTTGATCCATTTTTAAAAGTGTGATGGCCTAATTTATCCTTCTTGAACTAATATTTGAATTGGAACACTTTTGCTCTGAAGTGTGCCCTTCTTAAGTTTTCTGATACCATTCTCAGTCCAAGAAAGCTTGTAGTAATGTCTGCATTAGCAAAATTGCTTATAAAGTGTGTATGATAGTGTGGGTAATCATATACAATGGTTGTGTGAAAAGCTAAGGAATGAAACTGTTTTAAGAAGTTCACAGATGCAGACATTTGACAATTTATAGGCATATGGTGTGTACTGAACTGTTCTGTCCCAGTGATGAGCACCCCCCCCCTGCCAAGAAATAGGCCCACACATACTGATTTAACAAGATTTTCTCAATATTGAATACCTAAGGGTAGGTTTGAAAGTGGTCTTCCTATTGTCTCCATTCCCAAAATATTTTGAAATAAAGGGGCTTAGATCAGGATATCAATTTCAAAAAGAGTTTCATTCATTGAACGCTGTTGTGCTTTCTGTTGTTTTGCATTATAGGGTTTTAAAATGCTTCTGAAACTACTTTACCTTCCATTATCACAAAATATTAGAACCTCCGTGGTTTTTAAAATAAGAGCACTTTTGTTTTATTTTGCTTTTTAATGTAATTATGTTGAACTGTGTATTACTTTTAAATGTAAATCATTTTAATTCATGGTAAATTATTTTTAATGAGTGTTGTCTCACTTTTGGGACTGTTTGCTGGTGAAAAACAAGACAGTGTTTTATAATTAAATGGGTAAACGACATTTAGATTTTTCTAGGAGAAATACGTACATTCCTGAGTCTTGGGCTATGTCCAGGGGTGGGCTACTGCCCGGACTGGGGGGAGGAATGCACTGGGGTAGGAAAAATGGAGCTCCACCCCAGAGCATCCAATTTGCACTGAAAGATGTTGAAAGAAAATGCAGGGTGTCCTGCATAAGCCACGCCCACAGTGTGGCAGTAAAAATTTGGTAACCCTTCACTGACTATGTCCCATGTAAATCTCTCAATCCCAAAATTTGATTGCGGCGCAGGCGGAGTAACACTCGGACACAGAAGGTTTGGGTATAATGGGGTCACTTTATTAAATCAGATATCAATTAACTAATTAACCAATTAAACCACATGACCTGCAGGGGTCATAAATCAAATGGGGGCGGAGTCAACTGTCACCAACCTCCTTGCGTTGGCGTAGGGGAGTGGTAAAATTACACCTGCACCCTACCCCATGCCACGCCCTCATGGCGTGTGGGATGGCTCGCCCCTGGTCTCTGGTAAGCCCCAGCCAGCGAGCCCCAGGAGCGACCCCCTCCCCCATCCAAGCCGGTCGAGCCCTGTAATAAGAGAAGGAGATTGCCCCTCACCTCACTAGAGGTGCCCCTAAAGGAGATCACACAGTTGCTGCTTACGCCCATTTCCGCCCCCTTTCGGCCACAGCAGGGGGTGAAATTATAAATTTATTCCCCCTGCTCCCTCCCCTTGCACATAATTGTGCAGGCACCTCTGCAGGTCTGCTAAAAATTTGTCATTCCCCTCGTCTGTCAGGTGTACCCCATCCCCTCTATACAATGTTAACTGGGTTGCTCTAATATTGGGGTGATCTATCACTCCGCCCCCCCCACCTGAAGCACCCATTTCTTCACTGCTCTGTTGACTCTCTTCCTGGCTCTATCCACCGCCTTTGGGTCTATGGCTTGCCTCCAACACCTCCGGGGTAGTATATTGGACCACAGCACCCTTGTGGCTGGCTTGCAGGGTGTCTTCCTTCTATTCTATCAGTGGCTGGCTTGCAGGCTGGCTTGCAGTGTGGCAGTAAAAATTTGGTAACCCTTCACTGACTATGTCCCATGTAAATCTCTCAATCCCCAAATTTGAATCTTTCTCACAGCCATATGGAACAGGTGAGCTTGATGGAGGGTGACTTTTTCAAAGCAATCAAGGAGACATAATAGCAGGAACATCACAAGGAATCACTGTTCTAACCGGCGTTCTTTTACATTCAATTAGAAATGACTCGTTTTTCTGTCACTTACCAGCATATCCCACCATTGCTGCCACCCCCTCCTCACTTCTCCCATTTTCTGCTTCCGGCTTTGATAGCCAAAGTGCTAATTGCCAAACACAGCATTCTCATACATTTTACATTGGGAGCGATTTGGCAAATCCCACCGGGATGCAAATATATTCATGAATTCATGCAAGGGCACATACCTGACAAGCCAATCTATGGATTATTTTTAACTATTCAACCAGGCTTTAAAAACAACAGCAACAATGCTGAGTAGCAGGCTTCATTCTAATGTGAAAAAGTTGAATTGGAAAAGTAAAGTACAGCGATTGCAATAATTCTGTGTGGAAACAAACTTATAATTAACGAGGCAGTTCAGAATTTATTCAAGGTGGATATTTCCCCCCATTCCCAGAAAAGACTGAACATGTCAGAAAATAAGTTAAGTAACTATAAAATTCTCTTCTTACCCTTATCTGTGTTCTGTGTCTTTCTCAATCTCAGATTCTCTACCATACCTGGAAATTTGAGGGTCCTGCCCAATATCTTACAAACAGACTCTCTTCTGGGTGGATTGCTCTGATATTGAAGTCACTTTTCCAATTTAGGACTCACCACCCTGAGTGGTCTCTTGTGGTACTTGTCTATTACCACAATGTTTAATTGATTGGCCAATGCTTGCCTGTCCATCTGGATTTGGAAGTCCCACAGGATCTTAGCCCTCTTATTCCCCATGACCTTCTGTGGAATCTTCTAACTGCATTTGGGAAGGTCTAATGATTCATATACTTAATTGTTGTTTGGAAGCCACCCAGCTTTGCTCTAAAATGGGCAGGTATATAAATATTTTTAAACAATATTTTCCTCCTCCTCCCCTCCCCCCCCTCCTCCTCCTACTCCAAGATGGGTAGCAAATGCAGAATTTCACATTTCTCCATGCTTTCTTTGAAAGCTGAAGTCCAGTAATTCCTATATACAATAGCTACTAATTGGTTGAGCCATCCAATGTTCCTGCTTGCATCTTATACATTGACCCTGTGAATTGGGCTGGCTCTGCCTAGCCAGCACCTTGGATCCTGTGTAGTGTGGTAGACCCCTGCTTCTATGGATCTGGTGCTTAATGTCTGTTGATGTGCTGCTATTATCAGTGCCTCAGTGCTGTCTTTTAGAGGGAGGAAAGGAGAGGGGGAAGGAGGGAGATAGAGAGAACTTCCAAGTTTTAGAATTTAGAAAACTGCACAAATGTATACCTGATGAAGGTGCCAATAAAATTTGAGTTCACAAGTTACTTTCCTCCTCCATTCTCCATTTCTCTGCTTTTGCTAGACATGATAGCAGTAGAATAGAATGAAGAGAATAGAATAGAATTTTTATTGGGCAAGTCAAGTGTGATTGGACACATAAGGAATTTGTCTTGGTGCATATGCTCTCACTGTAGATAAATATATATATATATATATTCCATTTTACAACAGCACGAAGCTTGGAAACTTCAGCCTGATGATGGTGAATGTGACAATACTTAATGACAGTCTGGGTACAAATAAGCAATCCAAACATATTAGGAACCAGTCAAAATAAATTGTAAGGATAAAAGCAGCAAAGTTACAGTCATACCGTCATTAGTGGGAGGATATGGGTGATGGGAACGGTGAGAAGATTAATAGTAGTGCAGACCTAGGAAATAGTTTGACAGTGTTGAGGGAATTATTTGTTTAGCAGAGTGATGGCATTCGTGGAAAAATGTTCTTTTCTAGTTGTTTTGGAGTGCAGTGCTATATAGCAGTGATGATGAACCTATGGCACAATTGTCACTGGTGGCATGCGGAGCCATATCTGCTGGCACGCGTGCCATTGCCCTAGCTCAGTTGCCACGTGCATGTGTGTACTGGCCAGCTGATTTTTGGCTCGCACAGAGGCTCTGGGAGGACGTTTTTTGGCTTCCAGGAAGCCTCCAGGGGAATGGGGGAGGGTGTTTTTACCCTCCCCTGGCTCCAGGAAAGCCTTTGGAGCCTGTGGAGGGTGAAACACGAGCCTACTGGGACCACCAGAAATTGAGAAATGGGCCATTTCCAGCCTCCAGAGGACCTCTGGGGGGGGAGAGCTGTTGTCATACTTCCCAGGCATTGAATTACATTTTTGGCACCTGATGGAAAAAAGGTTTGCCATCACTGCTCTATAGCATTGTTCTGAGGGTAGGAGTTGAAACAGTTTGTAGTCCAGGATATGAGGTGTCTGTAAATATTTCCACAGCCCTCTTTTTGAATTGGATGGTATCTCAATGGAAGGCAGGTTGGTAGAAATTGTTTTTTTCTGCAGTTCTGATTATCCTCTAAAGTCTCTAAAGTCTGTGTCTGTCTTGTTGGGTTGCAAAACTGAACCAGATAGTTATAGAGGTACAGATGACAGAGTCAATGATTCATCTGTAGAATTGTATTAGCAGCTCCTTGGTCAGTTTGAGCTTTTTGAGTTTGCATAGAAAGAATATTCTTTGTTGTGCTTTTGGGATGATATTTTTGATGTTAGGTGTCCATTTTAGATTTTGCTATATGGCTGAATCTAGATATTTGAAAGTTTCTACTGTTAATACTGTGCTGAAACTATGTAGCAACTAAGGATTTGTAAATCCATTGAAAAAGCTGAGTTTCCACCACTGTACATGCACCACCACCTTGTTTTTGGCATTTTTTAATTTTTTTTTAAATTTTTCGGCACTGCACATGCAGGAATGAGGGTTATTTATACCTTCTCTTGGGCCTTGCCCTTGAGCTTCCTGTTCCTGGGCAAGAAATGTATTCTGTTGACTGTTTAGTCAATCTCCCATGGGGCCATGTGGAATCATGTTTGCATGAAACAAGTTTGGTTGAAGCCTGGACTCTCGAAGATGATGTAATGCAGAGGCTTGTGTCCTGAAAGGGTATTGGGCAATTCCTATAGTGTCTTAATGGCATTCCTGATTTGGATATTAAGTGAGGGCTGATTCTACTATTCTACCTAATTCTGCCATTGTTTAAAATATCCTGTCTTGAATGGATTACTAAATCTAGATTTCTAAAAGTTGGTCTCAATTTAGTATCTTGAAACTGTGGCTCTGAGTTTCTGTCTCTCTTTAAGATTTTTATTTCTCTTTTAGGGGAAATATAATATCTACTTTCTTAATATTTCATTTTTCTAGAAGAGAGCTGGGTGCTGACTTTCTACAGTCATAAGCATGAAAACTGGTTGTCAGTCACTTTTTTCAGTGCCATTGTAACTTTGAATGGTCACTAAACAAATGGCTGCAAGTTAAGGGCTGCCTGTATTGATAGCCTTTAATACTTTGCCATTCAGAGAAATCCTCACCCATAAGAAAAAGCAATAGCTGGCACCAACCGAGAAACAAAAATGGAAAGCATCTGAAGGCGATTCTGCAGAGTTTAGAAAAAGAAGAAAAATAACAGGCATTAAGAAACATTTAGCTACCTAAGGGGGACATTGTGCTAGAGCCTAATGCAAAGACAAATGTTCACCTACCTCCTTTTATTAGTTCTCTTCTCCTATCATCAAGCTATCAATTCCTCATCGGTCTTGTTCCAGACTACAAATCTCTGCACTGACTAGAAAACAGGAATTAATTACCTTGCAGGACAGATCACATGGTAGTCCAAACTGCAGACTAAAAGTCAATTCTCAGATATGCATGATGAATTACCGGTAATAAAAAAATAAAATAAAGCCAGATTAAAAATAAATATTATGATTTGGTTCTTTTATGGGTTGGAATATTTGAACAGATCCTCTTTTGTGAAAAAGCTGTGCTTGACTAAGTTGCTACGGGCATAAGTAGATGCCCTCTTAAAGGATCAATCCCCAGCTGAGAAATACAATTACAAATGCACAAGGAGCGTTCATTCAGGCTTTTTTAATGGACAGTGGGGTGGCACTTGCTTTGATGACACACAAAGATTTGTTTAATCTGTTGTACTTTGCACACATCATCTGCCATCAAATCCATATCGACTCCTAGGGACCACATAGATAGAATTTTCTCCATGATGATCTGATCTAGTCTTTCAAATTTCCCAATGGTGCGTTCATTATCAGTGTTACTGAGTCCATCCACCTTGCTGCTAGTCACCCTCTTCTCTGTATCTTTCCACCATTACCAGCACTGGAGCCTTTTCCAAAAGTCGAGTCTTTGCATAATATGTCCAAAGTGAGAGAATTTGAAACAGGTCACTTGTTCCTTGAGTGAGATCTATTGATCCATTTGATAACACTGTAGGAAGTTAGCACTCACACTTCTCCTAGAAAAATGAAATATCCTAGGACAGTGATGGTGAACCTACGGCATGGGTGTCACAGATGGCATGCAGAGGCATATCTACTGGCATGCCAGCCATTGCCCTAGCTCAGCTCCAGCACATATGTGCACACTAGGTAGCTGACTTTCAGCTCGCATGGAGACTCTGAGAGGGCATTTTCGGCTTCCAGAAGGCCTCCAGGGGGATGGGGGAGGGTGTTTTTGCTCTCCCCAGGCTCCAGGGAAGGCTTTGGTGCTTGGGGTGGTGAAAAACGGGCCCACCTGGCCCTCCAGAAGTTGGGAAATGGGCTGTTTCTGGCCTTCAGAGGACCTCTGGGAGCAATTTTTGCCCTCCCCAGGCATTAAATTATGGATGTAGGCACTCGCGCAGGTGCAGTAATGTGTGCGCATATGCTTTTGGTGCCTGAGGGGGAAAAGGTTCACCATCACTGTCCTAGGAAATATTAAAAAGGCAGCATATTATATAGAATATCCCTGGAAATATGCTTTTAGGCAGGAAAAAAAGACTCACTCTTAGTAGCCTCCACCTTTGTCAATGTGTCATCAAGGAATGGCCCAGCTCACTCATCCCCTCCCTACCTTTGTTAATAGCCTGGACCAGTCTATTCTACTACATACTGCAACGGTTGAGTTTGTCAATATATGAACTAACCAGCAATGTATGTTTGCAGGAAATAGTATGTTACTTTAAGAGCTAGGACTGCAATTAGTTATATAAGGAAGACAGATGTGTTCCTCTCTATTGTATTGTACTGTATTGTTGGTTGTTGGTGGCTATTGCAGTTAATCTTGCTAAGGCTTGCTATTGTTATGTGCTAAAATATTGCTATGTGCTAAAGTATTGCTGTGTGCTAATATATAGCTGTGTGCTTAATATTGCTATGTGTTAAATGTTAGTCTATGTACTTGCTGTATGCTTAATATTAGTCCATGTATTATACAGTGTTCCCTCGATTTTCGTGGGGGATGCGTTCTGAGACCGCCCACGAAAGTCAAATTTCTGTGAAGTAGAGATGTGGAAGTAAATACACTATTTTTGGCTATGGACAGTATCACAAGCCCTCCCTTAATACTTTAAACCCCTAAATTACCATTTCCCATTCCCTTAACAATCATTTACTCACCATTATTACTGGCATTCACCATTGAATAAGACACTTAGTGATCCTGATATTTATAAACATAATTATTTATTAACAATAATTATTTTTTTGTTATTTATTTGCAAAAATTATTAACATAACTAAGGATCTTCTTCAATCACCACTTCATCGGGCACTTCTGCAATGGATGCTAAAGGCAATGGTGTGACAGACCTCTTGGTTTTCGTGATGAACATAGTTATGGGTATTTGTTGGCACAGTTTCTTCTTCTGGGCTAATATGGCTCTTTACGGTGCAACAATGTTGTCAAGGGAGGCCTTAAAGTGTATAGAGCAAGTCAAGTTGGGATCCCGAAGTTCCACAATCTGTTGGAGATGTGCAGTGCTTCTGTGCACTTCTGCAAGCCGTTCAAGCATTAGGCCAACCGAGATTTTGGCCAATCAGCAATGGCAGATGAAAGTTTGGCCAATCAGCAATGGCAGATGAAAGTTTGGCGATGATGTCATCAGGCAGAAAAAAACCTGGTATAGAAAAAAAACCTGCGAAGTATTTTTTTAATTAATATTTTTTGAAAAACTGTGGTATAGGCTATTCACGAAGTTTGAACCCACGAAAATGGAGGGAACATTGTAGTATGGTATTGTCTTTTTCCCCACTTGGAAATGAACCCAGAAGGATGTTCCTTACAACAATTTGTTAGTTGGTTTGCTTGGCTATCTGTCATATTCTAAAGAATCTTTGCTCCATATCATGGAGCTATATGCCATCACAAGTCTTACATTTTGTGGACTATGGACTCATTTATTTGGGGACATCACTGTGATGCATTCTACTACAACCTATTGTCCTCTTAGAAAGCCTCCTGCTGCATTTATATGATGGGATATATTCCTGCCCAGAAGCTTTGCAGAAGTCTGTTGTAGACTTTAATTTTGACTCTGAGCCTTGATTTTGTAAATAAATAAATTTTAAAAATTACAGTGTTTATGAAATTGGGTGCATAATTAGTGCAATGCAGGACCTTTCTCCACTGCTGAATTTTTGTCTAACTGATCTGCAGAAAACTACCTGCTTGAAAGTTACTTTCTTCTTGAGTCTTGAATCCCTCTCCCATTCTTGAGTTCCTCTCTTACGTATCTCTCCAAAGTCTGTTCCAAGGCATATGATAATATTTTTCTATTTATGCCCATGTAGGCAAAGTATTGCAGGTGGACTTCTTCAAAATTTCTATTCTCCCTCTTTTGCACATCATCATTAAGCAGGAAAAACATCCACTGATCTCAGCACTGCAGCAAGATTGAGGTGGGGTGCCTCTAGGTTTACCCATGTAGCACCTCACATTGCCACCTTAAGGGGTCTAGGAAGAATCCCCTTTCCCTGGCAGACTCTTCCCTATTGGAAGCTCTTCCTCTTGAAGTTCGACAGGCCTCTGCCCTCCTTGCCTTCCATAAAGCTTTGAAAAATCTGTTTTCTTCCCTATAAGCAGAGATAATCTGAGGTGGACGAGGATTTAAATGAAGGACAGTATGTTAGAAGCTGAACTTTAGCACCAGGTTTTTAGTAATTTATAGTTTTTATTGATTGTCTTAATTGTTGTTTGGAAGCCACCCAGCTTTGCTCTAAAATGGGCAGGTATATAAATATTTTTAAACAAACAAACTGCAGGATACTTTCCAGTCCCTCTAGGCACACTCCTGTGGCATTCCTCCTACAACCTAATCTGTCCAAAAAACATTTTAGAATACAGTATTAGTGGAATGTATCCTCCTCCTCCTCCTCTTCCTCCTCCTCCAAGATGGGTAGCAAATGCAGAATTTCACATTTCTCCATGCTTTGTTTGAAAGCTGAAGTCCAGTAATTCCATTTTAGTGATGTGCTAAATTGATACACTCTACAGAATTAAAATGTTTAAATACTGCCAGCTGAGCAACCTAGTACTCTTTGAATTATGTAGAAGGAAGGCACATACCTGAAACAGCTTGAAACAGCTATTGTGTGCTGTTCTGATCCCACTCACAATAGGTCACCTAATTTTGCCATCATAGGTCATGGAAAGGGCGCCACACAGCAAATTGCTCCTTCCCACTATGGATTTAGGGGCATTGGGAGGAGACGTTGTTCTGTGGGTGAGTTACAGTGTTAGAGAGAAGAAGAATAGACAATGCTGCAAGCAAAGTTTCAGGGAAGAACTCAGTAAAGTAAAAGATGCCCAGGATAAATCCAATTTGGTGAATACATAGGACGTTGTCAGTGTATGGAAGGTGTGTCCAGGCTCGACTAACAAACCCAAGCAAATCAGAACTCTGAGACCAAGCTCTTTCTCAAAGGTCTTCTTTAATGAGTACATCATATCAGCACAGATTCCATGGAAAACCAAATCTAAACCTTTCCTGTGGTTTCAGTATAATCCAACTAGGAAATAACTCCATTGCCAAAGTCACGTTGGCCAATTGGTGGGCTTTTCAGACACTCCTCCTTAAACCTTATTGGTTGCCCATAGAGACAACCTTAGTCCTCCTGAGAAAGCTCTTTGTTGTGATGCATTCCAACCTCCTTCCCTCCTTTCCCCTCTGTATGGCAACCGAGGAACAGAGAGATGGCTGCAGCCAGATTCAGTTTGAAATTGACAGGGTGACTGAAAGTAAGACAACTTCTTTCTTCAAATGAAGTGAGAGGAGCAGCCCAACAGGAATGTTACCTTCTATAACAGCTCCAACAGACAAGTGCTGGTAACAATCTTTCCTCCTCCCGACCTAATTTTGGGAGATCCTGCTACCTCTGCAAAGTCCAAGCAATGACTCAGGCCAGAGGCAAGGTATATCTGCCTGAAAAACCTAGAAAATGCTAGCTAAGCAAGCCAAATCTGGGATGGCTAAAGAATAATAGGACCTGAAGCAGCGTTGTCTGTTCAGAGGATGACTAAGAAAGGGACAAGCTACGCCTTGGTAAGGGCAGACTGGGAAAAAAGAAAAATGAGGAGAGGAAGATAGATGGATAAGAATAAGATACATAAGTAAGTAATATACAACTGAGTAAGTAAGATACATAAGGAAGTACAATAAGTAAGATATAGAAATGAGTAAACTCATTGAAGTGTATAAAAACTAGCTTCATGGCAAACCTATAGAAACCTTTAAAAATATACCCATTGATAAAATATAGCATAAGATGCATTGTAAAAGAAAAGATTTAGAAACTGAATCTGTACATAGATGATATTTAGAAAATAAGCAGCCAATTACAATGTTGTTGGAAAAGAAAATTTTATTTTCTATTGTTATGCAAGAAATATTCCTCTGCCACGAAAAGAGATAAAACTTCACTTTGCCTGTTGTCTATTCCATTTCCCCAAAGGAGCCTATCATGTAGTTGATGAAGCATAACAAATTTTTATAGCCCTTGTGGTTGCCATTACATGCTGTCAGCTTAAGAGGAAAACCACAGCTTTAACTCTGTTACAGTTAAATACAACTTCAGCCAGTTTCACTCATAGGCAATTGGAATGAGAAGAAAATGACAGAATTCAATTTTGCTTGTATGTGCTGGCCTACAAGCCCCTATAAACCTATCAATTCTTACTGCACAAAATGTAGAAATGGTTAGCAATTCAAATTCTAGCTGTTTTCCTTGTCTAAAAAGACTAGACTAGACTAGACTAGACTAGACTAGAATAGAATAGAATAGAATAGAATAGAATAGAATAGAATAACAGAGTTGGGAGGGACCTTGGAGGTCTTCTAGTCCAACCCCGTTTAGCCAGGAAACCCTGTACCACTTCAGAAAAATGGTTGCCCAACATGTTCTTAAAAACCTCCAGGGTGGGAGCATTCACACCTTCTGGATGCAAGTTGTTCCACTGATTAATTCTTCTGTCAGGAAATTTATCCTTAGTTCCCAGCTGCTTCTCTTCTTGTTTAGTTTCCACCCCTAGCTTCTTGTTCTACCCTCAGGTGCTTTGGAGAATAGCCTGACTCCCTCTTCTTTGTGGCCACCCCTTAGATATTGGAACACTGCTATCATGTCTCCCCTGGTCCTTCTTTTCATTTAATTAGACATATCTAGTTCCTGCAACCGTTCTTCATATGTTTTAGCCTCCAGTCCCCAATAATCTTTGTTGCTCTTCTCTGCACTTTCTAGAGTCTCAACATCCCTTTCGCCTTGTATATCCTTATGCCTCTCCCAAGGACTTGAGTTTTCAGGATTGAGTCACTTCCTGTCACTCAATTCAGTCCTCACCTGTTCTTCTTCATAACAGAGGAGACCACATCACTGGCTCTTAAGTGTAGAAATTCTTAAGTAGCTCAGGCTTTCCTATGTTGTTCCCTAAATAATGCTTAATTTGAAGTTCTTTCATGTGAAAAAAGTTATACTTTTTTGCATTGCAAAAGGGAATGTCATGCGAACTCGGCAGAATAAGGCAGGAGAGGGGGCTTCAAAAATTTTAGCAAGAGATTGTCTGCCTGGTTGCTGGGTGGATGTGGCCACAGTGGATGTGGTGTAGTTGATCTCCTGCACCATGGGGGGTGGGGTGGGGAGTTTGCCCTATCTGGGCTCCGGAGGCTTCCTTTGAGCCTCCGGGAGGGCAAAAATGTCCTTCCCAGGCTCCGGAGGCCCTCCCAAACTTCTAGTACGCCCATTTTTCACTGTCCTGAGCCTCCACACATGCCCTGCACTTACCTGCATCTAAAATGGACCACATGGGGACTCCTGGGAGGGACGGAGCAGGGTGAACAGGGCCAGCCAGGAGTGGGATTTGAGGGATTCTCTGAACAGCACAGAATCTTAGCTAGAGGTTCTCCCAAGCCCCTGCAACCCCCAGCAGCCCACTCCTGGAATAAGAAGATTTCCTGGCACGTTGGTGCCTCAAATGGGTACAAGGGTGAAGAGGCTTCTAAAATTGAGGAAGAACCCAATGTCCCTTGCAAATGTAGTTCCTTGGCATTAAAGCAAACCTGCCTTCCACACTCACTTTTTTTTATTACATTAGTTTTCTGTAACCTCTAAGTCACACTGCTGCATTTTCATTATGAAGCCATTGAGCTGCCTTGGAGCTAACCTAAGGCAAGGCCAGAGTGGGATTTTATACCATCTTTGTACCAACAGTTGATTCACGAGAAGCTGAAATCTGAATGACCACCAAATTGTGCTGTTCATATTTGATGGTGTCCATTGCCAATTCCTACAAAGGGAATTGTCATTTCCGTCCCTACAACCCCACTGAAAAGTGAGGAAAATGGACACTCCATGATCTGCCTACAGTAGTTTCTCTAGATTTAGACTTGGACTAGCTTTAATATCACTTTAAAAGTACACTAATTGGCATACCCTTAAAATGAAATTTCATTGCATACAGCTCCAATAGATACTATATAAACACAACAAAATAAATAGCAACCTACATATATGACACAGAGAAACAACACAGCCTAATTTGGATTTACATGGTGATAAAAACGAATCTTACAAGTTCATACTCCAATTCAGTATGGTACTTCCCCATAAGCCTGTCAAGGGAAGGGGGATAGGACCGGGCCACACAAGCAGTAGATCAGCACACTTATGTGTGCATAGCTCAACTTGTATGAGTGGTAGGGCGGCATGCACACACATGCATGCACAGGTCGTTGTGCAAATGGAACTAAGTGCACATGTGCATAGTGTGATGGTGCAATGGCTGTGCAACTTGAGCTGCACATATGCACACCAGTCCACTGCTCACAGAGCTTGGTTCCAAATAGGCCATTGTTCAGGAGTTCTCCACGGCCGGAAGTTGGGGACCCCTGTGATAATCCATAACCTACTCGCTCTGTGGAAAGCTATTGAAGCAGTTAATCTTTCTTGCCATTCAACAAAGGAGACCGTATTTCACCATCTAAACTTGCTATAAGTTCTGGTAAAACTGTGGTGTGTTCAGATGGATCAAGATTGCAGCTCAAGAACTGTGAGTGGCTTCTCTTGAATGGAAGATGGAGGCCAGAAAGGCCTCACTTCCCTTCTCTTTCCCATCAATGCTTGTAACAGGAAGTGATGAGATGGGAAAGGAGAAGTATGTAATAACCCCTGAACATTTTCTTATGAAGGGAACATGTTCTGCCTCTTTTGACCAGCCAGATGAGGTTTGCCAAGCTCCAGCTATAAGCTAGTTAAACAGAGAGAAAATTAATAACCCTGTCCTGCCAGAGCATCAAATGCTCTGGGGACAGAACTCTATCTTTACTCTATCTTTACTTTCCTGTAAAGCTAGAGCAAAATCGTCTGTCTGAAGTTGACCCTACATGGCATCACTCCTTTACCATAGAGATCTAAAACACAGGCACAGGATTTCCATCGGTGTGAACTCTGCAAATACGCTTTGCCATGGTAAAGGTAGCAGTATCGCACAGTTTAAAATGGGTACTTCAGAAATGGTGTCTGTTAGATTTGGTGAATAATGGAAGAACACGTTGTAGCTTTAATTCCATTTATTGGCGTTAAGCTGGAATGTACCTCAGTATGTCGTAAAAGCAAGTATACAATACAAGAACAAGAAGTCCCCACAAGCGGCTTGCAGTCCTATTAATAAATCTTTTTCCTGTGTAGGTGCAGCTTGACAGTCGCTTGAATTTTGCCAGTCATGTCTTAGCCAATCCATAGCTGGAATGCAAATGGGATGGTATTAGCATACACAACCATGTCATCTGCAAAAAGTTTTAGTTTTAATTCAAGTTTTCCTATTTGGTAACCTCTCCACTCCTTGTCATTTCTAATTTTATTTGCTAAGACCTCAATTGCCAATACAAATAACATTGGGGATAGTGGGCAACCCTGCTTAGTTCCGTTCTGAATTTTAACCTTCTCTGTTCTATTACCATTTACCCTAATATAAGCTATATTGTCCTTATAAATTGCTTTTATAATTTGACAAAAGTTGTCTCCCATATTTAAATCTTTACATAATTGAAACAAGTAATCATGGTTAACTTTATCGAAAGCTTTGTACACATCTAACTGCATACACAACCATGTCGACCAGTGGTGAGAATCAAATTTGTTTACTACAAGTTCTTTGGCCTTGGTGGGCATGGCGTGGCATGGCTTGGTGGGCATGGTGAAGGATACTGGCAGGAGAAGGATACTGTAAAATCTCCATTCCCTCCCCACTCAAGAGGAAGATTACTGCAAAATCCCCATTTCCTCCCAATCAGTTGGGAATCAGTGGTGCGCAGGAGGCAGAAAATAGATGGGGGCGGGGCAGGTCAGAGGTGGCATTTACCAGTTTTCTGAACTACTCAAAATTACTGCTACTGGTTCTCCAGAACTGTTCAAAACCTGCTGAATCCACCTTTGGTGTCAATGCATAAGAAATCCTGTACCAGGAAACTTAGTGGGATGGGGAGACTGAATAATATCGAAAGTGTGGTTTTTTGGGGGGAAAACTGCCCAGAAGTCCCAAATTGCTATGAATAGGTATCAATATGTGTAATGGAGTATGTGGATAACCTCCGGGGATGAAGGGAAGAGTTGTTGTCTAGGAAACAGTCAGGCAAAAGAGGTGGGAGCCCTCAGTAGTTTAATGGTCAGAGAAACATTGAGGAAGAATCTGTCCGAATGGATCAAGCAATTGAAAGTGGAGGAGCTGGGCTCGATGTGGCCTGTGCATGATGCATCCTGCCTGTGGGGGTGCCGGTTTGGCACTCCTGGCCTAAAGCAAATTGTTTCTTCCAGATGTGTTTCAGAGACAGTCCTTAATTTCTTCTGAGAAATATATGATGCCTGGATGTATTACATTAGCCAGATTTCCCTTTCCTACCAGAGTGGCATTGAAGCAGATGAAATTCTCTGCATTAACAAACCATTACAGCCTGGCCTACAATAGAGTATATTTTCTTTGGCAGGAGTAGGCGTTCACCTTATTATTCAATCAAGTTTATTTTTAAACAGAAGGAAACTATTTTGTGAATTGGTATTTGCAGTCTGTTAATATTTGCATGTAATTGACAGGCAAATGTGAGGCTGTCGAAAGCAAAATAATCATTTAGTCAAGCTGTATCCTTAAAACGCTTCCCTGCCACTACTGGGATTTAATGTGAATAGCAAAGCTTTGACTATGTGGCCTGACGTGTCTCTTTCTGAGACTTGTTCAGCAGCACTGTAGATAAAACAGAGCAAAGTTCAAGCACTATTTTGATATCCCCCCCCCATGGATGATTCATCATCACCATCATTCCCAACCGGAAGGAGGAGGGTCTGCCTTCCCACTTAGCATCCCGAGCCCCCTCCTCAAATACCCCCCTCCTTTCAGCTGCTGGAAAGCAAAGGGAAATTCCCAGGTGCTTCGGCCGGCAACAGTCGATGTTGGCAGTCCGGAGGCGGGGAATCCCGGCGGGGGCGGCAAACAAATGGGAAATCCCAGCGGTGGCAGTCACAATGCATGGGAATCCCTGCAGCAGTAAGAGAACACACACGTAGTAAGAGAGTGCATGCACCCGATCTCAGGTTTGTAAGGAGAAAATGGTTCTTAAGAAGAGGCAAATAAATCTTAAACACCAAATTCGTATCTCGAAAAGTTCGTATGTAGAGGCGTTCGTAAGTAGAGGAACCACTGTAGTTCAAAGCTGTCCCGCTTTATTTGGAATCTATAAAGATGCTACACAAATCCTGACATTTGGCTTCTTCAGGTTTTGGGTCCGAAAGAATGATTTGCATCGTTATTCCTGTTGATAGCCTGAGTCCTCTTATGTCATCCCTGACTTTACATGATGCTTATTTATTTATAGTAGTGTTTATTAAGCTGTGATATTTCTAGCTCTTTGCATGTTTAACTGAACGGCAGGCGGCTGAACTTGCGGGATGAACCTCGTGGTTGTGCCACTGCTTACATGCTCAACAGCACAACAATCCTTGCAGTGTCCTGCCACAAGAGGCTGTGCAAGTTCAGTGAGCCTCGCAAAGACCAATTTCTGATGGGGTTTGAGAAGAGAAACAAGCCAGGGTCTCTGCTGCTTTTGCTTTCTTTGCATTCAGCCAAAAGTTTGCAAACAACAGGAAGGTGAAATACCAAGCTCAACTTTCTCAGCTTACTTCCTAAGCGACCCTTCCCTCTTGCAGAGGCTTTAGGAATACCTCGCAAGCAAATTCACCCACCATTTCTCTGTGAACCATCCCACTCCCAACTGAAGAAAAAGCTAAAGCAAGAAGAAGTGACCACTCACATCCTGCTGCAAGTGGCCATGAGCGCCTGTAGAAGAAGTTGGGTAGTGGCGTGAAAGGTGTTGGGGCAAAGGAAGCCTGGTTGTGGCAGTCCTAACATAAGTGGGTGCAGGGTGCAAGGGGTAGCTCCTCACCCTAGCTTGATTTTTAAGACCAGCCAACTGGTGGGTGGGGCTTAACTAAGGTTTTTTAGGGGAGCTTTAGGGCTTATTTTAGGTGCAGGCATGAAAATCAGGCTCTGACTTGTTTTGGGGATACACTGTTTTCAGGGAAACACAATAGAAGCATTATTTGCATATTGCCCCCAACAATCTGTGTCATCATTTTACCGATCTCATATGAAGACTGAGTGATCCTTGAACTCCATTAGGATTGAACTCCAGGCCGTGGGCAGAGCTTTTTCTTTTTCTTTTTATTTATTTATTTTATTAGATTTACAAGCTGTCCAATTCCAGATGGACTCTGGGTGGTGTACATAATAAAACCGTAATAACAATAAAACCCCATCATTAAAAACATTCATTAATTCTAGGTTGGAGTAGAGTTCTATGCCTCAACAGCCCCAGGCCTGCCTGCAAAGTCATGCTTTTAAGGCCTTTCAGAAGGCCAGGAGGGTGGGGGCAGTGCAGATCTCTGGGAGAAGCTGATTCCAGCAAGCTGGCACCACCACAGAGAAGGTCCTCCCCCATGGCGCCATCAGTCAGCACTGGCTGGCTGATGGCACCAGGAGAAGGCCACCCTGTGGGTTCTGATCAGCCACTGGGAAGTGTGAAGCTGCAAGACTGCATTCTAACCACTGTGTCACCAGATCCCACCAACCTAAATGTTTAATATGGTCACAAAGATCCCACTAAAATAAGAGGTATATGCACTTTTGGGATCGATGCTCCTGATGCTTCTAATTGTTCCTGTTACTATACTTGTACAGTGACATAAACTCCCTTTTTGCCTGTCGATATGTTTTCTCTCTTGTTGTAAGTTCACTTACCCTTCTGCCCAATTCCAGTGTTTCCAGACGGCGACAAATGCTTATACTCCTCACTTTGGTTTTAATTAGAATAATGGGCTGCCCTTTAAGAACTCAGTAAATATTTCATTTTGTGGATGTAACTGGAAGCTGCAACATGCAAACCTCTGAAGATTTTGTACTGGAGAGTCTGTGCTTTTCTCCCGCTGCTGGGTATTATTGGTTGATTGGTGATATATTGCAATAATAAGAAGGGAAGGGAAAGCACCAGACCTTGGCAACCAGGTTCATTTCTTGCTCAATTAAGAAATCTTTCCAGATGTTCCTTCCTTGTTGGTTTGAGCTGGGGTGTTAGAGGACTTATTTTTAAATTGAGCTGAGAGCAATCGGTACGACCTGTGAAATACTTGGGAGCCAAGGAAAATAAAAGAAATAACTGAAGGCTTCTACATCTCGCAAAAATAGCTGCTGACAAAGGAGCAACAAGGACTCTGGAGAAATGGGGCTTCTTATCCTGATTGCCTGAGTCCATCATCTGACACAGGGTCACCCTGGGAACTTGTGGCAAGAGCAAATCGAACCTCTAACTGAACTTGATGAGAGAGAGAAAGGGGAGTAAAGTGCAAAGCAACCCAGATTGGAATCCTTCTCTTGAGAAAGACCAATTAGTTGAGGGCCAACCCTTAGAAGTACTTCAAGAAAGGCAGCCATGCTGATTTTATATTTCTGTTCCTGCAGTGATCAAGAAGGTATTGGCACAATAATTCCTAGCGTACTGAGTTTGGTCTAATGATTTTCTGGACAATTGTGCTCTTACAAATGAAGGAGAAGAATAGAATAAAATAGAATAGAATAGAATAGAAGAAGAGAAGAGAAGAGAAGAGAAGATAATTCTTTATTGGCCAAGTGTGATTGGACATACAAGGAATTTGTCTTTGGTACTTATGATCTTAGTGTATAAAAAAGAAAAATACATTTGTCAATCATCATGAGGTATAACATTGATTGTCATAGGATACAAATAAGTAATCAGAAAACAATATTAATATAAATCGTAAGGATACAAGCACGAAATTACAGTGATGTAGTCATAAATGCTATAAATGGAAGGAGATGGGTGACAGGAATGATGAGAAAAATAATAATATAAAAATTTTAAATAATTAAATAATAGTAATGCAGCCTTAGTGAATAGTTTGACAGTGGTGAGGGAATTATTTGTTTAGCAGAGTAATATACATATTACTCATATTATGTAGAATAGAGCAGAGCAGAGCAGAGCAGAGCAGAGCAGAACAGAACAGAACAGAATAGGAATATATATGTCCCAGGGTAATGGAATATACATGTCCCAGGATAATGTTGCAGGGTCCAATATGGTTTAGTCACCAGGATCAGAGGTTTTCACTTCCAAGCTTTCGGACTAGTGTTGGAGCCCATCTTCAGAGAATTTCTCTCTAGCAGAGTGTGCTTTTAGTAGCCAATAGCTCTTGGGATGTCAACATTGCCCAAGAGAGATGTCATGGTCAGGATTTTGAGCCCCTGTTCTTCATGAAAACACATTGCATCAGTTGATATCTCCTCTATCTCAATTAAAAAGATGGAATATGAGCACTGGAGGAGGCTTTCTACTGCAACCCTGCACGTTTCCTTGTGCTGATCTCTTCCTCTTTCAGTTGAATGCTGCCAGATCTCTTCGTGATCCTCTTCTATAGTTCCTTGTCTCTAGGTTTTTTTTAAGCTGTTGGTTCAAACACTCCATAAATATAGTTCAAGTGGAGTTTGATATAGTAGTGGTGGGTTGATGGTGGGAGGCATGTTTCTAAATCACAGAGAAAGTGTGCTGTTGGAGAAGGTAACAAGTTCCTAAAAATGCTTGAAGTCTTGGTGAAGGTTGAAGTAATCTATCATCTATCTGCTTGTCTGTCTGTCTGTCTGTCTGTCAGTCCTTATTTGTTAAATGAGTTTTGCCCCATTTTTTTTGCTACAGTTGTTAAGTGAACCACTGCAATTGATAAGTTCATAACACAGTTGTTAAGCTTCCCCATTGATTCTGCTTGTCAAAAGATCGCAAAAGGGGATCTCCTGACCCCAGGACACAGCAAAGGTCATAAATATGAACCCGTTGCCAAGCATCTGATCAAACAATCATGGGGATGTTGCAGAGGTTGTAACTGTGAAAAACAGTCATACGACACATTTTTCAGTGTCATTGTAACTTTGAACATTCCGTGAACTGTTGTAAGTGAAGGACTACCTGTACTTTTGTTTGGTCGGTTGGCATATTTTTTTTGCAAGAAAACAAAGCATTTCCTTCTTTGTATTTTGCTGAGAAATCACTGTAAGTATGCGCACCCCATTTGCAATAGCTTATTTTATGTTCAGGATCCATAGTAGAATACACATTATTGAGTTTTGTGTCTCCAATAAGGCTGAATAGGGGAAAAGCTGATTGCCTAAGCAGTAAATCAGGCTGTAATCCCATTACCACTTTCGGGTCTCTGCTTTGGCTTTTCAATAGCTGGAATGAGACTCATTGGAGGCAGGATTGGTTTTGCATTGTAAAGCAACTTGTACAAAACAAGAGAATTTACTTAAACACATGGGAAATTTCATATAACCCAAGGAGAACAGAAAGAGCAATCTATGCACACGCATAAAGCCAATAACTATTTTTTGGGATGGAACGGAAGCTTACAGGCAACATTTTTAGCAAATGGAATAGTTGAAATAAAATTAAACATTTATTTATTTATTTATTTATTTATTTATTTATTTATTTATTTATTTATTTATTTATTTATTTATTTATTTATTTATTATAAGATAGGAGTTTGTATAGTTTCAAAAGTAGTTTGCTGTGAACTAGTAAATCAAAGGCTTTACAAATTCTATGTAAATTGTGTCTATTGTTTTACCCTGATCAAGTTGAGTGGTCCGTATTTTTTTGCAGAGGAAGAGTTGAAGATTACAGGATATTTTTTTCTAAAACCAAATTGTCTGTTGGAGAGTAGTTTTGCTACAACCTTTTGTATACATTGCTTTTCCATTAATAAAGTTTGCAAATTATCTTACAATATTTTCTATAAAGTCCAGCCAGAAAGTCCAGTTGCCTCTAGAAAAAAAGAACATTTTTGGGACTACCGTGAAAGATTACAATCCAGATTTTTCCAAAGGAAAGAGAGCTGTGCCACGCATTTCTGAATGGCATATATTTGTACTGGGAAGATATGAAGTGGGTGTGCTTTGCCATGTTGCCATACTTGCTGCGGCAGATGCTTTGCTTTGCTTGAAGAAGTAACACATTCTGCCACAAACTGAACAATCGCCCAGCAGCAAAAGAAATGGCTCCCGTGAAAGCCATATTCTGAGTGAAGTGTTACATCTGTCATTTCAAAACGTGGGTGCAAGCAATACGTTGTTTTAACGTTTCACTTTAAGGTAAAGTTTCTTTGTCTATCACTACAGACCTGAAAATCTGAAAGTAATCCTACACAAAATCATATCAGATAATGCACATCAGACACTATTTCTAAAGCAGCACTGAAGCCGCTCTGAAAATGGCAGATATTTCAAGCTCAGCACACTTGGGAACTAATCTGGAAGAAGTAAGTAGCTTGTGTTTTGCATGAATGAGCAAGACCACTGGAACTCCCTGCCATTTTTGATCATAATTCAGCCTTTTAAAGCTTTTTCATACACCTGAAAAAATCTGATACTTTAAGCAAACTACCCAAACAAACCTACTCATTTGAAGTTTAAATAACTTCTTCTGCATCAAAAGGAGCAAAAAGAGGAGGTTTTTTTAAATCTTCAAAAATCTGTGCTAAAGGACCTCTGAAAGATCCATCGTCAGATACTCCAGAATAAGTGATGGTAAATCCTTGACCTCCCTAAACAGATCTGCAACATGGTAACTAAATAAAGGAACTTAAAATGCGATCACCACCACATGGTAGGCATGACTACGAATGATTGCTCTCATGATCAGATGGATGCTGGTTTGTGCTTTAGCTATCATCTGGCCTGTTTAACTGCAGAACAAGAACTAAGGAAGAAGCCTACCAGGTTCCAAAGGAGTAGGAATGATACTTGGGAGAAATGACCTATAGGATTTCCCCATTCTATAGCACAACAATGACCACAACAGGTTCTCTGGCTCTGGTTTAGGAGAATGCACTGTCCTTGAGCATTTAAGAATCCATTAAATTCCATAAAGCTGCAATAAGAGAAATACTATATAGGTTTACTGCCTCTGCAAGTCAACAAGGATTCTCTCTATCTCTGTCTCTCCCTGCCTCCCTCTCTATATCTGTATCATCCTATCATCTCTATTTCTATTTCTCTGTCTCTGTCTCTCTTCCCTAAGGAAGTTTTAATCTAATGTTAAAAGGTAAAGATAAAGGTTCCCCTCGCACAAATGTGCTAGTTGTTCCTGACTCTAGGGTGTGGTGCTCATCTCCATTTCAAAGCCTAAGAACCAGAGCTGTGAAAAAAAACGTCTCTGTGGTCATGTGGCCGCCATAACTAAATGCCAAAGGAGCAGGGAACACTTCCCACTACCTTCTCACTAAAGGTGGCCCCTATTTTTCTACTCATATTTTTTACATGCTTTTGAGCTGCTAGGTTGGCAGAAGCTGGGGTAAATAATGGGAGCTCACCCCATTATGAGGCACTAGGGATTTGAACTCCTGAACTGTCAATCTTTCGATCAACAAGCTCTGCATCTTAGCTATTGATCCACCATGTCTTTCAATCTAATAATAAATGTGCTTTATTCCTTCTGTTCTATCATGATGTGAGTCTATTTTATATGCCAAATTTTATTTGTCCACCATCTCATTTTTATTCTTAGGGTAAGGAGGGTGGCTAGGGAGAAGTTTATTGACTTCTTTATTTTCTGCTCTGGAGTTAGGTAGTGTTCGGGAAAGAGACCTTTCTTTAACTGCATTATCTTGTGCTCAGAGATAAGACATCTCCTCTAAATACCGTTATTATTTCTGAAAGTCAAACTAATATTACAATATAAGATGGAACAACAAATATTAATCCTAGAGCATAAATTCTATCCCTAGCCTAGGTGAAATTAATTGTAAAGATTCGGTGAGTTGAGTTCATTTTCTAGCAATAGAATACAAATTATTTTTATTTATTTATTTTATTTGTCAAGCATGTATAAGATAACAGGCATAACTATAATCATGTTTATTAATACATGAAATGGATACAAATAAATGGGGACACTAGGACAGGAAAGGTAGGCACGATAGTGTATTTATGCACGCTCCTTACAGACCTCTTAGGAATGGGTTGAGATCTACAGTAGACAGTCTAAGGTTAACATACCACATGCAATACAGAGGCATTTGTTAATAGCCAGGGGGTAAATTTAGTTTCTGTGTAACTGGTGTTTCCTAAGATCAAGTGGAAATACTGATATTGCCCACATAAATTCCATAAGGTGGGTTCTCAGCATTCTGATGAGGTCTGTGGGAATTTTGTCAATGCTTTTAGAGTTGACCACCCAGGATAAATCAGAAAAATTAAGCTAATAATAATAATAATAATAATAATAATAATAATAATAATAATAATAATAATTTATTGGATTTGTATGCCGCCTCTCTCCGTAGACTCGGGGCGGCTAACAACAATAATAAACACAACATATACAATCCAATAATAAAAAACAACTAAAAACCCCTATTATAAAACCAAACATACACACAAACATACCATGCATAACTTGTAATGGCCTAGGGTGGAGAGCTATCTCAACTCCCCCATGCCTGGCGGTATAAATGAGTCTTGAGTAGTTTACAAAAGACAGGGAGAGTGGGGGCAGTTCTAATCTCCGGGGGGGAGTTGGTTCCAGAGGCCCGGGGCCGCCACAGAGAAGGCTCTCCCCCTGGGGCCCACCAAATGACATTGTTTAGTCGACGGGACTCGGAGAAGGCCAACTCTGTGTGACCTTATTGGTTGCTGGGATTCGTGCGGTAGCAGGCGGTTCCGGAGGTCATCTGGCTCATTGCCATGTAGGGCTTTAAAGGTCATGACCAACACTTTGAATTGTGACTGGAAACTGATCGGCAGCCAATGCAAGCCACAGAGTGTTGAAGAAACGTGGGCGAATCTTGGAAGCTCAGAGGGAGACCACTAATCCCCAAGGATCTTTGTTCCTCTTTTTTTAAACACACTTTTTTTTTAATTTTTCCTATTTGGACTTCATGGACTTTCGGCTTCTCAAATAAAAAAAAGACCAACTGGGTGAGTGGAAATATCTGCCTCCCGAGAAAGACTGAAATGTGATTTAAAGGGGAAAGTGCTGAGAAAGCAAAGACAGAAAAGAAAAAAAAAACAACCCCAAACCCCCCCCCCAACCCACCACCATTGATTAAAAGTGATTTAAGAAAGATAAAAATGGAATACAGTGACAAGTTAAAATTGGATTTGGGGGAAGAAAGCTATGAATCAAGAATTAAAAGAATGATGAAATCATTAAATACCCTTGTGAGAATAGCAGATATTTGGAGTTCCCTTGTTCCTAGATCGGCTGCCTAAATGAAACAGAGATAAGAATGAAAGAAAAAGAGAACAGAAGGAAGAACAACCATAAAGCTTTAGCAGACTATAGCAGTCAGGACTGGATTCCAAAATGGTAGGTGACTGATCATACAGGACATATAAACATTGTTGACTAGAGAAGATAATCAATCCACAGATATCACAATATGGAGAGGTTTATCAACATGGGGCTACCTTTAAAAAGTGTTCGGAAACTTCAGATCGTGCAGAACGCAGCCGTGAGAGCCATTGTGGGGCTTCCAAGATTTGCCCACGTTTCTTCAACACTCCGTGGCCTGCATTGGCTGACGATCAGTTTCCGGTCACAATTCAAAGTGTTGGTCATGACCTTTAAAGCCCTACATGGCATTGGACCAGATTACCTCTGGAACCACCTGCTACCGCACGAACCCCAGCGACCGATAAGGTCCCACAGAGTTGGCCTTCTCCGGGTCCTGTCGACTAAACAATGTCGTTTGGTGGGCCCCAGGGGAAGAGCCTTCTCTGTGGCGGCCCCGGCCCTCTGGAACCAACTCCCCCCAGAGATTACAACTGCCCCCACCCTCCCTGTCTTTCGTAAACTACTCAAGACTCACTTATGCTGCCAGGCATGGGGGAGTTAAGATATTCCTTCCCCGTAGGCCATTACAAGTTATGCATGGTATGTTTGTGTGTATGTCTGGTTTATAATAAGGGTTTTTAGTTGTTTTATTAATTGGATTGTTACATGTTGTTTTTTATCATTGTTGTTAGCCGCCCCGAGTCTGTGGAAAGGGGCGGCATACAAATCCAATAAATAAAATAAATAAATAAATAAATAAATAAATAAATAAATAAAATATATAATGAAGAATATTGAAATAATTGCCAAAGGGATGGAAGAAAAAGTAACTGAGTGGAAAGAAGAACAACAGAGAATTTTATGAGCTTGGAAAGAAGGAGGAGAAGGAAAGGAACGGAAGGAAGGGGAAAATGTAAGAGAGATATTATAGTATTACTGTTGTGGACTTTTCTGAATGTACAATACAGACATGGAATGTTAAAGCATGACTTGAGAATAATAAATAACTAGGAACAAAATCTGATAAATGTAAAAGTAGTTCACATTCAAAAAAAGCTCACAGATTAGGCTACATTTAACATGGCAATGTGTATTTTGAGCCTTATTTTCATTCTTTTCTTTTTTTCCTGAAAATTAGCACTTTCTGTATCCATCCAAGATACTGTTTTCTTTTGCTTAATACAATGCTGAATGATTCTTTTGTTTTTAGTCTTTACTTCTTGTCCATCTATTTTTCTAAACAGAAATGAAGAGATTTTACATACTTTACCTTGTAGCTCCATTTGCTATAAAAACATTTAAAGTCAGTTCAGTCATAAATTCATAATTATTGTCTGAGTTACATTTTTCAGCTTCTATACACAAACTATTATTTTATGAGCCAACCAATTATATATAAGCAATTTAATACAGTAGTAAATGATATTTATTCCTGTAAAAGGTGGTAAATACAAGTGCTTTCCCACAAAATATTCTAAAGAAATAGATTTTTTTCATTGATTTACATTTTCTGAAAAACACAGATTGCTACAACATCTGTATAATACCCCCTTCTCTTTTTACATTCACTTTTGGATTTTGGATTTAAAAATGCTTCAAGGTTAAACATATGAAAAATGACATTTAGGTTAAAAAGGCAACTTTTATGTAGATATTTATGTATTACAGTGATCCCTCGAGTTTTGCGATCTCGATCTTCGCGAAACGCTATATCGCGATTTTTCCCACCCGATGACGGCAGCGAGCAGACGAAGATCGGGGTTTCCCCGCCGCCCACGCAAAGGGGAAAGCCCGATTCAGCTCCTCGCTGCTGCCGCCGAGCAGATCAGCTGCTGGGCGGCGGAAGGAACCTTCCCTGGGTCTTCCCAGGTGCGGAAGTAAAAACACCATCTGCGCATGCGCGGCCATGGAAAAAGGGCGCGCATGCGCAGATGGTGTTTTTACTTCCGCACCACTATATTGCGAAAAATCGAGTATCGCGAGGGGTCTTGGAACGTAACCCTCGCGATACTTGAGGGATCACTGTACTTGTTATTGGACTCTTAACCAATCAATCATTTCATCAATATATCTTGACATAGTCTTGGAAAGAGAGAATAAAGATTTGTACAAGAGAGAATTAACATAGTTTTAGGGAACAGAAAAGAAGAATATTACAAATGAATGATTGGTTATGCAAATGAGGTAATGGGAGGAACTTAATATCATGATTATGATCTGAATTATTCAGGAGATGGATTGCAAGATATGATTCATCTCACAGAGACAGATGAAAACATGTTTGGTCAAAGAACAGTGAGCTTGATCAATAAAGCATCAGACACAATCTTATGGGGGTTTGAGTAAAAATCCTTACAATAAGTCTTGCCCACAATATAAGAGGAAAACAGAGAGTTGCTCTAATGGGGCCTATAAAGCTACTCAATAAAAAATAAGAAAAGGGAAAAAACATTGACTCATAAAGTTCATGACCACTGATCAGGATAGGGGAAATAAAACAAGCTTGAATTTCAAGTAAAAGAAGGCAGAATTTCATAGTTAGATTGGAGATACAGTGTATGGACAATTCTTGTGACTGGAATACAAGAGATAAGGGATGCAGTATGAAAGGAATAGCAGACATAATAAAGAATGAAGAATATTATGATAATAAAAATAACAACAGAGTTGGAAGGGACCTTGAAGGTCTTCTGGTCCAACCCCCTGCTTAGGCAGGAAACTCTACACTACTTCAGACAGATGGTTATCCAACATCTTCTTAAAAACTTCCAGTGTTGAACCATTCACAACTTCTGGAGGCAAACTGTTCCATGTTTTAATTGTTCTTAACTGTCAGGAAATTTCTCCTTAGTTGTAAGTTGCTTCTCTCCTTATTTAGCTTCCCATTGCTTCTTGTTCTACCTTCAGATGCTTTGGAGAATAGGTTGACTCTTTCTTCTTTATGGCAACCCCTGAGATACTGGAACACTGCTGTCATGTCTCTCCTGGTCCTTCTTTTCATTAAACTAGCCATGTCCAGTCCCTGCAACCGTTCTTCATATGTTTTAGCCTCCAATCCCCTAATCATCTTTGTTGCTCTTCTCTGCACTTTTTCTAGAGTCTCAATATTCTTTTTTGCATGTGGAAACCAAAACTGAATGCAGTATTCAAATTGTGGCCTTACCAAGGCGTTATAAAGTGATATTAACACTTCACGTGACCTTGATTCTATTCCTTTGTTAATGCAGCTTAGAACTGTGTTGGCTTTTTTGGCAGCTGCTGCACTCCTGGGTCATATTTAAAGGGTTGTCCACTAGGACTCCAAGATCCTTCTCACAGTTACTACTGTTGAGCAATATACCACATATACGGTACCTGTGCATTTTGCTTTTCTTGCCTAAATGTAGAACTTTACTTTTTTCACCATTGAAATTCATTTTGTCAACAAGTCTGAAACGTCTTGCAAGAGAAAGACGAATTCTGGATATCATACAAGTTTCTCTTCCGTGTTCTCCTTTTTATTCATGTTATACACAATTCATTTCAGATATTCCTCTTTTTATGAAGTCCTTGCTGTTTTTCTTTCCAGTTTTGTTAACATGTCAGTCCTTTTGAGCAGGGGTGTGTAACCTCCAGTCCATGGACCTTCACTGGGCCATAGCATGCAAAAAACTAGACTGTGAAAACCAGAGGTGGGATTTATATAAATTCCCTACTGGTTCGCCCAGCACCGAAAATGCATTTTGCTCACGCATGCAGCTTGCACACATGGGCACAGCTTGAAAACATGGCTAAATAGGATGGCATAGCACCGGGATGGGGTGGGTGGGTGGTCAGAGGTGGGTGAGCAACTCATAGGTTGCTACTACCAGTTTGCCCAATCTGGTCCAAACCAGTTGCATACTACTGCTAACAAATGAAACCCCATCAGCACACAAAGCCATATTCCCTCTGGTCCAGGGGTGAAATGCTCCCAGTTTGCTTATGCCTATTGGAGAGCCATTCGCAAAGGGAGTGTAAAGTTCCACCCACTTGCCCAGACACTTACAAAGCCTTCTGTGCATGTGTGGAAGGAAAAGAACCCAAAGACGGCATCTGGGCAGGTGGGCAGAGCCTCATGTCTCTTTGCGACCAGCTCTCTTATGACCAACAGGCATGAATGAACCAGGAACATTTCACCCCTGCTCTGGACTACAGAAAAAACCTCTATCCACAAACCCAGTCCTTGATGGCCAAAATGTTGGGGGTCATTGCTTTTGAGGACAGATTAGCAGACTGTCCAAGAAACTGCAGACCACTGTAGTTCTCTGATCCTTTTTCTTCAGATAAGCATGTCAGGAATAATGAGCAATAAACTTCCTTACTTAGATTAAAATTATATTAAAAGCCTAACCGCACGATCAATATATTTTTGTCCCTGACATTTTAAGGTTGTCTCGATAGCAAATGTTCTGCCCATAATAAACTGAGTTATCCTTTTGCAAGATTTTATGGAGCTGAAGTTTGGAAAGAGATAAGCAATATTAATGTTGCGGGCCATTTACACAAATCAATGTGGCAGTTGACTCCAGAAACCATCAGAAGAAACAGCTGATCCTTGCCTGCCGTTTGCACAATATGTTTTTATTTCTGTCAAATCAGTAATGTTCTCTTCCTGGCACTAGGTCCTTGCCAAAATTCAGAGAAAATTGGCAAGATGAATTCAAATCTGTCAATGCACAAAGGCAAACTCATCTTTTTGTTTTTCTGTAGCCCAAAGTTAACACCGAAGACACATTGAATCCTTCAAAGTCCACCTCTCCCTGTCTCTCCATTTTTTTTTCTCAGCAAATATATTGTGGGAAACAAAAGGTTGGCATTTGTCCTCTTGTATCTATGTGGTCAAAGAGGGAAACTACTTCTTTTCTGAAAGAGGAGCACAATTTACATTTCAAATCTGGGATGTTCTTCTCCGAGTTCAGCTGCTATGTATTCTTTCCAATTCTGTATGGAATCCAGCATTCCAAACCACAGTCAAAACCTACTCATAAAATAATTATAAACATAAAGCAGATGGTAAGATGAAAAAAAAAGGTTAGGTTTTGATGATACTTCAAAATGCCCCTGTAATGCATATCTCCCAACCAGTCTTTGATTAGAGCATAGACAAAGATCTTAGGGGTACTTGATCTTGGTTGTTTTCTTGCACACTTTTCATTACCCAACTTGGGTAACATAATCAGTGTTAGTAAGGAATGGTGTTTGCTCTCAGTTTATATTATATTCTAGTGTCTTCTCTTGTCAGTGTTGGTGGGAGTAATCTTGGAGATTCTTTGGTTGGGCGGGTTACTCTTGGCTTGTTTTGCAGTTCCTTGATGGGGTATTGTTGATTGTTGGTCTGATGTTAATCTTGGAGTTAATCTATGCTCATATGGGCGCTGATTGCTGGTAGGGAGGGAGTTTGGCTCAAAAATGCTTTTTTCAAAGATTTTAAAAAGACAATTATGATCAGAATGGCTGAGAATCTCCACAGACACTGTTCTCTTTTTGGCTTATTGATTATCTGGTGGTTTTTTTGCATGGTATGTAGATATTTCTATGTCTAGTATCTGTTGATGGCAAATCTCTCAGAGTGCCAGGCTTCTAGAAATTCCCTAGCATTTTTGGATGTAGCGTGGTCTAGGATGGTCACAGTTTCTCAGTTGAAACTACAGTTAATGGATCTCATTTCAGCAGTCTTACATTTAAGAGAAACTACCTGCTGGATCTGAATTGCCCCAGAAGCAGAGTAAAGACGCTGAGACATGTTGTGGATTAAATAAGGGTCATTTTATTAAATTAACATAAATTTAAATAATGTAACTTTAAATACGTAAATTTAAATATTTAAATTCAAACATAACTAAGGACCTGCAGAGGCCAAAACTAACGGGGCGGAAATTCCTACCAGAAACCTCTTTGGCAACATTGGGCAAAAACTCCTTGCTGAACCAGGTGAAGGTAGCCACCTTCACCTGGATCCAAGCCACGCCCCTTCATCGTGTGGGAGGAGTTCACCCTCCAATCCCCATGGGAAATTGGATCCGGTGATTCCCATGGACATCCTCTCTCCAATCCCCGACGTTGTTCCAACGTCTAGTTCCTGGAGAGAGGCAGTCCATCACCCTTTAAAGGAGCATGTGCAGTCGCTTCTAATTGCCCATTTCCGCCCCTAACCTGCCAAACCCCAGTGACCAAAAGGAGGCCTATACTGACACCTAAGTGCGCCGCACCCCCTAACCAATCCAGTCCACACCGTCAGTGTGGAATAGGCAAAAAACGGCCGCCTCGTGCATTTTTACCCAGATTTCAAGCATTAATGGATTTCACCTGAATAAAGTGATAGGCAGGATGATGAGGAAGATATTAAGGATTTCTGCCTTTATCCCTCATTAT
The DNA here is from genome assembly GCF_031021105.1 of Erythrolamprus reginae. NCBI lineage: Eukaryota > Metazoa > Chordata > Lepidosauria > Squamata > Dipsadidae > Erythrolamprus > Erythrolamprus reginae. The sequence continues at coordinate 175,704,739 of NC_091951.1, read as the reverse complement.
TACTTTCCCATCTTTCTTGTGGAACAGACCAACAATCTTCTTGCTCCCCCCCCCCTTTTTAAATGACTTCCTATCTCCAGTCTTTATTATATTTTCTTATTATGTTTTGTATTTCTCCCCAGCCTTATCTTTCAAATTTTGATTTGCCAGTTTCACCTCTACAGGCTCACATAATCAGTTTCTATTCAGTAAAGACTCCCTACTTCTAATTCGTATAAAACTCCTTTTTTGCTTCCCCGCTTCTCAGAGAGCTTGAGGCTTGCCCGTGAAGGCTTCTTTCAGCATTTCCTCTTTTATTGTGGATTGCATGTGCCTGTGTTTTCAAGATCTCATTTTGAGGATCTCCCATTCTTCTTGGTTTCTTTATCCTTTAGGTGTGCAGGGGGCTCCATGGGGAAAGGGAGGGAAAATGAAACAGGTGTCGTAATATCACAAACTTCCTTCCCCCCCCCTTCATGCATCATGATGTTGCATCATGACATTGCATGCATGTATGTAAAGCATGGTGTTTGCATCACATTGTCATGATTCATGTTTCATCGTTTTAAGGAAACATCAGTATTTAGCAGATGCTTCTGAGGGGATGTGAGCCTTTGTGTGTGTATGTGTGTGTGAATGTTTGAGTTCATTAAGTTTGACTTTCCTGAAATTGTGTCAGGTGACCTCTTACCTTTTTCTTTACCTTGAATTTCAACAAGCCTTGGTTTCCTTCCATCCAACATGCATAACAACTTCACTCCATCAACTACTTTTTCTCCCTTAGTCGGAATTAGGTTGAGAACATCCAACCTAGTTTCTTCCATTTTCTTTTGAAAAATTAGTGTATCAGTGAGGTTGATTTTAAAAAATCTTTTGAGCTTTCCACTTTCAGCTGAGTTGACAATGTTATTCAAAACAAGAGGTAGGGAATGATGGCCCATTTATGACTTGTGGACTTCAACTTTGTTGTCCATATTAGCACACAAAAACTAGAGGCTGAGAAAGAGAACATCACCGTGCTTTGAATTTTCTACCACTACATTTTGAGGACTTCCAGCTATGGTTTATTTAGTTTTCACATTTTTGAATCACTCATCTCCCTTTCCTGCCTCCTACCTTCTTAATTATAAGAATGAACCTAATGCTAATGCCTAATGATACCATTATAATTATAATTATTGTAACTTATTATAATATATATCTAGTATAATATAAATATAGTGCTAATTAGTCTATGGCCAAATAAGCATTATTAATGCTCAGTATTTTTCTTTCTGAGTATGTTTCTCTGACTTTCTTCTACTTCCAATTTAGTGGGAGGGGTGGGTTCTGACTTACCTTGCTGGCAGTTTGATTTCTCATGTGTGTGCATGCTCAGTGCTAAAAACCAAGCTTCTACACATGTGCAGAAGTGAAAAACAAGATGGTGGCACCGATGGCGGTGCTGAGAGCCAGTTCGGGGGGGGGGGGTGTTTGGCCAGCCATCTCTGCCGGTTTGGCGAGTGGCGGAAATTTTCTGCTACCAGTTCTATAGTCTGAACCAGCAGGAACCCACCTTTGGTTTACAATGTCCCTGATAAGGTTAACAAGCTTAGTTTTTGTGGAGTGTAGTCTATCACAGTCTGGGAGTTCCCCATATTAATGGAGTAGGAGTGGAGTGGAATGAGAATGGAACGGAATGGAACGGAACAGAACAGAACAGAATTAATAGGAAGGGACCTTGGAGGTCTTCTAGTTCAACTTCCTGCTTACACAGGAAACCTTATATCATTTCAGACAAATGGTTATCCAACATTTTCTTATATACTTCCAGTGTTGGAGCATTTACAACTTCTGGAATTCTGAAAACTTCTGGAACACATATGCAATGGGTGGCTGCTTTTCCAGTTTCTAAGTGCACAAGAAAACCAGCGTGCCAGTGTGCCAGAACTTGGAAGAGCAGTGGGCAATGGCTTCGCATGCCCAGAAAGATGGCTCTGTGTGCCACTTCCGGCACGCATGCCATAGGTTCACCACCATGATTCTAGTTTGCTTCTCTCCTTGATTGGTTTTCATCCGTAGCTTTTTGTCCTACCTTCAGTTGCTTTGTAGAGTAGCTTTTACTTCCTTTTCTTTGTGGTAACCCATCTTTTTTATTTTTATTTTTTGCTTTTAGTGCCCTGTTTGCAGTTGAAGGCTGGAGCCAGCTTGCACCTTTCATGATAGTTAAATTTTCTGGAATTTGACGAAATGGTTAACAACAGAAATAACCCTCAATGCCTAGCTTTCTATTGTTCTATTCTGCTAACAGAGTGGTGGGTTGGTGCTGACGGAGCTGGGAGAGCCAATTCTGTTTCTTTCTAATCTTTCATTTTTGACTATTGACTATCAATAGAAAGGATGGATAAAAATTCAACGGGCATTAGTGCTCCTGGGTCTGGACTGCAAAAACTATGAACGACCAAACAGCAACCTAATTTTGCCCAGCTTCTTCTCCAGTAATATCACACTACTAACCAGAGCATACAAAACTTTCACCAGACCAATCCTTGAATACAGCTCATCTGCCTGGAATCTAGACTGCATTTTGGGCATAAATACATTAGAAAGTGTCCAAAAATACTTTACAAGAAGAGCCCTCCACTTCTCTATTCACAACAGAATACCTTATGCAACCAGACTTCAAATCCTAGGCTTAGAAAGCTTAGAATTATGTCACCTTCAACACAACTTAAGCATAGCTCATAAAATCATCTGCTACATCATCCTTCCTGTCAACGACTACCTCAGCTTCAACCACAACAATACACGAGCACACAACAGATACAAACTCAAAGTAAACTGCTTCAGACTTGACTGTAGAAAATACGACTTTAGCAACTGAGTAATTAATGCCTGAAACTCACTACCTGACTCTGTAGTTTCATCACCAAACCCTCAAAACTTTACCCTTAGACTATCCACTGTTGACCTCACCTGATTCCTAAGAGGTCAATAAGGGGTGTGCATAAGTGTGCCTACCGTCTCTGTCCTAATGTTTCCCTCTTATTAGTACCCATCTGATGTATATGAACAGTGTTTTATCTATGTATACTACCAACATGCACCTGACAAAATAAAATAAATAAAATGAATAAATAAATAAAATAACAAAAAGCAAAAGTTGCTGTATCTGTTTGCTGCCATCTAGTGACCATTTGATTTTTCTCATTTTGGATCTATTAGTCCTAACTTGCATCCCAGGTCCTTTGCTTTTTTTTCCTTTGAATATAATTTATCCCCTTTTGGTAATATAATTTGTCTCTAAGAGTATATGTAGGAATGGATAGGGATCAATCTGTCTGGTGAATTTGTCATTTTTCACACACATCCTGAATATCATATGTAGGTCCATCTGTGGATAATCCAATATTTCAAGCAAAACACCATGATCCATGGATAAGCTGACCTTCAAAAATTTCTGTATGTTTTAATTTTTCCAATTGGAAATCCAAGGAAATCGAATTATATGTGAGTGGTGCATTTTTGTGGTGTTTTTCTTAAGAAACCGAGGGTCCATGGATGTGCTGGAAGAAGAGGCATTCTGCCAATACCATCAGTCAAGGAATTCCAGCTGGTGGGATCCAGAGAAGGACCTTCTTTGCTATGGCTCCTGCCCTTTGGAAAACCCAGTTCCTGAGGTGAGATCCACATCCTCTCTCCTGGCCTTCGGAAAGAACCTGAAGACCTGGTTTTGCAAATGATTTTATTATGTACTTAATATAAGCTGTCTAATGGACCACAGATTGTTGAAGGACCCCCATTTTTTTACATGACAAGGTACTAGAGAGTTCTTGTAAAGCAGAACTTACATTATTATGGCATTTGCCAAAATTGGAGTTCTAACAACTGTAGGTGTATGTGAAAAATGATAGATAGGTGATTGATGGACAAAAAGATGCGGGCAGGCGGGCAGACAGACAGACAGACAGACAGACAGACAGATAGACAGATAGATTATATAGAAGATAGATGATAGATAGAGGTAGGTAGGTGGATGGATGGGTGGGTGGATGGATGGGTGGATGTTTGGAATCTAAGAACATCAAGAAGGAGAAATTATGTAGCAGCACTATGAAAAAGCTATCCTTTCTAGGATTCATTTCCATTTATTTATGCAAGCTAATTCCCTCTCTTCCCCTCTCTCTCCCCACTTCCCTCCTTCCCTTCCTCCCTCCCTTTCAGGATGCAATTGCCTACCAAAATTTTTACTACCATTGTGGGCGTATCTTATTCAGGACACCCTGCATTTTCTTTCAACATCTTTCAGTGCAAACTGAGTGCTCTGGGGTGGAGCTCCATTTTCACTACCCCACTGCTTTCCCATCGTCCATGCAGTAGCCCATCCCTGTTTTTAATACTGCATTTTTGGAGGTTTTCTCATCCCCCTTTCCATAATATTCCAAAGACAGATGCCTTCTTATCTCCAGTATCTCTGGTCATGCCTTTCTTGCTCCAAGATGGCTATTCTGTGTTTCTCAAAAAGGAAGAAGGATCCATGCCGGCTTCCTTACTTAAGGAATCCCACAGATGAAATGGGTTTTTATACTGTCATCTCCCATCTTCTCACTTAACTACGCTAGCTATCAGATCAGTTGTGTGCAAAACAATGGAGAGAGGCAGCGAAGGGAATAAAGAAAACAATAATGTTTCCATTCAGCAAGGTAATATAGTAAAATATGGTTCCTTTTAAAAAGTTAAGTGTTTTCTAGGCTTGGGCAGAAGAATAAACAGCTGAGTTATCTGTAGTCTCTCTTTTATTTTCAGCCAGTGTTGTCGGGCTTAGTAAATTTTTAAGCAGCTGTCAAAGTGAATTTATTGTAGAAGTGGTCTGCAATCTTGCGTAATCCAGAAGGGAAAAATCCCACTCAGTGATTTTATACTCCATCCTTTGTCTTTAGAACACTTTAAAAGCTTCCCCCATTTAAGATTCAAAAGTGCCATTAGTCAAAAAATTCAGCTCTGGAAACTCTGTACCTAGTCTTGACAGCTTAACTTCTGAGATGCCTTAAATGGCTTTTAAAGTGATAGAGACATTCTTGCTGTAGATATTGATAGAGGAAACTGTTGAAATGCAGAGGTTTAGAAGATTGCAATTGGATTCAGAGAGAGAGACACATAGAGAGAAATTGACACACAGAGAGAGACAGAGACAGGGGGGCAGAGAGATAGAGAGCAGAAATAGATAGTGACAGAGACATAGAAAGAGAGAGACAGACAGATAGACAGACAGACAACAGACACACACACACACACAGAGAGAAAGACAGACAGGGAGACAGAGAAACAGACAGACAGGGAGACACAGAGAGACAGACAGATTAAATAGTGGATTTGTGTTTTTACAGATGACAGTTTTGTAATTGTGTGGAAGATCTAGCTATCATCTTCCCGGCAACAATATGGATGTGATTTATCATTGCCTTCTTCTGAGTTTCTTTTGTTCTTTCATTCTCTCTTTCTCTCTCTCTTTCTTTTTTTCCCCTCCAGCATTGGGATTTATGGGTATGTATGCCCTCATCCAAGTATTAACAAAGTCTCAACCTCCGGAGGTTTTTGACATTGGCCAAGACCAGCTAGAATAATGTTGTCCCCTACTTCTGTGTGTGTACGTGTATATAATAAAACAGTAAGAGATACACATCATCATTATAAAAATATTTTTAAAAATAATTATTAAAAGTTTAAAATATCATTAAAATTAAAAAACAAAGAAACTGCAGGGCAAGGAGAGAGTAGATATGTCAACTACAATAGAGGAGCTCTCTTAGGATATTATAGATAGTCCTTGACTTATCACCATTTATATAATGACTGCTTGAAGTAGTGATAGCATTGAAAAAAGCAAGTTACATCTGGTCCTTGCCCCTAGGAACTTTGCAGCATCCCCAAAGGTCATGTGATCAAAATTTGGGTGCTTCACAACTGGCATATATTTATGGAGTCTGCTGCAAGGGTTCATGTGATTTCTATCTGTGACCTTCCCAGGCACCTTCCAACAAGCAATTTGAATGGGGGAAGCTGGATTCACTTAACAGACATATGATTTGTTTAACAACCATAGCAAAAATCACGGCCACTCATGCCTTTATAACCTCGATGTTCGACTACTGCAATGCTCTCTACATGGGGCTACTTTTGAAGAGTGTTCGGAAACTTCAGATTGTCCAAAATGCAGCCGCACGAGCAGTTTTGGGCCTCCCAAGACACGCCCATATTTCATCATCACTCCGCTGACTGCACTGGCTGCCAATCTGTTTCTGGACACAATTCAAAGTGTTGGTTATGATCTATAAAGCCCTACATGGCATAGGACCAGACTATCTCCAAGACTGCCTTCTGCCACACGAATCCCAGCGACTGGTGAGGTCCCACAGAGTTGGTCTCCTTAGGGTCCCATCAACCAAACAATGTCAGCTGCAGGACCTAGGGTAAGAGCCTTCTATGTGGGGGGCCCGGCCCTCTAGAATCAGATCCCCCAGAGATTCGCACTGCACCCACCTTCTTGCCTTCTGAAAGAGTTTAAAAATTCATCTTTGTTGCCAGGCCTGGGGTTGTCAGATCTTCCCCCTGACCAACAAAGATTTTTTAGTATGGTTGCTGAATGAATGTAAATGGAAGTCTTTTAAAATTATAATTTGTAAGCATTGTTTTTATGTATACTAATTGGATTGGATTGGTTTATTATTGTTTTTGTTTTGTATATATTATGAGCCATCCCGAGTCCTCAGAGAGGGGAGGCATACAAATCCAATTAAATAAATAAATAATATAATATAATAATATGATGAGTACAAATATATAATATGCTCACTATCAGGTAAATTGCTATAATCAGTGAAGATGAACAAGTATGGTCTGAGCCAGTTTAGTGTATGTTTATTCATAAGTTGATTTTGTTCTGTCTCTGCATTCAACTTAGATATTTTTAAAAAGTGTGAATTTTTAAATCTACCATGCAAGAATGCATATTTAAATACATATTTTGATATGTTCTTTTGAAAATATTTTTTTTCTCACAAAGCCTGCATTTCTGAATGTTTTTTTCTCTCAAAGTATGCCCAAAGTAGAAGTTGAAGCAAAAGCTGCCCTGGAAATTTCAGATAAGTCCAGAATTAATTGGTACATTCATCTTGAAGATGTCGATCAAGTCAGTTCACTGTGAAATGTTGACTCAACAGAAACCTTGAATATCTCTAGTTATAAGTCTACCAAAGAGTTCCTCTTGCCAATTTCCATTTTGTGAAGTGTTGGAGAGAGTAGACTTCATCAAATCCTTGGTTTGCCACTGTCTGCTCTGATTGAACAATGGGGCTTTCCAAAGTTCATGAACTGTAGGCTGTTTCCCAGTCTACTCGACGAGGGATTCCAAATGGGAAAGACGTTAATTAGCCTTGATTGATGGGCAGGCAGGCAGGCTTGTCATGCTGGCCAGGGGAAAAAGAAATCATAGAAGGGAAGGCTGAAGTTAGCATTTCCCCAGCAGTTCAAACTTACAGAATTAATGATTTGATTCTATCTATCTATTATCTCAATGCCTGGAACAGCAGATGGTAGCTATCCTGCTGAGTTCATTAGGGAGACCATCTAAATTTTAGCAGGACACTGAACTGTATGGCAGTTCAGATTTAAGGGCAAAAGGAGGATTCAGTGATATGAAAACTGCCTGCAAACATCTTCAAACAACCATGTACTGCCCCTGCCCCTCCCCATCCCCACCCCGGGGATTGCACTGCAGCTGCAAATGATAATATTTGCAGCTGCAGTGGGAGAATATTTGAAGAAGTTACAGATAGAGCGATATGTATGAATGTCCTCGCTTGCTCCAAATTTTGTTTTCAAATCCAAAGCTCTGTATCATTTTTGCACTGAAAACAGGAAAGGCAGCCCTTTACAACTTTGGACCCTTCTGAAGTTTTTGTAAGTACAACCATTCTTACCTGCTACGAAGCTTCAAGATCAAACAAAATATCTGCAAGAGTCAATGTTTCCAAAGGGGATTTAACTGGCTGAGGCAAGATACAAGGCATACTGCTAAACCAGCCTATACACAGAAGATACCTCACTTAGCCTTTTTTGTGAGATGAGCTGGAATTATTAACCTGGTCCTGAGTCAATCAATCAGAATAGAGCTGGAAGGGACCTTTGAGGTCTTCTAGTCCAACTCCTTGCTCAAGCAGGAGACCTTATACCATTTCAGACAGGTGGCTGTCCAGTCTCTTCTTAAAAATCTCCAGAGATAAAGTGCCCACAATTTCCGACGGCAAGCTTCTTCCTCTGGTTAAATTGTCCCCACTGCTAGGAAGTTTCTCCTTAATTCCAGGTTGCTTCTTTCCTTGATTAGTATCCATCCATTGCTTCTTGTCTTGCCTTCTGATGCTTTGGAAAATAAGTTGACCAGTGATGGGCTCCTATAGGAACGGTCAGGAATGCGGTTCTGGTAGCAAAATTTGGAGCTCTATCCCAGAGCACCCAATTTGCACTGAAAGATGTTGAAACAAAATGCATAAGCCATGCCCACAGTGTGGTAGTAAAAATTTTGGTAGTCCATCACTGAAGTTGACCTTCTCTTCTCTATGGCAGCCTTTGAAATATTGGAATATTGCTATCAGGTCAGCCCTAGCCCTTCTGTTCTTTAGACCTGCCATACTGTACTTGGTTCCTGCAAATATTCTTCGTATGTTTTTGTCTCCAGGCCTTTATTCAGCTTAGTGGCTCTTCTTTGAAAAAAGTCAAATACCTAGTACAACTGGTACCAATCTATACTAGGTACCAGTTGTACTAAGTATCTGTGCACCTACTCTTCCACTTGCTATACTGCATTTTCAGGGATGGATAGACAAGCTCTGATTTAGAGTTGAAATCTTCTACTTTGCTGGAAGCTGGCTTCTGTATTTGATCTCTAGCAGGCTAATCCTTCTCATTTAAAGATAATTCACCAACTAGGGAAAGGGCAGGTTGCTTATGAAATGTAGAATAAGCAACACAACACAGTTTCTTCAATACTAGGTCAGTGTTGCCTTCTTGCCCCTGCTCTGCCTCACCATCTATAAGTAAGTCCTAGACTTATGACCATTCATACAGCGACAATTCAAGGTTACAACTGAAAAAAAGTGACTCATGATTGGTCCTTGCATTTATGACGTAGCATCACCACAGTCACCTGATCAAAATTTGGGCCTTTTGTTGGCAACCAGCAAATATTCATGACAGCTGGAGTGTCAAGCAATCACTATTTGTGTCCTCTCCAGCTGATTCTGACTAGCAAAATCATTGAGGAAGCCAGATTCGCTTTATGACACTATGATACATTTACCAATTGCAGTGATTCCCTTTACAGCTGTGGCCAAAAAAAAAAAGGTCACGAAATCGTGCACTCCCTGAACAATGGCCTTACCAGAAACTCTGGAATCGATTGTGGTCATAAGTCAAGGATCTCTGTACCACTAGAAACATACACCTCCTCCTCCAATAGTTGGACCTGTCTTGAGAGATAAAAGGAATTTACTGTTGCTTGTACCCTTGTTACCAGGTGCAACAAGAGTACCCTCAAAGATGCAATTATTTGGGGATAGAATTTCTCTCATGGATTCCAAATGAGCTTTTGAAATCCTTATTAGGGTGCCTGGATGCTGAAGATGAAACACTTTCAACTATTTTATTAGATGTTACTTAATGCTTAGATCTGATACACTGGAAACCAGAAGGAAGCAGTCGCCTACACTTAGAATGAAAGAGAGGAACCAAATGCAATCATTTTTCCCTAATGATGTTTACAGGATTCTTTTTTTAAAAGTTGCATTCATTCATTGAGTATCTTGCTGCCAAAAGTTCCTTAACTATTTGATCAATGTTTTCTCCTTTGAACTGGAAATGATCTCTTTCCGTTCTTATTTTTTTTGCTTTTACCATCTAGATGGGTGCTTGAAGTAGTTTTGTTCTCTTTCAACACAGGATGAATCCAAATGAAATCAGGTCAGTATAATCAATCTGCCTCCAACTGTCTTTTGTTTTTAGTTCAGCAGGTGGTATAAGTGAAGAGGAGACAAAAGATTGATTTTGTAAAGAGGTATGCATAATTTGATACATAACTCTGCTAATGAACTACAGATCTGCTTTAAAGAGACAAGAGAATTGCTCCATGTAGCCTTGTGTTCTTGTACTTAGTTCAAGAGTTTCTTATTAGACTTGAAATCTGTCATTCCACTAGATCAGTTGGAGCTGGGATGTATGAGAAATTTTTATATCAAAATATATTTTACTTGAGAAGCAGCGTCTCCACTAAGTAGTTGACAAATCAAGATGAAACTATGCTAATCCAGTAAAAATAGCAAAACGGGAAATCTTTTCTTCAAACTCTCTCCCCCCAAATAAGCTACCCAGACCTAAACCACATATCCAGAGAAGGGCTACCAATTTTTTTACTGCCACACTGTGGGTGTGGCTTATGCAGGATACCCTGCATTTTCTTTCAATTTTCAGTGCAAATTAGGTGCTCTGGGATAGAACTCCATTTTCGCTACCCCACTGCATTCCACCTCATCTGGGCAGCAGCCCACCCCTGCACTTATCAAAGGATAAGGTTTGCAAATGGAAATAGAGTTAATTAAATTAGCTCCCTCAGATGAACTGCATATTCACAATCACAACAATAAACATCATAGGTGACCTACCTATGCACACACACATATCCCTCAAGTCTCATCTTAGAAAGTGATGGTGAACCTTTTTTTGCTCAGGTGCCAAAAGTGCCATTATTGGGTGCCATCCCATAATGCAATGCCCCCCCACGCATGAATGTGCAACCCCCCTCCCGCACATGCGCAGAGACCTCACTGAAGCCTCCAGACTTCCAGTAGGCTCGTTGTGCCATTTTTCACCCTCCCCAGGCTTCAGGAAAGCCTCCAAAGCCGGTGTATGGTGAAAAACAGGCCCACCAGGCCTACTGAAAGTTTGAAAACCTGAGGGCCTGTGTGCCCTCAGATATGGCTCCATATGTCCCCTGTGGCACATGTGCCATAGGTTTGCCATCACAGTCTACACCCAGGACATACTCTCTAATTAACTATGTTGCTGTGCCACATTTCTCTGCAGCTGCCTCAAAAGTCAAACTCCTTGTTTTTAGGAATAAATTTTCTTCTTTCCTCACAGTTATTTGGCTCTTGTTTTTATTTATTCTTGCAAAACCCCGGCTCGAGTTATTCTTCTGACAGATGTTATGTAGTGAAACCTGGGTAAATGTATGTGTTTACAAATAAATTTTCTCACCAGATGTTAGCTATTTGTAGACTTTGTCTGATCTATAAAACTAAACAAGGCTTCGTGCTCAGATAGGAGATTTCCAGGCTTTAAATTAAACTGGGAATTGGATTTTTTTAAAAATCTGGAAGAACGCAAAAGCAAACTACTACAAACAGTTGAACTCTCCTGGAGGGATACTTTATATTTAATATAACTATTATTGTTGTTGTTGCTGCTGTCTATGAAGATTCTCAATCATCCAGGTCATGGTCATCCCAAAGGAGAATGAAAAAATTTGGCAGGAAACAGCTCGGGTTTTTGTTCATGTGCCTCTTGTTTGGAAAACTTCTGCTCGGATTATCTGTTCTGGCTTCTGTTTTGTGGATTGATTCCAGGCATTTTGCCAACCTCAGTAAGCTTCCTTCAATATCCAGGACTAATTACTTATCTTCGCTTTATGACTTTATGGACTTATGCCAACTGTTAATTCCATATAATTAACTGCTGGGTTTTTTTCAAGATTGATTCAAGATTTATTTGTGTGTGAACAGTACTAAGCCAGTTTATTAGTAGTTGTTAATCAATTAAGTATAGGTTTGAGTGTGTGCTACATTTTCTCTGGTCTGTAGCTGGGGCAGAAAACCCTCCTATCTGTTTTCAAAATGAAATTTTGCTGAATTTTGCAGGAAATTGTTTGACCTCTGTCTGGGTGCCACTGTGCAGTTGCTACTGCTGGTAGTCAAAATGCCACCTCACATTTTGTCAGCCTTTTTTTTTCTAATACAGTTAATCCTTGACTTACAACCATAATTGGGGCCAGTATTTCTGTTCTTTAAGCAAAGCGATGGTTAGATGAGTCACACGTGCTTGTATTGCCATCACAATTAAGCAATTCACTGTTGAATCATATTCATTGATGGAATCCGTCTTCTCCCATTTGCTTTGCTTGTCAGAAAATGACTGGGAAGGTCGCAAATGGTGATCACGTGACCCCAGGACACTGCAACCCTCCCAAATGTTAATCATGCAACCATAGGGATTCTGTGTCAGTTTTAAATATGAGGACTGGTCATATGCCACTTTTTTCAATGGGGTTATAACTTTGAAAAGTCATTAAATGAATGGTTGTGAGGATTGCCTTTACAGTGCAAATAGATTATGTAACTGCCAGAGGGTGCATTGTTGTTAATTTTTTTTTTGGGGGGGTTCTTGGACCACAGCAGCTCATATACTTGAGATGTGGCTGTTGAGTGGGGCTTCTTTGCTTCCTTTGTCATGGTGGCACAGTGGATAGAATGCGGTATTGCAGGCTAACTCTGCCCATTGCCAGCAGTTCAATGCTGACTGATTAAAGGTTGAGTCAGTCTTCTATACTTCTGAGGTCAATAAAACAGATTGTTGGGGGCAATATGCTGCCTACATAAACTTCTTAGAGAGGGCTGGAAAGTACTGTGGAGCGTTATATAACTCTAAGTGCTATTGTCCTATTTGTTTGTTTGTTTGTTTGTTTGTTTGTTTGTTTGTTCGTTCGTTCATTCATTCATTCATTTATTAGATTTGTATGCCGCCCCTCTCCGTAGACTATGAAAGATCAGGTGCTTACTATGTCTTTATATTGGATTTTAACTCTGGGTGTTTTTCCTGCTGCAAACACAATAATCACAACTGCATACTAAGGATTTTGAACAATAAAGACACCTCCTGCCAAACAGTCCTACACACATGCTTCCTTTCTATTTTTTCAGCTGATAAATCTGTAAACAATTATTCTTGCAAAGACAAGACATTGAAAACCTTCCTGTCCCCATTGTGTCTCCTGGTTTTTGAAAGATCACTAGGAAATTTGCTTTAAATGCATACCTGTTGATTTGCATTACCATTGCATGGAAAGAGAAGCATTGAAAGTGAAGCAATGATGAAGGAATCTTAAATGCATTTTGCAGTTTATAAAAGAAATAAAGAGACATTGAACATATTCCTCATAATAAGCAGGTTGTATAATTGGTTACTGTCCCTTTATTTTAAATCTTGATGTAAGCTTCCAATTTAATGCAGAAGATCAGACCACAAACTGATTAGAGACCACACCAAAAATGCTAAATGTGTAATCTCATTTTCAATTTTGCTTTAATTTAGATGTTGCTGTTTATGTAGATGCTATCGTTCTGAATGCCCCATTGAGAATTCAGTCATACTGCAACTTGGATGGCGGTAGCCCAATACTGGAAATAACCCAACCCACTGGAAGACTCACTAATACTCAAAAAAAATTTGGACTGTGCAGAATCTGATGCTTTAACTCGTAAATTAAAAAATTAAGAAGACTCCGATTATTATAAAACATGGAACTCATTTTATGATTGGTTTAAGAGGAGAAATAAAAGTTTAAATTAAAATACGATAATAACAATATGTTAACACATGTGTTTATTGGCAAAAAGATTAGATATGATATATATATATAATTGTTTTGTGAAGACAAAACCTTTATGAAATTAAATTAATTAACAAAGAGTGTATAGAAGGCAGCTAAGAAAATAATAACAACAAAGATAATATTGATAACCAAAAGGAATAATAGTGAATACCGATTGGTTTTTTCACCAGAAAATAATTTGATATTAGAAAGGATTGTATTTTTCCTCCTCACAGGAGGATACTAATGAGATTTTTTTTGGTATCTGTTTACTGTTGTTATTTTTGTAATTGTTCATTGTATATTATTTATCTTTTTCTTTTCTTTTGTTGTTTTTTTTTGTTTGTTTTGGTTTGTATTTTTTCCTTTTTTGTATATTGTAAATGTGTAAATGTATATATATTTTTGGTTATGTTTTTTAAAACAATTCAATAAAACTTACTTTAAAAAGAGAATTCAGTCATAGACATATAGGCAGACATTGTAACATAAAAAACACATTGATGTGATCTTAGTAAGTTGTTGGTACTTCAAAATGTTTCTGGATTCATTTCCAGGTACACAATCAAATTCTAGTTGGCGGAAGGCTTTGCGCATGCGTCCAGAGTAGACGCTCCCACAGAACGCTCTCCAGATGTGATTAGAGAAAACAAATCTTAGCCCTCAACAGCCCTCCCAAGCTAAGTAAAAGTGATTTATGAGATAGAGAACTTGAAAGAGACTTCGAAAACCTGCTTGGATCAGCTAAAAAGAGGAGTTATAGACCAGAACTTCACTGCTAAAAAAGTGAGTAAAACGACCAAGGGAAATGGCGACTATCCCAGATCTAGGGAAAAAAATGGATACACTCCTCCAGGCATTTACTAACGTGGGGGAACAACTTAAAGAAATGCAACTAGCCATGAAAGAAATGACAAATGGCATGAACGAACTGAAAGTTCAATCCAAAGATCAGGAGATAAGGATCTTGAAACTGGAGGCTGATAGGAAAAAACAAGAGCAGCGTATAAACAATTTGGAGGACAGGCAGAGGAGATCAAACTTACGATTGAGGGGATTTAAGCAGGATTTTGATGAAAATAAGAAATTAACCCAATTGATTTACCAATGGTTCCTGGAAAGTAAAATCACAGTGGACTTGGATGAAATTGAGAGAGTCCATTGGGCTTACGGTCCTCGGAATTTAGCCAATCAAAAAGATATTCTGATAAGATTTGCCCTGGAGCGGAGAGCAGCCGAAGTTTTTACAAAGCTTAAAAAAACTCCAAATCTTCATTATAAAGGCTCTCCTGTCCGGGTCTTGAAAGATTTATCTCCTCAGACGCTTATGTTAAGAAACCAAATGAGACAAGTGACGAATATGCTCCAACAGAAAAATCAGCATTACACATGGAATTTCCAGCTACGATCCTGATCTTCAAAGATGCCAAGACTTATTTTGCGAGTTCCCTGGAAGAAGGAATGCAAATGCTTCGACAGCTGGGAATAAATCCGGATATAAATCACCATGCAATGTCAACAAAAGACACAATTAGAGCTGAAGGGGGAGAAACAATTTCTCTGTTATCTACAGGAGATCCCAGCAGCCAAGAGAAGGAGGAAAGAATCATCGCATTAGAAAAGGAACTAGCTTTACTTCAAGAGAAGGGAAAGAAGGAGGAGGGACGCATCACACGCCAAAAGAAGAAATAAGAAACAAGCATTGCATTGTATAAATGGTGTTGTTGTTCCCAGCTGACTAACTTTATGGGTATTCTTTTCCCTTCATTATCTAAAGGAAGGAATAGGGGGGGGGGTGTTTGAGGGTTACTATTTGACTCTTAAAGGAGTATTTTTGTTAGAGCGTACTAGAGGGATAGCAAAGTCATGGGTGCCTCTCGGAGCCAATGGAGATTTCTTCCATTGATTCCCCCCAGGGGGAATGTTGAGGGAGGGGCACTTGGGTGGGGGTTCAAGATTACAAATGAAGAATCTTCCAATATGCTTCACTTTACAGAGGAGAGAAACATAACTAAAAGGAATGGGTGAAAAAGTTCTGATGTCACTAAATGTGAATGGATTGTCGTCACAGATCAAACGTTACAGAATCATGAAACTGGCTAGGGATAAAAAAGTAGACTTTCTATTTTTATCAGAAACACATAAGGGGAGAAAAAGAAATGATAAATTAACAAACTGTAAGGATTGGGGAGGGGTATATGAGTCCAGAAGCAATAATCATAAAAGTAAAGGAGTGGCAATTTTAATAAATAAAAGAGTTCCTTTTGAATTGACCCAGACTAAAAGGGACAAGGAGGGAAGGATGTTATTTGTTAAAGGAAAAATGAACAATAAGGTAATAACATTAGCAGTAATTTATGCCCCAAATGTAAACACAAAGCAATTCATATTAAATACAAAGCGTAAATTGAATAACTTCACAGAAGGTACAGTGATTTTGGCAGGTGATTTCAATATTGAACTGATAGCAGGGAAACAGGGAAAAAATAATTTGCCATTAAATAAATTAGGTATGATGGATCTTCATGACGAGGCAACAAATAGAGCCACGTTCTATTCAGCTAGGCATAACAAGCCTAGCTGCATCGACTATATATTAATGAACAAAATCGGGAATGCATATCTTAAAAGAGATGAAACTGAAAGCATTTGGTTATCTGACCACGCCCCATTATTAGCAGTAATTGTATTTGACTCAAACAATAAAAAAAATATGGAGATACAATCCCATTGTGTCAGGAAGCTAAGAAAATAAATTGAAACTCCAAAAAGAATTGATTGAATATTTTAAATTAAATGACACGGGAAATATGAAGCAATCAACAATTTGGGATGCACATAAGGCCTTTATGAGAGGGAATTGTATCAGTACCGAAAATTATATTAAAAAAAAAAAGTGAGACAGAAAGGAAAAAAATAATTAAAGATATTGAGTTAACTCAAGAAAGATTGAAAAGTACAAGAAATGGGGAGTGGAACAATTTACTAAAAATTAAAAAACAACAACTGAGACTTATGGATCAACAAATATGGAATAATATGAGATTGATTGTAAAGCAGAAAATTTTGGGATGGGGCAATAAATCAATGAAACAAATGGCAAATTATTTTAAAAAAAGAAAAGAAAAATCTTGTATAGTTGCTCTAAGGGACAAGAAAGGTGTTATAAAACGTAGTAATGATGAATTGCAAAAAATAATGAAAGAGTTTTATGAAGAGTTATATAAAAAAGATCAGATTATTTTGCAAAAGATAGAGACTAAGGAGAAACTAACTGATGAAGATAAACAAATGCTAAACGGGACAATAACAAATGATGAAATTATTAGAGTTGTTAATGGACTGAAACCTGCCAAAGCTCCAGGCCCAGACAGACTTACGGGGGAATATTATAAGACTTTTGGGACTCAATTATTACCTCATTTGGGGAAACAATTTAATAACATACTTCAAACCTTCAACATTCCACAGTCATGGAAGACATCCAAGATTATCACTATTCCAAAACCAGATCATGATTTGTTAGATCCGGGATCCTATCGCCCCATCAGCTTATTAAACCAGGACTATAAAATATTTATGAAAATTATAGCAAATAGGATAGAGAGTATCTTACCAAAAATAATTGGGGAAGACCAATATGGATTTGTTAAAGGAAGAAAGATTCATGAACCAATTAGGAATGTTATTAATGTGTTACACCATGCTACCACTACCAAAAAGAAATTATGTGTTCTGAAGTTAGATGTGTACAAAGCATTCGACAAAGTTAATCATAATTACCTGTTTCAACTTTGTAAGAAATTAAATATGGGAGAAAACTTCTGTCAAATTATAAAAGAAATTTATAAGGATAATATGGAAATAGAACAGAGAAAATTAATATCCAAAATGGAACTAAGCAGGGGTGTCCACTTTCCCCCACTTTGTTTGCAATGGCAATTGAGGTTCTAGCAAATAAAATCAGAGATGATAGGGATTGGAAGGGTTACCGAATTGGGAAACTCGAATTGAAATTAAATCTCTTTGCAGATGATGCCATAATACTGTCTGAAACCCCCATTGAAATGATGCGAAAATTAATGGTGGTACTTCAGGAATTTAAAGACCAATCAGGTCTCTCAATTAATATTGAGAAATCAGAAATATTCTGTTTGAATATAGGTCCCAAAGAGCAAATCGAGATACGAAAAAACTCAGGATTGAAATTAGGATGTAAAAAAATGAAATATTTAGAAATTTGGTTATTTAAAAACCCAAATAAAATTGCTGAGGCAAATTATAACTTAATATGGAAAAAAATGCAAAAGCAAATTAAAAAGTGGAAAGATAAAAGTTTGAGTAAAATGGCCAAAGTAAGAGCTCTTAAAATGATGATTACAGTAGTCCCTCACCTATCGCTGGTGTTACGTTCCAGACCTGGCCGCGATAGGTGAAATCTGCGATGGGGAATTTATCGACTGATAGTACTTATTTAAGTATTTATATTGTAATTGTTTGGTAAGTTTTCATTGTTTTAAGTGTTTATAAACCCTTACCACACAGTATTTATTTTAGATACAGTATTTAAATACAGTATTTACAATTTTAGATTTTTTTTTTAAAAAAAACCCTGCCGATCGAGTTCGGCGGGCTGTTTAAATCTGCCGATCGACTTCCTCAGAAACCCGCGATGAAGTGAAGCCGCAGTAGGTGAAGCGCGGTATAGCGAGGGACTACTGTATTCCAAAAATGATGTACTTATTCCAAGTTTTACCAGGCACCTTCCCAGGAGTAAAACTAAGGGAATGGGACACTAAAATGAACTATTGAATTGAAGGAAATAAAAAACCTAGAACAAGGAAACGATGGCTGATTGCCAAAGAAAAAGATGGAGGATGGGGGTACCCAAATTTAGAATTATATAGAGAGGCATTTCAAATAGAAAGATTAATGGAATTACAATTATTGACAGAAAAGAAGTGGGTGAAACTTGAAAAGGAGATTAACAATGTTAAAAACAAAGAGATTTTATTTAAAAAATGGAGCAAAATTGAAATCAATAGATTAGCCGATCCTTTGAAAGCAGCTGTAGATATTTGGTCAAAATGGCAAGGGAAATTAGCAAATAGGAACTCAAAATTATCAACCTTGCATGTTTTGAACATAAATAATGATATTAACCTAGATAGAGTTATAAAGGAATTAAACGATAAAGGCATAATGAGAATAGAACAATTATATGAAACAGATGGAAGAGTTAACAGAACTCGCCTCGAATGGTGGTTGGGCCAACAAAAATGGTTGCAGATTAATGCAATATGCAAATATTTGAATAAAACTGAGATTAAAGAAGCATTTTTAAGAGAAGAAAACTGTCTAGAGAAAATACTGAAAGAAAAGAGTAATGATTCAAAAGGACAGGCTAGTAAGATTTATAGTATGTTATTACAAATGGAAGAGGAAGTGATTAAAGGCCTAACAAGATACTGGCAAAACGAATTACAGATTAATGAAAACAAGATGGAAGACGTAGTAGAAAATATATATAAGATAAAGAACACAAGAATTAGAGAAATGAGAAGGAAAATCTTACACAAATGGTACTTCACGCCAGTAAAACTAGCACACTTCCAGAGGAAAGGAAAAGGAAACTGTTGGCACGGTTGCCAAATAAAAGGAGTTTTTATGCATATGCTCTGGGAATGTGCTGAAGTTCAAACATTTTGGAAGGAAGTACAGAATGAAATTAACAATATGTTAAACATTAATTGGATAATCACGAAAGAATTAGCAACATTAGTTAAACATAGGGAATTACGAGAATTTAGAGAAATCAAAATAGCAGCCTTGGAAAGTGCACAAGCAGTAGTGGTATTAGGGTGGAAGGACAGCAATAAATGGACAATCCAAAATTGGTACTGGTACATGGTGGACCACATTCACTTTGAAATTACGGAATCAAGATTAATTAACTGTGATGAAAATAAATTGGAGAAGCTGATGGCACGATGGAATAAGGTGAAAGATTATATTTTACGTAGAATATATGACGACAATGTGAAAAATAAACTTCAATCACTCTTTGTATGTAAAGAAATGTAAACCGAAGCCAAGGAAGAAATTGAAATTTACTGTAAATAACTGAACCCCCTAATGGTGGAGGGATTATTGGTGTTGGGCACACTTTTCTTTAAGCTTTTTTTTTCCTTTTTTTGTTTGTTTGTTTGTTTGTTGTGGAAAAATTTAATAAAAAAAACTTATTAAAAACCCCCCCAATCAAATTCTAGTTGAACTACCAACATTTGGTAATGGTGTAAGAGAACAGAATTGTGAGCCATAAGATAGTAAAGGTGTTGTAAAACCAGTTAAAAAATAAAATGATGAATCACCTCCTTTGCATCTCCAGAAAAATAATCTCAGCCACCCATTTTGATTTTTTTTAAATTTAGGCACACATTTTCCTTTGTTCAGCTGAATGTGTCATTGATGGCATCACAACTAACTATGGGATAATTTGGGCTCTGGGAAAGTTATTATTATTGAAGGATCAGCCTGACGAAGGAGCACATCATTGAGAAGAAGAAATCTTCTCGTAATAATCATCATTTGCCAACTTTACAAGAAACGAAAATCTCAAAACAGCAAAGATGTTTCCATAGGTTGAGGACTTCTAGGTGGAAAAGCCTAGAGATATGATTGGCTTGCCAGTTTGGGAAAGCTAGGCATGTCCTTGTCCTTACGTGGTGGTGCAGTGATTTGAATGCGGTACTACAGGCTACTTCTGCTGACTGCCAATTGCCAGCAATTTGGCAATTTTATCCTCACTGGCTCAAGGTTGAGTCAGCCTTCCATCCTTCTGAGATGGGTAAAACGAGGACCCAAATTGTTGTGGGCAATAGACTTAGAGGGGGCTATAAAGCACTGTGAAGTGGCATATAAGTCTAAGTGCTATTGCTATTGGGATTATTTCTGTTGTTAGGCAAAACAAATCTATCAGGAGGGAAGCAGAGCTGAGGAAATTTATTGGAACATGGAGGCCATCATGCTAGAATGGAGTGCTGAGGTTTCTTTAGGTTGCAGTTGCCTTGTAGGGGTTGTCATTGGGTTATACTGTTAGCCAGTGAGGAGGCTCCTATTCTTTGGTTTAGATTGTGAGGGACTTTATCTGGCAATAGGAAGAATCAATTCAGATCTAATAGAATTAGGCAAAGAGAAAGGGTACATGATTGGTTTATTTTAATTGTTAGATTAATTTTTCCCCGTTAAAGTGACTGGCTGAAAGCCCTCCAGGGAGCATTCTGAGGTTGAGCAGGAATTAGAACATACAGTAGGTCTCCACTTTCCTTACTATGGCAGTTTAGTTCTGAGATGGCCCCACTACTTTGCAGGGTTCCAGACACCAACATATTGCCCCACCATCCAAGTCTCTAGCTCTCTTCTGCCCAGGGAACTTCCCAACCCTACCATGTGATAGCCAATGAATGTGATTTTTTTTCTGCTAAAACTAGTGTATGTATGTATGTATGTATGTATGTATGTATGTATGTATGTATGTACGTATGTATGTATGTATTTAATTTCTATGCCTCTCTTCTCCTGGGACTCAGGGTAAACAAAACTCAGGGTAAACAGTAAACAAATACAAAAACTTGAAGAAATCTAATATTAAACATTCTAAAAAATCCCAATAGTAAACATGCATTAAAAAAATCTAAGTTAAATTATATTCTAAAACCCTATGTATTCATAAACCAACCATCCACATTCATATTATACTTCACTCGGAGGCCGGGGTAGATGTTAAGATTTCACTGGCCCCAAGCCTGTCAGCAGAAATGCATTTTCAGGGCCTTACGGAAGACTGGGAGGGTGGGGGCAGTACGAATCTCTTGGGGGGAATTGATTCCAGAGGGCTGGGGCCACCACAGAGAAGGCTCTTCCCCTAGGCTCTGCCAGATGGTATTGCTTGGCTGATTGGACCTGGAGAAGGCCAACTCTGTGGGACCTAAGCAGCCGCTGAGATACATAGGGCAGAAAATGATCCCATGGGTAATCTGGTCCCATGCCATGTAGGGCTTTATAGGTCATAACCAACACTTTGAATTGTGTTCAGAGACCTCAATTTAGGGGTAGAAATGCATAGGGAGAATTAAACAGAAAGTCAGAGTCATTTTCTCTCACACAACTCTAATTTACTAGGTTCCTAATGTCTTAAAATCACAGAAAGTACAAATGATTACTTATTTGTGAGATACAAAAAGGAGCAAGATAGGGATGCCCAATATCTCACTTGTTTTGAGTCTTGAACTACTGAGTAGAGATATAAGACAAGATGAGAGGATCATGGGAATAAGGACCTTAAAAAATAACTTATAAGCTAGGGGCTTTGGTAGATAACTCATGTTGGCTCTAGAAGAGCCTTTAAAGGAAGTTGAAATATTAATGGGCAAAGATTTCAAGATTAATAAACCAAAGATGTTCAAAGAGAATTGGTAATGAAAATGGGTTTTAAGATTGAGAAGAAAGAAAAATATCTGGATTTCACTAGGTCCAATATGTAAAAACTATATGTTATTTCAAAATAACTATCTTAAGACAGAGAATTAAATTAAAAAAGACATGTTAAGATGGGAGCAGTGAAGGGCTACCAAAATGTTTACTACCACACTGTGGGCGTGTCTTATGCAGGACGTCCTGCATTTTCTTTCAACATCTTTCAGTGAAAATTGGGTGCTCTGTGGTGGAGCTTCATTTTTGCTACCCCACTTTGTCCCCCCCCCCCCCCGTCCGGGCAGTAGCCCACCCCTGGATGGGAGATATTACAATTGCCATTTCTGGGAAGAATTTCCATGATAAAAATGGATGTCTTGCCTAGAATGATGCTTTTGTTTCAGACAATACCTATTTTAATACTTGATGCACGATTTAAACAATGATAGAATTATACAAGGGTCACCCAGAAAGTAATGCACCACATTTTTTTCTCAGCCTACAGTTATAGTATGAATGCGAAACTTTAGATATACATTATTTGAATTGTCAGGAGTGCATGTGTAAATTTTGCATTTCTTCAGACAGATAGCGTAGCTGCAGCAGTGTTTTGAAATGGCTTCTGTAATTTCTCAGTGCGGAAAAAGAAACTGTTGGGAACATTCACAAATATCTGTATACAGTTTATGGAGAATCTGCAGTGGGCAGAAGTATGGTTAGTCACTGGGCACAGAGGTGAGGCCATTAGAAGAACAGAAGAACAGAGTGTGCGGCCATTGAAACAAGGACTGGTACCGACAGGTCATACATGCCCTTGTGTCTCACTAGAGGAAGGCCATAGAACGGGACAGAGATTACCTGGAAAAATAGGGAGTGTAGAAGAAATATCATTCTTTCTTGTGTGCAAGTTTCATTGTGTTCAATAAATAATTGTTGAAGAAAAAAAATGTAGTGCATTACTTTCTGGGTGACCCTCATATATCTAAATTTGTGTGACGGGGGGGGGGGGGCTGTGAATTAATTTTCGGGCATTACAAAATGCAAAGGAAGGAGGAGGATTGGGTTTACCTGACTTGAATTTGTGTTTTGAAGCTTTCTGTTTGATTTGGATGAAGAAATTGTGAGTTAGCCACGGCAAGTTGGTTGTGGCAAGTTGTCCTAGATCTGCTACATAGTAACCTCAATGGACTAAACAAAGAATGCAATTTGTGTTCCTGAGATGTAATCTGGCTAATAAGATTAATGTAGTCAATTAATTGTAGTTTTGCAGTATCAGAAGAGCCACAATTCTCTAATGTTTGGGGTATGATGACAGAACCAAATTCTGAATGCCTTTGTAATTTTGGAAACCTACGTGTAATTCAGAACAGACAGAAACTTTAATAGTTGGGAAAGCCCCAGAGACCTTTAAGATACTTGGAACTTTTTTTTTTCTTTACTGTAGCAAGGTTCATTTGCACAAGTGCATAGCATCTGCTGTTTGAAGGAATGAACTGACATAGTGTTCCTTAAAAAAATTAAAACTTAAAAGAAATATACAAAATATTTTGTGGTCCAAATAAAGAGAAAGGTAAGGAAAGATACCTCCCTGGCTGTCTAATATCTGTACCAGTTTGACAAGGAGAGGGAGTGGGTGGGGGAAACATAAATGCTTCCCAGGTTTGGAAGACTTTTTTAAAAACAGTCACTCTAATTTGTTGCTTTTAAAATTCTCACTGCTCTTTTGTTCAAAAGAACACATACAGAATATGGAAATGGAAAATTAATTCAAATTTATCCAATAAATTATTCAAAAGGAATTACTCACTTGGTGTGAGTATTTTCATGAAACCAAACTCAAACCTGTCAAACCAATGTATGGCGTTAAAAAGCCTGAAAAACACACACTTGCATGCACATGGTCCTTATTAAAAGCAGCTCTTTGGGGAAAAGGCTTTTTTTTCAACAAGCAACAATCCATTTGTCAGTTAACGAAGAAGAAGAAAAAGAAGAAATATGACAAGGAATGATTTGTTTAAACAAGATAAGCTTGAAAAACATGCCCTAATGGCAGCAATATCATCTGCAGAGACCTGCTTGGTTCAAGAGAAGTTTTTTTGGTTTTAGTAATGGCTTTAGTTCTATTGTACATCTGGCTGTCAGAAAGCACTAATAATGCTTGTGGTTTTTTTTAACTACTTTCCAAAGACTTTCCAATGGTCTCCTCTGTTGTCTGTCTGGGTTGGTTGGTTGGTTGGTTGGTTGGTTGATTGGTTGGTTTGCTGCCTATCTTGCCTGAAGGCAGCTCTACATAATGGCAGCTCATCATAGTCAAGGGTAAAAGAACGCTTTGGGTTAGGGTTGAGTAGTTGTGGTAATCAAGGAAGGAATTAATGTTCAATATTGTGGTGATGCCTGGCTTCAAATTTCTGAAGCAATTTTACTGTGCTCTCTTTTCATATTAGCTCTCTGAGGAATTCACTCTACCTAATTCAAAACCCAGTTAAAAATCACTCAAAACATCTTCTAATTCCTCACTCTGAGAACGACACTTTCATTTTTAATGGTGTTTTGACAGGGCTTATTCCACATTTCTTCTTTTTTTCTTTTAAGGTTAAAATAATTTTTATTAAACCTTTTTTTAAAAAAAAGGTCTTTACAATCTGCTTATTTGACAATTATCCTATATCTTTTAGATCAAGTTCACATTCATTTGTCCTTCGTTTCAATTTACAATTAACTATACTGTACATAGAAATCCATTCTTGCGTAGTTTTCTCTTTATATTAAACAATAACATTTCCCATATATAAACTCCCTGATTTTCTAGCTGGATATTGTCTTTGGGGTTTCTTCGGATGTTGGCTATTTTTTAATCTATACCAAAGGCTGTCTTGATGTTGTGTTTGCGGAGAATTTTGCTGATTTTATCTGTGGTGCCTTTGATGTAAGGGAGGAGGGCAATGCCATTGTCCTGTTCTGTGTCTTGGTTCTTGGGGGGTGTCTCTTTTTGGATTAAGTTGGTGATTGCCTCTCTTTGGAATCCATTGGAAATTAATACATTTGTGAGACTGTGTAATTCGGGTTCCAGGTGGTCTTTGTCAGCTAGGTGTTTGGTTCTGGAAATGAGAACTGCACAGATAAATTCCGTAGCCAAGACCCTCATTTCCAGAACCAAACACACACACACACACACACACACACATAAATTGTACAACAGTACTGTTAAATACAAAGATATTTCATTTTTACAATTCCTTAGCACCCTTCTTACTTCTATTCCTTCCTAAATTTAATCATTAATTACCTATACATATATTATTTAACCATTTATACCAATCTTCCCATGTCTTATAGTACAGTGATCCCTCGAGTTTCGCGATCTCGATCTTTGCGAAACGCTATATCGCGATTTTTCCACCCGATGACGTCACTCCCTTCCTTTCTCATCTTTCTTTCTCTCTCTCTTTCTCTATCTTGCTTCTTCCTCTCTCACACTCTCTTCCTCCCTCTCTCATCTCTTTCTTTCCTTCTCTCTCTTTCTCTATCTCTCCCCCTCTTGCTCTCGAGCGGCGGGCGGCACCCAGGGAAGGTTCCTTTGGCCGCCCAGCAGCTGATCTGCTCGGCAGCGCAGTAGCAGCGAGGAGCCGAAGATGGGGTTTCCCCTTTGCGTGGGCAGATCAGCTGCTGGGCGGCCAAAGGAACCTTCCCTGGGTCTTCAACTCCCAGAGTGGCGGACAAGCGGCGGGCGGACAAGCGGCGGACAAGCAGCGGGCGGACAAGAAAAGCGGCGGCCGGACAAGCGGAAAAGCGGCGGACAAGCGGCGGGCGGACAAGCGGACAAGCGGCGGACAAGCGGCGGGTGGACAAGCGGTGGACAAGCAGTGGAAAAGCGGCGGCTGGACAAGCGGACAAGCGGCGGGCGGAAAAGCGGCGGCCGGACAAGCGGACAAGCGGCGGACAAGCGGCGGGTGGGAAAGCGGCGGCCAGACAAGCGGAAAAGCGGCAGACAAGTGGCGGGCGGACAAGCGGCGGAAAAGCAGCGGCCGGACAAGCGGACAAGCGGCGGACAAGCGGCGGCCGGAAAAGCGGCGGCCGGAAAAGCGGCGGCCGGACAAGCGGAAAAGCGGCGGACAAGTGGGCAGGCAGGCGGCTCCTCAGCTGCTGGGTCTTCCCAGGTGCGGAAGTAAAAACACCATCTGCGCATGCGCGGCCATGGAAAAAGGGGCGCACATGCGCAGATGGTGTTTTTACTTCCGCATCACTACATCCCGAAAAATCGATTATCGCGAGGGGTCTTGGAACGGAACCCTCGCGATAATAGAGGTATCACTGTATTCTGATTCTTCTTTATCATTCATCTCTTTAGTAATCCTGTCCATCTCTGTGTACTCTAAAAAAAAATTGATCACACAATCCTCTGATGGTATTTTATTGTTCTTCCAGTTCTGTGCAATGTTATTCGTGCTACTATGATAATATGTAGAATTAAGTATCGTGTCTTTTTGTTCTGTAAATATCTCTAGTAAAAAAAATTCTGGTTTCATTTAGATATGTTGAATTGTTATTTCTTCAATCCATTTCTTTGTCCTTTGCTTTACTTTGGAACATGACCACCAGGGCGGATTCCCGATTCTGCCGCTACCGGTGTGCTGCACATTCAGCTTTAATTCTACTGCAGGCGCACAAGTGCGTCTTAGTGAGATTTTGTTTCTGCGCATGCGCAGGAAGCAAAATCTCATGGGGGGATGCGCACGAGAGAGATATTACAGCATTTTTTTGCTTCCACGCATGCACATTAATTAGAAACAGGTTTATTGGATATATCATATTGATACAGGCTGGTGAAAACCGATTCTAAAGGTTCCTGCAGTTTTCACCTAATTAAAAGTAAATGGTTTTCCCCTTTCCTGAACAATCAGTCACATGGTCCAATCAAGGTGCTTGGAAACCTCACTCTTTCTCTCTTCAGCTACCTTTGGCCCTTGGTTCTCAGGGGAAACTATTTTGTTTTGTCTACAAAACCCCCAGCTAACTCTATTTTCCCCTCCCTACCCTTCAGCACCATAGTGGCAACATTGAAGCCTCCAAGATGGCCTCAGTCAGGCCAGCTTCAGAGTTGATAGGTACCTTTTTGGGATAAGTTATCCTTGAAGGGTTTCTTTTCAATTAAATATGGGAAATGTGGAAGAATTTAATTTGAATGTTAATCCCTCTTTTAGCATAGGGCTCCTGGGTACAGCTAGAATTTTAGGTATAGCAGCCATTAATTAGAAAGCTTTTAAAATAGTTGTACAAGTAGTCCTTGACTTACAATAGTTCGTTTAGTGACTGTTCAAAGTTACAACAGCACTGAAAAAGTTACTTATGACCAGTTTTCACACTTATTAATTAGAAAGCTTTTAAAATAGTTGTACAAGTAGTCCTTGCCTTACAACAATTCGTTTAGTGACTGTTCAAAGTTAAAATGGCACTGAAAAAGTGACCAGTTTTCACACTTATGACTACAGCTATGTTCATATAATCAAAATTCAGATGCTTGGCAACTGACTCATATTTATGATGGTTGCAGTTCACGTGATCCCTTTTTGCGATCTTCTGACAAGCAAAGTCAATGAGCAATCTAGATTCACTTTACAACAGTTAGTCTAATTTAACAACTACAGTGATTCATTTAACAACTGTGGCAAGAAAGGTCGCAAAATGGGGAAACTCACTTAACAAATGTTTCCCTTAGCATCAGAAATTTTGGGCTCAATTGTGATCGTAAGTCAAGGAGTTACCTGTATTAATGGTTTAGCTTCAAGAAGAAGTTGGCTAGAGGTTTCTGAAGTAGTGGTTTGAGGCTTAGCAGGTACATTTAGCACATATAACATGGAGAATTTTGCCTTTTTTTATAATCAGTTTGTAACCAATCATGTTATATTCCTGGAGTTCCCCATTGCTTCATTATAAATGCACCCTATATTCTCAGTTTCAAAGCCTTGCCCTACTGAACCTGCCCATCTTGTGTGCTTGACCTGGTTTTTGCAAACTCATCCCAAAGTGTTGGTATCTGAAGTCCTTGGTATCTTGCTTGAGTAGAAAATAAGCCTCAGCTTGTCTCCGTGGAGCAAGTGAGAAGGGAAATAGACTTTTAACTGATAGATGGGATAAAAATACATTCATAAGGTCCCTCTTACAAATTTTTCTCCAACAGAAGCCAGGGAAATTGCTGGTTGCTCAGCTCAGCTGCCTGCTTCTTGAGCCAAGAGCTTGAACTCTGCAGACCACCCAAGAGAATTTCATTATACATTTCTCCACCTTTTGGGGAGGGAAAAAAAAGAAAGGAAAAATACCGTCCCTTCCATTATAATAAACAAGAATCATAAAAAATACAAAGAAATGCTCAACAGAGCAGTGCCTTTCTACTCTATCTGTTCTAAGGGATATATTTGGATAGAAGCCAGAGCGCTCCAATGGATCTACTCATGTAGAGTGCCTTGACCTGAACCTTACTCTTTTCAATATGCTCCAGCCAGGATTAAGCCAAAGTCAGTCCTTTTATTAATTTAAACAACATCTGTGCAGTCAAAATCTGACAAGGGTCAGGATAAATATGGTAATTTGGTTTGGAAAAGGGTTCCCATTCTGTCAACTGTCCCACTCTCTGGATGATGGGGACCCTCAACAACCTAGGGAAGGGGTGTCAAACTGGTGGCCCACGGGCTGAATGTATCATGCACAGGCCATGCTCCGTAAAGGGGAAAAAACATTGTACTACATCACATGGCAATGTGATGTTTCGACTTTGACACTGGTGGTCGAGGGAAAGTGTAAATAACCTTTTATTTATGTAATTGACAATAAATCCACCTTCCATAAACTTTCATTGTATTGTCTTCATTGTTCCTTTGTTTTCATGTTCACGTTCGGATTTTAAAAGGAATCAACCTGGAAATAAGGAGAACTTTCCTGTCAGTGAAAACAATTAGCCAATGGAATGGCTTTGCCTTCAGAAGTTGTGTGTGCTCCATCACTGGACTTTTTTTAAAGAAGAGATTTGAGAGCCATTTGTCCAGAATGGTATCCGGCAGTGATGGTGGACCTTTTTTTTCCTCAGGTGCCAAAAGTGCAAGCGTGAGTGCTATTGTGCATGTGCAAATGCCCACACCCATAATTCAATGCTTCCCTGCCCACCATGCAGGTGCACATTATCCCACCTTCCCCTATTTTCCGAGTCCCGGTGGGCCTGGTAGGCCCAGTTTTTTGCCCTCCCCAGGCTCCAGAGGCTTTCTTTCTTTCCCCCCAGCCCCAAAGCCCTCCAGAGGCCAGAAATGATCCATTTCCCAATACCCAGTGGGCCCAATAAGTCTGTTTTTCACCCTCCCCAGACTCCAGAGGATTCACTGGAATCTGAGAAGGATGACCAGATTATCTCCAAGACCGCCTTCCCAGCACCTGGTGAGGTCCCACAGAGTTGCCCTTCTCAGGGTCCTGTCAACCAGACAATGTCGGCTGGTGGGGCCTAGGGGAAGAGTCTTCTCTGTGGGGGGGGGGGGGGGCGGCCCTCTGGAACCAGCTCCCCCCAGATATTCACACTGCCCCCACCTTCCTTGCTTTCCGAAAAAGTTTGATCTTTGCCGCCAGGCCTGGGGTCATTAGATCTCCCTCCCCCCCGACCAACAAATGTGTTTGGAATAAATTATTGATTGAATGAATGTTAATTGAATGTTTTAATATTAAAGATTTTTTAAAAAGTCTTTTAATTATTATTAATTGGATCAAATTGTTTTATTATGTATTTTTTGTTTGTTGTGAGCTGCCCCAAGTCCATAAATAAATAAGTAAGTAAGTAAGTAAGTAAGTAAGTAAGTAAGTAAGTAAGTAAGTAAGTAAGTAAGTAAGTAAGTAAGTAAGTAAATAAGTAAATAAGTAAATAAATAAATAAATAAGTAAACAAATAAATAAGTAAACAAACAAACAAATAAATTGTCCTACCCCGCCCAGCTGGAGTCCATATGGAAGCTGAAATGCCCTCCCAGAGCTCCATGTGAACCAAAAATCAGCTGGTCGGTGCACACATGCAAGCTGGAGCTGAACTAGGTCAATGGCTTGCGTGCCAACAGATATGGCTCCACGTGATACCTGTGGCGCACGTGCTATAGGCTTGCCTTCACTAATATAGTGTCTCCCACTTGAGCACTGGATTAGACTAGAAGATCTCCAAAGTCCCCTCCAGCTCTGTTATCTTGTTATTCTGCATGTACATTAAGATTATACCAAAGGATGGTGTGATGGCAAATAATTTAGCAGTTCCTGCTTTAGGAGCAAGAAAAAGAACATTAGACTGCTTTAAAATCCAAGGGTAGCTTTCTCCTTCTTATCCCAGAGGCAGCTAAGATGTGTATTCTTCATGCATGGAGTTTTTGACCTATTTTCCCCTTAACAGTAAGTGCTTAACAGTTATTGCTGCATAGAGGCAGAAATACTCAAATAATATACTGGCTGCTCACTTTGCTGGAGGGTTCCTTTAGCACATCCACTCAATCACCTGCTTTGTTTACTGCTGTTGCTCTGTTGCAAAGCACTTCTCTCCTGATCCCTCCCTTTCTTTCCAAATTACTTGCGCATCACATTTTTATGCATATGGAGTATCCATGCAAGCCGCAGCCTGTGAAGACACATGCTTTCCACTACATTGTGAATAAATTACCAACCTAGTTCGTGCAAACTCGCAGGAACATTAAAACTAAGGCAAAAGAGGATTCTACAGAAGTGAGCAAAATGCACAGTCCATAATGCTAAATACATAAATTAGCAGAAAATGTTGTTTAATAATTTATTGATTCTGCAGCTGCACATATGTTAAAAGGAAAACCGTCTGTTAAAATGTTAATACTGCACACTCCGCAGATGTCATTATACAAAGTCAAACATTTATGTCGTTCAACTAGACTGCCTGACATTTAGAACTGGGTTGATGTAAGAGAAGAGCTGGCACCCCATATGTTTTGTTGATGATCATTTTCATCTTTCATAAGCCAGACCAAATTGTGTTACTGTAACCATATAGAAAAAAGATTAAACCTGCTTAAAACACACACACACAGAGAGAGAGAGAGAGACAGAGACAGAGACAGAGAGAGACAGAGAGAGACAGAGAGAGAGAGACAGAGAGAGGGAGACAGAGAGAGAGAGAGAGAGAGAGACAGACAGACAGACAGACAGACAGACAGACAGACAGACAGACAGACAGACAGACAGACAGACAAGACCAAGAATGATCTCCTGGTCTTAAAAAAAAAAACCACCAAAAAAATCCCACCTCTTGAATTCTGTGCACTTTCAATATAGTGGTTCCATGTCATTTGAAGAAAAGGATAAGTCTAGAGCCAGAGGTGGGCAGTAGGCAGGACAGGGTGGAAATGAAGCTGTGTGCCCAGCTTTAGCTGACCATCCCCCATCCCATCCTTCTCGGAAAATGGCAGGGAGACCAGCACCAACAGGTGTTTCAGGGGGCCCATTTCCTCCCCCCTCTTTTCTCAACAGTTGATCGGCACCCATTCACCTAGCTACCCAGCCTGAGGCAGAGGGTGACCCAGGAAGGAGAGAGCAGGAAATGCCCAGCAAATTGTCACCCCAGAGAGCGACACTGTTGAGATTGTAAGTCGAGAACTTAACAGTTCACTTGAATGATGATGATCATTCAAGCCACTCCTATCCGGTTACACGACCATCAAGCCACACCCACAAAATAAGCCACACCCCCAGTGTGGCAGTAAAAGTTTTGGCTGCCCATTACTGTCTACAGCAGAGGTGGAAAACTCAAGGCCCAGAAGCCAGAGCAGCCCTGTGGGGTGCTTAGATCTGGCCCTGGAAACAGTGAATGACTGATCCAATATGCCTCTGCCAGTGGGTGACCCACCAATGCTCTGTTTTCACTGGCAGAGGATTGCAGGAGGCCATCACATGGCTCAGGAACCCATTTTCTCTGGAATTTCTCGGACCACCACAGGCACCCCAACATGAGTGATGTTGACTTGGCCATGTCCACCTTGGCACACCCACCCTGTCCCCCGAGGTCAAACACAACCCTGATGCAGCGCTCAATGAAATTGAGTTTGACACCTGTTGCCACCTGTTTTTGTTTAGGTACAAATATAGGCCAGACACCTGTTGCCTTTGCAGTTTGAAATACAATTTCCATGAACCTTAAAAGAAAAGACATTTGCCAGAGAGTGTGGGGCAACCAATCTTAGAACCGAGATTCACACATCTCAGGGTTACCTGTGACTCTTGAAAACTTTGAATGAAATCCCCTGAGTCCTTCAGATATGAGGTAGTGCATCAACTTTAATTGTCAAAACCAATGCGTGTTGTAAAAGAGCTTTAGTTATAATACATGTTCAGTGAACTAGCCCTCTACTGTTTTCATAATAATTATGTCATTATCCACCCAACAAAGACACACACATATATGACGAGATAAGTCACACACTTCTGAAGGCCACACAGCCATAACAAACATGCACATACACAAAGCGTATTGATACTGGCACAAAATTAAACATTGGGCTAACTCATAAACATCAGACGATGGTCCAATTGGTTGTGTGTGCTTCAGCTGAAGCTGCATTCATGCAACCAGGCAGACATAGGCCAGAAATCTGTTGGACTTTGAGGTTTGGAATACAATCTCCATGGATCCTAAAAGCAAATATATTTGCCAGACAATGTAGGATAATTATTTTGAGGGTACTAATTCATAGAGCTGAGACTCACAAGTTGAAATATCAGGGCTATGCGTGACTCTTGAAAATTTGAATGGAACCGCCTGAGTCCTTCAGATATGATGTAGAAAATCAGCCTTGATTACCAAAAGCAATGCATGTGATAAAAGGGCTTTATAATAAAGGTCCAGTTCAAATTGTGCTGTCAGATCCTAGGAAACTGTAGTCTGGTTCGAGCCTAGCTAGAAACCTGTCAAAACTGTTGCAATTGGAAGAATAAGAGCCAAAATAAATTACACTTTCACAAGCATAGAGGTTTTGCCTTATGTATATATGGATAAATTTATTAGGTCATGAGTATATTTACTCTAAAGCCAACAAGACTAGAGAGTTTTAATTATTTCCATGTGTGTGTATGTGTAAAAAGTAAAGATGTAGTACAAGAAAAAAAAGGGTCATATTATGGCCACAAAGTTCTTCATTCAGAATAAAGGAAAGCTATCTCTGTGAAAATTGTCAAGATCTTATTAAGCTTAATTACCAGGGGTGAGTTTTGGTACCATGACCTGTTCATATTGGGAAACGTCTTCTATTTTTTCCATAGAAAAGACTATTTTCATATCAGAACATCACAACTGGCTTCAGACAACCTCAACAGTGGCTCTCTGTAAGCTTTGTTGTGAGGATATGTCTTCTTTTGTATGTTTAAGTTTATGGGCTGTGGTAATTAGCCTGTATGGATGAGTGGGAAATCCATGTTTAAATCCTCCCAGAACCATGAAAATTCCTTGTATGATTTAGGGTCTGTAATTATTTTTTAATCCAGCCTACAGTACAGGGTTATGGCATTGAGGGAACAATGAAAAATCTCTTTTCTCTCCACAGAGAAAACTCTAAGGAAAGAAGAAGAGGAGGAGGAGGAGGAGGAGGAGGAGGAGGAGGAGGAGGAGGAGGAGGAGGAGGAGGAGGAGGAGGGATGAGGCTCCTGAACTTTAATACCTGTTCTGTCTGGGTCACTCCGGAAGCTATGACCAACCCAAAAAGATAAGCCAGACACACCGGTTGAATCCAAACACAGTTTTATAATGGTAAAGAGAAAAAAAGCCAACAGAAAATGTCCTTACAGGTCAGGAAAGCACTGCAACTCCAAAAGAAACATTAAAAAAGCAATTGTTCATACAGAAAAACAGGATCCTTAATGCCAAACGAGGCTGTTGCTAACAGACACAAACCTCCCCCGGTCTTCAAGACTGCTGGGCCACGAGCCAGGAACAAAAACGCTGAGAGAAAATGCAGATAACACCAATTCCTCTTTGATAACACTCCACACTGCCGAAAGGGTTCACATGCCTTATAAGCCCTTCCCTGCTAATGAGGACCACACCCAACCCCCCGGTGTTCCTCATGCAGCGCTGATAATATCTACGCAGTTGAGTTCTCCTTTGATCTATGCGTCTCTGTCACATACTAATGATAGCTTGTGCTTCGTCATCCAGGGACTCCAGAGAATCCAAGCTACTTGCTTGAGATAGCCCTTCCCCAGGGCTCCCAGGCCTTTCTTCCTCATCACTTTCTTCACTGCTATCTCCCCTGTCTGGCTGCAAAGAACTCTCCCCTCCGTTCTCAGACTCCCCCAGGCATGGAGTCTGAGAACGGAGGGGATGCAGCTGGTCTTTGATCTGGCTCAGGCTGAACCACAACAAATATCTAGACATATACAAAAACAACAACAACACACAGCATCTTTATTCCAAGGCAAAATATAGCTATTTTTGGCTATTTTTATTTGGAAAATGAAAAAAAAAGGCAGCCCTCATATTCACTGTTAAGAATAAATCCAAAGACAGCAATGGATGGACTGTTTATTTCCTATCTCAC
This sequence comes from Erythrolamprus reginae, assembly GCF_031021105.1. NCBI lineage: Eukaryota > Metazoa > Chordata > Lepidosauria > Squamata > Dipsadidae > Erythrolamprus > Erythrolamprus reginae. The sequence continues at coordinate 175,670,044 of NC_091951.1, read as the reverse complement.
TGAGTAAACAACAGCTTTTGAATTTCTAGTATATTGTTTACATAATGGATTGTTTACATTCACAAAACCTCCAAGTGACAGTACATTACACTCCTGAAAATTGCTGTGAAATCAACAGGGGCATGTCGCGTGTTGTATACATCCTTGGAAAGCAAGCATCTTGTACAATTCTTTTTCTGCAAAATAGTTGACAGTGCTCCAAGTTGGAAAGCAGATTTCTAGTGTAGGAAGTTAGCACCCACCCCACTGCTAGGATATTTTAGGAAATATTAAAAGGGCAGAATATTTCCTCTAAAAAGGAGGCAGAAATTCAGCCCCACACTTTTGTCAAAGGGCCATTCCAGTAGAGGGCTGCTGCATGGATGGTCCAGTATGCAGTCCTGGTAGGAAAAATGGAGAAGTGCATGGATGTGCATGAGATTTGCCTTCTGCGCATGTGCAGGAAGCAAAATCTCGTGTGAGGACGTTCACGCATGTGAGATTTCACCGATTTTCGGGGGGGGGGGGTTGTCTGCTTCCACGCATGCTTCCCCTGCTCTAGTTAATGCTGAATCTCTATTCCCTCTATTTATTAATGAAGGGAATGAAGAACCATTAAAAAGAAGCTTAAGGAACCTTAATTTGATTTCCAGCATTACACACACACACACGCACACACACACACACACCATTATAAGAGGTCAAAATACAAGAAAAACACTTCAGAGTTCATTTCCCAGAATTCTGAATATGGTAGATACATGAGCTTTGGATCAGATAGCAACAGTACTTAGACTTATATACTGCTTCACAGTTCTACAGCCCTTTCTAAGTGGTTACACAGTCAGTCTATGGCCCCCAACAATTTTCACTACAAATTTAAAGATTTGAAACAAAAAAAAATGTGGAAAGGAATATACATCAGAATTAATGTTGATTAATGTTGCTTTAGAAAGTTTTACATGTATTAAGATCTCAAATAGACTCGATTTAAGACTGAGGTTAACTGAAATTATTTTTTCTGTGGGAGTGTTTATGTTTATATGTAGAAATAATCAATAAGAAATCTTTGAAAGTTGAACACTAAATGGCACCTGTTGGCTACTTTAAAAATAATTTTCAAGGAATGCACCTATTTATTTACTACTTCATTGTTACGGAAGAAAAACAAGCCTCACTGAATAAAATTGAAATTGACCTGCAGGTGGATTCAAAAGTGATACTGTAGTTTATAAGAAAGATGGAACTCGTGGATTTACAAATGTAAGTGGATGAAGATTTAATAATTAAAAATAACATTAAAATATTATATCAGAAGAGTGTTGTGTATAATTACTTTACCTTGGATTTACCAAAGTTTTATTGTTGTTGTTATTATTATTATTATTATGGATTTACTAAAATTGTAAAACTGGAATTACAAAATGTGTTTGATAAAAACAGTAAAAGTTTTGAGAGAAGTGGCAAAGAGAAGGAGAAAGGAGATGTTAAAATTTTCTATGAAGGGTCTCATGGGGATTCTTCACAGAAAGTAGAAAGAAGGAGTAAGGATATACAATATAATCAATGTATTTGATCAAGGTTAAAAGAAATGGCTTACTATTTTAGGAACATTTTATGGCTCCCTCACTGGGACAATGTTTTTAAGACTTTATTTGAAGAGAGGAAATAGGAGGATACGTTTTAAGCAGTTTCTCTCTCTCTCTCTCTCTCTCTCTCTCTCTCTCTCTGTGTGTGTGTGTAACATATTTCTGCTGATAATGAAAGGAAGGGAGACTAGTTTAGATGTATTCTAGCTTATTTTGCTCTCATTGGCTAGCCATACCTTTACTGGGATTTGCACCTGCACCCTCTGCCTTGTAAGGCAGTAGGCCTTAGCCCAGAGGTCTCCAAACTTGACAACTTTAAGACTTATGGACTTCAACTCCCAGAATTCTCCAGCCAGCATAGCTGGCTGGAGAATTCTGGGAGTTGAAGTCCACAAGTCTTAAAGTTGCCTAGTTTGGGGACCTCTGCCTTAGCCTCTAGACTACAGGTTCTCCTCCTTCTCAGTTTGTACCAGGGAAGGGTTCTATGTGATTTTTTTGTCGAGTCACCCTGGTATACCCAAATATGGAGGGAGCATACTGCTTCCTTTTTGCCTCTCGGCCCCACCACAGGCCATATTCCAAGGCAGATAAACTTACACCTATATGGAACTATAATCTATAGGTGTAACATATTTTTGCTGATAATGAAAATGAAGGGAGACTAGTATAGATCTATTTCAAGCTTATTAGCTCTCATCAGCTAGCCATACCCTTACTGGGATTTGAACCTGCAGCCTCTGCCTTATCTATCTATCTATCTATCTATCTATCTATCTATCCATCCATCCATCCATCCATCCATCCATCCATCCATCCATCCATCCATCCATCCATCTATCTATCTATCTATCTATCTATCTATCTATCTATCTATCTATCAAAATGATTTAAATTGATTTTAATAGATACACTGTAGGTTGTAATAATGTTATTTCTGATAACCCTTAATGTCTTCAGAGAGGGGCGGCATACAAATCTAATGAATGAATGAATGAATGAATGAATGAATGAATGAATGAATGAATAAATTTCTGTTGATTAATATTGAGAGATGAGCTTTTAGAGATGGGTTGATAGACAATAGGGTACAGCAGGGGATTAGGAATTGCTTGATTTGACTTTAAGAGATAATGAACCTCTGGCATTGCTTCCAACTCTATTATTCTAATCTGTTATTCAGTTATTCTTTGTATGATCACATGTATCCATCCCATCAAATCTAAAAAAAGTTTGGAATGGTGTGGGATCTCCTGTCACAGCCAGGGTGTTGGACTAGAACAGGGGCATCAAACTCGATTTGATTGAGGGCTACATCAGGTTATGTTTGACCTTGGGGGGCTGGGGTGGGTATAGCCAGGGTGAGCAGATGAACATCACTTGTGTTGGGGGCATCTATGGTGGCCCCAGCACTTTGTCAGTGAAAATGGGCTCCTGAGGTCTGTTTTTGGCCATGACAGCCTCCTGCAAGCCTCTGCCAGTGAACACGGAGCTTGGGAAGGCCAGATGCAATCCTCCTGAGCTCCATTTTATTTGGCCAGTCCTTCAGGGGCATACCCGTGGCCAGATCTAAGCACCCCACAGGTCAAATCCCGGCTCCGGGCCTTGAATTTGACACCCCTGGACTAGAAGAACTGCAAAGTCCCTTCCAACCTTATTATTTTATGATCTATGATGTTATTAATGTTGATTATATTTGCTCAGGACAAAGAGGGATGTTTCTTTTTCTCTTTTAATTTTCTTTTCTTTTTCTGCACAATAGTTTTGATTTTTTGTTTAATGTTATGGAGATAGGATTAGTTTATTTGTATAATATAATCTTCAATAAAGTAGTTATAAGAAAGTAAATGAAATAACCAGAGATAAATGGGGGGGGGCAGGGTAATGTGCAACACTTTGAATGAATTCAGTTGAAAATGTAATAACTGCTTGGTGATGAATGGATGGGAATGACACAAGAAAGTGCAGACAAATGATTGGGCCATCCTTTGAAATCAAAGAATAATTGAGAAATTATAACATGTGAGTATCATTACTGCCTACAAGAGCTCTGTTTCAAATACACGACTCCAACATAAGACTATTTATACTTGCACATTGCAAAGAAATCAAAGCATAGATTCTGGAGACCTCACCTACAAAAAGATATTGACAAAATTGAACGGGTCCAAAGACGGGCTACAAGAATGGTGGAAGGTCTTAAGCATAAAACATATCAGGAAAGACTTAATGAACTCAATCTGTATAGTCTGGAGGACAGAAGGAAAAGAGGGGACATGATCGAAACATTTAAGTATGTTAAAGGGTTAAATAAGGTCCAGGAGGGAAGTGTTTTTAATAGGAAAGTGAACACAAGAACAAGGGGACACAATCTGAAGTTAGTTGGGGGAAAGATCAAAAGCAACGTGAGAAAATATTATTTTACTGAAAAGTAGTAGATCCTTGGAACAAACTTCCAGCAGACATGGTAGATAAATCCACAGTAACTGAATTTAAACATGCCTGGGATAAACATATATCCATCCTAAGATAAAATACAGAAAATAGTATAAGGGCAGACTAGATGGACCATGAGGTCTTTTTCTGCCGTCAGACTTCTATGTTTCTAGATAGACCAGATGCACTAAGATGGAAGATGTTACTTAGTGGGGTAATGAAAAGCCTGTAAGAAAACAATCAAGCTCTCAGAGAGCACCAAAGACTCCACAAATCAATGTATCTCTAAAGAATGATGGATGTAATGGCCTACAATAAAACAAAATTGTGAAGGATACCAGGGTGATGATTTAAGATTTTGAATAGATTGTTGTTTTGTTAATGCCAAGAGTGGAACTTTTTTTTGGGGGGGGGATGGTTATGGGGAAAAAAGTGAAGTAGTGAAATTTGTGTTTAACTCCATAGTGCCAGAGGCAATCAGCTGCATTCTGTGATGAATGATATTGACCTGAAACTTAACCTATATTTCATAATGTAAGCAACATGTGCAAACCTAAGATGCTACATCTGTTCTCAGCTGTAGGCCAGGTTGAAGCCTTCATGGGCATTCTGCATGAGTAAAGGACGGGGAAAAGGATGGAATGTATGTTTCAAAGACATGACAGAAACTCCTCCCATTGCATATCTGCATATGACATCATGATTGAAGTACAAATGGAAAAAGCTTGCATCATTACATCAGAATACATATTTTGTCAGTTGAGAATCCTCATGGCTGGTTACAAATAATATGGGGCAAATGATCCTTGGCCTACAATCCTTTTTTTTCAGTTCAAAGTTACAATGGCACTGGGGAAAAAATAATGATCATTTTTTTTCACACTTAATAGCATTTAATAGCATGTAGACCTATATACTGCTTCACAGTGCTTTACAGCCCTCTCTAAGCAGTTTACAGAGAGTCAGCATATTGCCCCCAATAATCTGGGTTCTCATTTTACCAACCTTGGAAGGATGGAAGACTGAGTCAACTTAAGACCATTGTAACATCCTCATGTCCACGTGATAAAATTCAGACCCTTGGCAACTGGCATAGACTTAGGATGGTTGCATTGTCCCAGGGTCATGTAATCACTTTTTGCAACAAGCAAATTCCATAGGGAAGCCAGATTTCACTTATCAGATATGTTACTTTAACAACGGCAGTGTTTCCCTTAACAACTGTAGCAAGAAAGATCATAAGATGGGGCAAAACTCACCTAACATCTGTCTTGCTTAGCAACAGAAATTTTGGGCTCAATTGGGTTTATAAGTCAAGGACTACCTGTAGCCTATTGATTTGTTTTTCTTCATTCAATCACATTGATAGACCTCTTGTGCTCAGCTATGAATTGCCTTATGGTTAACCTGGAGGTGTCAAACTCACAATCTGCAGGCCAGATGCATCACATTCCTCATTTTAGCAAAGGAGGAAGGAAGTCACAGTAAGTCACGTGATGATATGATGATGCAAGTTTGACACCCCTGACCTAACCCATTCTCTAAAACAGTGTTCCTCAAGCTTGGCCACTTTACCTCCTGTGGACTTCCATTCCCAGAATTCCACAGCCAGAAAGACTCATTAGGGAATTCTGGGAATTGAAGTCTACATCTCTTAAAGTTGCTGAGATTGTGAAACGTTGCTATAGATTTCTCTTCCATTTCTTTTTGCCTGCTGCAGTACATTATTCAAGCCCAACCAGGAAGGTGCACATAAAACATGTTGAATCATGTAACTGACGGTAGCAAATAATTATTTCCCTTATGATGAGAAACCTTCAGAAATCAGACAGTGGGGAAAAATGATCCTAATTCCCCAGAAAAAGAGATAAGAAATTAGTAGGAAATTGTGCAAAAGACTTGTCCTTGCTATTCTTCTTTTTTTAAAAAAGTTGACAGCCGACAAATTACAAAGCTATTCAGTGGAATCCTTAAATGGATGTTCTTTCCATTGTGCTTCTCTGTTTACCAAGTCTCATTATGTTGAAATTTGCCCTTCTGTACTTTACATTTGGAAGCTTCTCATCAAGGGAAACTGATGACAGACGAGAAAGCAGATATGACCCCGCAGGCAGCCCTGGGGGTCAAATTATAGCAGTGGGAAGGAATTGTATTGTATTTCACTCAAAATCAGGCAGGTACCAACCTTGAACAGCTTGTCTAAAAAGTGTCAAATGAATACAGATTTGAAGGAGCTGTTGAGGAAAAATCTTATTCTGAATCCCTCATACCTGGCCTTGAAAATTCAGCTAACTAAAAGCTTCAAAGAGAGTTTAGCTTTGTTTTTGTTTTTTTAAGCACCACTTATACAGAATCCTACATTTCTGTGCTGGGTGAAATTTATACTTAATTTGCTGAATATTAGTTAGCCATGAATGCAACACAGAGTTCACAAGTTCCAATTGCCTGCCGGACGACTTACCAGCCGGCCGGGATTTTGCATTGGTGCTGGGGGAACGGGGCTCCTGGCACAGCCACCATTTTGGATGGCCAGGATCTTGCGAGAATTTGTGAGATCCTGGCCCAGACCTTGTGTGTCAGGCGCTGGCCTATGATGCAGCCATGGGTGGGCCAGGTGAGCCCTATAAAAGGGGCTGTGCCATGTTTTGGCCTCCTTTTTGTCCCGGATGCCAAGTTGCGAACATGTCCCTGTGTTTGCCATTGTGGGAGCCATGTGGCGCGGCCTAGTAACGGGCAATGCAGTGGTTTGCAGGGCGGAGAACAAGCCCTCCTTTCTTCTCTGTTTTCCTGTTTTTAATTCAGCTTTGCTGGAAGGGACGAGATTGGGGCCTTGTATAGGCCTGGGGGTAGGCCTTGAGCCTGGTCTATTGGCCTAGGCCTCAATCCACCACTCCCCCATCCCAACCCCCCTCCCACCAGTCACCTGCTCTTTTAGGCCTGTGGGAGTCAGCTAGGCCCACCGGGCCATTAATAAGGTGTATTCTTGGGTAATCCTTGGGTTTCCCTAGACAGTGAGGAGGGAGAGGGGATCCTGGTTTGGGGCCTTTTTTGGGAGATAGGCCTTGATATTTGATGGCTGCTAGGAAGCAGAAAGCTGCCCCATCATCCCCTGAGTCGGCCTCCAGGCCTAGGCGGGCGGTATGGCCCTCAGTTAGGGCCAGGCAAGCCAAGGAAATGGCCCAGGATCAGGCCAGGAGGGCTGAGGGAAGGCCCAGGAGCCAACGTAGACACAACTTAACTTTGCCTTCTCATTCCTGGTCTAGGATCATTGAGTGCCTGAATGACCTGGATGCCTGCTGGCGCCCAGTCTACAGGCAAGGGGGCATACCTTCCCAGGTCTCTGCCTCATTTGGCTGGCCACCAAGTGAGCCGGAGTGACAACCTGGACTCACAGTGGTGCCTCCTCAGGTTGCAGTGGTTGTGGCAGCTGGACCACTGCAAGGAGCCTACATCAACCGTAGCAGGTGAGCTGATTACATCGAGTCACTACACACAGCCCTTGCCTGTACCTAGCCAGGTGGTTATGCCACCGGCATCAGGGAACATTGTTTTTTCTGTCCCGGGGTCAGGTCCGCTGCCACCTGTAACCAGGTATGGGCAGCTATGCCCCTGCGGTTGTGGTTTCTACAGGCTCAGTACCCAGCATGGTACTGGAACCCATTAGGGGCATTTGTCTTGCCAGATCCTCTGGCAGCCATTAGACCCAGAACAATCCTTTGGGGAGTTGCCTTTCACCCCCCTGGGTTTCCATTTGCACCCTTCAGTTAGGGGAAAAAATTGGAAGGGAGAATATGTGGATATATTCTCCCTTCTGAATCGGGAAGTCCCAAAGAAGGAAAAGGAAGAAGATGCCTGGGCCGAACGGCCTAAAAAGGTCAAAGTGGACTGGTGTTTTAGTTCTTGGCTTTATGCCTTCTTGATGTATATGTCAGTCATGATTGAGAGGGAGCCTGCCAGGGCTCCCTCTATGATTGACCTTATTGCCCATGCCCATTACGGGTACGAGGGCAATTCATGGTTGCAATATGACGAATCCTTCAGAATGAGGGTGGCCTTTGAAAGAAGTTTGCCCTGGGATATTGTAGTGCCCAATTAGTGGTTTCACACCACGCAGCTTTCATGGGCTGGTGGCGGTGAATGAACTGACACACTGGGTCGACTTCGGGAGCGAGGTTTCCTCCTCCCTGACATGAGTTTGCTGCAAGAGGGACATCTTTTCGTCCCGCATGTAGGTTTTAACACACTTGTGGGAGTTGCGGGGGCATGCATGCCACCCATTCTTGTACATGGGCCAAGGGCTCTAAGAACAGGAAGAATACCTCAGGGCAGGCAAAGGATCAGCCTTCACCTCAAGGAAAAGAACCCCAGTCTAGTTAATCTGGAAGTACTGGAGGGCATGCTGCTTGATTACTGCCTGCATAATTGCGCAGCTGCGCTCTTACAGGGCTTTAGGGAGGGTTTTCAGATTCCCTATTTGGGGCCCAGGAGGACCTTCACCTCCAAAAACCTTAAATCGGTTGTGGGATGTGAAGACATAGTATGGCAGAAGATTCAGAAGGAGGTGTCCGAGGACAGGGTGTTGGACCCCTTTGTGGCCTCACCTTTTCCTGCCCTCTGGGTCTCCCCTTTGGCTGTCATCCCCAAGTAGGCCAGTGGTGAATTTCGTTTGATTCACCGGGGGGAATCGGTGAACAATTTTATCCCTGAAGAATTTTGTTCTGCCTGGTATGCGTCTTTTGACGCTGCAGTAGCTATGGCCAGAAAGTGTGGCGTAGGGGCATTAATGAGCAAATGCAAAATTAAGTCTGCATTTAAGCTGTTGCCTATCCACCCGGATAATTTCAAGCTCCTGGGCTTCCAGTTTGAGGGAGGATTTTATGTGGACTGGATGCTGCCCATGGGCTGCTCCATATCTTATGCTCTCTTCAAGCTTCAGTATTAATTAATTAAAATTATATTTAATTTAATAAAGTGACCCATTTTAAATCCAGGTCTGTCTCCGTGTTCTCACTCCACATCTGGCACAATATTTTGCCTACCAACAATGCAGAAAAATATGATGGGGGTTTGTTTCCCCTTTTTCAAAAAGCATCAACAACACATGCTTTGGACATACTTTGGTGGAAATGTGTCAAACTTTGCATGAGAACTTTCCTCTATTCATTAAAGGAGTTTGACCTTTTTTCAGGCTTCCTCCTGAGTAAGTGGGGTGGAGGTGTCACTGGGTTAACTTTGGTGGGTAAATTCCTAAAAGGAGTACCATTTTTTTCCAGCTGCAAAAGGTCAGGCTGCAATTAATGAATAGCAGAAAGGCGATGTGCTTGGATGAGGTCTGATGCACTTACTTCTTCAGAAACACTTTTGAAGTGTGCAGCACCCTATTCAAGAATATCTGGAATTGGGTTTTATTTCAAAGAATTAAACTTCAGTGGCTCCTACTGTGCAGACCTTCTGAATTTCAAGACTCAGAAATACGAGAGGTCATAGGACAGGCATAATTGTTTGTTAGCAGCTTAGATATGAGGCTGAGTTTCTTGGAGCCTCCAAGCTGTTTCTGTAAATTCAGAAGGTTTCATTATGCAACCAATTCCTAAAGATATGATATGTGATAGATGTGATATGAGATACATAAGATACAAACTGATATGCAATATAATTGACATATGATGTAACTGATCTTTGTTTGATGTGTTATATGAATTATGATGATGATGATGATGATGATGATGATTATTATTATTATTATTATTATTATTATTATTATTTATTAGATTTGTATGCTGCCCCTCTCCGCAGACTCGTGATGCGTGATATATGATATGTATGGTATATGATTAATGATAGATGATGGAGAGGGATAATCTAGGGTAGTGATTTAAAGCTGAATGTTATGTCTTTGAAATGAACCAAAGGAATCTAAATTTCATGGGAATCAATACTTTTCTTATATCTTTCTGGATTTTATATGTCATCAATGTTGCAATTTAAATTATCCTCCAACCTTACGATACCAGCATAAGAAAAACCTAATAGTTAGGGGTGAGTTCTCAGAAAAATGACTTGCTTTTCTTCAAATTTCAACTTTCTCTCCCCCAAAACTCAGGAGTCCTTTTTTCCCCCCTCATTCAGACCGTGGATAAACCCTAAACATTCAATAAAAGTGATGATTTTGTGAAAAATGGATGCCATTTGGAAGATATTGTAGATGGTGGCATCCACAGGCATATCAAATCATGGTGACACCAAATTTACACTTTATAAATGAATTTCCTTAATATGTTCAAGTCAGTACATCATGTCTCTGAATGCATTTTTATGGAAAAAAGAAAATACAGCAAGCTTGTATGTATCTATATACTGTATGCTTTTCCAATATGCAATTTTGAAGGCAGTATTAATTGATTATTGTATTTATGCAATTGCTCATGAGATGAGAGGCATCTCTATTGGCAGACTTCTTTTGGCTTGAAAAGTGGTGGGGGTTTTTTACACCCATAGTTCACCAAACTATTATTCCCTACTCTTATGCCTCTACCCAGAACATTCTGGTTTATAAAGTGTAGGCATGCTTTTCTCCGATCTATTTTTGCAGCAAATTGCCTTTGAATTAATACTTATAGATTTCACCACCAAAAAAAATGCATGGATGTAAATAGTACACTGAGCAGAACTGCAAGGAATAATTTACTTCAAAGAGGATTCAGTCAGTTCACCCCCTTGAATTAAACCTTCAAACCAAAATTCCAAGGTGATTCAAAATCTAAAATCAAGTCAGACACCTTTGAATCATTCAGAGAGATTTAAAAAATGATTTACCGGATCAGGGAGGTTTCTGGATTTGCAAAGTGTGAAACATTTCAATAAGTCCCCCCACCCCCACTTCCTATTTATGGACAATGGTGATGTGACTAGAACTAAATGGGTAGTTGGATAAAGGTTTTATCAGTCCTTTCTATCCTGCTTATCAGAATGCTTGAGGAAATATTTCTCTGAAATGCTTCTCTCACTTTCCTCTTAGAAATTGTTTACCTGAATGTGAACAATTGGGATGTATTTTGAGTCTTTTAAAATTTGATTTTATCTTAACCTTTGTCCTTCTCTTTATATTCAACTGTTTATCTGATTTATATGGTCCGTGCTTAATCTATGTATCCAATCTCTCTGTAGTCTTTCAACCCTTGCAATCACACTTTTGTTCTCCATTTATTCATTAATTTGATTTGATTATAGTTGAGTTGGGAGAGAGTGACTGACTTAAATTCACAGTCAATTTTTTGTCCTAAGGGAAGACAAGAACTAATGGTCTCCTGGTTGCTAGTTCAGCACCTTAACAACTGCATTCAACTGTCCCTCCCTTTAATTCTTCCAGGTCCCCAAATTAAATGCTGAAAGGAAAGCCTCTCTCAAGTCCTACATATTGTGTGCACAATTCTTGATAATTTTTAGTGGTAACATCAAAGAGTTTGCCTAATGGTGGGATTTTTTTAAAAAAACACCAACCCTACATTCTTGGGATTTTGTGGTGACTTTGCATCCAAATTTTAACCATGTACGGATGCATTTATGGTGCTTATTCAGGTGCCTCTACTTCTGTTTCCTTTCTGGTGATTTTTAACCAATTTTTGAAAGGACGGTTTCTACTCGGGTTTGCATTCTCCTACCCATCTACCTCAATATCTTCTTTCTGGGATAATAATAAGAATGGCTATATTCTCAGTTCTATTTATCTTTGCCAAAAAATAATTTTTAGAGAATGCTTGAAAACTTGATTGCAATAAAACCCTTCAAGATCTCTTGCGGAATTTTTGTAAAATTAATGTCTTCTAAATCATGTTTTTAAGCCATCTCTGATCTTTTCATTCCATCCTGGCAAAAATAAAGCATCTGCAGACTTTTTTCCTACACCGTGACAAATAGCCCATGAAATGTCAAATCAAATCTGGTCTTAAAATCTTTAATTCAAACTGGGGCATGGCAAATCTGCATGATTATCATAAGACTAGAGAGATAAATTGCATTAGTGCATCTCCGGTTCACCCAGGCTCTGCCATTCTTTATCAAAGAACAAGAACAAAGTACAGCAATACCTTAGTAATCAACTGCTTTGAAACTCATTGAATTTGGTACTCAACACATTTGGATGGAAAAATTTTGTCCCAGTACTCATCGTTTGTTTGGTATGCAACAAGCTAGAAGTTGTGACTCACTACATTATTCCTTAAGGGAAAACTTTGTTTGATACTTTTCATTTTTTGGTGCTCATTGTGCCTCTCAGAACCAATTAACAATGAATGTGAAGATACCATTGTATAGGAAATGCAGAATAATAGGAGTAGGAAAAGGAATGAGTTTTGTAAGGAAGACCTGTGGGCTAAACTGGCATGCCCAGTTAGCTTAAGATCTGTTGGTTGGGAATTTCTTGTCTGATGGTTTGATTTAAGGATGATGTGAGAGAATGAGAAAGAAAGAGATTCCAGCTAAAGTGATTTATATAGATTACTGAACTTTTACTATTGTGATTTATATTTTTTAATAAGACTAATCTGGAATAAGTGATTTCTGAATAGTGTATGATTTAACAGCTGAGCCAAGTGAGGAGGAATGTTTCATGAACATTTGTACCAGTATTTCTCTTTTGGGGGGCAATTACCTTAAAAGAAGATGAAATGCATCTATTATACAATTTGGTTTGTATTTATTGCTATTCTAAACAATCTTTTCCCAAAGAATTCATAACGGCTTGTACATTTTCTCTGTTTTTCTCTTTATAGCAAACCAGTTATGTAGGTTAGGCTAAAAGACTGTGATTAACATAAATTAACATAAATTTACTTGGAAGTTCAAGGCTGAGCAAGGCTTTAAACATATTTTGTCCTACATTCTTATTTGCATACTTCACAAATTTCTCTGCTTAAAAACAATTTTTATTTTGAATAGCCTGTTTGCCTTCAGTGGTATTCATTTAAAGCATCACAACATTATTTTTTCTAGTATGATTCTTGATTGAATAAGATAACTTATGTGTGTAATCTGTATTTCTGAACAAAGAAAAATTACCGTATATGCTCGAGTATAAATCGACCCGATTATAAGTCGAGGTGCCTACTTTTGCCACAAAATTAGGAAAATTTATTGATTCGAGTATATGTCGAGGGTAGAAAATGTAGTGGCTACTGGTAACTTATAAAAATGGAAACCAATAAAAGTACACCAATTGAGGCATCAGTAGATTAGATAGATAGATAGATAGATAGATAGATAGATAGATAGATAGATAGATAGATAGATAGATAGATGACAGACAGACCGACCGACCGATATAGCTAAAAATAAAATTAAATTAAATTAAATTAAACAGCCAGACTCCTTTTTCCTCATTGTGCTCAGCCAAAAAGCAAGCCGACGCAATCTCTGGCCGGGGACCTGTCAAAGGGGGAGAGAGATAGAGAAGCTACTATTGCCGATTCTGCTGCTTAGCATCCCCCCCGAGCTCTACCCCCCCCCCCACACACACACCTTCACTGAGCCATTCTGGGATTCAAGCCTAAGAGAGGCTCCTTGTGACAAGTGAGGCAGGTGAGCGGCAAGCACACAAACTTTCCGCTGAGCTCTCTTCGAGGCAAAGCAGCCGGATGCTGCACAGCAGAAGCTGTTGATGATGCAGCCGCCTTGGGGAAGCAGGCAACAGGCGAGACAGGTGGCGGGAGGCAGCTTCTGGGGGAGAGAGATAGAGACCGGCTGTTGTTGCCGATTCTGGTGCTTAGCATTCCCCTCCCCCACTGAGGTCTACCCCTCCACACACACACACAACTCCACCAAGTCATTTTGGGATTTGAGCCTAAGAGTTCCAGGTGCTCCAACCAGAAGCCGCCTCTCACCGCCCGCGGGAAGGAATGATAGATCTGAAACAAATTTTGTTTAATGTAAGAATAATGAAATTAAAAATATTGGATTTAAAATATATAGATTACAATATAAAACATATAAGGTAGCTAAGTTGGATATACAAATGAAAGGAAAAAGTATAGATTACAAGATAGAGAAGAGTCAAGAAAATGGCCCTGATAAAAACTCTTTACTGGTTGCACAAAAGAAATTGCATAAGAAATAGAAATCAAAATATAAGAGAAATCAAGAGAATGACCTAGATACTGATTTACCATTGGATTTACAAAAGTGGATGGTTAATGCCTTGAAGAAGTCTTTGTTTCATGAAAAACAAAGACAAGATCTGAATGAATTAAAGATAAAGAATGCAAGAAAAAAAAGAATATTATTTGGCTTGTTTGATCAAGATATATAGACAAGTTTTAATAAGGTTTTGGAAAATCTTTACAGACTTTTTGCTGAAACCAAGCATGAAAAGTTTATGTCTTATGATTTTGCTTAAAGGAATGGGTTATATGAAGAAGAAAAACATTTGTTTGTAACTTTATAGAGTGGGAGTTATTAATTTTGATTTTCCTTGTTTTGATGAAGAATCAGAAATAGTTTCTTTACATTTTTTCTTCATTCTACTTCATCCCCCCTTTTTCTTTATTTCTCTCTAACTTTTTTGAGTTTTATTTGCAATTGTGTTTACTATTGTATTTTAAATCTTTCATAAAGAAAAATTAAAAAGAACCCCATAACATCTCAAAATTAACCTTGAGGAAGAAAGATTGATTCAGTCCTTAGTGCCCCCAACAAAAGTATGGTCTGAATACAACAAGCCTATTGTATTTGATCTTGGCCAGAGGTGGGTTCCTCCCGGCTCAGACCGGTTCACCTGAACCAGTAGCAACCAGCTAGCGATGTCAGGATGATGTCACATAACCGATTCAGTCAGTGCCAGAATTTTAAAAAGTCTTTAAATTTTATTTTTTCTTCTGAGCATGCACAAAAGCAGAGTTTATGGCACTGCATAAGTGTCACCATCTTGTTTTGGGCTTTAATTTTTTTCCAGATCTTTTGCCATTCTGCATGCACATGTGCCAATGTAGTGTGCCCACACAGCGCAGGATGAAGCATGGGATTTCCGCTTGGAAATCAGAATTCCTTCCTTCAAGGACCTTGGATACCAAATACCATTCCGTTCTTTGTTTGCTTCCATTCCTTCCCTTATTTACTTCATGCAAACTCAACAGCAACTTCCAGCTGCTCAGGATAAAGATCATTCTGAAGGCTTGATTGTTTAAACCTTACAGTCACTGCTTTATATTATTGGTATAATTCCTTGACTTCAGTCTTCTTACCTATACATCACTTACAAGATTGCATTACAATCTGTTCCTGTGTTATTTCACCCTGCCTGTTTTGAGTTCATCTTTAATTATATTCAGTGGAACATCTGTGCAAACCAAGAGGAGTTGTGATTACAGAGAAGAATTGACATTTGAACGATTATTATGGCTTGATTCCATCTACTTTGGGTAGCAAACAGATTTAGAGAGAAATTGCATTGAGTAGAACTCTGTAAAAATAACTCAGGGGGTGGTTTTCCTTTCTGGTTTTCCTTTTATTTGATAACATAGGATTTACATCCTGAAGCACCACCTGGTGCTGTTTTCATTACAGAACTTGTAGCCATTCATTTATTCACAGGGGACTGATGACCATTCCAAGGCTCACTAATCATAGAGTTGTACACATGCCTGCTGTGTGGCAAGACTTATTGGCTTATTTGGAAATAAATATAGCCTGTAACCAAAGCCTTTTCATTTTTTCGCCTAGAGCTAGGAAAAAAGAGCTATTGGAGAGTACTAAGGAGTCAACCATGGTGGGCAAATTATGGCAGTGGGGGCTAGTCTGCACAGTGATAGGTATGTGGAATTAACCTAGAGCAACAGTTCTCAACCTGTGGGTCACGACCCAGGCGTGGGTCGAATGACCAAAGCAATGGGTTTGCCTAATGCCATGCGAAAATTATGTTTCTGCAGCGCACAAGATTTTACCGATCTATATAATAAGCTCCCGAATCTCCCATCCACTCACTGTGGTCTGCTGCTGAGCGAGGAGGAGATGGAGAGACAAGGGGTGGGGAGGAAAGCGGGCCTGCAATTGGCCCCCTTCTTTCCCGCCTTTAGGGAGAGAAACTGTTGCTGACATATGGCAGAGCAACAACAGTTCCTCTCCCTAAAGGCAAGAAAGAAAGGGGCCAATTGCAGGCTCACTTTCCTCCACACCCCTTGGCTTTCCTCCTCCTCCTCCAGACACTCAGAAGCAGTCCCTCTAGTGCCACTTTTTTGTTTCTCCAGGTCCGGGATTTTTCACCGGTGAGGTTTGTGCGCGTTTGGGCACTTTTGGCGTTGGGCAAGGATTTGGAGGGGGGGCTGCTGCAGGGAGGGAGAGAGAGAAAGAGGGAGAGAGAGAAAGGGACGGAGAGAGAGAAAGAGAAAAAGAAAGAAGGAGAGAAAGAGAGGGAGAGAAAGAGAGGGAGAGATAGAAAGAGAGGGAGTGAGAGAGAGAGAAATAAAGCAAGAGAGAGAGAGAGAAAGAGAGGGAGAGAGAGAGAGGGAGAGTGCCACTTTTTTGCTTCTTCGCCACCCCATAGGGAGGGCGCTGGCCTCTGCACTCAGCCTGGAACCCTGCAAGAGCGGCTGGAGGTGCTGAAGGTGCTACAGGGCCAGTACCTCCAGGGCTGTAAGTGCAGCCTCCTGCCAGCCTCCTGCACGCAGATCCCTTGCCCCCCATGACTCCCCCCCTATGCTACAGCTGATGCTCCTCATGAGCCCCAGCAGGCTCTTTCTCCAGCCACCACTCACCACCTCTGTACGAGCTGCTGGCCTTGGCCTCCACACACCAAGGCCTCACTGCCGACGTGGTGCCTCCCTCTCGGGCGTGTGGTGTATGAGAGAGAAAGAGAGAGATAGCAAGAGGGAGAGAGAGAGAGAGAGACAGAGAGACAGAGAGAGCAAGAGAGAAAGAGAAAGAGATAGGGGAGAGAGAAAGAGAGGAAGGAAGAGAGAAGAAAAGGAGAGAGAGAGAAAGAGGTAGCAAGAGAGAAAGAAAGAGAGAGAAAGGAAGAAAGAGAGAGAGAAAAGAAGTGAGAGGGGAGGGAATGTGTGAGAGAGAAAAAGAGAAAGAGAAAAATGAGAAAATGATGGAGGGAAAGAATGAGGGAGAGGAAAAAGAAACAAATGAGAGAGAAGGAAAAAAGGGAGAGGGAAGAGAGAAGTGGAAAGGAAGGAAGGAGAGAGGGAGGGAAGGAGGGAAGGAAGGAGAAATGGAGGAAAAAGGAAGAAAGGAAGAATGAAATGAATGGAGGGCTGAATTTAGCAGCATACTGTTGCAAAATATTGCACTGTTGTTTACTGTTATATTACTGTTGTTATATTTAATCCATGCTATGTCATGGTGAAATGTTATTTATTTGGAATTGTTGTTATATTTAAACCTATGCTATGCCATGGTGAAATGCTATTTATTCGAATTAGTAATAAATATTTCTCAACATATAATTAAAGATTGTTTTTGTGATTAATCACTATGTTTAAATTATGTTGGATTTGTAGCAATGCGAATAGATAATGCAAATCAGGTATTTACATTTTGAATCATAATTATAGCAAAATTACAGTTTTGAAGTAGCCACCAAAATTATCTTTTGGATTGGGGTCACCGCAACATGGGGAACTGTATTGCGGGGTCACGGCATTAGAAAGGTTGAGAACCACTGGTCTAGAGGAATTCTAGTTCCAAATCCCAATTCAACCATCATGAGTCTTGAACAAGCTTTATCTCTCAGCATCACCTTTGCAGATCAATTGGGATGACAAAGAGCCAGGCAGAATAATCTTAAACACTAGGTTAAGTCCCAGACATGAAATATTTTACACAGGCTTGAGTCATACCAATTATAAGCTAACTAAGATAATTTAATGTAATTACAAATGATATAACCAGCGAGATAAGAGATACAGTGGTACCTTGTGATATGAACCCCTCGTGATACGAACATCTCGAGATATGTCCTTCCTGGTCGGCCGAAACGTGGCCTCCAGGAAGGACATCTTCGTGATGTCAAAGCTCCGCCCATGGAATTCCCTATTGAGATTCCCCACCTCCATTTCAACCTCCAGATTGGCCGAAAATGCCACTGCCGATCACAAAAACGGTGCTCCACCTGGTTGTAACCTTCTGAAACAGCCAGGCACTTCTCGGCAGCCTCCGGAACCTGAACCCGAACTTTTGCCGAACTTCCAGGTTCGGCGTTCGGGAGAACACTGAGAAGACCCCCAGCTGTTTCAGAAGGTGACAGCCGGGTGGTGGCACTTCTAGGCGGCCTCCCGAACCCGAACCCAAAAAGTTTGGGTTCGGGTTCGGGAGAACACCGAGAAGCCCCCCAGCTGTTTTAAAAGTTGATAGCCAGGTGGCAGCACCCAGCGGAGCGCCATTTTTTTCCCCTTGCATGCATTATTCCTATGGGAAACATTATTCCTATGGGAAACATTGTTTCGTCTTATGAACTTTTTGCCTTACGAACCACCTTCCAGAACCAATTAAGTTTGTAAGACGAGGTATTTGGTTAATGGTATATTTAACCATATGTTATTTGGTTAATAGTTAATCAGTGCCATAAATTATATAATATTGCCACATATCAGTATGTTTTATATTAATCTCTTACTATTCCCATTGTTCAGACCTCTTGTCTTTATTACCAATCAATAGATGACAATGGATTCTACTAGTTTGACAAAAAGTAAGAAAATCTTCACATTCTTTATGATTTGATCAGTTAGAGCTGAATTATTGACAGAAACACAGGAATGGAGTTCTTTTTTAATGCCATCTGAGCTACCATTTCAGAAGGCTATAAAAAGAGTAAACTACAATGGAATAAACTCAGGAATGTAGCTTGCGAGTTTCAGCACAGAATTTTATATTATTTCCCCACAGCTATAAACAGAATATTGTTTAGCCTCATTGTATACTTCACTGCCTCTAATCTGAATTACATTTTTTTTAAAAAAGACTCAGGTATGTGATCTTGACTTTTGGGCTAAACTGCATCTCCCTGAGTACCATTTATATTCACCTGTACATGATCCAGGAGAGAACTTTTTGGACTTGGTTGATTGCAGCGCAGGCGGAGTAACAGTCGGACACAAGGTATGGGTATAATGGGGTCACTTTTATTCAACCAAACTCAACTTAACTTTATTTAACCAATTAACACCCCTTGACCTGCAGGGTGCATAAATCAAATGGGGGCGGAGTTAACTTTTCCAACAAACTCAACAGAGCAACTCTCGGGCGAAAACTCCTTGCCTGGGTGCAGGGTCATGGTAAAATTACACCTGCCCCCTGCACCATTACCATGCCCCCCATGGTGTGTGGGATGGCTCGCTACTGGTCTATGTTAATCCCCAGCCAGCGAGCCTCAGGAGTGACCCCCTCCCCGAACCCAAGCCGGTCGAGCCCTGTAATCCGAGAAGGAGCTCGCCCCTCACCTCACTAGAGGGGCCCCTAAAGGAGATCACACAGTTGCTTACTCCATTTTCTGCTCCCTATCGGCCTCCCCCCCAGTGACCTTGAGGGGGGGGGGCTCTAGTTGGTGAGTCCACCCCCTAACCGCCCTCCCACGCACAGAGTGGAGTAGGCGAAAAAACAATCACAGCTCGGCCAATTTGCTGTGACTGCAAAAAATTCCTACTCGGCCCCCGAGGGCGACCCATCATATGCACCCTGTAACAGAGCGAGGGTGGGCGGGTGTCCCACGACGATCCGGATGAGAGGAACTGCGCCACGAGGCAGCCCCTTTTATAGGGCTGCCTCCCTCTCGCCCTGGCCAATCGGTGCCCAGCGCACCCAGACTACGTCACTCACGGCCCCCTGCTGATGTGGGGGCCACGGCTCTGCCCCAACATGGCGGCCTCCTTCCCCCGCCGATCGCCACAACAGCCGCCGGCCGGTAAGTCGGCCTCGGGCATTGCGGCGCAGGCGGAGTAACAGTCTGACACAAGGTATGGGTATAATGGGGTCACTTTTATTCAACCAAACTCAACTTAACTTTATTTAACCAATTAACACCCCTTGACCTGCAGGGTGCATAAATCAAATGGGGGCGGAGTTAACTTTTCCAACAAACTCAACAGAGCAACTCTCGGGCGAAAACTCCTTGCCTGGGTGCAGGGTCATGGTAAAATTACACCTGCCCCCTGCACCATTACCACGCCCCCCATGGCGTGTGGGATGACTCGCTACTGGTCTATGTTAATCCCCAGCCAGCGAGCCACAGGAGCAACCCCCTCCCCGAACCCAAGCCGGTCGAGCCCTGTAATCCGAGAAGGAGCTCGCCCCTCACCTCACTAGAGGTGCCCCTAAAGGAGATCACACAGTTGCTTACTCCATTTTCCGTCCCCTATCGGCCACAGCAGGGGGTGAAATTATCATTTATTCCCCCTGCTCCCCCCCTGCACATAGATGTGCAGGCACCTCTGCAGGTCCGCTATAAATTTGTCGTTCCCCTTGTCCATCAAATGTACCCCGTCCTGTCTATATAAGTCTATCTGGGATGCTCTAATGTCGGGATGGTCTATCACTCCACCCCCCGCCTGAAGTACCCACTTCTTAACTGCTCTGTTGACTCTCTTCCTGGCCCCATCTACCGCCTTAGGGATTCTTGCATGCCTCCAGCACCTTCGTGGCAGGATATTGGACCACAACACGCGTGTGTCCGGCCACCGCTCCCAAATTACCTGCAAGCCGTCCCAAATGTGCCACAGCAAGTCGACCTCCGTCATTGATCCTAGGTTGTTACCACCCACATGCAGAACCAACCATCCCGGCACCCCTTGCACCTTCCCACTGTTGAATAACAGGGGAAGCACATCGAACCACCATAGTCCTCTACGGCCCAACCATTGGACAATCGCTCTCTGGTCCATCTCCAACTGCGTGCCGGGCGTCGTCTCGTGAGCCCTCCTCTCGGCCCAATATACCATGCTGTGGCCACAGATCAGAATTCTGTGGCGCTCACCCTGTACTTTATCTAAAGGAAGGGAGGAAACAAAGCAGCATCAGAAATGGCGACGCGGACCGCACCCTTTCCCGCCCTACTCACCCAAGGGCGGATGTATCTCTGGAAGGCCGCAGATCTCCAGCGGCCCACTGCACGTATGTCCGGTGTGCTGAAACCTTCCTCCGCTTCAAAGGAAGCTGCACCAATCCTAAAAGAGTGAGTCCCGTAACGCTTGGGGTCCAAGCCCAGCCGGGACAAGGCCTTGGACGTTACTGCCCAAAACTGGTACCTGGTGAGAGGCTCCCCAGAAACATGACAAAAAAGAGGGCCCGGATCTCTACCCCTAAGGGCCCAGTATGTTGCTAGAGCTCCCACGGGGCACACCCTCTTGTTGCTAGTCCGGGAAAGCTTAACCGTAACGCCCTGACCCCTTTGGTCTGTCTTGGATCGTCTCAGCCGCAGTGCAACCGAGCCACACCTAAATCTGATATCCCTTGCCGTCAGTGCACGGCCGGAGCTATCGGACCTGGATGCCGCAAGAACCTCACTGACCCGAAAAGCCCCGAAAAACTAAGTAACCGCAGCCACGTGGTACAGTGTTGCCTCATAATCAGAGCGGCAAAGCCTGCCCCACAAGTCACACATCCCCATTAGGTGGGCTAACTTGAGGGGACGCCTGCTGTCGCCCTGTATCTGACCCTTCTCCCTGATCCAGCCTTCCAGTGTTTTCCTAACCCTGAAGTCCCCCGTGGTGTCTGAGAAACCCCTCGACTTGGCTATAAAGGCCAAGCCTGCCAGTTTGCCCCGTATTGTGCGGGCTGACAACCCCCGGTGTTTGCTAAGTGCACAAAACTCAAGCAGGTGCTCCACCGGGGCCGGCCATAGCTGCTCGTATCTCCTGAGGTGACGAAAAGCCCAAAATTCCCTACCTGCCCGCTGGTATGATCTCCTGGTGCTTGTGGCTATGGACATATCCATTGCCCTGTTTACGACGGCCCTCCAATCAGCCACAGGTTCTTGGGGGCTGCCTCTGGATGCTCTTCGGCCTGTGGGGCAAGCAGCTGGAACCTAGCCAACTGCCCCCTCAATAATGCGTCTGCCACCCCATTCCTAATCCTCGGGACATGGTGAGCCCGAAAAAGCATGTTATGGGCCAGGCACTTCATCACCATATGCCGAACCAAACCCATCACCCGCTCGTTCTTGGAGGAGAGTGTGTTGACCACATGTACCACCGCCATGTTATCACACCAGAAGTGAACCGTCTTCCCAGCGAAACTAGGGAACCACAGCTCGATGGCCACGACAATCAGGAACAATTCCAAAAATGACAGATCCCTGCAAATAACGGTGCACCGCCAGTCCTCCGGCCAGTCTGCCCGAAACCACCTGTCCTTCCATACGATGCCAAAACCGGCCGTCCCGGCCGCGTCTGACTTCACCTGCAGGTCCCCTTTCAGCAGCATGTCCTGTCTCCAAAACGATATCCCATTATATGTGTCTAAAAACCCTTGCCACACCCCCAGGTCCTTCCTGACGCTGGCCGTCAAACGTATCCTGTGGTGCAGCTTACTTAGGCCGACCGTAGCCTGGTAAAGACTAAACATAAATGCCCTCCCCGGCGCTATCACTCGACAAGCAAAATTCAACAGGCCAGCCAGCTCCTGGACCTGCCTAAGAGTCACCTTCCTGGCGGCTCGGACAACCCTCACCGCATCCTTAAGTCTGGTCAGCTTATCCTCGGGTAGCCTACACATTTGCGCAACGGAGTCTACCTCGATTCCTAGAAATGTCAGCCTAGTGGCGGGCCCCTCGGTTTTTTCATGAGCCAGAGGCACACCCAGATCCCTGCATAAGTCTTGAAATCCTGCCATCCCCCGCTGGCATTCGTCAGAGCCGGCCGGCCCGTCGAAGAGAAAGTAATCTAAATAATGGACCACCGACTGAATCCCCGTGCCCTTAATGTGGGCCCACTCGAGAAACGAACTAAACTTCTCAAATAAGGAGCAGGACACCGAACAGCCCATCGGCAGGGCCCTGTCCACGAAGAATCCACCCTCAAACTGAAAACCCAAGAGGTCATAATCCTCCGGGTGAATCGGTAGAAGCCGAAAGGCCGACTTGATATCACATTTGCCCATCAGCGCCCCCACTCCACACTCTCGAACCATTGAGACAGCCGTCTCGAAGGGTGTGTAGCATACTGAGCATAGTTCGTCAGGGATGTGATCGTTTACCGATTCCCCCGGAGGGAAAGACAGATGGTGGATGACCCTAAACTCCCCAGCTGCTCTCTTGGGCACCACCCCCAGGGGGGACACTTGCACCTCCTTCATAATTTTATCGCGCACTACATGTCCCATGCCCGCCACTGACCTCAGATTATCTGCAAGGCAGGCCTTCCTAGGTCCCTTGTATGGTATCCTAAAGCCCTCGGAAAACCCCGTGAACAAAAACTCCACACCTTTCCTGGGTCGATAGCCGGTAAGTCTGTCCTTCAACCTGTCCAACCTAACGGGGGTTGGGCCCCTTACCCTGAGCCCCTCCCGGCTGGGGTTTGGAGGGGGCCCCAGCGTCTTTGTTGCTGCCTCCTCCCCTGCCCCTGTAACATGCAGAGGTGGGGTGCCTACCGTTACACAAAGCGCAAGCATGGCGAAATCGGCAAGCCGACCTGGAACAGGCCCCCCTGGTGCCGTACTCGTAACAGTACGGCGAGCTCCGAAAGGACGAACCCGACCCACTATGCTGGCCTGTGCCCTGGGTCCCCGAACCCACTGCCGGGCGGGGGAGGGTGGCCTCCTTACCCTGTGTCAGCAGCAAGTGGCCAGTGGGAGTCCTCCCGTGAGCTGGGGTAGCTGCTTGCTGTGTAGCCTGAAGCCACAGATCATTATGTCTCATGTCCCAAGGCCAATGCCTATTGTGTGCGGCGAACCTACGAAATGTCTCATCGTACTGTTTCCATGCCTCACCCCCAAACTCCTGGTAAGCCTTCAAAATCATTTTCATGTACAAGATGAGCTCGTGGGTCTTATGGACATCATCTTCCACCACCACTGAATGGTAGGCCAAAAAGGCATATGCCCACGCCAATATCCCTCTATCCATCTTAGTGTCCTTCGGGTCGTCCGACCCCTTCTTACCCTCCTTATCCTTATCCTTTTGGGACTTCTCAGGCAATAAAATATTGAAGATGTCCACATAAGCGCCGCGCCAAAGTTTTCGTTTAAGGGCCTGCGACATGTGCATGCTAAGCGGGGTGTCAGGAAGGCCGGGGGCGAAAGGGTTGTCACTGTCGCCAACGGAAGTGCCAGTGGACTCGGATGTGGTCGATTCAGAGCTATCTCTCGACATGTCCCTCCTCCTCTTGCCCCATCTGGCCACCTCCCTTCTGCTCCCCCTCCTCCAAACTTGGGCAGCCGTGCGCGAGCACCATGTCCTGTGTGCCCTACGTGTTGTGCGTTTAGCTACCTGTAGCCTGCCGCGTGGCCCCCTTGGACGGGACCACCGATGCTTAGGTACAGGGCACTCACCCCAATGGGAAGAGTCATCGTCAGCATCTTCAGAGCAGGCGGCTGTCCTGCTGACCCGCTTTCTCTTGCGCTTCTGTTTTGCGCGCCACTCCGCTCGGTCCTTCTGGGGCCTCTCCGCAGATTCTGAGGAGCTCCGTGTCCCATCAGCGCTGGTGGCGCCCGTGGCTCCTTCGTGCCGGTGCCTGCCCCTCATCCTCGGCCTCCTATCTAGCTTTTCTAGCAAGGCAGAGAATAATTGTGAGGAAACAGACAGTTCATCATCAACTGTGCTCAGCCTCCTGGCTGACCTCACAGCAGGGGCCCCATCCTCCGATATTCTTATTTCTGAGGCACTGGGCTCCCCCTCCCCAGCTCCAAAGGCCTCAGCCAGGTCACCACATGGCCCCCCTGACAGGGCCTGTCCCTGGCGGCGGCCTCCTGCCCCCGGAGTTGGCCCCCGGCGGCCCACCGCCCGCCCCCTGGGCCTACAGTCCACCCTGGTGTTGCCTTCACCCGCAGGCCCTCCAGCCTGCCCCTCCTCAGGGGTCTCCGCCCACGCCCTCTTAGGGGCCCTTTTCCTTCCCGTGCGGCGGGGCTCGAGAGAGGGGGTACCCAGCTCGCCGGCCTGCCCCCCCCTGCCCGCCGCTGGGCTCCCGCCCTAGATTTTCCACCCCTCGCCATCGCAGCAGCCACCCCCCAATGTGCTTAATAGCCTCCCAAAAACCGCTTTCCACTCAGCCCGCTGTCGGCCACAGCACAAAAGCCGGACGCCGGCAGGCCGTCCGTTCCGATCCGCGGCCTCCAGGCCTTGTCCCTCGTCGCTTCCTGTCTCCGGCTGCTGTGTATCTGTCCCACGACGATCCAGGCGAGAGGAACTGCGCCACGAGGCAGCCCCTTTTATAGGGCTGCCTCCCTCTCGCCCTGGCCAATCGGTGCCCAGCGCACCCAGACTACGTCACTCGCGGCCCCCTGCTGATGTGGGGGCCGCGGCTCTGCCCCAACATGGCGGCCTCCTTCCCCTGCCGATCGCCGCAACAGCCGCCGGCCGGTAAGTCGGCCTCGGGCATTTCCTCCACCCTGTCCCATCTAAGCAATGTTATACACATAGAAGTTGTTCTTGAAATTCTGGCTAACAGAAAATAGGAAGACATTTTAGAGATGAACTATTTGACCCATCAGAAGACTCATACACCAGACTTTTAAGGATGGGAGATATCTCAGCAAGCCTCAGGGCCTTTTGAAATTACTTCTAGCATTGTGTTACTGTGATGCCTGAGTTAGCATTTGAAAGTTTTCAGCAGATGTTTTGGGCTCTTGCTCAATCAATTTACTCCATTACTCCACAGGTGTTTCTGCTTTTGGATTGATCTCAAAACTTTGCTTGCTATATCCTGAGAATTTTTTAAGTGAGCCTGGTTAATGAGATTATTGAAGACAGTTTGGATGGAGGGGGGGGAATAGGGAGGGGAAAAAGTATTTTTTTAATGACAATTCTATAGTTATTCAGAATCCCTAAAAAAGAATATTCTGGGGAGGAGGAGGAGGAGGAGGGGGAGGAGGAGTCTATATAGTAGGTGTGGCAGTGCCTGGAGACAGCAAAATAGAAGCAAAAGAACCAGAGAACATCACAAAATGTAAGGCCCTGCGAATAGAAGTAAAAAGACCATTGCAAAAGAAAGCAGAAATAGCAGATAGGCCCGTTGGGTACAATCCCAAAACATCTGGAGCCCCACTTGAACACCATCGGCTTCAGGGATGGGTTCTGATTTACCTCGCTGTTGGCTTGCTTCCTCCTGCATGGGCACATGTGTATTGTGTGCTGCGCACTGCATGGACACAGGCAATTGCACAGTGCTGAAAACCCAGCTTCTGAACAAGTGCAGAAGCGAAAAACAAGATGGCAGTGCCTATGGCATGTCCAGCCAGCCATCAATGTGAGTTTGGTGAGTGGGGGAAAATTCCCCCTACCGGTTCTAAAGAACTGGTCCAAACCGATAGGAACCCACCTAATAATATTTCAAGAAGACTCACATAAGGAGACTCACTCTCACCGCTACTCTTTGTCATTGATTCCTCTGTCAAAAATACTAAACAAGTCATGCCATGCTACAGAGCCTCGGTGGCACAGTGGTTAGAGTGCAGTACTACAAGCTACATCTCCTGATCACTGGCTGCCAGCAGTTTAGCAGATCAAATCTCAGTAGGCTCAAGGTTGACTCAGCCTTCCATTCTTCCAAGGTCGGTAAAATGAGGACCCAGATTGTTGGGGGCAATTTGCTTACTCTGTGTAAACTGCTTAGAGAGGGCTGTAAAGCTTGGTGAAGCAATGTATACATCTAAATACTAAATGCTATTGCTGTCAAACATCAAAAACACCTGCTTCTTCCTTTGTTTTATGTAGTGTATATCTGTTATTATTAAAAAATAAAACAAAATTTATTTTTTAAAAAAACACCTGCCCCTTCCTTTACATGGACTATCTGAAACTGGCAGAGAATCATAATTTTAAAATGTGCTGTTTATTTTTTAAAAAAAATCATATTCATTATTAACACCTGATAACGTTCAATGCAGTAATGGGCTGCCAAAATTTTTACTGTCATACTGTGGGTGTAGCTTATTTTGTGGGTATAGCTTGATGGTCATGTGACTGAGTAGGAGTGGCTTCTTGGCCATGTGACCAGGTGGGAGTGGATTCAACGATCATCATCGTTCAAGTGAACTGTTATTGCTGCAAAATGCCTTTTCATCTCAGCTGTGGGCAGAGTGAGGGCTTTGCGAGGGGAAAAAGACTGCAGCTCAGACTGCTGCAGCGTGGTTCTCCTGGCCTTGGGAGGTGGCTGCTTAAGGCTGGAGGGGAGCCGGGCAGGAGAGAGGGAAGCTCATCTGAGGCCAGGAAGGAGGAAAAAGAAAAAAAGCGAGGAGTGCACAGCAGCAGCAGGAGGGGAAAAAAGGAGAGCCAAGCTGAGACCGGTAATCCAGGAAGTTACTGCCGCCAGTCAGCTGGAGCTGTGCATGCAGCTTCATTTCCGCTGGTGGAACTGTGTTCCACCCCGTCCTGCCTGCTGCCCACCTCTGGTTCAATGTCACCCTAATAATATTCCACAGTAATCTGTGTGCCATTTTTCTCCAATGGAGGTAGACATGGTGGCACAGTGATTAGAATGCAGTTTTGCAGGCTAACTCTGTCAAGTGCCAGCAGTTTGATCCTGATTGGCTCAAGGTTCACTCAGCTTCCAAAGTCAGGACCCAGATTTATGCGGGAAATACTTTGACTCTGTAAACTGTTCAGAGAGAACCATGAAGCTGGTATATGTCTGCTATTGCTATTTTTTTTACTTAATGTCTAAAAATATCTTCAACATTTTAACAGTATTGATCAGCACTGATATATAAATTGTTCAGGATAAATATCCAAGTTATAGGGATGGGGATTCAAAACTTGTATATAAAGCAACTGTAATCCTTTTAACCCCTTTCAGTCTGACTTTACCTAATCTAACCTGAATGGTTTTAAAAGGTTAAGCAAGGTTAAATCTGCTTGATATTTCTATGGTAGTCCATCAGGAAAAATAAGGTGGAAAAGTAAATTTAGAATGTAAAAAAAAGGGGGGGGGTAAAAGCAACAGTGAAATAATTGTCTGTATTTTTAATTCTAATGAAATAGTAAATGTATGTCAGAGAGCATGAATTGGTCTTAGAGCTGTGGTGGACTGTAGTTAGAATGCAGTACTGCAGGCTACTTCTACTGATTGCCAGTTGCTTGCAATTTGGCAATTCAAATCTCACCAGGCTCAAGGTTAACTCAGCCTTGCATCCTTTCGAAGTCGGTTAACTGAGGACTCAGATTGTTGGGAGCAATATATGTTGACTCTGTAAACCGCTTAGAGAGGGCTGTAAAGCACTGTGAAGTTGCATATAAGTCTAAATACAGTTGCTATTGCTATCTATGTTGCTGTGGATCCCTATGAAAACAGGACTTCATATGTTCATGAGAACTGCAGTGAATTGTCCAGTGAAATGTAATAATGGCAGGATCAGGGATGAATTTTATGCATTCATTTATGTTGAATGAATGCTACCTGGAACAAGAGTGTGTGTGGGAGAGAGGCATGGCACTGTGTATGTGTGTCTGTTGGGATGTTGTATTCGGGTTCCATGACTGACTCTTGGGTACAATGAATGAATAGATGTAAACAAGATGAGATATTTTAGAAAACAGTTATTGGATATTCAGAGTTCCAAGAATGAATAATATCTTAGAGACAGAGCTTGCAAGAAGTAAAACTAAAAATAGAATGATTGCTGGAAAAGAAACTATAACCCTTGTATGAAACAATATCAGTACCTACATTAATCTTTCAACAGAAGGCAGATATAAGAAGAGAAGATACTGAAGTAGAAGTTATGCTTCAGAATGCCACAAAGTTATTCTAAGGGAGTGGGGGGGTGCCCAGTAGAATTATTCAATGAACCAGAGAATGGATAAGAAAAACAATACATTTGATGATTGCTGCAAAAAAAATGAAGATGACGGAGAGATGCTATATAATATGCATTGAAAAAAACACATATCTTTGTTTTTTTCAGGAGGCAACTGGACTTTCTTGTTTTTTTCTTTGAAGACATTTCACTTCTCATCCAAGAAGCTTCTTCAGCTCTGACTGGATGGCGGGGAATGGAAATACAGATATTTCTTGTAGACAGTTGGTCATTTACATTCTTTTATTAGAGAGTTGTTGAGGTTGGAGGCCACTTGGAGGTCTATCTGTGTCCTCAGGGCCACCTGAGTAGTGCCAGTAGAGCTGCTGAAAGGACTATGTTGTAGACTGGAGATAGGTGATGCTGTATCCCTCCCTTTGTGACATACAGTTGCAAAAATATTGTCAAAGAGCAATGAGGGTTAACATTACAGATAATCCTTACCTAATGACCATTCATTCAGCGATCATTTGAAGTTATGATGGTTACATCCATTGTGGTATCCCTGCATTCACTTTATCAAAATCACAGCACATTCATTTTGATGACCACAGTTGTGTACTTAAATGCTGCTCCAAGTCTCTGGAGAGGGGCGGCATACAAATCTAATAAATAATAACAATAACAATAACAATAGCAATAGCAATAGCAATAGCAATAGCAATAGCAATAGCAATAGCAATAGCAATAACAATAAAAATGACTCCACCTGCCAATCTTTGTCCATCACTAGCCTTTTGGCTTCCCTGAATTCCACCACCATTACCTACCCTGCTGCTCCTCTCCCATCCCCTGGATGACTTTTTACATCTTGTTCCAGGATGGTGAAAAGAGCAGAGATAGGGAAGACTGATGGGGCGAACTGAACTGGAGGTGAATGCAATAAGCAGGAGGTCCTCACCAAAAAAAGCACAATCCTTGCCAGTAGTAGGTTGTAAATATTTTTGCTACTGGTTTGCGTATGCGCTTGTGTGCACGATGCTTCTGCACAGAAGCATCCTGAGAAAGTGGGTGGAACCTCCTGTTGCCAGCGCTACCAATTCTAAGAACTGCTCCAAACCAGGAAAGACCCACCCCTGGTCCTTACCTATCGACTGTAACCAGGATTACCAGAACTGCCACTGCCAAGCAGTGTAGTCTCATGGTTTTTTTAACCTAATGATCTTTTTGCCTAGCCACAGAAATCCTAGTCCCAGTTAGGGTTGTTAAAAAAAGGACTATCTGAAAAAGTGGAAGAGGAAAAACACAGAGCAGTTTTGATGGAAGTATTTTTGTTAATGGATGGGGTGAAGAGGGCTAAACAAGAAGCAGATGACATAGTGATTGGAATTAAAATAAGGGTGGTTGAATGAAATTAAAGTGAGGAAATGTTGGGAGAAATGTCTGTTTTGGAATAACAGTGATATCTACAACAGTGGGGTTGAAAATAAATAGTACCCAGTGAAAATAGAATGAATATTATACAATTTTTGTGAAAATACTGAAATATACTAAGGCAGAAGTATATGTTTTAGCTAGAGAAATATTAACACATGAACGGATCTAATGGAATTGCTATGAGACTTGCTTAACTTGATGCTACTCATTGGAAGGAACCTCCTAAATGTTAGACAATGGAATAGGCTACCGTTTGAATTGTTGAATTCTTCTTCACTACATGTCTCCATATAAAACCAGGCTGGTTGTTGGTCAAAGAAATTTTAATGAATTCAATACTGAGCAGAGGAATGGACTAGATGACCTCTAATGTATCTGTTAACTGTTTTGCTTCTAAGATAAGGAGTTTCAGAATCTCACTCCTTCTTTGCAAAACTATTCTTGTTTATTGGGCTTGATTTTTAACTGTTTTACATGATGAATTCATTCATTCATTCATTCTTTTGTTTATTTATTTATTCATTCATTCATTCATTCATTCATTCATTCATTCTATTTTATGGCCATTATCTCAGCAAGTGGCCCTACGTGGTTAGCAATCTTATTAAAAACATCACCCATACAAAAATCAAAATATAGAACAGCTAAGGAAGAATTCACCTGAAACTGTGACGTTTGCTAAAAAGCCTTTTTATATATCTAAAGCATCTGTGTACTATCAAGGCTTGTTAGAATGAGTGACCGATATCCTGGATCTTCCTTTTGATATGTGACATATTGCACTATAAATGATAATAGCCTTAAGTCAAAGACGATCTTTTGTATTGACATATTAGAAAAAATAAAGAATACTGTTATATAGAGATGATTACATTTTCTCAGGCAATCCACCCCTTCACCAAATGGTTTCAGTCCAAATGAGGGTATTCAACTGAAGTTCTGAGCTACTCAAAAAAGGGACATCTTTCAACTATTAATTTTTCATCTGTCTGTAGCCAGAAGTCTTAAAACTATTGCTGAAAATAATTCACTGTTGGACAAACAATAATCAGTCAACTGGCATTCATGAAAAAGCACATTGTTGTTAAAACTTGTAAAATTATAAAGATTCTAATCAAACCATTCCCATTAAACAATTTGTCAAGTTTCTGAAAGAGGCCTTAATTAATTCTTGAGCCACAAGCCAAAGTTCAAAAGAAACGTAAAGATTTATTAGGAGTGACATTTCGGCAATACTCTGATGCAGTCAGAACTGAGGCCGGGAAGGCTGTGCACCCTCGTGATCCTCTTTTCTCCCTTCTCATTGGACATGTCATAAATCATATTCTCCAATGAATCACATTGGCAGGCTGTGAAACCCCACATCCTTCCTTCTGACTCTGGTAAACTAGGACACAATCAGTAAAAGAAAAATTTGTGGAATGTAGTTTCAGTTAGTGCAATCAGCCACTCCTTCAGCTGTCTCCCCCTCCATTTCATGACAACTTGAAATCTTTACAAGTTGACACCATTCCCATCTCTTAATTATCACTTTATATTTTGAAAAAGCTATTCATAATGATTTGAACTGCTGAAGGCTGCCTACTGTTTAGATTCCAGAGACTTCACTAAATGTATAGAGGTAGCATGAGATGATGAATTTAAATAAGAGAAGATAAAGAATTGAGATATTAAGGAAATTTGGATTGTTAATTGCCAAAGCAATAAAACATATCAACTCTGCTCTTCCCTAGAAGTAATACTATCATTCCTGGGTTAGACTCAGCCATCTGCCTGTATAACAGAAGCTTCTCTTTAGTCTCATACTTGTCTCAGCATTATGTATGGTTATCTGCATGATTAAGAAATAGATCAAAGGATATAGACATGAACTGAGTCACTCTGACATCATAAAATAGATGGAAACAATCTGGTGTCACAATTCATTCTGGGTGCAGTTTTCAGATACCTCTAAAAGTTAGGATGTAGTTGTAAATTTTATTTTATTTTATTATAGATAGATAGATAGATAGATAGATAGATAGATAGATAGATAGATAGATAGATGATAGATAGATGATAGATAGATAGATAGATAGATAGATAGATAGATAGATATGTAGACAGACAGACAGACAGACAGACAGACAGACAGACAGACAGACAGACAGACAGACAGACAGACAGACAGACAGACAGACAGACAAACCATATTTTTGGAGCATAAGACACACCTTAGTTTTGGGATAGGAAAATAAGGGAAAAAGGACTCTGATCCCAGCAATTTGCCAAACAGCAAACAGCACAAAATATGTACACTGTTCACTGTATATTTCTGTACATGTGTGCCTAACCCATATAAATAGCTAAGACTTGGAGAAACTTGGGAGGCCTGCTTAGAGGATAAGCTTTATCCTCTAAGCCAGGCTCTCCTCTTGTATCAGCTTATATCAGGGAAGAGATATATCTGTTCCCCCCCCTCTCCTGTTGAATACCCAAATCCTAGTAAGGTTATAGCTAGCTGATGAGAGCTAAATAGCTTGAAATAGATCTATACTAGTCTCCCTTCTTTTTCATTATCAGCAAATATATGTTACACACATAGAAAATAGTTTGTCGGCTATACAATTAACTATCTGGATGGCCCCTGGATATTTTCCAATATTTGCATATACCAGGGTAATTTGACAGAGAAGCACACACATACACACATACACAAACACTAAAACATGAATAAATTAAAACCATATATTAAGATCAAGGACATGTGGAGAGGTTGGGCCAAATGGGGGAGGTGTATCTGTTATTATTTGATCAACCACCTCTATTGCTCTGTTCCCCCATTGGGGCCACAGACCAACTGGCAGAACCAGGGCTTTAGGATAGGAAGGTTGGGACCAACCTCACATTGGTGCGCAGCCGCAGGATGTTCCAGAGTGCAGGAGCAATAGCAGAGAAGCCCCTTCCTTTGGATCTCACCAGCTGGAGTAATCAGGCTGACAGGACCCACAGCATGTCTTCTCTGCTATCACAAATGGGATTAGCCAATCCCAGTGGGGTCTGACAGTCCCTCAAGTAACTTGGACCCATACAATCCAAGGCTTTAAAGGTGATCACCAGCTGAAGAGCACCAAATGCTCTTCAAAGGTAGCCCCATGTGAACCTCATTACAATAGTCCAACTTTGAGATAACTAGGGACTGAACCACCGAGCACAGGGAATCCTGATCTAGGAAGGGCTGCAACTGGTGCACAAGTGGTTGTAGACTTTAAACTAGAAATAATGATTAATTTGTAGCATGGATGTCTTATCAGTTTTGTAGCTGACATGTAAATCTCTGTCTGTCTGCCATTCCCTCTCTCCCCCTCCCCCATATAAATCCAATTCAATAATTATCACTGGAGAAAAGACAGATTTTTAACTTTAGATGTGAAATAACAGTTTTTC
This sequence comes from Erythrolamprus reginae, assembly GCF_031021105.1. Classification (NCBI taxonomy): domain Eukaryota; kingdom Metazoa; phylum Chordata; class Lepidosauria; order Squamata; family Dipsadidae; genus Erythrolamprus; species Erythrolamprus reginae. The sequence continues at coordinate 175,636,304 of NC_091951.1, read as the reverse complement.
ACAATAGATGGAATTTTGACATATCTACTGTAAATATTCTCTTCCCATGTGAAAAAAAGAAAAAGCAACATATTTTCAAGTTCCCATAAATTACTAGCAGGTCATATTCCAGGCTAGAATTTGTTAACATTTTGGGATGCCTCCTTTCAACACAGATGTTATCTTAGCCAATTTATTTTGACATGCTGATGGTGCACACAAGTCAATGTCCCTATTATAGTTTCGTGAAAGGGTAATATGAATATTTCTTCAAATGTCTCACAGGTTTTTGTTTTCCTTCTACTGCAAAATCTCAATGGTTTTTTAAACTAGTATAATTGCTGGGCAGGACTTTCCCAAGTGTTGTTTTAGCCAGAGATGGAAGTGGAGAATGGCTGAGTTTGTTCCCTACCTTTATTGATGTTAGTAGCAGAGTTCAGAAACTAGGTTTAGTTAATTAACTGAGTCTGCAGGGAAAACAGGAACTGTATAAAGCCTAATAACTATTATTGCTAGTAGTAATAACGTAGCTTCCTCCTCTGTGAATTCAGATTTCTCAAGAAATATATCAGTAAAGGTATTAAAACATGGTAAGACAGTAATAATATTATATATCAGAATCATAATAATGGAACACCCATATTATTCTCATTAAAATTTTAAAATATTTGAATATTATGAATATCAACATATCCATATCTCCTTGGTATTGTCATTTCTATATTATGAAAATTTCAGAAATGTAAGTTTGTTTCTTTCACAAACTTGTCTGAGTTTTTAATCAGAGATAAATGCTATCAACAACATCTGTTGGATGTACCGTATTTACTTCCATATGAGCCATTGGCAAATTTTGTTTATATTATAACATGAAAATCAAAAATATCTGTTTCTAGCGGGGCAGTTTCTAAGTCTTGAAGTCCTTTAATAGATTTATTATGTCACTAGATCATTTGTATAAAAAAATGGGGGGGGGGAATCTATGAAATAAAAATACTACAATCAATAGCAATCTCAGCTCTGATGCCAGTCTTCTTTATTCTTTTATTAAAATGCCTTAACTATGAAGTGAGGACATAGGATGCAACAACCTTGCTAATGTTCAACGGATCTAATCAGTATTTGGATGCAGGGGGTTGGACTAGACAATCTCCAAGGTCCCGTCCAACTCTGTAGATTGACTTCTAGGTAGAAGAGAAATACAATAGCTATCTGTGTTGATTTCAATTTGTAGGGAAGCCCAACTCAGCAGTGAGCATAATTAAAAAAAAAATAAAAAAATTGCAGTAGCACAAAAATGGAAACACGTGGCAGCTAAGAATAAATCACATACATTAATTGCTAAAATAACCAAGAAACAGAGCCCTACACACTGAGGGCTCCAGACTTCAGGGCGCAGGGACAGGCTTTTAAACATTTATGAAAAGACCACAGGATTGGGGGTGATAATTTAATTTAATTTAATTTAATTTAATTTAATTTAGTTTAGTTTAGTTTAGTTTAGTTTAGTTTAGTTTAGTTTAGTTTAGTTTAGTTTAGTTTAGTTTAGTTTAGTTTAGTTTAGTTTAGTTTAGTTTAGTTTAGTTTAGTTTTTTAAATAATTTTTAATTTTTAAAAAGGACTCAGGGCAGCTTACAACAATAAAAAACACAATACAATAGTGCAATAATAAAAAAGAAGTCGAACATCAACAGTAGATTAATAATAATAATAATTATTATTATTATTAAAATTAAAACCCCATTGTAACCCTAACAAACCCATTATAAAACCCCCAAAAACCATTGTAACAAACATGCATACCAGGCAAACATAATTTGGGCACGTCTGATATTAGGTCTTAACAGATTTTGAAAAGCCAGTAGAGTGGGAGCAGTGCAAACATCTGAGGGGAGTTGGTCCCATAGAGCCGGGGCAGCAACAGAAAAGACCCTCCCCCACAATCCCACCGACCTACATTGTTTAGTCGACAGGACCTGGAGGAGGTTGATTCTGTGTGATCTAATAGCCCTCTGGGAAATATGTGGCAGGAGATGGTCCCGTAAATAGATGGTCTCATTATTTGATCTCCAGTTTCAATATAGCAAATTATTTTTACATAACATTAAGACTATTATACCTTCTTTGGTCTCTGAATCTACAGCATTTCTACTTTTCATTAATGTTGGGCGAACCGAACCTGCAAAGTTCGGGTTCATGTTAAACTTTGCAATGTTCGGCATGCCGAACACGAACCTGAACTTTTTAAAAAGTTCGGATAAAGTTCGGGCCCGGGACGAGAGTGGAGAATCCCATCATGGGATTTCCCACCTCTTTTTGCTTGCGGCGCTGCAAGCAAAAGGAGGTGGGAAATTCCACGAAGGGATTCCGGGGGCGGGGCTTTGATGTCACGGAGACTACTTCCTGGCCAGCCGAAACGGGGAGGAAGGAGTCTCTGTGACATCAAAGACCCACCCCCGGAATCCCTTTGTGGGATTTCCCACCTCCTTTTGCTTACAGCACCGCTGCAGCATCCTTTTCTGTAAAAATAAAAGGAAGCAAAAGGAGGTGGGGAATTCCCCACCTCCTTGTTTATTTTTACAGAAAAGGACGCCACAGCGGCTTGCCACAAGCAAAAGTTCAGGTTCGGCGAACTCACCCAAACTTCACGGCAAAGTTCAGGTGAGTTTGCCGAACCCAAATTTCATTGGGTTCGCCCAACACTTCTTTTCATTTTTGAATCGGGCTATTGCAAGTCAACCTTCTACTGCCATAAGGCCACAAAAAGACTTAAGCTCCACTCATTTGTAGCAGGACAAGGATCTTCAAATATCCATTCCACCTGCCCCCTCCCAATTTGGGAGACAATCCTAAACATTAACATTGGATCTTCTTTTCTTTTCATAAATTATTATTCATCCAGCCTATCAGAAATGGGCTATGATATTATTTTAATGGAATGGGAGGAAACTGAATTGTTCCTTTGCACAAGTTAGCTATTTTTGGAGCCTCAGCTTAGTGTATTTTCCAGGACTGTAGAGATTCTTGATATGATATTTTTGGTCATTTTTTAAAAATTCATTGCTCAAAACTTAAACTTTCTTCCATATAATGCAGGTGTCTCCAACCTTGGCAACTTTAAGACTTGTGGACTTCAACTCTCAGAAAGTTGGGAGTTGAAGTCCACAAATCTTCAAGTTGCCAAGTTTGGAGACCCCTAATATAATGTCATGATGCTTTTTTTTTTTATCAACATGACTTTTCATGGATTAGTAAATTAAATTATGATTGTCAGTTTTCATGTTCAAATATTGGTCTGTTTCTCAAAATAGAATAACTGTGGGTTATTTTTCTTTCTTTACATTTGGTTCCGGTTCCTTCTCTCATTTCCCACCCCATCCTTCTTCTCTGTGATTTTTTTTAAAGTTGTTTCTATGAATATATAATTGGTTTGCGTACTTTCTCTTTCTTTTTAACTACAAATAATTTTTTTTAAAGAATAGGGAAATCCCTGGCTAGTTAATTTGCTGGAACAATGTGCTACTCCTAGAAAATGTCAATGACTAGATAAAATATCATAGGATAGAAATGGGTCCCTGTGTGTATTTCCAAGTGACCATAATTTTAATGAAGCTCTGTCTTTTAAATGTAAATGTTAACAAGTTGTCTCTTTGCGGTTCATTTTATCTTCCTTGTTTAACTTACTGCAGATTATGTTATTGTTGTTGTTTTTTGGAGAAGTTGTAATTATAATGGAGGTAAAGGAGTTTAAATTCCAAACTTGTTTACTTGTGAATACTTCCATTAAACCTGGGAGGCAAATAGGATAAATTGCCCCTAATTTAAACATATTAGCTGTTAGATTTTTAGCTGCCATCAGCCAATTGCAAAGCAAGAAATTGTCAGAAACGCAGCTCAAGTCCAAGTTGCTGATCCTTATATTAAATTAAGCAAACGACTAGGGCCACAAATTATAGTCTGAAATAACTTTAACAAATATCCACGCTACAAAAGTAGCTTAATACAATCAGAGCGCCAAGTGCATTTGTGCGTCACAAGTCAACTTTGTAAAGCTATAATCATATATTTCAATCGAATAACAAAATAAGAAACTTGTTTTATAACTGCATGATTCATTTAACAAATGCAATGATTTGCTTAACAGTCATGGCAAAAAGGTCATAAAATGGGGGCAAAACTGACTTAACAACTGCCTGGCTTACCAGTGGAAATGTTGGGGTCAATGGTGGTCATATGTCAAGGACTACCTATATCAGTGATGGCGAACCTTTTTTTCTCAGGTGCCAAAAGAGTGTGTGTGCGCACTGTCGTGCATGCGTGAATGCTCTCACCCATAATTCAATGCCTGGGGAGGGCGAAACCAGCTTCCCCCACTCCCCTGGAAGCCCTCTGGAGGCTGGAAACAGCCTCTCTCCCAACTTCTAGTGGGTCCAATAGGCTCGTGTTTTGCCCTCCCCAGGCTCCAAAGGCTTCTCTGGAGCTGGGGAAAGGTTAAAACACCTTCCACACACACCCTGGAGGCTCCCTGGAACTCAAAAGCACCCTCCCAGAGCTGCTGTGTGAGCCAAATATCATCTGGCTTGCACATACATGTATGCTGGAGCTGAGCTAGGGCAATGGCTTGTGTGCCAGCAGATATGGCTCCGCATGCTACCTCTGGCACCCGTGCCATAGGTTCACCATCACTGATCTATATGGAGCAAGTTTTCATATGATTCAGAAAAGGGATTTCAATCCTTAGCATCCAAGGGAAAATCAGGCCAGCAGAATAATGCAGAATACTAAAGTCAACAGTTTCCAGTGCTTTAAGCCACAAAGTTGATGTGCTGATTTTGAATACTCCACAATAGCAGCTAGACTTATAGTATATATACCACTTAAAATGCATTATAAACCTCTCTCAGTGGTTTACAGAATCAGCACATCACCCCCAACAATTTGGGTCCTCATTTTACCAAACTCAGAATGATGGAAGGTTGAGTCAACCTTGAGCAAGTGAGGATTAAATTCCTGGCTGTGGGCAGAATTTACCTGCAATGCTGCATTTTAAACACTGTGTCACCACGACTCCAGTATCGTTGTTTGGAAAAGCCTTGACCAAGCAATTAAACATAAAGTGCTAGGTCGGAAAAAGAATAATTATTTTCTCTAAGACTGGTTTGAACTACCCTGCAACCCAGAAATGATTGCGCTGTGGAAATGCCTGGTATTGCAGCATTACTGACTCCCTGATATGATTAGACATGAACCGTCATAATCTTGAAAGCAATGTTGATGCTGAGAGCCTGTGTCCTGACTGCATCTTCTCCCCAAAGAAATTAAATAAACTCCCTTGGTAAGAGAAATATCTAAACAATTCATCAGTAAGAGCAGACAGCAATGTTTGTTGCTTAACGTTCACTCAATAGTTTAACAATTAAGTAAATAACCAATAGGGAGGATGCAACGGACAGGGCTGTAAGTAACTAATTTCTCTTTAATCCTGGAGCTCCTATGTGTGGGAAAAAAACACGAACTTCCAGTTCAACTGTAAGTTGGAAAATGGAACATTTTCAGACCCCGAAGGACCTCCGGGGGGTTTGGAAGGCTATTTTTGGCCTCCTAGAAAGGCTCTGGAGCGTCAGAAGAGCAAAAAATGGGGCATTCCCATCCCTTCCAGAGCCTGAAAACAGGCTGTTTCCCAACTCCCAGTAGGCCCATAAGAAATCAGTTGGTCGCCATGCAAATGCTAAGATGATATGCCCACTAATGTGGCTCCATGTGTCACTTGTGGCACGCATGCCATAGGTTCTCCATCACGGTCCGATACCATTTTAGATAGATGGTTGTCCAGTGTTTTCTTAAAAAACTTCAGTGATGGAACATCTACATGCTCTTTGTGTTACTCAGATTCTTCCTACTACCGTGTTTCCCCGATAGTAAGACACCCCCGATTGTAAGACATATGGGGGGTTTCAGGGGGGTCGGCTAATATAAGACATACCCCGAAAGTAAGACATATGTCTTACTTTCGGGGAAACACGGTACCAAAAGCGAGGGTATATATTGGCAACAGGGCTGCGCTTTGAAGAGCGCCCGAAAGAGGGCAGCCTTCTCCAAGTGCCTCTTTTCCCCAAAAAATAAATCACCCCATCCGTGGAGATGGTAAGACTGAGAGAAGCCTCTCCCTCAGGAGGCCGTGCCTTCTCTCCAACGCTGCCTCACGCTGGCAACCCTGTTGGCTCGGTCGCATCCTTTCCGCCAAAACAAGAAGCGGAAGGAAAAGGAAAAGAGCCCCAAACTGGCCGCGGCTTCTCCACCACCACCCGGCCTGGAAGACGCGTGGTAGGAGGTGCAGGATTGCGCCACAGCTGGAGAAGCCCGCTGCCACCCGACTGAGAGAGGCTGTGCGGGAATAATCCACGGGCGAACTTTTCCCTCCATTGTTCTCCGGTCTTTCCCGAATGGGGGAGTGTGTAAAAAGCCAGCGGGTTTACAGCAACTCTTCTGATCCTTGGTGGGAAACGGGATGATGAGCGGCTGCAAGTTACGGCGTGTTGACTTTCGTTATCCTCTGTAAAAGTGGTTTCTTGGGAAGAAGGCGGCCCGCCAACGAAAGTTTTAATACTCGGGGCGGGACGCGGGTGGGGGGAATCCTCGCCATCCCACAAAAGACTCCAGGCTGTCATCCTTAAAAAACGTGTTGGACCCGCGCCGGATTTGCAACTTCCCAGGAAGGTAGGCAAAGGAGAGATCGGGGCTGCTGGAAATGTAGAGCAGCAAAATCCTGTAGGCGGGGAAATCACCTCGTTGCATCCAGTGGCACATTCCTAGGCCTGCTCGCCCGGCCTCTTGCCCGGCGGGGAGAGCAAAGGTGGCGGCGGGAGTAGCGGAGGCAAGGCGGAGACGAAAGAAGCGGCGGATAGCTGCGGCAAGGGCGCATCCGATGGCGCGTCCCACTTGGCTTCTTCCAGCGGCCTCTCCGCCGAGCTGAGCCAAAGCCACGAGGGCTCCAAGGCGGGGCTATGCCGGCTTGGTGGCGCCCATCTCCCCTTACAAGCCGGGCCAGACCGTTTTCCCGCTGCCGCTGCCGGCCAACATGAGCTACCCTGGCTCGTTAGCCGGAGCGTATGCCAGCTACCCCCCGCAGTTCCTGCCGCCGGGCGTGGCACTCGACCCCAGCAAAGCCGGCAGCAGGAGCGGCGGCAAAGCGTCGGGGTCCAGCCCTCTAGCCGGCACCTCGCCAGCTATCCGCCACTTCTTTCTTCTCCGCCTCGCCTCTGCTACTCCCGCTTCCGCCTTTGCTCTCCCCGCCGGGCAAGAGGCCGGGTGAGCAGGCCGAGGCGCTGGAACTGGGGCTGCCTGTCCTTGGCGTGAACGGTGGGCAGGTGGCGCTCGGCACCCGGAATCCCGTCTTCTCGCCACCGCCCGAGCTCCCTCCGGAGCTTGCCGCCGCCGCCGCGCTTCCTCCGCCGGCCGAGGAGTCCTTCTTATCCGCGCCGGGTTTGGAGTAAGGCTTGAAGCTGGGCTTGTCCTCGGCGCCGATGTCGCTGAGCTTCAAGGGTCCGCCTTTGGACGTCTCTTTGTCGGCGCCGCTGGACGCGACGCTGGAGAGCTTGGAAGAAGGCGACGGGTCCGGGTTGCCGATCTGGGAGCAGGTCTGTGCGAGGAGAGCGGGCTCTTCTTGGCGTCCAGCTGCACGGGGCCGTAAGGGGAGAGGAGAGGAAAGAGAAAGCTGGCACCAGGCTGCGTAAGGGAGACTCTCCTGGGCGCGAAACTCCCTCTCCAGCGCCGCGAACTGCTCCGACGCCTCCGACAGCCGGTAGCGCATCAGGAAGTCGCCGCCGGCTCCGGCGCCCGAAGAGGCCTCACCCGGGCTGAAGCCCGAAGATGAGCCGGCCCCGGTGCCCGGGACAATATAAGACATACCCCGAAAGTAAGACATAGTGGGGCTTTTGGGGATAAAAAGAAAGTAAGACACTGCCTTACTTTCGGGGAAACACGGTATATAGAATTCTAAACCAGGGGCAAGAAAAATGCTTCATTCAAGTAAAAAGGCTTTTGATTGGAAGATTTGAATTTATCTCACATAACCTGATTTTGCAGTGAACAGCACCCTATAAGATGCATATACAGAGGATACTGCTTTTTTAAAAAAAGAAAAAAGTCTCATTTCATTAAATGACCAATTTTCAATGAATAAAATGATAAACTAGACAATTACCAAAAGTAATTTATGCCCCACACAATTATGTACCTGTCAAAACAAGGAATTTGTATTTATATGCACAGAGGTTGCCCCTTTTCTCCAGGTCTACTTACTATATTAATTCTCCATAGGAGAACATGGAGGGAAACCCAGAAACAGGGACTGTGTCTGCTTTAGATCTTATGCTCTTCTATTAAATGGAAAGCTTTCTCTGATAATGAATTATTTTCTCACATTATCAGCGGCATACAGGGTGAAAAGAGAGAAAATAATTACATGGTGCTGAAATCTGTCTCCCAATTTCTTGGAAGTTTTGTTCATCTGTTTAAAAAGCTTCTTTTCTTCTATCTCTTCCTTAGTCTTCTTTACAATAATTTTTTGAATTTATCCTCTGGTTGCCAAGCCTGGTTGCCAAGGCTGTTTGTATTTTTCTGTTCCCTGTCTAGAAAGGAGACTAATATAGATCTATTTCAAGCTATTTTTCTCTCATCAAATAGCCATACCCTTACTGGGATTTGAACCTATGGAGTCTGCCCATAAGGCAGTAGCTTTAACCCCTAAAGCACAGGTTCTCCTCTTTTCAGCTTGTATCAGGGAAGATATATATAACGATATATATAACACTTCATTCAATATATATATAGTGAATGAAGCATTTTTCTTTCTCTGGGGACTAGGAGAGGGAATAAACTTCTCCCAGCACCCAGAGAAAAGAAAGGCTTTATTTGATCTGGGCAGTCCAGAGTGAATGAAGCTAGGAGAAGCGCCCAGAGAAAGGAAACACTTTATTTGCTCTGGGCAGGTTATTTTGCCTCTCAGGTGTTAATATGATACAGTTAATATGATTCCTGTTTAAGCAGTGGGTTGGACTAGAAGATCTCCAAGGTCCCTTCCAACTCTGTTATTGTTACAATGAGATTTTAAAAAGGCACATACAGATACCTTGTACAAAAGCTGTTTGTTTCCAAATCTGAATCTTAAGCCAAAAAGAAAGTGATACCATATTTATCTTAAACAGGAAAGAAATCCACCTTTTTTTTGGGGGGGGGAGGGGTCCCTATTTTGGCTTTATTTTTGAAAGTTCTTTTAAATTAGTATGTTTTTAATGTTTTTCATTATTATTAATCTACATGGATCTGTCTGCATGGGTCAATTTCATGGATCACGTGAAGGGTGATTGCATAGGAAGTAGTGGCTATAAATACCACATTGAAATAATGATAACACAGGTCTACAAGGGCTGGCCTGCCAATCTTGGGATGGAGCGCCCCTCCCTCACTTCTTCATGGTTAGAAAAGGGGAGGAGGGATGAAAGCAGCTATGGCTCCGGGGATGGGTGTGGCTCTAAGGGAGACTAGACCAAATTTTAAATCAAGGACCTCCCCACCCCGCCCATCAATGGTATTCCACTTTACCAATATTCAAATCTGACCACCTTATGCTACACATAATAATGGCTGCAAGGATTGCCTTTGTGCAATATTAGAAAAGAGACAGTAACTCACCAGAGGGTCTAGTGATTCAAAGAATATTTGAATGTTCAGAGATGGATAAACTAATATTAGAATTAAAGGATAAAGATGATTCAGTATACTATGCGGTATGGGACGATTGGTATGAATGGATAAACAATAGAAATAGGAATTATAAATGTACATAGAGTTAGATAGATTGTAAATAGAAGGCATTTAATGTACTGTATTTATTTCAATTGTATGCAGAATGTCACAGACTTGATAATTATGTGACAGAGATGTGTAAAGAAAAATTGTGTAATAAAAATAAATTAAAAAAAATAAAATTATTTTTATCACTGAAGCAAGCACAAGAATCCCATCCTCCATTTATGGTAATTTAATTGAAATAGTTATTTCTACATTCCTGCTAACTTATATTATGGTCCAGGTCAGGATTTCCCATTATTTTTAATCTTTTCAATATTTATAGTGAATACTAAACATTCTAATGCTAATCATTCTAACAGGACTAATAAGAAACATTTAAAAACCTTAGGGGAAACAGTGAATAATCATTTGTATTTACTAGCACTTTAATGAAGAACGTGAACCATAAAAACCATGGGCCCACTAACTCTAGCAAACCACACCACAGAGATATGCTCATAGTTGTTCTGGTTTCTGGTAGAAATTTAGCAATTACAAATAACTCATAAACAAATAATTTCATAAACAAGGAAACTCCATTTTATTCTCTTCTCTTCCGGATTCAAACACATTTCATACTGGCACATATCTCGTGGCCCGTTATCTTCCTTAATTGCATTTCTCACATTCCTTCTCCTTCTCCACTTAACAAGATTTATTTCCTAACAGCATGATCTCTAAGACAGCAGAACTGACTGTTAATCAACACAGAATACTTTTGCTTACTTGGGAGCGGCACGGAAAACCTCCATATTTCTCTTCGGCAACATTGAAACTCCACCCTTCTTCCCCACTGACCCCCTGACATGCCAAATACATCACTACAGTATTTAACCCATTCCTCTCCTTAATATCTTCTTCCAGACACCTGTTCTCTACGTTTTTGGGCCCTTCTGAATTTAAGGTTTACCCAGTGAGCGTCTGATTCTTCCTCGCTAGATCCTGAACTCATAGCCCCATCCTGTGGCTGGCCTCCCACCTGTTCTACTACCTGTAATCCCAGGGGCCCCACTAATTCATAAACACTATCTGTATCAGAGTCCTCAATTTCTTCTTCATCCTCCAACTGACCAGGAGTATGTACAACAATAGTAAGTAATGGTCTCTATAATAATGCTTTGAAAAAAGCAAATTGAAGGAAAAAATGAATGTATCAGTGCATGCATTTGATTTTTGGATGCACTACTCAACCACATCTCTGCAGAAATGCAATTTTAATGTAGCTTCATGCAAGAAATGTTATAGAATCCAAGACTGAGCTGTTTTGCGTTTTTGGTCTGCAGACATATTATAAACAAGGTAGGACAAAATGAAAGAACTTGCGCCGAAAAGTCCCAAGTGTAGCTAATACCATTGATCAAGTTTGAAAGGTTGCACTTAGAAATGCAGAAAAACATAATACCCTAAATCATCAGTTTTGAAGGTGGGCCTCATCTTCTTTTAAACCTGTCTCAGTAGAAATTGAAAGGCGAGACTGCACCTGGAAGAGAATCTAATTTCTATGGAAATTTAAAAGCCAAAATTTCTTTCCAAGATTAAAGGCAGAAATATATTTGTATTTTAAAGGATGCTGCAGGCAGTCACAGCCATATTTCACAACTATTAGACTAATCGTATTAGTGGTTGCAAAAATGAGCAATACTTGATGGTACTTTTAGTGTAAATATAATTTGATGCACTTCTGAATTAGTCACTTGTAATTACATTTGCAGATCTGAACAGACAAAGAGCATCCATGCTTTTAAACTTGCAAGTTAGAATCCTTGGCCTCCTCATCTGAATATCATTGTTAATATATACAATATTTGTTGCTGATAAACATGTTCGACATAAGTGGTAATTGTTGGTGCTCCAATTAGCATCCGAGAAATAAATCAGTCCAAACCTTGGCTTTCTTCCAAGTTCCAATTTATTAACAGAGCATGTTGGTTATGAACTGTAGTCAACCCGATACTAACTTTTCTCACAGTTTTCCACCCAAGTTAAGGTTCATCTGCTGTCCCCACACCCACAAGTTCATCACATGGACCACTTCAGTTCTCTCATTATCCATGATCCTCCCCTGTACTTCCAGCTGCAGTTGAACAAAGGATGACTTTGAATCTCTGGAAAGAATTTTCTTGTGGCTAGTACTTTCCCTCTCATGCAAGCATCCCTCCCCAATATTGTGGTAATCCAGGTGTCTTTGAACATTTATTTTATGTGAACTAGTACATCATCCCTGAAAATTTTTGAAAACCATCACAATGGCAGTATGACGGCACCATGCTATGTACTTGTAGAATATTATGTAACATTCTTCAAACCACAAAAATATTTTTAAAGCTGTTTCATCTTGCCAGATGTGATGAGATTTTGTCACTCCCATCTATAATCTTGTAAGGATTCTCAATCTCCAAAATAATGCCCATTTACATAGAACCATATGCAGGAGGTGGTTTGCAGTACTCTCAATGATCACAGTGATCCCTGGACCATTACTTAGCAAATTGTTCTGTTCAGATTCTGTAGTTTTTTTTAAAAAAATATGATTTTATTTCATGTTTAATACAGCTGATAACCATTAGTAACAGGCATGCATAGATTGTAAACAGATGGCAATAGCATTTAGACTTATATATCGCTTCACAGTGTATTACAGCCCTCTCTAAGTGGTTTACGGAGTTGGCCTATTGCCCCAACAATTTGGGTCATTTTATCAACTTTGGAAGGGTGAATCAATGTTGCGTCAGGTAAGATTTGAACTGTCAAATTGCAGGCAGCTGGCAGTTAGCAGAAGTAGCCTGCAGTACTGCACTCTAACCACTGCACCACTATGGCCCATATACAGCATACTTTGAGTTTATTTTTAATATGAGGTATGAATTCAGCCATTATGATTACCAGAATTAATATCTTAACATTATCCGTTAATGGCTTGTTTAACAATTTCTCGATAAAAGGAACGGTGATTTTTGTAGTACGTGAATCTAGCTGGCATATATTGAGATAATTACAATTACGCTATAAATTTTATTACTACACTCATTTATTCTTACACAAATAAAGCTATTGCATTTCAAAACTGGATGTTTTGGATAAGGAGGTCAGAATATGTGGAAACTATAGTAAAATAGGAGTAGGGGACATATTTTTTATAGCAGAGACTTATTTCAGACAAGGATTTCTAAAAAAAAGAAATAGGAAGCAATTTGATGAAGTTATTTTGTTGGGGGGGGGGGCTTTCTCACATTCCCAACAAAAGAAACAGGCCACATTAACAGAGCAGTTACTAAACCAGAATAATTCTAGTTTAGACTTTTATACACAATTTTACTATAGATATCAATGCGTACTACAGACTCATGATGTTAACTGAAATTGAATTGTTCCTGTGGATTATCATCATGGTGCTACAAAAAAATGTTTCCTGGTGGCAAATCAAATGTCTATATTTAAAAACGAAGGCCAATAGTTTATATATCCTATAATTTAAGATACTGTTAATGGTCTCAAGGGTGCAAGGCATCCTCTCAGAAATTAGTAACTGTATAAGATTTAATGATACAAGCTACTGAACTTTTCCCTTAATGTTCCCTTTTCCCATCATGTGCCTTGATTATGATAGCTTAATAGTTATAAAATATAATAATTATTAAATATAGTATATAATTATCTAATTATAATTACATAATAAATAAGGGGAAATAAATAACTGCTCCTTTCAACTTTATTCCATCCTCATGAAAGTCCTCATGGAAATAAAAAACAACAACATTCAATATAGATTAAACAACCTATTCAGTAAATCTGGCATTGGAGTCTTCTCTCTCAATCTCACCATGTCTATAAACTAAGAAAAAGTTCTAAGTTCCAAAAAACATATTTTTTTTTAAACACTGTATAATGCCTAGGATAAAGTGACCAGATTTTTACACTGGTAAAAAGGGACACCATTGACCCGGGAGGGGTGTGTGTGTTGGCCTATATGGAGCAAAAAAAATATCTCTTTCTTCCCCACTCCTTCCTTCCTCTTTTTCTCTCTGTCTTTCTCTCTCTTCTTCCCTCCCTTTATCTCTGTTTCCCAATTTCTCTCTTTCTTTCTCTCCTTCTTTCTTTCTTTCCTTCTTTCCTTCTCCTTCCCCCTCTCTCTCATTCCTTCCTCTTTTTTCTCTCCTTTTTTCTCTCTTTCTCCCTAACTCTCTATTTATTTATTTCTCTCTCTCCCTCCTTTATTCCCTCTCACTCTTTCTTTCTCTCTCTCTTTCTCCCTTTCTATTTTTCTCCCTTTCTCTTCCTCTCTCCCTCCCTCCCTCCTTCCTTCCTTCTTTCTCTCCCTTCCTCTCTTTTCTCTCTCTCTCTCCCTTCCTCCCCCTCTCTTTCTCATTGTGGGTGAAAAGAGAAAGACGATTCCTCAAGTCTTTAGGGTCTCTCACACGTTTTCCCAGAGACCGTCTGGCAACCCATATGTTCTGTTTTAATATCTCTTTTTAAAAAGTTAATAAATAAAATAAGTTTTTGGCATATATCGCTCGTGTTGTATGGATGCTGTATGGGTGAATAGCCCTGAAAAAAATAGTTAAAATTTAAAAAAATGGAGTAAAAGGGAATAGACCCTAATAAAAAAGAGTCACCATCATTAGCTGTTTTGAAGCAGAAACTGAAAACTGGAATAATTTCCAGTTTGATTGGTGGAACATTATTTTTAGAAGAGTTCCATGTAAATGCTCTGATAACTCTCAATGAGTACCTCTTGGAGCTAAGGCAGAAGGAATTCTCTCCCCTTCCCTCACCTCATGTTCTCACTGCAAAATAGAGAGTGTCAGTTAATATCCATTTCTTTTTAACCCTGTGACAATTTTATATTTTCCTTTCACAGTTCATTTCCTTTCATTTTGTCATCTTTGCTGCAGGGGTTCATCTGGACAACTATGAATTTAATATATAGTCAATGCTGCATATGATACTCAAATTTGGATAGTTAATGTACAGTCTTTAGCTTCTGGCTCTTGGAGTTCAAAACTGTAGCAAGTACATTTTCTGTCTTTGCATCATTGCTCTTAGAAGTGAATACAAATGCCTTTGTTGAAGTACAAAGCATCAAATATTTACACATTTTCTACTTTGGTTTTCTTATTTTAGCACACTTGGGGAAGCTATTGATTTCTAGTTAAACATGACTGGATTCAACGTTTGCCATTAATAGTCCAATATATCAGAGTGGATTGTCCTTAGGTGCTACTCAGGAAGTGTGTGTGTATGTGTGTGTATGTGTTCGTGCATGCGTGCGTGCAAACATTATGCCTGTGCATTTGTTTTGTACCATAATAAGCCAAAGTTACTAAGTACTCTCTGAAATTGTAAGATACAGAACTAGATACAGTAAATGCATACACTGTCTTAAGCATGCATCTAGTCAGATTGGTCATCTATCTGTCTGTCTGTCTGTCTGTCTGTCTGTCTGTCTGTCTGTCTGTCTGTCTTTCTGCCTGCCTGCCTGCCTGCCTACCTACCTACCTACTGTACATACTCCTGGTCAGTTGGAGGATGATGAAGGACTTGAGGACTCTGATACAGATAGTGTTTATGAATTAGTGGTACGTCCTGGGTTACAGGTAGTAGAACAGGTGGGGGGCCACCCACAGGATGTTACTATGAGTCCAGAATCTAGTGAGGAAGAAACAGATGTTCGCTGGGTCAATCCTAAATTCAGAAGGGAACAAAAATGTAAGGAACAGGTGTATGGAAGAAGATATTAAGGGGAGGAATGGGTTAAATGCTGGAGTGATGTATTTGGTATGTCAAGGGGCCAGTGCGGAAGAAGGGTGGAGTTTCACTGTTGTAGTGCTAAAATGAAAGGTGTTTTCGTTCAGCTCCCCGAGCAAGCAAGTTATTCTGCGTTATTTTACAGTCATTTCTGCTGTTTTTTAATCATACTGTGAGTACATAAATCTTGGTAGACGGAGAAGGCTGGGAGGAATGCATGTGGAATGTAATTAAGAGAGATAATGGGAGAAAAGGAATGTGCTAGCATGAACTGTATTTTGAATACAGAAGTGAAGAGAATAAAGATGGAGGTTCTTTGTTTATGAAATACTGCATTTAGTAAGAATTATTTTTAATAGCTAAAATTCTACCAGAAACCAGTACACTACCTACCTACCTACCTATCTATCTATCTGTTTGTTTTTGTAGATTTTCACAGGTGCAGGTATGTAGGTCTTGGCATATTCAGGTTTCTTCCCATGTAAGTTTCAGAGATTCCTAGTGATGTTTTGACGAATGCCACAACTACTCAGGATGTCATCCATAATCTCCAAACATCAACTAATATGCATATATCAATTGCATCAATTACTCAAGGTATTACCCCACCAACTAACCAGGAAGTTTCAACACAGCTTGCAACAGCTGAGCCACCACTCCACACACACACACACACACACACACACACACACACCAGTATTTATAGAGGGCTGGCAGCTCAGATCACGCTTTGTTTGCCCGAGCACAAGGCCGAAAGCACCAGCCTTAAGATGATGAGTGGGACCTCATTGAAACATCACCAGGAATATCTGAAACTTACACGGGAAGAAACTTGAGTATGCCAAGACACGTATGTGTGTGCATGTTTGTCTGTTGCTCTTCTTCTCTGTATCCATCCATCCATCCATCCATCCATCCATCCATCCATCCATCCATCCATCCATCCAGGGATGCTACACTAGCAATGCTGAATGATCTGGACTGCCAAATCATGATAATTTCTCCCACAGTTCTATTGCTTCTGTAGAAGTTTTGGTCCATAAATGTAAATTGTAGAATGGACAACTAAACATCAACTTTAATCAATAATGAAAAATATGATGTTTGCCTAGCAATTTTAAGCTTCCCTGGGCTCCTTTTCATTTTAAGAAAAAGACTGACTCTCAGTTGGAAAAAAAACCCCTTTAAATCCATAAAACAGTGTCTTCCACAAAATAGCTGTGTTTTGCCTGCATAAGGAGCATCTCAGTTTGAAAACATGACAGTCATCTTAATGGAGGCATGGATCGTCATAATCTACTTCATTGGGTGCTTCACAGCATCTCAAAGATCCGTCTGACTATGATAATAAGCAGGCACAGGTGTCTTTTTCTACCAGTTTTGGTTTGTGACTGGAAGAATTTGTTTGTTCTTTGTTTGTTTGTTTGTTTGTCAAAACATGTACAAGATAATAGGTATGGTATGAACATAAACAAAAGCAAAGTATTTATAGGTAAATTTGGACAATAGGACAGTAGGATAGGGATGGTAAGCACGACAGTGCACTTATGCACACCGCTTACAGACCTCTTAGGAATGGGATGAGGATGAGATTAACAGTAGACAGTCTAAGGTTAATTAGAGTTATATATAATTTAATGACTCTTTGCATTTCAAGCAAAAGGATATTGTAGTAATCTTCAGCAGTATTACAGTCAGAGAACAATCTTTGCCAATCAAGAGATGAGAGATCAGCATATATTATATCATAGTTGGCTTTTTAAAAGTTGTAATTGGTTATACTTTTATTGTGGTCATTTTTGTAAGGACATATATTGAGGCAAAAGTCAATCATGCTTTGGTCACTGCTGGAAAAGGGCTCTATTATTTGTAGTCCATAAATTGAGTGTAAACTGTTGCAGAAGATGAGATCAAGACAATTGCTGAGACTAGTATTGCTTGTTACTAACTGTTCAAGCCCTAGATTAGTAATAGCATTGTAAAGGGCTGACTGTATGGGTTCAGTTGAACATTCATTTAGGGCTCAGTTAATATGAGGTAGGTTGAGATCGCCAAGAAAATGAAAGAATTTGGATAGGGGATTGCCTATGTTAGGTTAGCTTGTTTGCATGTGTGATGTCGTAATCAGGGGCTGTGTATTATAGTAGGAAGAAAAGTGTGATATTTAAGGTCAGTTCACAGATGGTGGTTTCTGGAAGATCAAGTTCATGTCTAACTTGGATATTTTTAAGGATTAGAGATTTTTTTTGTAGAACATGGCAACTCCACCTCCGCTACGGGTTTCAAGATCAGACCAGTAAATGTGATAATCTCTTACTGTAATAATGGAGTCAGGCTTCTGTGCTATTAGAACAGTTAAAAGTGTGTGTATGGGGCATGCAAAGTCATTTGAAGTAGATACTGTGCTTCCTTTTCAGAAGCTAAAGCTTTCGAAGCTGCTTCAAAGAGTTGCTTCACATGAACATAACATAATACAAGGGTTACCCAGAAAGTAATGCACCACATTTTTTTTCTCAGCCTACAATAATGGTAGGAATTTGAAACTCTAGATATACATTATTGAATTGTCAGGACTGCATGTGTAAACTTTGCATTTTTTCAGACATATAGCATAGCTGTAGCAGAGTTTTGAAATGGTTTCTGATGTACGTTACAAGCAGCATGTCGTCATTGAATTTCTCAATGCAGAGAAAGAAACTTTTGGGAACATTCACAAACGTTTGTGTACACTTTATGGAGAATCTGCAGTGGACAGAAATATGGGTGAGGGTGAGGCCATTAGAAGACAGTGCACAGTGCAGAAATGGCTTTGTTACCAGAACAAGGAGTGATACTGACAAGGCATACATGTCCTTGTGTCTCACTGGAGGAAGGCCATAGAACAGGTCAGAGATTAAGTGAAAAAATAGGGAGTATAGAAGAAACATCATTCTTTCTTGTATTTAAGTTTCATTGTGTTCAATAAATGAATGTTGAAGAAAAAAATGTGGTGCATTATTTTCTGGGCGAACCTCATAATAGAATAATACAGTTGGAAGGGATCTTGGAGGTCTACTAGTTCAAATTCTTGCTAAAGCAAGGGTTCCTACACCATTTCAGACAATGGCTACCCAATCCCTTCTTTCAAACCCCCAGTGATGGAGCACCCACAATTTCTGAGGGCAAGCAATTCCACTGATTATCTATTCTAACCGTCAGTGAACTTCTCCTTATTTCTAGGTTGGTTCTATCCTTGATTAGTTTGCATCTATTGCTTCTTGTCCTGCCTTCAAGTGCTTTGGAAAATAGGTTGACACCCTCCTCACCATCATCTCTCTCAGAGAAAAGCATATTTTGGAAGATTGGCAAATCTTTGGTAAAGTGGCATCATAAGGTCTATTATTCTTATGAATCTTATACTGCAGTGCATTGTTTGCAAATGGAACCATCTTCTTGTTTAACATCTGCATTCACACAATCACATTCATTCTGTTGGTATTTCAGTTGATCTCCTTTTATAAGATGAACCCCACAG
This sequence comes from Erythrolamprus reginae, assembly GCF_031021105.1. NCBI lineage: Eukaryota > Metazoa > Chordata > Lepidosauria > Squamata > Dipsadidae > Erythrolamprus > Erythrolamprus reginae. The sequence goes on along the minus strand of NC_091951.1, from coordinate 175,617,214 downwards.
TGCCAGGTCATTAAGAACTGAGGTAAATAAAGTGGAATTTCTAGATGTGAAAATTGAAAAGAGTATTAGTGTTCCCCAGTAATTAATCTGGGAAATACACAGCATTTAAATGCTGCTAGAGCTGTGATACTAAGTGTATTTATATGGATATAAAGTTAACTACAATTAACGGGGATTTATTTCTCTATAAATGTGCCAATTTAAGAAATTGAGCGTGGAAGAGGACTATTCACCTTCTTATTGCTTTGCTTGCAATCTCTCTTTTTCAGTCTGTCTCCTGCCCCCAACCTCCAATATTCATATTTACAAATTAGAAGAAATTGACTGGAGTACAGGTAGTCCTCGACTTACAACCACAATTAAGGACAAAATTTTTGTTCTTAAGTAAGACTTTTTAAAAGTGAGTTGTCTCCCATTTTACAACTTTTCTTGCCACAGTTGTTAAGTGAATCACTGCAGTTGACAGGTTATTCACCTGGTGGTTAAGTGAATTTGGTATACCCATTGACTTTGATTGTCAGAAGGTTGCAAAAGGAAATCATTATAAGCCATGGTGGTGCAGGGGTTAGAGTGCAGTACTGCAGGCTATTTCTGCTGCTGTCAGGCTGAACTCTTTAACTCCTGCCTGCAGTTTGGCAGTTCAGGCTCCAGGTTGACTCAGCATTCCACCCTTCTGAGGTGGGTAAAATGAGGACCCAGATTATTGGGGGTAATAGGCTAACTGTATAAAACTGCTTATAAAACTTCATAAATAACAAACTCAAGGACTCGAGACCCCTCCCGCCACTAAAAGGACCCAATAACAAAAAAAAAATTATGATGAAAGGGACAAAGTACAACTTGAGTACAGCTGTGCACAGTCTAAAATCCCAGGGTGTATAAAAGGGGGGAGGGGATTGGGACATTCCCTTTGCAGGAAATCAATGTTTTATCCTTCGAAGGATAAGAGCACATTAAGAGTTTTTGCCTTTCGTACAAACATATCTTTCTGAACAACGTAGTGTTAAGAAGCCTGTGAGTAATTTTGCTTTGGAATCTTTGTTTTGAAACTTTGCTGGTCAGTTCTGCCACTTGCTTTGAATTTTAGCAGCCAAAGGACATTCCTTTGTTCTAATTTGTGTTTTTCAACAAACCTGAGTGTACAATAGACTATTTCATTTCAAAACCCTGTGCATGAGCCTTAATTGGAAGTTAATTGCTGCTCATTTGCCATGTTAGACAGAACAGGAACCTACCACTGGTTCACTGGCATCAGTATGTATGTTTTTCTGGATGGGAATCACACATTCTAACTCACAATGAGCAATACAGATATATTTCCCATTTAGAACATGCCTTGGTTCAAGACAGTAACAATCTCCTGACAAAGTCCCCATAAGGTTTACCAAGCTTTCAATTCTGTATGATACACAGAACAAGGAGAGTAATTGCAGACAAGTCAGAAGAACTGGGTAAATAAAAGATTGGTGGTAGTGAAAATTGAATCTTCAGTTTAGTAAGGTACAGCCAGCTGAATGTAGCTTGCGTGTTGGGAATTTATTTTAGTGGACTTGGGGATTAAGAAATCTATTGTCCATGTGTTCAACCACATGAAAATGGCAGTACCTTTGATACTTTCCATTATATCCTTCTCATACATCCCTTTTATCCTCTGTACATGGAGAAAGATTAGTTCTGAAGCAGATAGAGTATTTTTTTGGACTCAGAATCCTACAGAAGTACAGGTAATCTTCATAGCAGATACAGAAGCATATGAGAAGGATGCAACAGAGGAAGTAGATTAATGTGACTCTCTCCAGTCTCCTGCGCTTGTGTTCGTAATTATGGAGACAGGCAGAATTTATGAATAGGATTGACATACACACTTGATCTATTGATATCAGATTTCCTTGTTTATCTATTTTACAAAGCTACAAATCAGCCAAAGATCTACACAATGACCTCTTCTTTCATTTGTCAGTTCTCTCTGGAATCAAAACAGCATATTGAATACCGACACAAACATAATAAGTTAATGATTTATAAAATGTACAGAACCAAGCAACAAAAAGAAAGGAAAATTGATGTATTTTATTTATCATATAAAGACAAAGTAGAATTTAAGAAGAGCATTAATTCTGTATTAACAAAACATCGGACAAGCAGATGAGGCTGTCAACTTATTTATTGAATTTTTCGCTAACTAAGTTTAGAAAGAACAGCTAGGAGGATCTTGCAGAAATTGAGACTTTTTTACTGCATTGTAACATGTCTGATACATATAAAGTTCTCTAGGAATAAGAGGCAGTCATGATAAAAGAGATACACTGTGGATTAGCTATCCACAATCTGTTGCTCGGGCCTCTTACAATCGCCAGTAGCAGAATTGCCTTTAGCTGGGAATTAGTGAATCTATAACTCCTACACACATAAAGAGCAAGAAGTAGTGGAAAACTGGCATTAATTCCTCATTACAAAAGTATATATCCCTTCTGTGCAGCCTGATCCTAACTGTATTTCCTCTTGCTGTTTTTTATTGAAAATTACCTACACCGCATAGAATTACATGCTTAAGCTTAGCTTAGCTTGAGCCTTACAATTGCCTTTTTCTTTTTCCACTCTGTAAAGCTAACCAAAGATTTAGAGAACTGAAGATGAGAGTCATATCTGCTTGAAAGCTAATTTAGAAAAAGAACTTTGGACCTGTCTATGAATAGAACACTTTCCTGCTATTCATTAGAGCAGGACAACTTGGAGGGTGAACCAAAACAAAAACAGAGTAAAAAAAAACCAAACCCCAAAGCAAAAGCCCCTCTGCTTAAAACAGGGGTGTCAAACTCACATTGTCACGGCAGTATCACGTGACATATCAGTACTCCCCCCTCCCTTTGCTAAACCAGGCAGGACCAGATCCAACACATAAGTGCTGCAGGCCATGGGTTTGACACCCCTGGCTTAAAATATTTAGTTTTCAGCAGCATGGCTATATCAAAGACTAAAAGAATGCTGCAATGGATGGAATCATACCAAGAAGAGAGTCTCATGCAACCTTCAGCTTTCAGGGTGAAGGGTGCTTTCAATCTACTTTGAATAAATAAATTGTTTTCTTTCCCTAAATTAATGTTAGAATGGATAACACAGACTCCCACCATGATCTTGTATCAATAATGGACAGCAATGTGAACAATCAAAACCACCATTTACTAGCTACATTATTTTATTCTTTGCTATCAGGTAGACAGCCATTACATCAAATATAGCAAAGTAAACTAGGCTTGCATGTGCCTTTTTTCCATACTGATAATTTTATCAGCATATAAACCTACTAGCTGAATGTAATTGTTGGCAATGTTCCAATCAAAGCAGATTTGATTTAATCTGCTGAAAGAAAAAAAATTGTACATGATGAGCTTTATGCTGGAAAGACTGTGGTTCATCATTGTTATTTGCAGCTGGAGGGAGCATGGAGCAAGAGTTTTCTTTACCTTTTCATATTCTCCGGACAGTGCTACCTTTCTATCTGTAGCCTTGAGAAATGGGGTCATCAGAGTTTGTATCTCTAATTAATGCAATGATTCTTGCCCTGACCTATTTTTCAACTGAGAATCAGTGGTTCCTGAATTTTTTTTTTCCCTGGGGAATGCACATATGTAAACCATCCATATCTCAACTAAATCCAGATTACATTTAAGATTCTGCTCAATGCAAAAAAGTCCCCAGTACTTTAAAATCTCATCCATAATAATTTAATCATTGCCATTATACTAAGGAGATTTTCTTCAAGTCACTTCGAACTTCAGCATGTGATTCATTCATATGGTATTTCTCACACTAATAGAAAGATCCATTAGACAACAATCTGAAGGGCTTAGTGTTCAATAGTGTGCTAATAAGAAGCTCCTCTCAGGTGAGAATGGATCTTCTCTGTGCCTATTTACTACTCACTGGTTTAAATATGTGTTAGTCACAAACAAAATACCAAACCAGCTCAAGACATCAACAAACACCTACAATATATTCTTCATTCCAGAGCAAATTATGCAAGCTAATTCTGTATAGGGATTTAAGCAAGGGTGGGCTGCTGGGGGTTCAGAGGGGTTCAGAAGAAACTCTAGCTAAGATTCTATGCAGTTCAGAGAACTCCCAAATTCCACTCCTGGCTGGCCCTGCCCATCCCACCCCTCCCAATAGTCCCCACGTTGACACTTGGGGAGGACATAAAACAGGCCTACTGGAAGTTCGGGAAGGACCTCCGGAGCCTGGGAAGGCAAAAACACCCTCCGTTCCATTGTGCAGGAGGCCGACTATGGCTATGTCCATCCAGCAACTAGGCAGAGAATCCTCTATGCTTCAATGGCATTACACAAACTGTATTGTTTCCTCTGGTTGTCTTTGAATGTTCATCTTTCTAACAATTTTATGATTCTACCATTTCTACTTTCTAGGAGTAGTATAAGGTAATGGTAGGCAATCTGATATTCTTTAGCTATTGTGGTCTACAACTGGAACAACCATTTGCCATAAACTGGGGCTTATGGGAGCTGAGGTCTAAGACATCTGATACCAAAATTGCCTATTAGCAGTGATGGCGAACCTATGGCATGGGGGACACAGGTGGTACGCAGAGCCATATCTGCTGGCATGCAGGCTGTTGCCCTAGCTCAGCTCCAATGTTTGTGTGTGTGCTGGCCAGCTGATTTTTTGGCTTGCACAGAGACTCTAGAAGGGCTTTTTGACTTCCAGACAGTCTCCGGAGGGATGGGGAAGGGCATTTTTACCCTCCCCTGTCTCCAGGGAAGCCTTTGGAGCCTTGGGAGGGTGAAACACAAACCTACTAGGGAGTTGGGAAACAGGCCATTTCTGGCCTCCGGAAGGCCTCTGGGGGGGGGGGGAGAAGAGCTGTTTTCGTTCTTCCCAGGGATTGCATTATGGGTGTGGGCACTCATGCATTCCAAACAGCAGGCACCCACACTCTTTCAACACCCAAGGAAAAAAAGGATCCCCATCACTGGTTTATAGTGCCCATGGACTGTAATTTCACTCTTCTCCAACACATGACATTTTCACACAAGGGCTTTGTACCAGCTTAGACTCAATTTTGATCCATTTAGAAAGTTTGGCTGTCATATTTTTGACCCAGCATTCTAGGGCTTCTGTGAGTGGGCAAGCAATATTCCCCCACTGCTTAACATGCATCATATTTATCATATGCATTACATTAATGTAAAAAAGGGGGTGGGTCTTCTAGCACCCAATTGGGCCTGCCCTTTGAACCATGCTGATCCCCCTCTTGATTTTTCTTCCTGTGGTTCATCTTGCTGAACTTTATAGAGTTTGTGACCAGGCCATTTTTAATTGGGAGAGAGTCTTGCCCCACTCTACTTTCTAGCTCCAAACTTGGGTGGGTGGGGGGTGTTGTAGGAAAGGCAATTTTGCTTAGCAATTTCTGCTCATAACAGCTGCTCTGTTCTCTCCCCCCCCCCATGAAGAAAAAAGAGTGGATGAGGGAGACAGCAACAACTGTTCCTTACTTCTGCATGAAATGTGGATTTTTTTATTTGCTAGCTGGAGAGAACACTGAGGGTTTTAAAGCAACATTTCATTTGGGCTAGTTTCAAACTTAGTTTGAAAGGTTGAGGAGGTTGCTGAAAAATGCATCTTCCTTGGTATGAAAATTATCAGCATGCAATTACCATAAATACATATAGCATTTAAATTCTTTTCTGAAAGTATCCAATATCTGGCAGCTTCGGGGGGCTGAGGAGCTCTATAAGAGCTCCAAGCTGCAGCAAGGGTGGGGGCTGCTGCAATCCCACTCCTTTCTGCTCCTTTCCTTTCCTCAATGCTTCCTCTTATTACCTGTAAGCAGCTGCAAAACTTTCTCCCTCCCGGCGGTTGCAACGGCTTCCCTTCGAGGAACAACAGCGCCAGGAACGTCACATGATGAAGGGAAGCCGCCGGAGTCATCTCAGCAGTTGCCACCGCTCCAGGCTTCATAATGTGAAGTACACAACCTAAACCACGTGTGGCTTAAGGCCGACAGCTGTGATATGGATAAGGGCTGCCGGGCGTCGGCCGCTGGTGGTGGCCGTTCCTGGGACCACCCTTCTAACATTCTCCTAACCCGAAAGTCACTACATGTGTCAGGGAACCCCTGAGCTTTGGCGACCTTTTAAAACAGTCGCGCGGCTTCCCAGCTGTCTCCTGAAGCCGAACGCCAAAGCCGAACTTCCGCGTTCGGCTTCGGGAGACAGCTGGGAAGCCGCACGGCTGTTTTAAAAGGTGACAGCCGGGCTGGGGGGGCTTCCCAGCAACCTCCCGAACCGAACCCGGGGTTCAGAAAAAATTTTCCTTTTCTTACGAACTTTGTTCGAGTTATGAACCAGCGTTCGGGAGGCTTCTGGGAAGCCCCGCCGCCCGGCTGTCACCTTTTAAAACAGTCGCGCGGCTTCCCAGCAGTCTCCGAACGCCGGTTCGTAACTCGAAAAAAGTTCGTAAGAAGAGGAAAAAATTTTCTGAACCCCGGGTTCGTATCACGAGTTGTCCGTAAGACGAGGGGTTCGTATCTTGAGGTACCACTGTATATTAGAGATACTGAACAGGAAGATATGAAAATCCAGTTAAGGGTTGAGTATACATGAAGCGTATAGAAAAATCATTAAAACAGGAAAACAGATAGTCCTCTACTGATAACTATTCATTTAATAACTGTTCAAAGTTAAAAAGCACACTGAAAAAATGACTCATGACCTCTTCTCTTCTCTTCTATTCTATTCTATTCTCTTCTATTCTTTATTTATTTTCTTAAGCTTTATATATATATATATATATATATATATATATATATATATTATTATTATTATTATTATTATTATTATTATTATTATTATTATTAATTGGATTTGTATGCCGCCCCTCTCCGCAGACTATAACCCAATGGTAACTCTCCACAGATCTAAATTCATGTTCCTAGTGTTCAGTCTGTCTTTCATTTTTTTTTAGCTTCTCTTTTGCCCAAATATTTTTTATTCCTTCAGCTGCTCTGCCTATGTGTTCCTGACAGGGCTTCTTGACATTTCTTTTCTTCCCAGTCACTTCCTCAGCTTCTGCTTCCTTTCCTGAGGCCTCTCTTTCTGAGCACGGTCAGAACTATCCTAGTTTTGCTTTTTACTTTCACTCCTAGCTTAAGCTCTGTCAATTCAGCCTTCTGAGTCCTACATCCGAGAGCTTCCAAATACTGTAGTCATCTTTTTAATGTTGTTAGTTTGTCATGTTTATTTAGTGTATATGGAAGGTAGGGGTGACCCTTTGAGAGCTGTATGTAACAGAATTTCATTTTAATGTCTGCCGATTAGTGTACATTTGAAGTGACAATAAAGTTAGTCTAAGTCTATGTCTCCTCCTCCTGCCCTATCTGTCCAATACAGATTGTCAGTGCTGTTTGATTGGCAGCTTGGTGGACTTAACATCTGCTCAAGCCATTTGTCCCTCTATAAGGTGGTAGGATTGCAGCTTTTTGATCAATCATAATATTATATTTATTATATTAGATTTTATATTAGATTTTATCAGATTTGTATGCCGCCCCTCTCCAAAGACTTTTAAAAATGTGCACATCTTATGTTGTAACTTTTTTATGAGGGAGATTGTGATCCTGCTGTATGGAGCGCTGGTGAGACCACATTTGGAATACTGTGTTCAGTTCTGGAGACCTCACCTACAAAAAGATATTGACAAAATTGAACGGGTCCAAAGACGGGCTACAAAAATGGTGGAAGGTTTTAAGCCTATCAGGAAAGACTTAATGAACTCAATCTGTATAGTCTGGAGGACAGAAGGGAAAGGGGGGACATGATTGAAACATATGTTAAATGGTTAAATAAGGTTCAGGAGGGAAGTGTTTTTAATAGGAAAGTGAACACAAGAAAAGGGGGGAACAAACTGAGGTTAGTTGGTGAAAGATCAGAAGCAACATGAGAAAATATTATTTTACTGAAAGAGTAGTAGATGCTTGGGACAAATCTCCAGTAGACGTGGTTGGTAAATCCACAGTAACTGAATTTAAACATGCCTGGGATAAACATATATCCATCCTAAGACAAAATACAGGAAATAGTATAAGGGCAGACTAGATGGACCATGAGGTCTTTTTCTGCCATCAATCTTCTATGTTTCTATGTTTATTTTGTATATAACTCGTAGTGTATAGTTATATAAATAAATAATCAGTGTTATTTTTCTCAGCCCTTTCGCAATTATCAAAAACACTGTAGCATATAATTAGCACAGTGTCGCCCCCCCCCCAACAAAAAAATTAATGTAGCAGTCTTTTTTTAGGCTGCATTCGAAGTAAATGTTGCCTTTAGTTTAGTAAATTCTTTTTGCCCTGCTGATTGGCAAGTTTTAAAAAGCCAACCTGGGACATTCTGACATATAGGTTTCCACAGGGGAAAGTGGTATTTGCTGATATGATCCAACAGTCCCGACCTTTACTTTTTTTTCTTTTTTGGGTCATTGCAAATGCTAAGTTTATAAAAAAATGACCATATTTGCATTTTGAAAGGAAATTAAGTGTCTGAAGGGAATAAATCCATCTCTGAAAATTGTACTAATCCAAAATGTAATTATCCCTATAAGTATTTCCCTGAAAGTTTTATATTGTGCCTTTTCCATTCTTAATGTTACATTCTACACCTTAATACACTGTTTGAATGTTTAGAAAAATAACCTTTGCATCCTGCCTGGTGACAGTAAGTCATGTTTTAATCACCTCTCTGCTGGACTACTGTGGCTTTTGGATACAGATCCAGAAGCTAAATTCAGAATAACAGAACCTGTTTTAAAGTTTCTTTACTAATATGATTCTGGAGAGGGGTGAAATATGATTTTTTCCCCTACTGGTTCTATGTGTGTGGTTTATTTTGTGGGTATGGCTTGGAGGTCAGGTGGGTGTGGCTTCATGTGGATGTGGTCATGTAGTCATGTGACTGGGTGGGTGTGGCCAGGTTGTCATGTGACTGAATGGGTGTGGCCAATTTAGCAGTCCATTTTGCCAGGGAGCAGGGTTTGGACTAGATGACCTCTGAGATCCCTTCCAACCTCTACTGTGCTGTTTCAAAGTTGTGTCTAGGACCAGCCAGATTTGTGGTCCTCCCTCCCTCCCTTTCTCCCTTCTATTTCTCTCTCTCCCTCCCCCCCTCTCTCTTCTGTGGAAAGCAACCCCCCCCCAATAAAATATTACTCATAAGAAAATGCTCAGAGAAAAACAAGGGAAAATCAAGCTGTTAACAAAGAACATGCTTGAAGCTCCTTCCACATTCCTACCTGATAAAGATAATGAGATAATGATGGTATAGAACCGGGTTTTAAACAAGGGGCCGATTCACAGTCCCTCAGACTGTTGGGGGGACTGGAACGGGAGGGCAGGCATGGCTAGATGGTCATGTGGCTGGGTGGATGTGACCAATTTAGCAGTCTGATTTGCCTTTGTCCTTCATAAGATATATTTACTCAACCCAAGGAATCTGTTGACTTAATAAGACCTACTGAGAAGGCAAGAAAATGTGCAAACCTTCTTGCCACTTGCCTATCTTCATTATAGCAGCAGCTTCATGCTCCTTAAAATAGGTCATTAAAAAAAAGAATAAAACAATCAGGATTTCGGAGAAGGGCGGCATACAAATCTAAGAAACAAATAAATAAATTTCCTTCCAAATAACCCCTGATCATATGTTTCAGATGACCACACAATAAGAACTGAGAACCGCACCGATTAAGACTGTAACTAAAACCTCCAAGATGGGCATTGAGAGACATTGGAAGCAGATGGAAGAAGGCGAGAATCAACACAAACCACACACCCCAGCCTCCAATGGTGAGTTAAGGAGAGATTTATTTTATTTTTAATTTTATTTTAATTGGATTTGTATGCCGCACCTCTCCGAGGACTCAGAGATAATGGTCCCTCAGACTGTTGGGGGCCTGATAATAGTAATAATGGGGGGGGGGGAGGAACAAATTTCTATGAACACTGCACATCTTTATTTGTAGTGCAAGAAAACCCCCACCAAAAACCATTAAATAATACAATACTTAAAATGAAGAACAATTTTAACCAACATAAATATACTAATGCAATGGAAAATGTGGACCTGCTTTTTGGGTGATGAGAAAGTCACTGCCGGTTCCATATTTGTCACTGCCAGTCGTAGCAAGTGATGCAAGTGTTCATCAGTTAGTCAGGATCTGGTTGGAGATTTCAGATGTTTCATTCGGGGAAAAGTCTGTTCACAGACATAGGTGCTGCAAAATGTTGTGGTTAGCTCTGGCCCAGCTCCTGCCCCAAGGACTGTGGATGTGGGGGAGACATCCACATGCTGCAGGCCTGTTTTGCCCCTGGTGGAATCTGATGATGAAGGCTCCTCTGACCAAGAAGACATGAGTGACCGGGAGGAGGAGAGTGTAGCAGACAGCTCAGAAGGAGATCAATTATCTAGCTCCTCCTTGGATTCAGAACAAGAGTTAATGATACAGCCACGCATGCGGAGAGCGATGCATAGGCAACAACAACTGAGAGATTATTATCAAAGAAAATGAGGCCACCTGTGGTTGGGTGGGGCTGTGGTAATTAGTGAGGCTGCTATAAATAGCAGCCTGTGGGTTTGGCCATTGTGGAGGATTATCTGATTGTTGTGTTTCGTGACTGCTTTACTGACTTTGACTTTTTGTGTGCTGATTTTTCCCCGCTTTGAACCTGAACCAGAGCAAAATGTGTTTCACTTTGTGAAAGAAGAAGGACTGTGAATTGCCTCACAGCTGCAAGCTAAGTATCACAGTTTGTTTGGAGATGAGTGCTCTTTGCTATACCAAAAGAGGGCTTAGTTTAAGTGAATTTTCATTATAAAGAACATTGTTTTGAATTTTCAAACATATGTGTGTGTCTGAAATTTGTACCTGTGAATTTTTGGGAGGAGTCTACCAGAGAGCCCGACAGAACCCCAAAGATGGTTACCATTTTGAGTGCATGGTTTCTGAGATTAAGATATGTCTCTGAGGGGAGAGATGCATAGAAATTAGTAAGGCTGCTTGACTTGAATGCATCTTTCAGAGCGTCACAATTCTGTAGTTCAGTCAGTTCCATTTGGTAACTCAGATCAACAATTTCAATGTCAACAGAAACCGGGTTCTGGAAAAGCTGTATGTCCTGTTCATGTGTACGAAGCTCTTTAAATTTATTTATTTATTTTATTTATTTGTTTTGTCAATTATGTATTGGAGGTACACAAAGATATAACAGTGTTTATATACATGATACTAGTAAGAGAGAAACATTAGGACAGGGGGAGGAAGGCACTCTGGTGCACTTATGCACATCCCTTACTGACCTCTTAGGAATTGGGAGAGGTCAACAGTGGATAGTCTAAGGGTAAAGTTTTGGGGGTTAGGTGATGATACTACAGAGTCAGGTAGTGAGTTCCATGCATCAACTTCTCAGTTATTAAAGTTGTATTTCCTGCAGTTGAGTTTAGAGCGGTCTACTTTATGTTTGTATATGTTGTGAGCAACATTTCCAGTGAATCCACATACGTTTTTTGGGGGGAATGCAAAACAGCTTTTGAATAGTAGGGAGATGGCAGAAGTTTTCCTCCTTCACTTGTTTAATAAGGAGATCCAATTTTACTTCAAATGCCTTCATATGTGAAAGCATATCACAGATGAACTTCCCCTTTCCTTGAAGTTGCACATTCAAACAATTGAGTAGCTCTTTTACATCTGTCAGAAAGGCAAAGTGCCATTTCCATTCTTCATCTTTGAGTGCTGGTACTGCTTTGTTTTTTGAAATCAGAAAAGCAGAAACCTGTGGAAGTAAGTCAAAGAAACGTTTCAAAACTCTCCGTCGACTCAGCCAACAGACTTGGCTGTGTGGCACAAAATATCTTCATAGGCAACATGTAGCTTAGATAGAAATTCCCAAAACTGTCTGTGGTTTAGTGCATATGTCCTAATGAAGTTAACGCAAGACACAACAACTTTCATGACAGAGTCCCATTTCAGTGACTTACAACACAGTGTTTGTTGGTGAATGAGGCAGTAGCAGAAAATAACATCAACAAAAATGGAAAACTGAAAACCCGGCTTAACAAGACCATGTGAGGTCAGAGAAATTCCAGTTTGCCACATCCAACAAGGAGTGTGCAATGCATGACTTCTGAATTAATTGGAACAACATCAGGCCAGGCAAAATAGCAGGGACTTCAATGGAAAAGTTTCAGTGATTCAGAGTGCCCCTACACATATACAACGGCTAAAGCAAATAGAACTTGACATTGCGGAACAAAAGGAATGAATTCAATAGTATAACACTAAATAACACAGGGCTTCTTCCTCATAGCTTTCCTAAGCAATGAAAAGTACAAGTCAGCCTTTGATATGGAATGGTTAGGTCTATGTACAGTATATTTCAAAATGCAATGATTGAAATGACACAGCTAATATGCAACAATAACCATAGGCCATAATGAAGAATTGTTGTTCTGGAATCTGTCTGCCTTTTGTGCATCAACCTGCTAGAGATAATAATTGAGAAAATGCAGTGGTGGGCTCCTGCCAGTATGGCTAATTGTGTGCAGCTCCGTGGCCCTGGCTGACAAATGTGGGCTTGAGCACAATTTTGCTTCCCACTATTGTGGGAATGCACATGCATACAAGTTTTGACAAGTTTTTTTCGATTTTCCTTTGTTATTTTAGTATATGATGCTTACAACGTTGCTTCCTCAAAAACTAATTTTGTCATCTCAGTCTACTATCATTCATTCTCCATTTTCTTCCTTTTTTAGTCAATCCAATTTAATTTCTATGCATATTCATTTTCTATCCAATCATAAAATTTCACCCATACTTTATAATATTCTGTGTCCTCCTTGTCTTTAATCTTCATTGTCCGTCTATTCATCTCTGCACAGTCCAAAGTTTTCTTAATCACTTATCCTTCAGAAGGACTAGTTAGTTTTTGTCTTTATCGTTATCTATCCTTATTTTCTAAAAACCATGATGAAAGTGACTTAGAATGCAGTATTGCAGGCTAATTCTGCTGACTGTCAACATTTCGGCAATTTGAGTCTCACCAACTCAAGGTTGACTCAGCTTTCCATCTTTCCAAGTTCAGTAAAATGAGGACCCAGATTGTTGGGAGCAATATCCTGATTGTAAAGCTCTTAGAGAGGGCTATAAAGTACTGTGAAACGGCATATAAGTCTGAGTGCTATTGCTATTGCTATTACTGTTACTAAAATCCAACCCATGTTTTATCAACTTGTCAAAAGGATAGCTTGAGAAACTTCAGTACTAGTTTTGCTGAAATCAAGATACGCTGCATCTACAGCATTCCCCCTCCCTGTCTACTAGAATGCAGGGGGATTAAAGTATTAAAGGACTTGTGATGGTGCAGTGGTTAGAATGCAGTATTTCAGCTAATTTTGCCACCTGCCAGGATTGATTTGCTCATGGTTGACTCAGTCTTCTATCCTTCCAATATTGGTAAAATGAGGATTGTTGGGGGCAATAGGTTGGACATTGTAAACCACATAGAGAATGCTGCAAAGCAGCCTGAAGTGATATATAGTTATTATTATTTATGTGTCTGATTTTGATATAAAATACATTATTATATTTTCTTTTTTACTCAAGTTGAAAATTATCCAGTCCTTATGGTTGGAGTAGGATATCAAAACTGTGGATCCATAACAGGATCCTTGACCTAATCTTCCTGAGGTTTTCCTATGGTTTAATGTGTTTAATACTAGATGACTCAAATCACTATAAATGGTCTCTCACAGGGGTGTCAAACTCAAGGCCCAGGTTCCAGATCTGGCATGTGAGGTGCTTAGATCTTGTCCATGGGACCACTCTGGAAAAAGTGAAGGACCCACAGCCCTCCTGAACTTAGTTTTCACTGACAAAGGGTTGCAGGAGGCCATCACATCCCAAAACGGTGCTCAGGACCCCATTTTCATGGCCGCCACAGGGTTTCCTGACATGAGTAACATCCAGTTGGTCATGCCCTCCTGGCCATGCCCACTTTGGCCCCTTGGAGTCAAACACAACCCTGATGTGGTTCTCAATGAAATTGAGTTTGACACTCCTGTTCTATGAAATGAACAGTTTTCCAATAAGCAAACAAAAGATTTGGAGGCAGTTAAGGAGAACCACAGCAGTGCAGATTATGGGTGATATTTGGAGCAAGTTTAAACTGGAAAGCATAAGGGGACACAACAGCCTGATAAGGATTATTCATCTTCTGAAGGTTATTGAAGTAAGTGCAACAAACACATTGCAGAGGAACACTTGAAGCTTACGGAGTATTGTTACCTTGATGCTTAAAAATCTCCCACATCTGTAATTTTACATTCAGTGGCTCGAAGTCCTTGAATTCAAACGAGGACACATTTGTCGTATGTGTGTTTTGCATGTATCTGACATCTCCATTTCCTACCTCATCTCTTTATTCCTGGTACAATTTTTTCAGGAAATGTGCAACCTTGATGGTGTACTATATATAAAGCTCCTTGTCCTTTCTCACACTGGCAGCCTGCAACCTAAATGGGTACTGCAAATAATTGCTATGTGCCGTATCATTGGTTATAATTCAGTGCGCATTCAATGAATCCTCTCTGTGTTAAGTGGTGTAAAAATAGGCTTCTTATTTCATTCTCATCAACCATATTAATGTTTATTACTTTTTATTACTGCTAATTCTTTTTCAAAGTATTGCTTCTTTGCCTCTGTATGTTTACAGGCAAATATTAAGTGTTGTACCACATGATTCTTGACAAATGTATATTTTATTTTATGTACGCTGAGAGCATATGAACCAAGACAAATTCCTTGTGTGTCCAATCACACTTGGCCAATAAAAATTCTATTCTATTCTATTCTATTCTATTCTATATGGAAACCAGGTACAAGGTGGTGTATATCCCAAAGGACTGTGAAAGGACTGTGTTGTAAACAGGAGATACTGGAAGCAAAGAGGGGTAGGGTAATAATTTTTATACAAATTAGGGCAGGGTTATATGATAAATATTAGAATATACAAACTAGAATATACATGTGATTGGCTGTAATACCCAGGCATTTCATTGGATATAAAGCATCATGTGCCTAGTGAGCTCAGTGAGAAACTGTGGTGGGATTCAAATAATTTAACAACTGGTTCTCTGCCCTAATAATTTCTTCCAACAACCAGTTCACCAAACTGCTCAGAAAGTTGTTTGTTTGTTTGTTGGATTTGTATGCCGACCCTCTTTGAGGACTCGGGGCGGATTAGTTAACAATTAGTTCTCCCTAAGTGGTGCGAACTTGCTGAATCCCAGATTATTAGTATGTGACTATGAGGTTATGAAGCAGGACTAAAAGACAATGGGGTTTTGAAAGGAGAAACAAATAGTGTTTCATTAACATAGTAGTTATTTTCTTTTGTTCTCCCAGAGCTCTGCTAGATTTCCAGGAACTTTTGCCATCTTATTAACCTTCCTTGGCCTTTTAAATATTTTATAGCTGAACTGACAGCTTTATTTTCTCTGAGGAAGTGTATTTGAGGTGGGGGCTTTCAGCTTGAAACACCCTCCCCTCAATTTTTAGCACAAGGAAAGAAGCAAAGCAGAAGAAAAGATAAGGGTGATGAAGGGTAGGAAGAGAGGCATAGAAAGAAGAAAAAACTGGATGACTTGCTGTCACATCAGAGGCCATCATATTGAAGGTGTGCAAGACTGATAGAGAAAAATAGCCATTAGTTGCTGGTTGTTGGGATGCAGGTGGGGTGGGAGTATAGAGTTAGAGGCTGCTGTATACTGTGATTCCTCTGCTACTTAGAGCAAAGGTTAGAAATCAGGCAGATGATTGAAAGGGTTGTCATTCAGAGTTTGGGGGGAGGGATTCAAACTTGAAAATGAACTGTTGCTTTGCATTCTCCTGACTGGAGGAACCTGGTCCCACTATGTGGTTTGGAAGTCAAGGAAGCTTGTCAGGTGAGATGTTACTGCCAACACAAATGTTATTGCTAGAGCTGGAGGCTATGGACATGTAAGAGGTCCTCTACTTACAACTCAAATGCCATATCAGACATATCAGCTAAGAAGTATGTTAGCATACCAGCTAGCAAGTATGCATGTTGACTGGTTAGTTTAATTATGGTTTTAATTAGATTTTATCATTTAGATTTATATTTGACTTCTTTTAATTGTTTTGTATTTATATTGCTGTAAGCCACCCTGTCCTTCGGGATTGGGCAGCATAGAAGTATAGATAGATAGATAGATAGATAGATAGATAGATAGATAGATAGATAGATAGATAGATAGATAGGTAGGTAGGTAGGTAGGTAAACAAATAATGCTTTTCAGAGAGTGAGGAAGATGACTTTGATGGAGATGTGCAAGATCTGGCAACAGATGGTAAAATGTATTGTATGACAGGGACGAGGGGCAGGTAGAGAAGTAGGCAGGGAGGCCTGGGGACCCCCAAAAAAGCAAGGTGGAGCTGGTGTATGCACACCAGACAGCTGGCCTTCACATGTGCATATGCACCAAAAGCCAGAAGACCAGGTGGCCAGTGTGCATGTGTGCACCAGAAAGTATAAAATCATCTGCTTTTGCAGTTTCTGGAGCACGTGCGCACACACAATCCCGTTTCAGCACTCAGTGGGGAAAAAGTTAATGCACGCTGCCAACACTGACTTACATTGTTTTTCTCTTTCATGTTGTTTTCTCTCATTTATATGAAAGTTTACCCTTAGCTATTAACTCTGTGACCTCTATCTCACTCTTATATAATTACAGACCCAGGCAATTCAGTGGTATTTTATAAGTTGTAGGAATGTACGAGAAACCTTTGAACCAAGTGGAGGAAGAATTCAGTGGTGTCAGAAAAGGCAGCACAATTCAGAAGTGGGATCAGTGTGAAAGAAATGATTCAAAGAGATACTGCTTTAATTGACTTGCTGTAAGTCAGTCTGGGAATTTTTGTTTACAGTTTAGGTAGTCCTCAACTTATGTCCACAAGTGTTACCAGAATTTATGTTCCTAAGGAAGGCAGTTAAGGGAGTTGTACCCAATGTTACAATCTTTTTTTGCCCCAGATGTTAAGTGGTTCATTTCATAAGAACATAAGAAGAGCCATGCTGAATCAGGCCAAAGCCCATCGAGTCCATCATTCTGTGTCACACAGTGGCCCACTAATTGTCCATGAGGATCTTGAGCAGAAAGAGAAGGCAAGACCCTCCCTTTCCCTTGACCCCCAACAAGTGGTACTCAAGGAAATCCTACCTACCTCAACCAACATAGGGGCAGCACTTGGACATCCGTTTCAATAACCATTTCAGTTGTTAAGTGAATCATATAATCATTAAGCCAATACAGGGTCCCTCACAGGGTTGGGTTCTAACTTGTCTCACCACCGGTTCACTTCCTCTCATGCCATGTGGGTGCCCACGCATGAGCAGTGCCGAAAACCAAGCTTCTGTATCTGTACAGAAACCAAAAACAAAATGGCAGCACCATAGGCTTTGCCATTAGAGCTGGTCCAGGGGTGTGGCCAACCAGTGATCGCTCCTGGTTTAGCAAGTGGGTGAAAATTCCCATTACGGTTCTATAGAACTGGTCCAAACCAGGAACAACTTATCTCTAGTCCCCCATTGATTTTGCTTGTTGGAAGCTGGCTGGAAATGTCGCAAATGAGATGCTCAGGAACCCGGGATGCTGCAACTATTATAAATATATGCCGGTTGCCAAACACCCAAATTTGGATCATGTGCTATGGGGAAGTCACTTTTTCTCAGCTCCATTTTAACTTTGAACAATGAACCAAACAAATGGTTGATCTGTTTTTATACACCATACGCCCTTTGCCAACTCATCTGGTTCTTGCTTCTTGAATTTCCTAGATTCATAGGGCTTGAAATAAAAGGCAGGTATTCAGATCTGAAACCCAACAGGTATTTTGAATCTGATATGGGCACAGTTTTTTCCTATCAATGGCACCTTAAAGAAGTTTCAAATTTTTCTGATCTTGCCTACGAACCCTGAAAAGCCCCTTTGCATGCTGGAGGCATAAAAGAGGCTGTGACAAAATTGTAGTTTTTTAAAGATGCTGCTGAAAATGCTATGTGAATGCAACAATACCAGATCTGAGGTACTTAAAAATACCTGCAGATTCCTAATAAATTACTGCCGTTTAAAGATAAGACTATCTTTAGTCTTTGTTGAAAGTCTACTGAAGCCTTTTGCATAATGACAGCAATCCACATGACAGGTTATTACAAATGCCTTGTGTGTTAGTACAGTTGTATGTATACACATGATAGGATGTCACATGTTGGGTTAGCTTTATGAAGATTAAAAAAAAATACTGTGTTTTTTATTATTAATCATGGTTAAATAAGATCAACTGCTCTTGGAGAACCATCTCTCCGACTGTGATAGTTTCGCATTTTCTCTCTTGGAAGGGTTCCAAATGTATCAGAAATTAAAATGAGCTAAAATCTGGCAATCTGGCAATGGGAGGGGATGTGTGAAGGAAATAAATCAAGAAATGTGATCTCGGTATAAGTTACGGTTTGAAAACTTGTATTAAATGAATGATTGATTTGTTGTTCGTCACACTATTTTATCCTGCCTTTCACACCTCTGTCTGAAGCCTCATAGATTAGGGAACAAAGTGGCATTGATTAGTCTTGTGTAAGAACAAGATACCCTCCAAAATCCCAGAACCTCTAAGAGTGGTACATGGCTTAATATTTACCTATTGTCCTTCTTTTGAAAAACAAAGGTGGGGGAAAATAGAAAAAAGAACAGAACGATACTGATGCTTTTAAAAAAAAATACAGTTAAAAGACAGTGGACATATGCACTTTAATTTGAAATGCAAACAACACAAACATCTCCAACAGCCTGTACCGGTGTTCAACAGTGAGAGGACACAGGGCAGTAAATATCCTACAGAAAGTACAGCTCCAACTTCTCAAAATAAGACAGATTAATTTTACAATTTTAGGTTTTGAAAAGAGAGAGTGGAAAACAAACTCCAAGAGCTGAAATTATGTCTACCAACAGAAATATTGGAGGAAGTCACAGAATTTATGAAGAAGGCACAACTGGCACAAGGAAACAAGAGCAAAGAGGCCATCTTATGCTAAAAATGAACAGCTATCTCTCAACCTGTTTACAACACAATCCTTTCAGCATAGGGGTGAAATGCTCCTGGTTTGCTCTTACTTATCAGTCATCGGAGAGCTGGTTGCGAAGGGAGTGCAAGGCTCTACCCATCTGCTTGGCCACCACCATTTGGGTTCTTTTACTCTCTGAGCATGCACAGAATGCTTTATGTGTGTATGGAGGGTAAAAGAACCAAAATGGCGGTGTCTGGGCAGGGAGGTGGAGCCTCGTGCTCCCTTCGTGACCAGTTCTCCAACGACTGACAGGCACGAGTGAACTTGGAGCATTTCACCCCTGTTTCAGAAGTTCTAAAAAGGTTCCATACCTGTTTATAGTATTCGGATGACCCTGAGGACATAGATAGCCTCAATGACCTACAGAAAGGATCAGATGATTGCAAGGAAAATAAACCCTTCCATTCTACACCATTCAGTAAGTAATAAAGAAGTTTCTTGATTGAAAAGTGAAACATCTTCAAGGGAAAGGGAAGGCCAGTTGCCTTTTGAAAAAGCAACTTTGTGGCAACCAGGACCTGGATGATTGAGAATCTCCATAGATATTTAAAATTTGTGGGTTTATGTTTCACTCAGCATTTTGCAGTTATACCTTATTTTCTGATTGTTGAGGATGTACATGATTTATTTTGAGGTATTTGTTATGATTCAGCATATTCAGTTCTTTCCTACGTTCCTCTATGCGGGGAAAAAATAGGTGGTTTTCTTCAGCTTGGCAGAAGAAGCCCTCAACCAATCAGTTGCCAACTGACAGATTCATGCCCACTTGAGGTTTGCTTTTTTTATATAAAGAAAAATCTGAGAAGCTGATTAGCTGGGCTTTGGAAGAAGGAATAAAGGTCAGTATAAACCCAGAGGCAGGAGGGAGGGCCCTGTTTCAAGTGGCAGAACAGGAAAAGCTTTTCCAAAAGTTAAAAAAAAAATTAAAAAAGATGATGGCACCCACGGACCAGCACCGACTGATCCATTCAGTGGTGTCACCAGAGGGTTGCTACTGGTTTGGATGAACTGGTCCGAAGAGGGAGGAACCTACCACTGTATCTCTCTCATTTTTAAAAAGCAGAGCAGCACAGAGTAGCACAGGACAGTCCTGCTGTTCAAAAAACAAAAGAAGTGTTAACCGTTCCTAAGAAAGAAGAAGATTTTGTTTTCATAGCCCTGGACTTTATGTCTAATGGCTTTTGAATGACCATGGACTTCAAAAGACATAGAACACAAAAGCAAAGCCAAGACTTTCCTGGAGGGGGAGGTTCAAGCTGGTCCCCTACATAAAATTAAGAGTTATATATTATTTCCAAGTCTCCAGGGAAACTGCTTTAAACTGTTTTAACTGTAATTTTTACATGACTACAAAAAGCAATTCAGTTCATACACACCACTAAATGACCGTGTAGCTTGAATTCAGTGGGATGAAGTTGATAATGAAGCTCTGAATTGCAGATGTGAAAAAAGGTATTCCTTATAATGTAATTTTATTTATTTCTGTGTACCTTTGAGTCAGTGTTGACTCCTGGCAATTACTTGGATCTTTGCAGAATGACTGCAGGAAAATATCGCCGGCTCGACTTACCGGCCCACGGCGCTTTTGCAGAAGGGCCGGGCAGACTCGGACCCTTTCAATGGCGGCCGCCATCTTGTTTTCGGCCGAAGTCTCGCGAGACGAGACTTCGGCCGGGAAAGCCTGGCCCACGTGGCCGGGCATGACGTGGGGACCGGGCGGGGCTTGCCGCCCCTATTTAAGGGCGGCAGGCCTCGGGCCAAGCCTTTTCGCCCGGACCCAGCACAGGAGCAGACACTCGGCTGAGAGCTGCTCCGGTCGCCATTTTGGGTGGCCTCGTGCGCGGCCGCCATTTTGTGGCTGGCAGCGTGGGCGAAAAGTTGTCGGTGGTGCCCAGCAGTGTCGGAGGACTCGACTGGAGCTACAATTTCTGCGTGGTGATCCCCCTCGGGCCCGAGGGGGACTGGTAACCTTGCTCCCGGCTGGGAGGAGGGCGCGGTTGGGCCCCGCCTGAACTTGGGGTGGGGCTGCTTGGCCTCTGGGGGGGTACCCGGTTACGTGGTGTTCTTGGGGGCCAGCTTTAGGGCCGTTAATCAGCCTGCACGTGGGGGGAGCTTATTCGGTTTCCGGGCCTTTGGGAAGGGGGTTTGGACGGGCTTCTCCCTTTGCATTCCTTTGCGAATTAGGTATGGCTCCAAAGAAGAGGCCTGCCACGGCCCCTATGGCTCCGCCGGCTGCGCGACCCAGGAGGGCCCTTAGGCCTTCTGCCCGGGCTCGGGCCAGTAGGGAAGGGCCTACGGGGGTGGTTCCCGTGCAAGGGGGGGTGGTTTCGTTGCCTCCTGCCCCTCAACCTGATCCTTCTCCTGCCATGTCTTGGGCCAGGGTGTTGGAGAGGCTCGACGAGCTCGAGCAGTGGAGAAGTGGATCGGGCCCCGGAGGGTCCCTCGAGCAGGTTCCTGCGGCGTTGGGAAGAGATCCGGTTGCGGCCCAGGCTGGGCAGATGGCTCCTGCTGGACGACTGGCCCCGGCGGGGCCGATGGCGGCTTTCCCGGGCCCCGCAACGATGGGCCCCCCGTGGATGTCATCAACCCCGTACGGGGCAGGTGAGGCTGCACCACACACTACACCTCTGTCCTTTCTTCCTTCACCCACCTCGGGTTTCCCCCCGTCGGGGGTTGGGAGTGGGTCTAGTTTTTTGGGGTCTTCCACGGGCACCTGCGGGCAGGTCTGGGCGCCGCCGGTTCCTTCTTCGGGGCCGCTGGCGGCTGGCCCTGCTCCGCTGCCCGGGCCAGGTCCTACAGGGGTACCTGCGGTGCCCGGTGTAGGGGGGTGGGTCCCTCCAGCCCCTGCTGTTATGCCCCCGCTCCCTGTCTTGCCCTACCCCAGGGTGTGGGAGTTTTCGGTGTTGTGGCCAACATGGTATGGGACCCGTTCGCTTGCATTAAAGCAGGGGCCATCCCGTGCGGGTTGCCGTCCACCCCTCTTGGATGCCACCTTCACCCTTCGGTGAAGGAGGCTATATGGCGGGGTGAATATGTGGATCTTTTTTCGCTTTTGAACCGAGAGGTTCCCAAGCAGGAGAAAGAGATTGTCCCGGGGGAGAAAACAAAGAAAGCAAAAGTAACAAAATGCTTCAGCTCATGGCTGTATGCTTTTCTTACTTATGCGTCTGTGGTGATTCAGAGGCAGCCGGCTATGGCCTCTGCCATGATTAAATATATAGATTTGATCGCCAGGGCCCACTTCGAGTATAAGGGCACCATATGGCGCCATTATGATAAAGGCTTTCGTATGAGGATGGCGGTAGAGCCTAACTTGCCTTGGGATATGGTGGTTCCGGACCTTTGGTTCCGGGCCACGCATATGTCTGGTAAGGAAGGGTGTGAGCGTACAGATAGTGGGCACTTCATGGAGGAGGAGCCTGGTGCGGCTTCGCCGGCCAAGGCGACTCCTGGTGTGGCCAGCAAGGGGGCCTCGCCCGCTTGTCACGAGTTTGCTGCAAAGGGGGCGTGTTTTCGTCCCTTTTGTAAGTACAAGCACGCCTGCGGGAATTGTGGGGGGTCCCATGCAGCTTCAGTATGTCCCCGCCCCAAGAAAGGGGCGGAGAAGAAGGGCGGGGGTCCAGGAAAACCTCCCCCACCAGCTGGGGGAAAAGGGGCCCAGCCCAATTGATGTTTCTGTGCTTGAGGGTTGGTTGGTCGACTACCACCCTCGCCCGAGAGCCGAGTTGCTCTTGAGGGGTTTCTCCGAGGGATTTAGGATCCCTTACGTGGGTGTTAGGAAGGCTTTCATGTCGGACAACCTTAGGTCGGTTGTCGGACATGAGGACATTGTTCGGGCTAAGATTCGAGAGGAGGTGGCTGAGGCAGGGTCCTCGGGCCTTTCCCGGAGCCGCCCTTTTCGAATCTTAGAGTGTCCCCCCTGGGGGTGGTCCCCAAAAAGGCGAGTGGTGAATTTCGGTTGATTCACCATTTGTCTTTTCCAAAAGGGGAGTCAGTGAATGACTTCATTCCTGACGAACTTTGTTCAGTCCGGTACCCATCCTTTGATGCGGCCGTGGCCATGGTTAGGGAGTGTGGGGTGGGAGCCCTTATGGGTAAATGCGACATTAAGTCGGCATTCCGGCTCCTCCCCATTCACCCAGGCGACTTCGAGCTTCTGGGCTTCCATTTTGAAGGTGGTTTTTATGTGGACAGGGCATTGCCAATGGGCTGCTCTGTTTCCTGCTCCCTTTTTGAGAGCTTTAGTACCTTCCTGGAGTGGGTGCTCAGGAGACGTAGTGGCCTGGGTTCGGTCGTTCATTACCTTGATGATTTCTTGATGGCCGGGCCGGCGCACTCGGAGCAATGCTTTGCTTTGATGCGGGACTTCGAAGCCCTTTGTGCTCAATTGGGGGTGCCTTTAGCCCCTGAGAAGACCGAAGACCCTGCCACCAGGATTACCTTCCTCGGTATTGAATTGGACTCAGAGGAGCAATCTTCCAGATTGCCCCTGGATAAGTTGATTAAAATCAGGAGCAAGCTCGAGGCGGTCTTGGGCTGCAGGAAGGTTACTCTTCGGCAGCTCCAGGAATTGGCCGGGATCCTTAATTTTGCCTGTCGGGTAGTGGTGCCAGGCAGGGCTTTTTCTCGCCGGTTGTATGATGCGATGAAAGGGCTACGTTTGCCCCACCATCGTACCCGCTTATGCGCTGGGGTCAGGGCTGACCTCTGCGTGTGGCGGGAGTTTTTGGAACATTTTAACGGGTTGTCTTTCTGGCGGCACGAGCTTCTTTTGGAAGCGGAGCTGCAGCTCTGCTCCGATGCCGCAGGGACTTGTGGTTTTGGGGTAGTGTTAGGTGACCAGTGGTGCTGGTCGGCATGGCCTCCGGAATGGAGTGCCTGTTCATTGGTTAAGGATTTGACCTTTTTGGAGCTTTTCCCCTTGATAGTGGCCTTAGAGCTCTGGGAAGAGCAGTTTAGGGACAAGACTGTGAATTTTTGGTGTGACAACCTAGCGGTTGTCCATGTTGTGAACGCCCTGTCCTCTAAGAGTGACAGGGTAATGCGGCTTGTCCGCCATTTTGTGCACAGGTCCTTGTCTCTAAACGCATTGTTTTTGGCTAGGCACGTCCCGGGGCTAGATAACGGGGTGGCTGACGCCTTGTCCCGTGGTCAGTTGTCCAGGTTTTGGACCCTGGCCCCGTGGGCCCGAGAGTCGCCAGAGGTGTTTCCAGCCCACCTGTGGAGCCTGGGCGGGCTCCCGAGAGCTGGAGAGACGAGGCCTCCAGGGCGATCGCCTTGTCCGTAGCACCTGGCACCCTGCGAGCTTACCAGCGTGCAGGTAAGGAGTTTGGGGATTTCAGGCAGGGTAAGGGTTACCCCCATAGCTGGCCTGCCCCGGTTGAGCACCTAGCTGAATTTTGTGTCCTGCTGAAGGGGCGTGGCCTTTCAGTTAGGACTATCAGGTCTAGGTTAGCCGGCCTCGCCTTTCTGTCCAAGGCGGGGGGGGTTTAGTGATTTTTTGGGTGATTTTCGCATCCGGAGGATGCTGGAAGGCTGGGTGAGGGAGCGACAGGGGTTCCCTTCTGACACTCATCAGGCCCTGATGGTTCAGCAGCTGTCTTTGATTAATCAGGCATTCGACAGTCTGTGTGCCTCTCTGTACGACGCCCGTCTTTTTAGGGCAGCGACTTGCGTTATGTTTTTTGGGGCCCTCAGGGTCAGCGAGGCAATGGCCTCCTCGCAGTCTGACTTGTCGCTCCGCGCTTTCCAGCTTACTGATCTGACCTTTAGGCAGGGAGGTGTCTCCCTTTTGGTGAGACATTCCAAGACAGATCAGTTACACAGAGGGGTTAGAATTGAGCTTCGCGCAGCCACCGATCAGTCTGTGTGCCCGGTGGCTGCTTTGCAGCATTTTTGTGGCTTGCGGGGGTCAGGGCGGGGGTACCTTTTTAAACACCAGGATGGCACCCCCCTGACCCGGTATCAATTCTGGGCGTTAGTGTCGAAGGCAATGGCTCAGGTAGGCATGGATCCCGCCGGCTACGGAACGCATTTGTTCCGTATCGGCGCCGCCACTAGCGCGGCACTTTCTGGTTTCCCGGCCCAACGGATTCAGGAGATCGGCCGCTGGCGGTCAGCGGCATATTTGGGTTATGTTAGGCCCGCTGAGGATTCTGGGCAGGGTTTAGGCTAGGTAACCTCTCTGTGTGTGTCCTCTTCCAGGTTCCCAGTCCAGGCAGAAACCGACAGCGCTGCTGTGTGGCCACAGCATGGTCTTTTGGGCCGGCCGCTCAGCAGCCAGAAGCGCCATTGGGACCCAGTTGTCATTGGGACGGTGGGTCAATGTTGTTTGGATGGGCCGGAGAGGTATGCGGTGGGAGGGGCTCCTACCGACGTTGCTGGGTAATCAGCATCTCAGGGCTGTACCCGGCGCTGCTGGGCGGGCGGCTACCCAGGGTCGCGCCCAGATGGGACTGGGTGGTCGGCAACCCATAGCCGCACCCAGATGGCTGGTCTTGCACCTCGGTGGCAATGACCTGTGCCTGCTTGGTGGTCTACCGTTGATCATCCAGGCGCGCGAAGACCTGCGGTGGCTTCGCACGGTGTGGCCCACCACGCAAGTGGTGTGGTCAGAGATCCTCCCAAGGATCGTTTGGAGGGACGCCATTTCCCTTAGGGCCATACACCGGGTCAGGCGTAGGGTGAATAAGGCCTTGGGAAAAACAGTCAGGGAATTAGGTGGGGTTGTAGTGGCCCATCCCCTCATCACCGTAGATCGGCTGTGGCTTTACCGGGCCGATGGCGTTCACCTGTCAGAACAGGGGAACGCCATTTTCTTACAGGACCTGCAGCGGTCTCTGCGTGAGCTGGCGCAGATAGAGGGGGGAGTCGGGGGGCCAAGATAGAGATCTGACCCCCGCTCCGTGGCAGGTTAGGGGCGGAAATCTGGGTGGTGGTTCAGCAACTGCGCGTTCTCCCTTGGGCGTCTTTGGGGATGATTGACAGGTTCTCTCCAAGCTCATGGTGGGGTGCTACCTGCGCACTTGGGGGGAACCTGTCTTTGGGTCCCGCTATTGAAGTCCCAGGGTAGGGGTGAGCCGGCGGGACCCCCCTCATGCGAGTGCATGGCAGGGTCTCAGGTGAGGGAGAGGTCCCTCACCTGGACCAGCATCGAGCTACGCCCTTAGTTGCCCAGGAATGTTGACCTTTTACGTCATTTCCGCCCCGGAAGTGTTTGTTTGACCCTGCAGGTCCACTGTTTCCGGGTCATAGTTGAATATGTTGATTTATGCAAATTTATGCTAATTCATGCTAATTTAATTAATAAATTATGCAAATTTATTTTAATAAAAATGACCCAAGTTTAAATCCAGCTCTGGTGTCCGTGTCGTTACTCCGTCTCTTCTGCAATATCGCCGGCTCGACTTACCGGCCCACGGCGCTTTTGCAGAAGGGCCGGGCAGACTCGGACCCTTTCAATGGCGGCCGCCATCTTGTTTTCGGCCGAAGTCTCGCGAGACGAGACTTCGGCCGGGAAAGCCTGGCCCACGTGGCCGGGCATGACGTGGGGACCGGGCGGGGCTTGCCGCCCCTATTTAAGGGCGGCAGGCCTCGGGCCAAGCCTTTTCGCCCGGACCCAGCACAGGAGCAGACACCCACCCGCCCTTCCCTATTTTGCAGTGTGCCTGGTGGGTCGCCCTCGGGGGCCGAATGGGAATTTTTTGCAGCCTCGCCCATTAGGCTAGGCTGTTTTTTCGCCCATTCCACACTGGGGAGATGGACATGCGGTTAGGGGGTGCTTGCATTTAATAGGTTAATTGGCTTACCTTTGGTCATTTGGGTAGGCAGGTTAGGGGCGGAAATCTGGGTGGTGGTTCAGCAACTGCGCGTTCTCCCTTGGGCGTCTTTGGGGATGATTGACAGGTTCTCTCCAAGCTCATGGTGGGGTGCTACCTGCGCACTTGGGGGGAACCTGTCTTTGGGTCCCGCTATTGAAGTCCCAGGGTAGGGGTGAGCCGGCGGGACCCCCCTCATGCAAGTGCATGGCAGGGTCTCAGGTGAGGGAGAGGTCCCTCACCTGGACCAGCATCGAGCTACGCCCTTAGTTGCCCAGGAATGTTGACCTTTTACGTCATTTCCGCCCCGGAAGTGTTTGTTTGACCCTGCAGGTCCACTGTTTCCGGGTCATAGTTGAATATGTTGATTTATGCAAATTTATGCTAATTCATGCTAATTTAATTAATAAATTATGCAAATTTATTTTAATAAAAATGACCCAAGTTTAAATCCAGCTCTGGTGTCCGTGTCGTTACTCCGTCTCTTCTGCAATTAGGAAACTAGCCACTACAATGATAAGCCCCTGACTTCTTAGGCAAACTAAGGCTATGACATCATGACACACCCACTCATCAAAAGAATAATATAGATGTTGATATAAATGAGCCCATCTTGACTTGCAAAAGTGTAAAACAAGACTATATCCTGTCCTGCTAACATTCAACTTTCACATTAATGGCATTGTTGAAATGTCCGCTAACCCTGAATTCCAACCACCTTCCTTTGCCAACTGCCTCATCTCTGATCTTTTTTATGCTGATTATGCAACCATGTTGTTTTTAACCAAAATAAGCCTCCAAAGATGCTTTAAAGCTCATTACTTTACTGCTCCAGAGAACACCTCAAAATAAATTACTCCAAAACAGAAGTACTAATATTCTCTAGGAAACAATTCAAAGCCCCAACTAGATGGATGTTAAACAGTAAACTCATCTAAATGAAGCTAAATCCTTTAAGTATCTAGATCTCTACTTTCAGTTGTTCTATTTAAACAAGGGACTTTCTATTAAAATCCCCCACAGCATCCCTTGCAATTAACTAAATTTGCAGGCCAATTTGATAACAATGATACCCCAGCAGCTATTGAACTATTTAAAGCTAAAGTTCTGTATTTGATGCTACATGGTGCTCAGTTAGAAACAATCCAAATAAATTACTTGAAAACCTTGCTACAAGTTTATAATTCATCTTCCAAGGCTTTAACATAACTAGAATTAGACTGCATTTTCCTTGGGACATGATTAAGGTTTTCTCCTCTTAGAGATGTTGACACTTTGGGGAAAAAATGCAGAGAAGAGCAAAAAATAATAATAAAGGAACTGGAGATTACAACATATGAAGAACGGTTGCAGGGATTGGGTATGTCTAATCTAATGAAAGGAAGGACCAGGGGAGACATGATAACAGTGTTCCAATATCTCAGGGGCTGCCACAAAGAAGAAGGAGTCAGGCTATTTTCCAAAGCTCCTGAGGATAGGACAAGAAGCAATGGGTGTGTAAACTAATCAAGGAGAGAACCAACCTAGAAATAGGGAGGCATTTCCTGACATTGAGATCAATTAACCAGAGGAGGGTTTTTTAGGAAAAGATTGGACAACTATTTGTCTGAAATGGTATGTGGTCTCCTTGAATGAGCAGGAAGTTAGACTAGACCTCCAAGGTCCCTTTCAACTCTTATTCTGTTAAATCTACTGGTGTTTGTCTTGCCTTGCTGGATAGGTTTTCTTCTGACAAATTAATGATGATTTGACACATTGCAGTCTTACCTTATCAGCACTATCCGTTTTGGGGCTTGGTAAACCCCTGATTGAACTAAATTAGAGAATTTGGGATCTAACTATTCAAAATGCCAGGGACAAAGTCTCCCATCATCTTTATAACACAATTGCCTCTCCTCGCTGGTCTACAACAAAACATTTCTTTATTATCTTATGTGCTTTATCATCCTATTATCTTATCATGCAGGAGACTATTTACTTTAGTCTGAATTGGAGCATTGCCTATTAGGACAGCAAATAGTAGATATATATGGCTCCCCTGTGAAAGCTGACCTTATTTCAGTTCATACCTGGAGGTAAAATCACATGCTATTAAAATATCTATTGTACCCAATGGCAAAGAAGTCTGACATTTCCAATGGTTCATCAATCTAATTACTACTGTAACTATTACACTTTTTCTTGAGTGACTTCTCTACAGAAACTTTTAAGAAAGTTTCAAAATTCCTATTTATAGCTATATTTGTTAGAAACCATCTGACTAGCATTTTCTCTCAATTGTTAAACTATTTATTGTAATGTATGCAGTGCCTTTATTGTATTTGATTTTGGAATATAATTAAACAGAGATTGATTTTTTTGGTTTGTCCTTGCCTTTTTTTCTAGAGCTAGAGCTTTCCAAATAAAATATCATAGTACACATCTTGTACTCTGACAATAAAGGTTTGAACTTTTAGAGTTAGAGGTTAAGAGAGAAGGAGGGCCCAGGGACTAAAGTAGGATTAGAACTCACAGTCACCAAATTTTGTGTAGTACTGCTTAAACTGAGCTAGATATGAATACTTGAAAGCCTTTTAACAACCCATAGGATATTGTAGTGAATATATATAGCCCCTGGATTTGTTAATTAAACATTGTGCATTGTTGTGTTAGAGCAGGATAGTTTTCTACATTTGTGTTTTTAAATAGAATTTGAATATCATTTTGATCAGCTTTTCAAGAGATTGGATGCATACTGTTCTAAATTATCATTTAACTGCAGAAAAACTGAACTGCAGAAAAAACAATTACTGCCAACCTGCCTTCCATTGAGGACCTGTATACTGCACGAGTCAAAAAGAGGGCTGTAAAAATACACGTAAATTGTTTCAACTCCAACCTTCAAATCATTGCTATAGAGCACTGCACACCAAGACAACTGGACACAAGAACAGTTTTTTCCCAAATGCCATCACTCTGCTAAACAAATAATTCCCTCACCACTGTCAAACTATTCACTAAGGCTGTATTACTATTAATATTAGTTTTTCTCATTGCTCCTATCACTATCCGCCAATTATAACTGTATAATTGTAACTTGTTGCTTATATCCTTATGATTTATATTAATATTGATTGTTTCCTGATTGCTTAGTAGGATAATCATGAAGTGTTGTACCTCATGATTCTTGACAAATGTATCTTTTCTTTTATGTACACTGAGAACATATGCACCATGTGTGTCCAATCACACTTGGCCAATAAAGAATTCTATTCTATTTGATGGAATACATTGTTTGCTGATTGGTTACAGTAGAATCAAGGTTTGCTTGTTTGTTTTTTCACCAAGTTGTACATTTCAGTAGATATAAGAACTTTGTCATTTCACCAAAGAAGAAATAATTAGAATCGTTCAGAGTTTCAAAGCAGTATTTAAGGTGAAGCATTGATTGAGTTACCCTTTCAAAAAACCATTCATGAATCAAATGGGGAGGGGGTGGGGAATCACTGTTAAAGCAATGAATCAAACCGGTGGCTTTGAAACACTCTCTGTTCCTTTGAAGCAATTTGCAGATTCATTAGCTACTCTGCAATTTTCCACATATAGAGAATAAAGGGGCGTGGAGAGGATGACCTTGGTGGAGAGATGGAAGATCCTGTTACCAACGCTAGAAAAAAAAAAGAACATAGTTTATGTGCAAATAGCATTTAGCATTATAGCAATAGGTAGTGCTTTTACAGCCCTCTAAGTGGTTTACAGAATCAGGAAATTGCCCCCAACAATCTGAGTCCTCATTTTACCCACTTCGGAAGGATGGAAGGCTGAGTCAACCTTGAGCCAGTGGTGAGATTTGAACTGCTGAACTACAGCTATCAGTTAGCTGAAGTAGCCTGCAGTGCTGCACTCTAACCACTGCACCACCACGGCTCTTATGATGGGGAGAGATTGTGAAGCTAAGTCTATCTATGTCTCTATCTCCCTCCCTCCCTCTTTCCCCCTCTTTCTCTGACACACACACACACACTTCACATGAATATAAAAAAGATGAATGAAGGGAAGCGCAATCAGACTTTCAAAATGATGTTACTACCATTTAGCTAAACAAAAGTAGGTTTGTGTGTGTGTTCTGAGGAGTTTGTTTCTTGACCTGATCTGCTGAAAATAGATGGGTTCGTGACTTGGATGACGAGTTCAATGATCTCATGAAACTCCCTGCTTACTAGAATGCTGGATTGCTCCTCATTCATTCTCTCCATTTTCACCTCTTTTCTTAGGCTCATCCTCAAGGCTTAGCTTTGTTCTAGAGGGAAATAATACACACCAGTGCTGTTCTTACTAACATAGCTGAGAAATCAATTCCCAGCACTTTGATAATCTTGGCCCGACTTTATTTCTAAATTCTGCATGATTGGTGCAGATAGCAATCTGTCAGTGCAGTGCAGAGGGGCAAGGCCAATGTACTTTGTATATTATGCTGTATATTAAAATATGCTTTAAGCAACCTTGACTGCCTTAAATAAGATACTGGGAATGCTTTCCCTCTCTCTGTGTGTCTGTTTCAGTCTCTGTAACCTGCCTAGCTCTGTGGCACTGTATCTCACTGTGCAGGTTGCTTCTGCTGCCTCTGATAACTAATTGACATATACTATTGCCAGCCAGCCACCCAACTCCGATATAGTCAATCTGCACCAGAAATAAGTGGCATTTTCCAGGAGGAACTAAGCTTCCACCCAGCTCTAGCAATTCTTTTTCTTTTCTTTTCTTCTTTTTTTTTTTGCAATGCAGAAATATTACTAAACACATGCAATAAATGACACCAGACCCTGCAAGTAAATCAAAGCATTTTGTGGAGAAGGATGAGAAGAATTGGGGGTCAGTGGGGTGGCTGAAAAAATGCCAAGAGGAGCATTTGAGGGAAGAAAGTCAATTTCTTCCTTTCAATGCAAAGGAACAAGGAAAGAGGTAAGTAGGAAGAGCCTGGATTTAAATTTTAAAATCTAGGGAAATAACTGCATAGATAATGGAAGATGCTGAACTTAATGTCATCTGAAAGGGAGGTTGACAGTGGGGCTATGGAATCATAATATTATTCTTTATTGTGCTGATGGCTTGTCTAAGGTGACCAGATGTCATGCTTTTGGTGGGACAGTCCCGCTTTTTGATGATTTGTCCCGTGTCCCGGGGCCTTTGAAAAATGTTCCCCTTTTTTTAAAGTTATCCTCCCCTGGGGCTGCGGCGGGACCCTGGATATGGCAGTCTGGAGGCAGCCACACAGCAACTCTGCCCAAGGGAGGCTTAGAATGTGCCAGTCACCTCGGCCTCTAAATCTGGGGGGGTGCTTCGGGGCTGGCACTGAGCCCCAAAATGATGTGGGGGGGGGCTCCCACAGCCGTCCCTCTGCTCCAGCCCCACCCTCCCAAAGGGGCACCAAGCGGCACCGGGGGGGGGGCCTGTTGCATCCCAGTTGATTCCATCCCTCTGGGCAGGACAAGGGGACAGTGGTGGCAGTTACCCTTTGAGGAGCAGCAGCAACAACGGGAATGTCACATCCATACCCTCCCCAACGCAGCCGCCACCAGTGTCTCTGCTGGGACCGGCTAACTCAGGGGCATGGAAATTAGGGTGGGGGCTGATGGAGCTGAGCCCCGTCCCGCCGGATGATCGAAGCTGCCCCGCGGGCTCCTCCACTGGCTGGATACATTGAGGGGACACCCGCCCGCTTCTCAGAAGCTGCTACCGTGTGCCCAGCCTCCACTACCTGGTGGCAGGCATTCCAGATGTTCCTCCTGGGGTACCTGCCAGCACTGCGCCAGTTTTTGGCTGGAGGCTGGCAGTTTGGCCCTGGGGATAAGTAGGGTGCATGGCACCCAGTCAGTGGAAGAGCACGCGGGGCAGCTTTGATCATCTGGTGGATGGGACTCAGCTCCATCAGCCCCCACCCAAATCTACCACCTTCAGGGGCACCTTTGGGTTGGCGCAGTGGTCAGCGAAGGCACTCCGAGCAAAGCTGCCTCAGCTCGGGAATCCCGCAGCTGGCGCCCTCTGCTTGGAGCACCTTAGCCAACTGCTGCACACTCCCAAAGGCGCTCCTGAAGGCAGGGTGGGGGCTGACAGAACCGAGCCCCATCTGCTGGATGATCGAAGCTGCTCCGTGGGCTCCTCTGCCAGCTGGATGCCACGTGCCCCACTCATCCCTGGAGGACAAGCTAAGAAGAAGTGTGGTAGGGTGCTGGCTCATCCCCAGAGAGACAGAGGTGGAGGGAAAGAGAGGGAGAAGTGAAGTGAAAGGGGGAGGGAATGTGAGAGAAAAGGAGAAAAAGAAAAATGAGAAACTGATGGAGGGAAAGAATGGGGGAGAGGAAGAACAAACAAATGAGAGAGAGAAGGGATGAGAAGGAAAAGAGAGGGAGAGGGAAGAGTCTGCAGAGAGGAGGGGCGGCATACAAATATAATAAATAATAATAATAATAATAATAATAATAATAATAATAATAATAGACAAACAGAAATGAAAGGGAGAGAGTGAGAGAGAAATGAGGGAAAGGTTGAGAGAGAGAGAATGAGAGAGGGAGAAGAGGGAAACAAATGAGAGATTTGTGGGTGGGTGGTCACTTCCCTTGGGAGTCTTTCCCTTTGCAGCCCAGGAAGGTTTAAAGGAGGGGGGCTGTGGGCAAGGCTTGCATGAGTCAATAGGGCAGGAGGAATTTGGGGAGTGGTCGCTTTTGCTGTTTGTGTCGAGGCCGAGGCTTCCTGCCTCCCCAGTTGGGAATTCTGGCTTCTTGGCCAGCTCTCTCTCTCTCTCTCTCTCTCTCTGTCTGTCTCCCTCTCCCCATCCTAGCCTGGGGTGCCAGGGACCCTGCTGGTAATTTGGGGAGGGAGATGGAAATACCTTCGACCCACCCCCACCTTAATTCCTTCCCCTGGCTGAAATAGCTGGGAAGAAAACAGTGACCCCCCCCTCCTGCCCGCCGGTTCGGTATATTAGTTGCGAATTTGCTATGGCAGCCTAAGCAGCACGCTATCCATGCTAGAGAACTGGACAGACATGTGGACTATTGTTAAAAAAAGAGAGGGAGTGTGGAAGACAAACACACACAGAGAGTGAGAGGGAGAGAGAGAGACAGAGACAGAGAGAGCAAGAGAGAGAGAAAGAGGGAGAGAGAAAGAGAGAGAGAAAGAGAGAGAGAGAGAGAAAGCAAGCAAAAGTGAAAAAGAAAGAGAGCAAGAAACAGAGAGAGAGAGAGAGAGAGAGAGAGAGAAAGCAAGAGAGAGAGAGAGGGAGGGGGAGAGAGAGAGAATATTATTTTTGCTAAAAAAATTGGCTAAACTTTTTTTTTTTTTAAAAACCCACCCTGCTCAGTAGTGTCTCTCTTTCCCAATCTTAAAATCTGATCACTTTAGGCTTGTCCAGTCTCCAGTAGAGAGATGCTATGCTAGGACTGTGGAAATGTTGACAAAACTTTGATGGAATCAATCACTGAAC
This sequence comes from Erythrolamprus reginae, assembly GCF_031021105.1. Lineage (NCBI taxonomy): Eukaryota > Metazoa > Chordata > Lepidosauria > Squamata > Dipsadidae > Erythrolamprus > Erythrolamprus reginae. Next base: position 175,582,734 of record NC_091951.1, on the reverse strand, counting down.
AATCAAACAATCACCTTATTGAAGGAAATTTATAAATAATAGCTGAGACCATAGTTCCCTCTAAGCTGAGCAGTGAGCAATCGCTCACTTAAAAATCATCATCAACTCAGAGTTTTCCAAACCTGCCCAGAAGCCAAGAGGGAAAGAGTGAGAGGGAAGGAGAGAGAGAGGAAGAGAGGAAGAGAGAGAAACAGATAGAAAAAAGCGAGGAAGGAAAAGAGAAAGAAAAAGAATGGGAGTAAGGAAGAGAGAAAGAAAATCAAAATCTAGTTTGAAACTAGCTCAACTATTTAAGTGGCATTTTGATATTAATAGAGTTGCCCTATTTTGAGCTCACTGTTATAAACACACAGTACAGTATTTTATTTTGAAATTCTCTGAGGCAAAACAGGGTGGGTTTTTTATTTGTTTGTTTGTTTGTTTATTTATTTATTTATTTATTATTTCTGCCGCGAAGGGACTGCCACTCAGACACTATACTTTTCCGCCCACCCCAAAAAAAAATTAGAGGGAACACTGGCTGAGACCAGAAGGAGAAAAAAGGTACTAAATGTACCAAGAGTTTCTTTGCTACTTGATTTATTGTACATTTAATACCTTTTTTCTCCTTCTTCTAGCATTATTATAGATAAGAACCTAGGAACAACCACAAAGGAAGAGGTGGGATTCAGCAGGTTCTGACCAGTTCTGAAGAACAAGTAGTGGAAATTTTGAGTACTTCGGGGAACCGGTAAATACCACCTGTGACTGACTAGTTTCTGAGCTAATAGATGCAAAATACTTGTCTTTGCATCTCACAAAGTTTTGTTAATTCTTTAAATGCTGGGATGTAGATATGAGCATGGTTTCTTTTCCTTAACATCTGGCTGCTCAAATTAGGAGTCAACTGCAAGAACCTTCAATTCCTGTGGTCTCCTCATGAGAAGTAGCCATCAGGTCATTTATTGAACATTGTTGTCTGACAAGTGGTTGTGTATATGTTCCTTTTGCTCCTCTTAGGCCACCCAAACCTGATTACTGTGATATAGTCTTTCAGTTTTGAACTCTGCTAGGGTGGAATCATTGGCTGAAGAGGAGAGGATCCCTCTAGGGAGAGTAAAGAGACATTCAAGTTTAAAGCCTGTTTATGGAAGGAAATGTTTGAAGCCAAATCTTTCTGTCTATATCTGCCCTTTCCACAGGGAAGGCAGACAGTCTGTCAAGGTGTAATATAGGTGATCAACAATGAAATATCTACTTGGCTTGAATCAAGTACCATTCCAAGCTTTGCAGATTTGACTGATTTGTGGGTCCCTAAATTATCCCCCCTTCCCGTTTAAGGAAAGTGATAATTGTCACATCCGTCATGACCACATGACCAAGGAGGTCCCTGCTGATTGGCTTTACACTGGCTCCTGCAAAAATGGGAGATTACTGGGAGATTGGTTAAGGCATTGACAGCTGGGACTATAAAAGAGCTGTCACACAGAAGGTTGCCATTCTCCCTCTCAGATGTTAGCAAGTCACTGGTTAGCTGGGGCCGGAGCCCCAAAGTAAAGAGTTGAACTATTTCTGAGCCTCATCTCACTCATTAGCACCTTGTTAGCAAACATATTAATAATGTTAGCAGATCACCTTAGGGTTTCTAAGATAATGCAGACCTTTTACTCAGGGCATCATCTAATTCACTCAATATCCTAAAATGCAGATACAGTATCTTGTTCTAGAGATTTCAATTCATTCTAAGCAAATAGATATTACCTGGTTGTGTTTCTGGCTGTCACAAACTTCTTCTCTGCCCCTTTATGTACAATCTCATTTTGGAGAATATTAAAAGAGAGGAATCAGCTAGCTCTGCCTTGTGCCACCTTCATTGAACAGCCAGAATGCTGATTATTTACACTTTAAAAACTCCTTCTTTAGTTTACAATAGCATTTTTCTCTAACCTCAGCTCATTCTGACCTTTACTGACATCATCTTTATAATTCCAGGCTATTTGTGCGCACTCTTTCTTGATGACTTGTCTCTCTTTTCATTTCTCCCCTCCCCCCCCCAGCAGATTTTCACTGTGTATTTTGTATGGCCACATTCCATTTTTCTGCCCTTCCTCCCTCCCTCCTCCCTCCTTCCCCCCTCCCCCCTTCTCTCTCTCTCTTTCATCATTGGAATTATTTACAATTCTGCTTTCAGCATTTCCTTTTTTATAAGCTGCCATGCATTTTGAATTATGTCTCCAATTAGATTCCTTTGCTGTGTAATTTCACTTATTACTGCTCTTAGGTTATTAAAATCTGCTGTTTTGAAGTGCAGGGTAAATGTTTGGATACGTACACTGAATATTCATTTCCCTAAAATAAAAGAGACCTACCCTCATCTCTTTCTCCCTGCTCCTTCCACTTGCTCAAATAAGTCTCCTCAATTGGCTTGTACCTGTCAAGATGGCTGATTCCTCCGATGTTTTCCTCCACACCAGAGGAAATTGAATATAAAGAAGAAGAAATTGTACACAAAATAACTCAGGAATTTCCTGAAGGACCAGACCTAGCCAGAGATTGTCTCCCAGCAAAGCCCTCCATCAGTATTCATTCATGTCTCTATGAAAGATTTACAGTGTGCTTTTGAAAGGCATTATACATTTTCTCCTTGGTTACACGAACAATAACAGTCACTAAGATCAGTACTGCCTTTATTTGTTTCCTTGCTTGTTTTGACCCAGGTGCACCATAGAGGACTACCAAATGCATTCACTTGGATTTCTGGACAGGATGGATATTTGTAACTTGCAGAGTAATTCTTTTCTATTGCTTCTGCTGCTTCTTGAGCAAATTACACCCTTCGATTCCTGAATTCCAGTCATGAGAATCATCCCATAATATTTCCCATTAAATATACTTTTAAACCGCACAGGTTCAAACTGATCTTGTTTACTTCACATGCTCTGTGCTTTAAACAAGGAAGGCTGTGAATTTTATGAGCCAATGTTCCTTCTGATTTTTCATGGAGTGGTTTAATGGGTCCCATTGCAGCAATATCCCCCACATATTTTTAGTGCGGGTAAGTATAGCATACAATGAATGCTTCTTTCCCTTTCCTCTGCTGTTCCATGGACTGGAAGGATGGATAAGAACATCATTTCAGCTTTCAGGTTTCTGACCTTCTTCAAAGTCAATGAAAACTGAATTGTAACTGTCCTTTGCAGTATCACATGAGAATAAATTCTTGAGCAGGAATGGAGAATTCTCGGCAGGCCTGTTAAATTTTAGAAAGTGTTCGGTTTTATCCCTGATCCTTACTCATAACAAACAGCAGAATTCACAAACCATTGGTTAAGGTTGTCATACTTTACTTTTGGTCTGCATACTTAGTTCCCAGTTACCATGACTTTTCTCCTTGCTTGTAAAATTAAAATTTGAAGGTAAAAATTTCCTCTGTCCAGTCGTATCTAATTTTAGGGTACAGTGCTCATCTCTGTCTCTTGACTGAGGGAGCCAGCATTGTGCGAAGACACTTCCATTGCCATGTGGCAAGCATGACTTCAGGCCTAGGTACAAGGAATGCTGTTATCTTCCCAGTGGTACCTAATTATCTACTCACATTTGCAAGTTTTTGAACAGCTAGGTGGGCGAGCAAGTAACAGGAGCTCACCCCATCATGCAGTGCTTGGGTCTCAAACCCAGGCTGTCAGCTTTCCAATGTAAAATTGCATTTGTTTAATTCTTCAAAGACTTACTGCTATCATAAATGCAGCAGTTCAACTTTTTTCTTCATCTCAGTGTTCAAAGAGAAAGCTTTTTTATTCAATTGACTGTAATTAAGTCTAGGCCAGAGATAGATATTTTGGGTTTGGATTCTGCATAAAACCCTTTGACTGATTTCAAAATTCTTATACAGGAAATCAATTCAGATAACAACATATATTACTTTTCTGCAATCTGCTGCTTTGAGGAAAGAGGGAGAGAAAGAAGAGATTATTAGTGTTGGGCAAACTGAACCCCACAATTTGGGTCCGCACCGAATTTTGTGGTGTTCGGCATACCAAACCAAACCCAAATTGCTGAACACTGCAAAAGCCACCGCCCGGCTGTCATCTGCTGAGAAGAGGAGGAGGAGCCAGGAGCTGGTGGCAGTGAAGGAAGGTGAACACCAGGGAGCTGTCGGCCGATCAGGAGGCTGGGAGAGAGGCACAAAAGGAGCTGGGGAATCCCATGAAGAGATTCCACGGAGCTTTGATGTCATGTATACCAGCAGGTTGCTAAGGACGCCAAGGTGATCACTTCCTGGATTCCATCCTCCCTCCATTATTCTAGTGCCGACTCGGAATCCAGGAAGTGATTACCTTGGCATCCTTAGCAACCTGCTGGTATACATGACATCAAAGCTCCATCCCCGGAATCTCATCGTTTTTAATTTTAATGGATTTTTAATTTTTATTTATTTTTATTTTTACGAAAAAGGACACCGCAGTGGCACCGCAAGCAAAGGGAGGTCCTTTCACGTTAAAAAAAAAAATGTATCCTACTAATTCTCACTCCATCTATTCCTTGTGTAACTTGTGTAGCTAACCATATAATTTTCAGAACATTCATACTATTACTTGGGGATGCTATTTTTAAATGTAGAATACATTTCCACCTCAATTTCTATAAGGTCACATGAGGTACATTCAGATATTTTCTCAATCACATAGGTTTTGTTCTCTGGTTAGCAGTGATTATGACCTTCATTACTTTTTATTGTTCCTTCTTGCTTTTATTATTCCTTAAATAAAAGATTTCCTAAGTTATATTTTCTCCTTAGGTCTAGTCCTCCTCTTTATCTTGTCTATCTAACAGAGTAATCTTTATTTAGGGTTATTTCACTACCCCAGTGTTAACTGTATGCAGGAAATAATTCCACTGTACTGGACTGCTTTCATTTGGTTACTTTTACTTTATATCTCCTGTAATCTGAAATATATGCATTTCCCATTTGGGCAATATTATTCACAGAAAAAGAGAAGTTGGTATGATGGCTAGAAAATAGCTCTGATGCTGAAAATAAAAGTGCTGGGGACCCTTTTATTCAAACCACTAGAAACAGATAAGGAAATGGTTTCTTCTTATTTACTATAAATGTTCCATTCTTTGAGTGCCTGTACAGCTATTAAATATTGTATTCAATTTAGCTTAAGTCTAGTGGCCAGGATATATTATTAATACAATGTTTGTACATTAAAAATGCACAGAGCTATCTTTATATGACATTTATATGATCTATAGACAATTCCTTGAGTTCTTAATGAACAGGTGGGATATAAGTCAAATAAGCAAGTATAAGCTGTAAGAATATTGGCTTGGTAATATTCTGAAATCTTAGGTCAGGAAAAAAGTAAACAAAGCTCTCATATACAACAAGACACAGTTACTATACAACTGTGCTTACTCCCTTCATCCTGCATTGTGTTTTATCTTTTATTCCACATAATGTAAGAAGGTACAATAGATTTTCAGGAAGGAGGGCGTGCCTACCAAAGGAGTAGGGGAGCAGCTTTCTCCAATTTATTAAGAAAATAGAGAAAAGAAAAGAGAGTGAAGATAGCCCTTTCCTAATAATTCCAGTAGTATATTATAAATGCAGATAACAGAGTCCTCAGTTTGGTAAGATTTTGTTTATAAGTCTAAAACAATAAACTCAGCTTGGAAGAATTACTGGATTCATAGAATAACAGAGTTGGAAAGGACCTCACAGTCTTCTGGTTCAACTCCTTGCTCAAGCAGGAGACCCTATATCATTTCAGACAAATGGTAGCCTAGTCTCTTTTTTAAAGCCTCCAGTATTGGAGCACTCACAACTTCTGAAGGTAAGCTATATCAATGGTTGATTGCTCTTATCATTACAAAATTCCTTCTTAGTTCTACAGGTAAGTTGTTTCTCTCCTTGGTTAGTTTCCAACTATTATATCTTTTTTTTTAAAAAAAAATGTTTTTTATTGAGTTTTTTTCACATTAAAAACATAATTTCCCTAATACAGCTGGTCACTATATGAAGTTTCTTCTTCATTCTACATTTTCTGTATCTAAGGCTATTATTCTTAACTTAATCATTCTTATTTCTGTTTACAATTTTATACATGTTGTATTATTTTATTTATTATTTATTGGATTTATATGCCGCCCCTCTCCGCAGACTCGGGGCGGCTAACAACAATGATAAAAAACAACATCTAACAATCCAATTTAATAAAACAACTAAAAACCCTTATTATAAAAACCAAACATATACACAAACATATCATACATAACTTGTAATGGCCTAGGGGAAGGAATATCCTAACTCCCCCATGCCTGGCAACAAAGGTGGGTCTTGAGTAATTTGCAAAAGACAAGGAGGGTGGGGGCTGTTCTAATCTTTGGGGGGAGTTGATTCCAGAGGGCCGGGGCCGCCACAGAGAAGGCTCTTCCCCTGGGGCCCGCCAATTTTACATTTACATTTACATTTACATTTGCATTTTACTTAACTTACTTACTTACTTACTTACTTACTTACTTACTTACTTACTTACTTACTTTTTTTTATGCTGCCCTTCTCCTTAGAGTCAACATGTTAGCAATAGCATTTTTTAACAGAGCCAGCATATTGCCCCCACAATCCAGATCCCCATTTTACCCACCCCGGAAGGATGGAAGGATGAGTGAACCTTGAGCAGTGATGACATTTGAACCACTGACCTGCAGATCTAGCAGTCAGCTTTAGTGGCCTGCAGTATTGCACTCTACCAACTGTGCCACCTCATCTCATTTGGTTATATTATTTTATATTACATTATTCATTAATTTTACTTTCCCTTTCATGCCAATCATACCCTCTATTCCATATTTTGTAATACATTGTTTCTCCCCCCCCCCCCTCAATTCCATTGTTAGTTTACTCATCTCCAGGTGCAAGCCAAATGTCGTTGGCTCTCAAAGAAAGGAATGTCATTATGGCTAGATATCCCTACAACTCTATGCAATCCCCCCTCTCAGTTTCCCAGAGTACTAAATGAGGCAGCCCGGAAGATCCAAAGAAAAAGTCTCCGGGACTGACACATTGATTGTTTAAAGGTCACTATGTCATCGATGTCAAGCTGTGGAATGTGCACAGGAAAATGAGAATCCCAGAATATCTCATTATTCTCATGCAAAAATATACACTGATCAGAAATCCACAGTTTGGGTGGAACAGACAGTCAGGGTTCCAAATAGCATCCAAAATTAAATCACAGTCCAAGTCAAAATATTCCTCAAAGTCCCAATTTATTTTTAGAGCCATATTGATATATCTGGGTGAAACACAAATCTGAAGTCTCCAGGGTTTCACCACTTAGCTGAAAGTTCAAGTCTTTGTCTGCACACCTACAAACCCATCACATTCTCCAGTTTCCAAGTGTCATGCTGACAGATTCCACCCATCTCTTTCAATGCAGGTACAGAGGTGCCGAGACAAAGGATGACCTTGGTTTTCTAGAAAGGAATTTGTTGTTGCTACATACTAACAACCTCATACTACCCCTCTCCCATTTTCACATAATGAAAAATGCATAATGTAATAGTATAGAGCAGTGATGGTGAACCTTTTTTTTCCCTTGGGTACCAAAATAATGCACACTCATGCTATCATACACTTGAACGTGCCCACATCTGTATTCAATACCATCCAAGTGTTCCCGCTCCCCCATTTTTAACTTCCAGTGGGCCTGGTAGGCCCATTTTTCACCCTCCCCAGGCTCCAGAGGCTTTCTTTTATATATATATATATATATAAATCTTTTTATTAATTTTCATAAAAGGACGCACAAACTTACAAACATTAAACATATAGTTTGGGGAGGTATCCTCCCCACTTATCTCAAAAGTATAAATGCAGATATAGAAAAAAGAATACATAGTTGAATATTAATACATAAAAAATAGCTAATAATAAAAGAAACTAATAACAAGTAATTTAAACTAGGGTAAAATCAAGTATTCTTCTCATCTTATTACTATTGTATATGTAAACTAATTCTAATACCATTCTTTAAAAAAGGTAAATCTCAACCATTACATATATATTTGCTTTTTTAGATATTTTGACTTTAATTTTCTTTTATTTTTTTCTTGTCTATCCATGTATAGACTTTGTTCCATGTTTCATAAAATTTTGTTTTCATAAAAAAAAAATTCCTCCAGAGGCTTTCATTGCCCCCATGGAGGCCCTCCGGAGCCCAAAAATGCCCTCCCAGAGTCTCCAGGCATGCAAAAAAGCAGATGGCAGGTGCCCACATGCACGCTAGAGCTGAGCTAGTGCAATGGCTCACGTGTTAGCAAATATAGTCAAAGGTTTGCCAGCATGGGTATAGAGTGTGGCAGGCCAAAGACTCCAAATAAAATGGCTTTGGCCTGACACAGACTGCTTCCGGTTTGTCAGAAGAGTAAGAAGAGGCTATATCCTCTCTTCAACCTATATGCTGAATAAATATCAAGGAAAGCTGAAGTGGTAGAAGATAAACATGGCTTTAAAATTGGAATAAAGAACATTAATGACTTTGTGGTTGTGACAACATTTTGACAGCTGAAAATGCAATGAATATGTAAGCTCCAGTAATGAAAATCAAGGACAAGAGTTAAAAAAATGGAAGTGAGATTAAATATAAAGAAGGCCAAGCTAACCACAGTAGGTAGAGCTATCAGCCTTAGAACTGGCAATGGAGATACTGAAGTAGGATCAACTATTAACCCTAAAGGAACTGGCTGCCGATCAGTTTCTGGTCACAATTCAAAGTGTTGGTTACGATCTATAAAGCCCTACATGACATCGGACCAGAATACCTTCGAGACCGCCTTCTGCCGTATGAATCCCAGCAACCGATTGGGTCCCACAGAGTTGGCTTTCTCTGAGTTCCGTTGACAAAATAATGTCACTTGGCGAGACCCAGGGGAAGAGCCTTCTCTGTGGCTGCCCCAGCCCTCTGGAATCAGCTCCCCCCGGAGATTAGGACTGCCTCCACCCTCATTGCCTTCCGCAAACTCTTAAAAACCCACCTGTGCCACCAGGCATGGGGAAATTGACTCCCCTGGTTTTCCCGTTTTATGCATGGTTTGCTGAATTGTGTGATTGTTTTTAATAAGGGTTTCTTGATGTGTTCTGTTTTAACATTGGATTTGTAGACTGTATTGTTTGTTGGAAGTCACTCCGAGTCCCTGGAGAGGGGCGGCATACAAATCTAATAAATAAATAAATAAATAAATAAATAAATAAATAAATAAATAAATAAATAAATAAATAAATAAATAAATAAATAAATAAATAAATAAATAAATAAATAAATAAATAAATAAATAAATAAATAAATAAATAAATAAATAAATAAACAAATAAATAAACAAACAAACAAACAAACAAACAAACAAACAAACAAACAAACAAACAAACAAACAAACAAACAAACAAGTAAGTAAGTAAGTAAATGAATAAATGATAGATAGATAGATAGATAGATAGATAGATAGATAGATAGATAGATAGATAGATAGATATACTGCAAATTAGCAATGGAGGTCTTACAAAGATAGCCAGATGCTATGCCGTGTCTGTCTCAACTTACAAAAATTAGAATAATGAAGACTATGTTTTTGTCTGTCGTACCTCTATGGAAGCCAAAGGTGGATTTAAAGAAGCAGGATCAAAAGAATATTGGAACTTTTAAACTGCTGTTGGAAAAAACTGCTGTGAATTCTATGGCTAGCTAAGAAAACAAACATATCATGGAACTGTGCATGCACAGAAGAAGAAAAAACCCAGAAAAAATCCCTCTTCCCATTTTTTAAAAAAGAGATGACAGTGTCCACAGACTGCCATTGACAGAAACAGTTCTGTGACATCATCATGATATCATCAGCGGTGTGCTACTGCTTCGGGTAAACCGGTCCAAACTGGGAGGAGCCCACCTTTGGCCCACAGAACATTGTTATCGTCCCACTGAAATGGTACCTATTTATCTATTTATCTGCTTGCATTTGCATGTTTTCGAACTTCTAGGTGAACAGGAGCTAGAGTTAGAAACGGGAGCTCACCACAACACACAACATTTGGGTCTCAAACTCGGGTTGTCCAATTGTCATATTTTAGACAGTTGCAAAAACTGCATATAACTGTATTCAAATATCCATAATCCCCAGTTTTGCACTCCAAAAGTATATACTAGAGCTTTGGAAATGAGAATTTCAATTATTTATTTAGTCAAAATCAGACAAAATTCAGTCCACGTGTCTGTACATGCACAAAAAGCATCCAGGTGGGCTTGAATTTAGTATGATGATCTTATCCATTAAATGAGTGGAGTGCTCCAAGTAAATTTTGATGCCTAGTATATATTGATAGAGGTTCTCATAAAAAATAATCTCAGATCAACTCAATGCATTTCTTCCCTTGTTAAGACTGCATGTGAGGATTAAAATTTAACTTACCAATAATAACTGGATATTTAATGCAGCTTATGAATGGATAGTGAATGGTGGTTAATAGGTTGTGTGGTTTGTGACTGACAGTGAGAAACAAATAGAAACTTCCATAAAACTTCCGTATGGCACATTTCACTTTAACTTCCTTCCGAAAACATTATTTTTTATTGAATATTTTAATTACAGGAATAAAAGCAAACACAAACTCAGAAAGAGAATAAAGGCAAAGGTTCCCCTTGCACATGTCAGGGGTGGATTCCTCCCAGTTCAGACCATTTTGCCCAAACTGGTAGCAACCTGCTGGTGCTGTCACGAAGACGTTACCAACCTCATTTGGTCAGTGCCGGTCTGTGGGCGCAGCCATCTTTTTTAAAAATGTTTTTTTTAAAATTTTAACATGTGTGTGGGTGCAAAGTGTGTCCACACCCATGAGACAGGTCCATTCAGAGTAGGAGGAAAAGAACCGGCAGTGAGGCATGTTAGAACCCATCCCTGGCACATACATATTAGTCGCTCCCAAATCTAGGGGGCAGTGCTCATCTCCGTTTCTAATCCAAAGAGCCAGCACTCTCGGATGACGATTCTGTGGTCATGTGGCCGGCTTGACTAAACATCAAAGGTTCAAGAAGCACTGTTACCTTCCTGCTAAGGTGGTCTCTTTTTTCCTACTTGCATTTTTACATACTTTCAATCTGCTAGGTTGGCAGAAGCTGGGACAAGTAACTGGAGCTCACTCTGTTATGTGGCACTAGGGATTCGAACTGCCAACCTTTCTGATCAACAAGCCCACTAAGCCATCAGATCCCCTTAGAAGGAGAATAGGAAGTAACTTCCAATCGTCATCACAGATATAAACAATAACTCTATAAAGTCATAAATAAATATCTTCTCCTCCCATAATCAATTTGTTAACTTTACCAAATCCAGATATCATCAACTTATATCCTGGTGTCAGCAAAAAGTCTATGAGGAGTTATTAAAAATATTATTTGGTCAAACAGACCAAATTTATATTTCTTTCTTTTAGACAATCTTGATCTTTAATTCAATCAGATGTTTTCATAGGATTTGATCTCTGTTCAATTTTTCCCCCATCTCAAAGGCTTCTTCAAAGCTCTAGCAAACCTCTTTTGTAAATTCAGTAAAAGTGCTTATCCAGGTCACCTCTTGATTAGTTATATTTCTACTTCAATTTTCAAAGCTTTAACTTATTTTGTATACCCATTAGAAACTGCTTATCCAGGTCATCTTCTTTGCTTGTCACTTATATTTCCACTTTAACTACTTTCTTTTGTTATAATCAATTCTTCTTCTTCTTCTTCTTCTTCTTCTTCTTCTTCTTCTTCTTCTTCTTCTTCTTCTTCTTCTTCTTCATCATCATTATTATTATTATGCAGCGTTTCTGATTATAATAATTCTATATCAGACAAGTTTATTTTACTTTTTATCCTGTAAATCTCTCACAATGATTTCTTTCATGTCTGTCATTCCTTCATTAACATCTTTTGGACATAGTCTATCCATAGAGGCAGACATAATTGCTGATACTATAGCTACTATCATATTTTTTAGACTATAAGACACACTTTTTGGGGAGGAAAATGGGGGGGGGGGGTGTCTCTCTACCCGGTATTCATCTGGCTAGTGTCCTTAGTCTGTTCAGCTTCAGCATATTATTTTACCCCCTGGTTATGGCTGAGAAAACCTTTTTCAGAGGGACTAGGAATGAAAATAAGCCTGCAAAGACTAGAAAAAAAAACTTATTTGGGGAAAGCAGGAAGCTGGGAAGATCGTTAGCACCTAGTTAGGGCTAGGAAAAAACCCCTAAATTTCCAGCCTCTTTTAGGGAGGAAAAGGGTATGTTTTATATTCTGAAAAATACGGTAATTTCTGGCCTCATTCTTCAAAAATCTCCTGGAGTATTTCAAATGTTATAACAACCAATAAGGAGGATGGATAAATAATTATATTTTACCACCAAAATCTAGACTCGATGCTTGATAGCATCCACCAGTGGTATTCTAGACATGTTCCACCCACTTCATCTCTCTATAGTCCTCTGTATTCTGGAGAAATAATGGAGTCCATGGGTGCACTGCGAGTAAAGGGGTATATAAATTTAATAAATTATCATTTGATATTAAAGGCTATAAACTCTCATCACCTCTGGAACAAACTGGTCATTACATCAATACTTCTAATATATAATGCAGAGATCTTCAAACTTGGCAACTTTAAGACTTATGGATTTCAAGCTGGCTGGAGAATTCTGGGAATTGAAATCCACTGTCCCTTAACTGATGTAATAACTTCATTGTGCATGGATGTGTCACATTCTTGAACATTTACTATCCAATTATGATAAATATGTTTTCCATTTATTCTTAATAATGCTACAAGTGTGGTGGTGCCTGTTATATTATATGTGCATTTAACCGTCATAATGATTAGCAATTGAAAAGAACTCTATTTATATTCTCCAGAAGTACACGATGTTACCATATTCCATATGCAGCATAAGAGATAGAAACATATATTTAGCAAGCTTCTGCCAAAGATACATAACACCCAATGGACTCTATTTAACTTTGAAGCCTCAAAGAAAATTGAAACATGCTTTTCAGTGGTTTTATAACGGTACAAAAGAATTAAGATAAAAGAAAGCTATTATAAAATCTTTTATTGTCATTTTTCTGAGTGTTCAAGCAACACATCCTATTTCAGCATAATAGGGGGGAAATCTGATGTGATTTGGTTGAAATAAACACATCTGATGCATGCCAAAATTTCTTTTAAAAGCTCATCTATTTGTATTCTAACCATTGTTGAAGAATCCTGTGAGACAAGTTTGGTTGAGTTTTGTTATCTGGCTCAGTGAATCTTCTGCTATTGGTTGGATGATTCAATTAACACATCACACACAGAATCAATTTATTTGCATATCACATACACAAACAAAGAAATTGTGTAAGCGTTGCAGTCCACAGATTGATTAAATATGATAAACATAAATGTTTGTAACTTGGGGAAACTTTCATGGAATGTTCCCCAACTACTCTCCCCTATCACCCACTCACTTTTATCCCCAGACATACAGTATGAGTGACATCTAGTAGTAGTAGCAACATATTTGTACTAATCAGGGGCGGGTTCCAGTTGAATTTTGCATCCCACTGCACAATTTCACTTCCCCACATGAGTTACCAAGGACATGCACAGAGGAAAACATGGGATTTCAGCAGATATCCAGGACACATGAGTAATTATTCAGTCATACAAGACAAATACTGTACATTAAAGTGTATAAAATAGTGTTTACTTTAGAAATAGTACAGTCAAGTTAAACAATCCGGTCATACACATTCAAATCAGCCAAGCCTGTCTTTTTCTTACATATCAGACATATATTACAGCTTACAAATACATCAACTAACAGAGAGCTTACTACATCAGTGACAGTGAATCAGCAGAAAGAACAGAGAGAGAATCATGCTTTTGGTTCCTTCTTACGGCAATTTGCAACACTACCTTTTGAACTATAGTACTTCAATACATATAGTCATTCATTGTTGGCTTGTTTATATGTTGCCAACCCAACTGTTTTGTACTTACACTAACAGACACAATGCTTGTATTTTATTTTATTTTTTAAATACAATCTTGCTAACTTTAGGAATGCAATGTAGTGTCAATTTATATTCACACCCCATAGACTTTGCAGAACTGCAAAGTTCCCATGTGGTTTCTCATACAACTTCTCAAATCGGTGAAGCTCAACAACTTTACTATAAAAATAGTCTAACCCATATAATATGTGGTAAAAGTTAACGATATCCCATATCCAGTTTTGTCTGACCCTAGGGTACAATGCTCATCCCCATTTCTTAGCCGGGGAAGCCAGCGTTATCCAAAGATATTTCCGTAGTCATGTGGCCATCATGACTATATGCCAAGGCCAGTGAATTTAAAGCAATGTTATATCTTCAGCTGGATTGTGTCTTGACCCTCTCCTATTTAATAGCGATTACTACTGATATTGTAAAGGTCCTCACTAAATCAGAATTCCGTCTTTCATTAAATTAATCTCCATAATATTATACATTGACGTCCTGTTACTTGCTCAATTTCGCAAGTGGTGTTCCACCTCCCCTCAATGGCATCGTTCTGCCAGGTTTAAATTTCAAATTATTTGAAAATCAAGGTTCACAAGGTGCCACTCTATCCTTCCCTAATGACGATGATGATTAAATCAAGTAATAATACCCATGTACGTACATATTGTTCTGGTTAGTTGAAGTCTGTGTTAGCGATCAAGAAATCATTGAATTGGCAAAAATTGATAACTCCTGTTTCATTTCATTTATTTAGGTCAAAGAGTCCTACTGCCTTTTTCTCCTTAATATTTTAAACTCTGGGATTCCAGTCTTAAAACTGCAAGCAGCGTATCTTGTCTCAGTGCATTTGAAGATAAACGAAAAAAGGAAGTTCTGTAAAATTAATTTGTCTTAGTTTTTTTAAATTATACTGACAGCAATTTTACTCCCATATCTACATAAATTATTTATTCATTTGAAAGAAGCTACACAAATATTTACATGCACTTTTCTAATATTGGCATTTCTGTAGACTTTTTCATGTGTAAATTTTTAATGTTTTAAGGAGAGGAGGATACACATTTTTATGCCTGTTGATTTTGCTATGAATACCATTGCAACATTTGAAAACATTTATATTCCAGGGATGTTATATGCTTTGGCTTCTGATTACTTTGAGGTATGTGAAATTGTGTATCAATATGCAATTAATTAAATGTGAATGAAATAAATGAATGAACAAAATAATTAGTAAAATGTTGTATTTAATATGCCATTTCAAAACCTATCCACTTTTAGGTGAAAGACAAAGCAAAAACAGAGAAAATAACTAGGCCCTATCAGAAGTAGAGCTTGAAGGAACATGGCCCAGCTCTGTTTGTTTTGTTTTAACCCACAGAGAAAAATAATACTGGCTAGTATTGACTTGGCTTTGCTCAAAAAACACTTGAATGAGCTAATCTCTTTTGTACAAAGATCCTGTGTGCCAAAACTATGTACTCTGATTTAGAGGAACTTATTCATCAGAACAACTGAAAACCACGGATGAGATATCTTATATGCACTTGACAATTGTCATCTTAGAATTCCTTCCTTCCTTCCTTCCTTCCTTCCTTCCTTCCTTCCTTCCTTCCTTCCTTCCAAGAATAGAGAAAGGAAATAGGAATAGAAGAAAAGATATAGGAGATATAGGAGAGACTATAGGACAGGGGACAGAAAGTACACTAGTCCATTTATGCCCGCCCTTTACTGACCTCTTAGGAATCTGGAGAAGTCAACGTGAATAGTATAAGGATAAAATGTTGGGGGTTTGGGGATGACACTCAGTTACTAAAGTCGTATTTTTTTTACAGTCAGGTTTGGAGCGGTTAATATTAAGCTTGAATCTGTTGCGTGCTCTTGTTTTGCTGTGGTTGAAGCTGAAGGGCTGTTCATCTTCGGCACTACCAATGCAGCCATTGCAGGTGCATGTGTGTCTGGTGGGCATGTGCACACCCGTCAGTGCAAGATTTGGCTTCTGCACATGCACAGCAAGCAAAATCTCATGTGAAGACACTCGCATGAGAGAGATTTTGGCGATTTTCAGTGATTTTTTGCTACTGCACATGCACGAAAGCAAAAATATCGGTGGAAATCGCCGAAATCTCACTCACACATGAATTATCACATGAGATTTTGCTTGCTGTGCATGCACAGAAGCCAAATCTCACACTGACGGGTGCACGAATGCCAGCTGGACACACACGCAGCTGCGACGGCCTTGGAGGGCACACTGGTAGCGCCGGAGATGAGCAGCCCTTCACTGGTCACCACGTAGATGTAAACTGTAGTGCATTGTCATTAGTTTTCCAGTTTTTCTGTCTAGAATGTCCAAATAAGCTTGCGGCCAGTTAATTAAAGCAGCCATTTATCTTATGATTATTTATCTATCTATCTATCTATCTATCTATCTATCTATCTATCTATCTATCTATCTATTGGATTTGTATGCCGCCCCTCTCCGTAGACTTGGGGCAGCTAACAACAGTAATAAAAACAGCATATAAACAATCCAATATTAAAACAGTTAAAAACCTTTATTATAAAACCAAACATACATACAGACATACCATGCATAACATTGTAAAGGCCTAGGGGGAAAGAATATCTCAGTTCCCCCATGCCTGGCGGCAGAAGTGGGTTTTAAGAAGCTTACGAAAGGAAAGGAGGGTGGGGGCAATTCTAATCTCTGGGGGGAGTTGGTTCCAGAGGGCCGGGGCCACCACAGGGAAGGCTCTTCCCTGGGTCCCGCCAAGCGACATTGTTTAGTTGATGGAACCTGGAGAAGACCCACTCTGTGGGACCTAACTGGTCGCCGGGATTCGTGCGGCAGAAGGCAGTCCCTCCCTGCACAGGTATTCATGGCCTTGATAGTGTTTCCACCATTTAATTTAGATTTCAAAATTTTCCTGACTCTGTTGGTGTACTCTCTTCTGACTATAGTTTTCACTTCTCTAATGCCTGATGTCATCCATCTGCAGGATGCCCAGGTATTTGTAGGCTTCGTTTTGGTTACATTTAATTAATTGGCCATTGGGCATTTCAATTCTGACATATGTAGTGCTTTTGCCCCTTTTCATAGATAGAGCAGCACATTTTTCCATGACAAACTGCATCAAGATATATGTACTGAATATTTGGACTGTGTTAGTCAGTGCTTGGATTTCTATTTCTGACTTTCCATACAGTTTCAAGTCAACCATATACAGTAAATGTGATTTTTTTTCAGTGTCTTTGGCATCATCATCATCATCATCATCATCATCATTATTATTATCATCATCATCATCATCATCATTTTCTCCCCTCTATTACAGTCTTAATCAGTGCAAAATTTGGAAAAGGTTAGAACCTTGCTCATGAACTTATTCAGGCAAAGGCCCTTACTCATGAATAAACCCTATTGAATTTCCAAGCTGTTGCTTATGAATAATTATGGATTCCAATCAGATTCCCATGCTTGCAATTTCATTTTTTAAAGATAATATGAAGTAGCTTGAAGGGGTGTCGCTGAGTTTGTGCAAAATAACTACCTTGCCGCTATCTTAATTGCCACATCATAACTGGAACAATTGCAGTCTTCACTAGTATTTTTTTTCCAATTGTGAATAATTCTAGATGTGTTAAATTTGAACTTTATCACATTTAATAACTCTGAAGGATAAAACCTGCACAACCAATGATCATCTTTCCAAGAAATAATTTTCAAATATCAGATCAGATCAATGGGCAGCAGTGAATATCATACTTCCTAATGTTTAGCAAATTAACTTTCAATTCAATCTTTCCTTCCTTGACTTATTGCATGTATTGAAAATTTACATAGAAACCTGCTTAGTTTTAAGTATTTATTGTACTGCTTATTATCCAAATGGAGGATTATTATTATTTTTTTGCTTGTCTTAATTTGTTGTACTTTCCGTCAGAACTAAGACAAGAACAAAGTATAATTTCTGGATAAACCTGCTCAAATATAGATTTAATGTTCACCTTATGCAGATCAGTGGATACAGTATGCTTGCATGCGGTTATATGGCAATTAGCAAGAAGAAAAAGAGAATATGCATAACTTCAGTACATTTCTGGTCACTGCAGAAATGCTAGTAGTTAAAAAGAAGCAATTCTAGAAATTAAGGAATAAGAAGAGGAGGTTAATTTTCCAATACATTAGTTTGTTTGTAAGGACTTCAATAAAGGAAAAGAAATTCAGAATCTATTTCTTTTTTCCTCCCTCCCTCCCTCCCTCCCTTCCTTCCTTTTTTCTTTTCCTTTCTCCTTCTCTCCCTCTTTCCTTCTCTCTTCTCAGCACAACCAGCTAAATGCAGATAATTAGTTTTTATCAATGAATTAGTGCTTAACTGGAATTTCAATAGTGTTTGGACAACTGAACAATGTCTCATGACTGCCCAGTAAAAAAAGTTGATGGTGTATTTTTTCTGTTTGTAAGATATTATAGATACCTCTTGTGCTATCCTTAAGATGTAACATTTGTTTCTGCAAGACAAACTGCTGTTTGCCTCCAAGCCACTCAAGCTGAGGTACAGGATTAGGCTGACAAAAACCATACCTGCGTAAGAAAACATCTGTGAGCACACCACATCAATGCAGAGAGACAGCAAGTGTTTGCTTCTAAACAGATTTTCAGTAGATGCAGCCATTCATGAGGAAAATGTTTGAAGCACTAAGCAAGCAACATAGAGCTAAATCTTATCTAAAGTGGAGAATGCGGATGTCATTAATTACTCCAGCAATAAAGTCAATTGGAGAAGTGTCTCTTGTTAACTATCTTCTAAGGCTCAGTTTAATGGCTCATTTGCTGTGAGCAAACAGTCAGTCTGGTATCTGTTACAAAACAGTGTAAAGCTAATGAGAAGCATACAAGCCATACTAAAAATCATTAACCAGTGGTTTATTCCCTATACACCTATTGTTTATTTTACTCACTATTTGCTGAAAGTTGCTGAATTTTCACTTAAAGATCTTTCTTTTGGGCCTCCTTCTTCATCACAGTATTTTACTACACAAGTGCAAGTTCTGCTTTTTGAATCAATGAAAGCCCAGGTCAGGCAACTGAACCCAGCAACTGGGTCCAACTGGATGATTTTCCTGTTTTCCTGCCCCTATTACTTTAGTATTCTGCATGGACAGTTGCCATCAGTGTTAAGGCAGTAAGCAATAGGCAGTAGTAAAGGGGCTGATGATTGCCTGGGCGAAAAATTTCAGCTGCACTATACACCTGGCAGACTGGGAGAAAATTTGGACCAGAAATATTAATTTGACTAAATCAACAGCTTACAAAGAGAATCAATACAAAATGTTTTATCAGTGGCATTTAGCCCCAAAAAGATTGGCGAAGATATACCCAAATTGTAATCAGGCATGTTGGAAGTATAAAGAAGAGCAGGGCACCTTCTTTTGCTGGAGAGACGGAGTAACGACACGGACACCAGAGCTGGATTTAAAATTGGGTCATTTTTATTAACATAAATTTGCATAATTTATTCAAATACTTTGCATAAATTAGCATAAACAACTATGACCCGGAACTGGACCTGCAGGGTCAAACAAATACTTCCGGGGCGGAAATGACGTTATGCCAGTAAACATTCCTGGGCAACTCATGGGCGTATCTCGATGCAAGGTCCAGGTGAGGGCCAGGCCGTCACCTGTGACCTTTTCTGCCATGCTGTGCATGAGGGGGGTCCCACCGGCTAACCCGAATCGGGGAATTAAAGGTGCAGGACCCAAAGACAGGTTCCCCCCAGCTGCTCAGGCAGAAACTCCCTCCATGAGCTTGCAGAGAACCTGTCAATCATCCCCAAAGATGCCCAAGGGAGAACGCGCGGTTGCTAAACCACCCAATTTTCCGCCCCTAACCTGCCTACCCAAATGACCAAAGGTAAGCCAATTAACCTAATTAATGCAAGCACCCCCTAACCGCACAGCCATCACCCCAGTGTGGAATGGGCGAAAAAACAGCTCAGCTAAGAGGCAGAACTGCAAAAAATTCCCATTCGGCCCCCTAAGGGCGACCCCTAAGCACACTGCAAAATAGTGGAGGGCGGGCGGGTGTCTGCTCAGGAGCTTGGTCCGGGCGAAAAGGAAGAGCCCCGGGCCTGCTCGCCCTTATATAGGGCAAGCAGGCCCTGCCCGGACCAATCAGGGGCCTGACCAATCAGGCCCCGATCTCCCGAGCGAAGTCTCGCATCGCGAGACTTCGCCCGGGATTCAAAATGGCGGCCGCCATGAGGGACCGCGTCTCCCGGTCCCTCCAGCAAAGCCTGCCTGCCGGGTAAGTCCGGCGCTGCCCTTATCTATGGTGGTTATGTCCCAAAGCAAAAAATTACTGGAGGAAACTCCAAAAATAATCAAATTTATGCTGGAATTCTTTTTGTCAGGTATCATCAGAAAAACGTATTTTAAAAATATTAAATATTTAATACTACATATAGTAACTGCCACGAGAATTGCCTATGCGCAAAGATGGAAAGACTTACAGACACCAGTTGAAAAGGAGATAATTTAAAAAAAATGCCCTCAACAATGGGGTTCTTATTTTACCCACCTCATAAGGATGGAAGTCTGGTGAGATTCAAACTGCCAAATTGCAAGCAGCCATCAGGCAGCAAAAGTAGCCTACAGTATTGTACCCTAACCATTGTGTCACTGTGGAATATGTTGAAAAGGCCAACAGCACTTCTCAATCAGCTGTTATTGGCACAGAACAGTTGGATCATTTTTATAAGTAGCTTGGACACACTATAGTAAAGTAGCAGGTACCATATTAGCTGATGTGGACCATAACCTATAGCTTTTTCTAGATTTGAGAAAGCCAGATAGAATGACTTTTTTTCTCTCTGAGCTTCTCCATGAGCATTCAAACTACAAAAATGGACTATTGTGATTGATATGGATACCAATGTCAACAATGTCATGGAGGTTCCAGTTGAGGATCAAAGATGTTCGTTGTGTATGACAGGAGGTAGACTGCTCAGTAGTTAGAACACTTTGCCAGGTCACTTCTGTTCTTAAAAAAGAATGAAATGATTTCAGGAGTGGGTTGCTACTTACATCGCTGCTGGTTCACTTCATCCCATGCCACAGGGGTGCACCTCATGGATGCATGCATGCTTTGTATACACACATATGCGCAGTGCCAAAAAAATCAGAAAAAATTAAGCCAAAAATAAGATGGTGACCGCATGCACAATGCCAGAAACTCAGCTTCTGTGCATGCTCAGAAGAACAACAAAATAAAAAATCATTAAAAAAAAAAAAGATGGTGGCACCCACCGACCGGCACAGACCAAACTGGGTTGGTGACGTCATTGTGACATTACAAGCAGGTTGCTACTGGTTCAGGTGAACCAGTCCAAACCAGTTCACCCCTGAATGATACTCATGGCCCAGACAGCAGGAAAATAGGCCAGAGTCCACAATGGCATTGAAGAAATTTTTCAGCCAATCAGCTGCTGTGTCACAAAGTATTAAAGGCTCATATATAATACCTATAGGATTTGAATAAGTTGAAGCAATGGAAGTAGTCCTCAGTACTTACCAGTTAGAAGTGTGGGTGGAGGAATGTTATTGTGTTGTTCTACATTTCGGTATGAGTTATTTGAATTTATCAGCTAGATTTTCTTTGCCCACATAGCAGATCTCTCTGTCCTCCTAGTTATTTCAAGCTTAGTCTATTATGCAACAGGTGGTGAAAATCTGATTTGTTCTGTGGGGTCATTTTGACACTAAGATTTTATTTTCTAAAGGAAAGAAATTGCATGGTGTATCCTTGTTTCTACGCTTTGGTTTAATCTCCTTATATTGGACATAGAGAATAACATGTTTAAGAACCGACATTAGGTTCTTATACCTATGTTCTTGTATGCAAAAACCTGCATGAAGTGCTGTTCTTGTATGCAATCAGCATCTCCAAAAATATATGTGACTGTCTGCTAAACATACACAACTACTATATAAGCACAGAGCACATACTGTATGTTGTATATTTTAATTTAACAATTCAGAGATAAAGGAATTTGCTATAAAAGAATCTTGCTGAAAAACAGAGATGATACATAGCATAATTCAAAGGAAAGAAAATCACACTATTAGTACATATTTTGACCACCACTGAAATTCTACTGCTACACTCAACAAGATTTCCCAAGGTGGGCAGTTTTTAAGATTCAGTATAAGAAATGGCTGATATAACATGATTTAAAGATTTTTTCCCCTCAAAGCACACTTTTGCTTATCTATGATGTACCACTGCTTTTCCTTTTTTTCTTGATTAAATTCAAGACTACAGGGAAACAAAACTTTTTAAAAAATAGTCATGGAGTCCTATTATTCTTCCTCTGCTGTATCTTCACCAGAAAAATCTAGCATACTGATAAAACAACAGATAAAAAAGAAGAAGAAAGTCACAAAGAGATATTTTTTGGCAACAGGACCTGTTGTTCTACATGCTGTAAACCTTTTGTTACCATTTTGATTATAAGGAAATGTCTATATTCCAGCTTTAAATCACAGTGGCAGCCATTCCCTCTTTTTAAATATCAATTTTCTCAGATCGTAACATTGCATAAGATGGAGCTATACACCAGTTAATTAGTTATTTAATGTTCTATAGCTAACACATTTAGTTCCATAACATTTACTTCAATGTTTACACAATTACCCTCAAATAAATTCCAGTTGGTTTTCATATTTCAAACTTTGAGATTCTCCTAACATTTTCGTGACAAATACATGAGACTGTGACTCAGAGGTGGGTTCCCGCTGGTAGCAGGAATTTTTCCCCATTTGCCAAACCAGCAGTGATGGCTGGCTGGCCACACCCACGAACTGGCTCTCTCTTATCTTGTTCTTTGCTTCTGCGCATGCTCAGAAACTGAGTTTTCAGCATTGCATGTGTATGTGCCCACGTGGCACAGGAGGAAGCGAACCGGCAGTGAAGTAAGTCACCTCTGGACTCAAATGAAGAGTCAACACATATTGACTTTTCTGGCTGCCATTGTTAGTTTCAAGTCAGCATTTCTTAGGACAATGATGGCGAACCTATGGCCGGCGTGCTACAGGTGGCACACAGAGCCATATCTGAGGGCACACAAGGTTTGCCCTATGTCAGCTCCAGTGCGCATGTGCATGCTGGCCAACTTATTTTTGGCCTTCTTTTTGGCCATTTTTACTCTCCCTAGGCTTCAGGAAAGCCCCCTGAATGCTGGGGATGGTAAAAAATGGCCCAACAGGCCTACTGGAAGTCCGGAGCCTTCACTGAGGCCTGTGCACATGTAAGTGGGGGAGGCAGCGTGGAGGGGTTGTGTGCTTGTGTGAAGGGCAGCACGGCGGTTGTGAGCCTGTGCAGGCAGTTGTGAGCACACACTATCGCACAGGCTTTTGTCACCCGAGCCAAAAAAGGTTCGCTATCACTGGCTTAGAAGATTAGGGAAAATAAACCTGGAAAAAAGATTAGAGACAGTTCTGGAAAGACTTTCAAAATTTGAGATTTCCCTAATACAATTGATTGATTTGTAACAATTACTGGTTTTCCTATACTAAGAAAGCTGGGGTGGCGCAGCAGGTAGAGTGCTGTACTCCAGGCCACTGTAGCTGACTGTAGATCTGAAGGTCAGCGGTTCAAATCTCATCACTGGCTCAAGGTTGACTCAGCCTTCCATCCTTCCAAGGTGGGTAAAATGAGGACCCGGATTGTGGGGGCAATAGCCTGGCTCTGTTAAAAAGTGCTATTGCTAACATGTTGTAAGCCGCCCTGAATCTAAGGAGAAGGGCAGCATAAAAATTGAATAAATAAATAAATAAATAAATAAATAAATAAATAAATAAATGAATGAATGAATGAATGAATGAATGAATAAATAAATAAATAATAAGAGTATTTGTATGAGTTTAAAGGCAAGGAGATGAAGATGCGGAATAGTCATGGAAAATGATGAGTATTTGAGGAAGGAAGGAAGGAGGAAACATATCTTCAGACTTGTAGAATTGCTGGTAACAGATAATTTCTTGTCGGCTGTAAGCAAATCTGCTGCGTTGCTAGCAATCTTTTTTGTTTGCCACCTTCTTCAACCTGCTTTTAGCAAGAATGACTGTTCTTGGGAAAGCTAGTTCTTTACAAAAGTTCACTTAGCGACTTTTCAAAGTTGCAACAGCACTGGAAAAAAAGTGACTTATGACCTTCATTCACACTTACAACCATTGCAGCTTTCCCATGGTCATTTCCATGGTCAAAATTCAGACAGATGGCAACTGACCCATATTTATGACAGTTGCAAACTTCTGATAAGCAGTGTCAATGAGGAAACTAGATTCACTTAACAAATTTGTTACTTAACAGGGCAGTGATTCACTTATCAACTATGGCAAGAAAAGTCATTTAACAATTGTCTTGATTAGCAACAGATGTTTTGAGCTCTACTATGGTCATAGGACTTCTTATATTTTGTCTTCAGCAGATTGTGGAACATTGGGAGCCCTGCTAACATATCAGTGAGAAGGCTCTGCAAATCCATACAAATAAACTATTTAAGGATTTGAACTTCAAAGAATATGGTGTAGGTAAAAAGCGTATAAAAATAGGTAAGATTTAGGGAAGGGATTTAGGGAATAATAATAATAATTATTATTATTATTATTATTATTATTATTATTATTATTATTATTATTATTATTATATTTGTATGCCGCCCCCCTCCATATATTCGGAAGTCTGGTTACACATTATTTAGTTACCTCTTGCCTGAATTATTGTAACACGTTGGACATAAAGTTGTCTTTGAAGATAACTTGGAAGTTACAGAATATCATGGTTATTATTATCCTAGGTCAGTGATGGTGAACCTTTTTATCTTCGGGTGTGCATGTGCGTGTGCTATCGTGCATTTGCGTGTGCCCATAATTCAATGCCTGGGGATGGCACACATTTATTTTTATTTATTTTATTTATTTATTACTTAGATTTGTATGCCGCCCCTCTCCGAAGACGCGGGGCGGCTCACAACACGTGGAAACAAATCATAAATAATCTAAATTTTAAATTTTAAAGATTTAAAAAGACCCCATATACTAACAGACATAGACACAAGCATACCATATATAAATTAAACATGCCCAGGGGAAGATGTTTCAGTTCCCCCATGCCTGACGGCAAAGGTGGGTTTTAAGGAGTTTACAGAAGGCAGGAAGAGTAGGGGCAGTTCTAATCTCCGGGGGGAGTTGGTTCCAGAGGGCCGGTGCCGCCACAGAAAAGGCTCTTCCCCTGGGGCCCGCCAACCGACATTGTTTAGTTGACGGGACCCGGAGAAGGCCCACTCTGTGGGACCTAATCGGTCGCTGGGATTCGTGCGGCAGGAGGCGATCTCGGAGATATTCTGGTCCAATGCCATGAAGGGCTTTAAAGGTCATAACCAACACTTTGAATTGTGACCGGAAACTGATCGGCAGCCAATGCAGACTGCGGAGTGATGGTGAAACATGGGCATACCTAGGTAAGCCCATGACTGCTCTTGCAGCTGCATTCTGCACGATCTGAAGTTTCCGAACACTTTTCAAAGGTAGCCCCATGTCGAAGCTCGAGGTGATGAGGGCATGAGTGACTGTGAGCAATGAGTCCCGGTCCAGATAGGGCCGCAACTGGTGCACCAGGCGAACCTGGGCAAACGCCCCCCTCGCCACAGCTGAGAGATGTTTTTCTAATGTAAGCTGTGGATCAAGGAGGACGCCCAAGTTGTGGACCCTCTCTGAGGGGGTCAATAATTCCCCCCCAGGGTAATGGACGGACAGATGGGATTGTCCTTGGGAGGCAAAACCCACAGCCACTCCATCTTATCCGGGTTGAGCTTGAGTCTGTTGACACCCATCCAGGCCCCAACAGCCTCCAGGCACCGGCACATCACTTCCACCGCTTCGTTGACTGGGCATGGGGTGGAGATGTAAAGCTGGGTATCATCTGCATATTGATGATACCTCACCCCATGTCCTTGGATGATCTCGCCCTGAGGTTTCATGTAGATGTTGAATAGCAGGGGGGAGAGGACCGACCCCTGAGGCACCCCACAATGGAGAAACCTAGGAGTTGACCTCTGACCCCCCACTAACACCGACTGCAACCGGCCAGAGAGGTAGGAGGAGAACCACTGAAGAACAGTGCCTCCCACCCCCAACCCCTCCAGCCGGTGCAGAAGGATACCATGGTCGATGGTATCGAAAGCCGCTGAGAGGTCAAGGAGCACCAGGACAGAGGATAAACCCCTGTCCTGGGCCCGCCAGAGATCATCCATCAACGCGACCAAAGCGGTTTCCGTGCTGTAACCGGGCCTGAAACCCGACTGCTGGGGACCTAGATAATCGGCTTCTTCCAAGGACCGCTGGAGCTGGAGTGCCACCACCTTCTCGACAACCTTCCCCATAAAGGGAAGGTTGGAGACTGGACGATAGTTGTTAAGGACAGCTGGGTCCAGGGAGGGCTTCTTGAGGAGGGGGCGCATGAGCGCTTCTTTATAGAGTGATGGAAAAACTCCCCTCCCCAAGGAAGCGTTGGTAATCTCCTGGGCCCAGCTCTGTGTCACCTCCCTGCTGGCCGAAACAAACCAGGAGGGACACGGATCCAGTAGACAGGTGGCGGAACTCACAGCTCCAATGGCCTTGTCCACTTCATCAGGTGTCACCAGATCAAACTCTTCCCAGACAGGTGGACAAGTACGTGCCCCAGTCACCTCGACTGACTCATTGTCAGTCGACTCTGTTTTACAATTGGAGTCGAGGTCAGCCCGGATCTGAGCGACTTTATCAGCGAAAAACATGTTAAACTCCTCAGCACTACTCTGCAAGGGCTCCCCAACTCCCCCCTGGTTAAGAAGGGAGCGGGTCACCCTAAACAGAGCGGCCGGGCGGGATTCCGCTGATGCAATCAAGGCGGCATGGTATGTGCATCTTGCCGCCTTGAGCGCCACTTTGTAAGTCTTAATAAAAGCTCTTACACATGGCCTTCCCCACCCCTCCTGGAGGCCCTCTGGAGGCCTGAAACAGCCCATTAACCTACCAATGTGCCTAGTAGGCCCATTTTTTGCCCTCCCCAGGCCCCAGAGGCTTCTCTAGAGCCGGGGGAGGGCAAAAATGCCTCCCCCCATCCCCCCAGAGACTCCCTGGAAGCCAAAAATGCCCTCCCAATGCCTCTGGGTGAGCCAAAAATTAGCTGGCCGGCACGCACATGCATGTTGGAGCTGAGCTAGGGTAACAAATTGTGTGCCAGCAGATATGGCTCCGCTTGTTGCTTGTGACACCTGTGCCATAGGTTCACCATCACTATCCTAGGTCTTTTATTCAAATTACAAAGAATGGAATAGAATAGAACAGAACAGAACAGAAGAATAGAATAGAATAGAATAGAATAGAATAGAATAGAATTCTTGATTGGCTTTGTGATTGGACTCACAAGGAATTTGTCTTTGGTGTATATGCTCCCAATGTACCTAAAAGAAAAGATCCATTTGTCAAGAATCATGAAGTACAACACTTAATGATTGCCATAGGGTGCAAATAAGCAACCAGAAAACAATCAATATTAATATAAATTGTAAGAACACAAGCAACAAGTTATAGTCATGCAGTCATAAGTGGAAGGAGATGGGTGATAGGAATAATGAGAAGACTAGCAGTAATAGTAATGTAAATAGTAAATAGTAATATAGTAATAATAGTAAATGAAAAATAGTAAAATAAACTAGATTGACTCGAGCTCAAAAGGACAGAAAACACTAGAAACTCAGGCAATTGGTCGGGGAATTGTACCTCCCTTCAGTTGGTGTGGGGATACTTTTCTATTATAAAGGGGAAAGTTTACAAAATTAAAACACAAAGGAATGATAAAATAGGAATTATATTTAACAAGTGCAGAAATTAAATGTAATAGTAAAATTATTTCTGTCTCACTTGGATCTGGAAGCAAATCTGGACAGTTATACACATTTTAAGGTAACAGTTTTGTCCTCTAACCTCATTCGTTTATCCCTTTAAGGCCCTGTGAACAAAATGCTGTGTCAGCTGAACCCAAGGGGATGAGTTTAGCAAATGGGTTGAAAGCCAGCACTGCTGCCAGTGGGAAAACAGATCACTTGCAAGCTCTGCATAGGTTTTTCATTTCCCATAGAAAGATCGTCTTTTTTGCAATACATTGCAAAATACATTTTGGGGATATATTGCAACCGAACCTCAATTAAATCAACTTAGCTGTCCAATCCAGTGGATGTCCTGAGTCCAGAGCTGATTTTGAGCACTGCAAAGAG
This sequence comes from Erythrolamprus reginae, assembly GCF_031021105.1. Taxonomy (NCBI): domain Eukaryota; kingdom Metazoa; phylum Chordata; class Lepidosauria; order Squamata; family Dipsadidae; genus Erythrolamprus; species Erythrolamprus reginae. Next base: position 175,554,359 of record NC_091951.1, on the reverse strand, counting down.
ACAGTGTAAAATGGAGGGCTCCAGATATGCGTGGCTACCCAATTGCAAAGAAGAGAGTTTGATTTGCTTTCTGTTCAGGACTAATGGGCCTAAAGTACCTTCCTTCCTTCCTTCCTTCCTTCCTTCCTTCCTTCCTTCCTTCCTTCCTTCCTTCCTTATTTATTTATTTATTTATTTATTGGATTTCTATGCCGCCGCTCTCTGAAGACTCAGGACAGCTTAAAAGCTGTTCCAGGAGATGGTTAAACATATCATTTAACTATGGTTTAGAGCAAGTGGGGGTTGCTACTAACCGCTGCTAACAAAGCAATGCACGCACAGCTCCAGGTCACTGGTGTGCATGCGTGCGCACCCCAGTGAGAGTTTGCTTCTGTGCATGCTTAGGAAACAAAATCTTGCAAGAGGACATGCATGGTGAAAGATTTAGGTGATATTTTTTTTGCTTCTGTCCATCTCACTGGCACGCATGCCGGAGACGCAGAGCTGCGCAAACAGCTCCATGTACCGGGCATCAAACCGGTTCTGGTTTATAGAATCCAAAAACTAGTGAGTCATCGTATCACACTAAAGCATGAGACATGATTTACAAGTTATAGGGCTGGGTTCTTGCACCAAAGCACATTAGAACTATAGAAAGTTAACACTTTCTTAGAAGAATGAAATGTTTCAGGAAATACTAAGAAGGCAAAATATTATATTTTCTCTAAAAGAGAAACATGTTCCTCAAGACAGAAACTCAGAGCTTCAGCTCCCTGCCCCCAGCAGATATTTGGTGCCCATTGAGAAGAACTGGACAACCTATCTACAAAACAAAGACCTTCAGCTCCAGGATGATGGGATTATCCTTCAGGGCAAAGCTATTCAGCCACAATAGAAACTGAACATCAAAGCCCCTTTACTGCACCAGTCCAACCTTGATTCAGATAACCTACAAAATCAACTATGACCCCGGCATAGCCCCATGGGAGTCTGAGATCAACCAATAGAGTACATTCTCTTGCTACAGGAACAGGAAGCTCAAGTTTAAAGCCCAAGAGAGTATAAATAAACTCACTCTCCACTCCATGTGTTCAGATGCCCAAAACTTCAAACCCATGTGGTCCTGTTCACCACTAAACCATCTTTCCAATCAGCCTCTATGTTTCCAGTATCTTTCTCCCCACTTGGAACTGAACCCGCTTGTGTATCCAGCAGTGTTCCCTCTAATATTTTTTGGGGGTGGGCGGAAAAGTATAGTGTCTGAGCGGCAGTCCCTTCGGGACTGGGAGGCACAGAAATATTAAACAAACAAACAAACAAACAAACAAAAACCCCACCCTGTTTTGCCTCAGAAAATTTCAAAATAAAATACTGTACTGTGTGTCTATAACAGTGAGCTCATAATAGGGCAACTCTATCAATATCAAAATGCCACTTAAATAGTTGAGCTAGTTTCAAACTAGATTTTGATTTTCTTTCTCTCTTCCTTACTCCCATTCTTTTTCTTTCTCTTTTCCTTCCTCTCTTTTTTCTATCTGTTTCTCTCTCTTCCTCTCTTCCTCTCTCTCTCCTTCCCTCTCACTCTTTCCCTCTCGGCTTCTGGGCAGGTTTGGAAAACTCTGAGTTGATGATGATTTTTAAGTGAGTGATTGCTCACTGCTCAGCTTAGAGGGAACTATGGTATCCAGCCCAGCTTATCACCCAGAACTTTGTAATGTCTTTTTATTCATCAAACACAAAACTGCAGTATGTGTTGCTGCTCAGATGCTGCAATCAAGACATGCAGCTGATATCTGACTTAATTTTCTTGGGACTTTTTGCCTCAAAGCAAAGCTTCTCCAAAGCTCAAGCTGTGGGTCATTCTGAAAAAAACCTAACCCCAGGTTTATGGGCAGCAGGCGTTTGCTTTGGAGTTGCCAACTGAGAAGGTCTTGAGCTGCGTTAGGGACTCATCTTAGCAACAGATAATACTGTTTTTGCTAGGAAGTCAGTAGACAAATATAGGACTGAAAGATGAGATTTGGGGTGGCGGAAAAGTAAACAGCAGTAGCAGAGCTGCTGGAAAGTGAGACAGAAAGGGCTCCTCAGATAAAAAGCTATCCAGATTCCTAAGAGGTCAGTAAGGGGCGAGTACAAGTGCACTAGAGTGCCTTCCGTCCCCTGTCCTATTGCTCTCCTATATCTCCTATACCTTTCTTCTATTCCTATATTTCTTCTTCTATTCTTTCATTGATATGTTCTATTACTTTATCTTCTTTTCTATTATTTCTTAGATATATTTTACTATGAGTATGTCCTCTATAACCTTCATCATGTATTTTATTATGTATATATAGATATATACCCACTAAAACCCTCATTGTGTATTGGACAAAATAAATAAATAAATAAATACAAGAAAGGGAAGAGACAGTATTTCCTAACTTTACAAACTGTACCTCAGTTTATGAAAGTAAATATTTGCATTTGCAAAGTAAAAATGTTTTACGGTACAGGTAGCCCTCAACGTACGACCAGAACTGACCACGCTTGAAACTTACGACCACAATTGGATTACAGTTCAGGTAGTCCTCAACTTATGACCACAATTGAACAACAAATTTCTGGTGTGTTTTTTTTTTAAGTGAGAAGTGTTGAGTTTTGCCCCACCTTATGACCTTCAGTTGCCTCAGTTGTTAAGTGAATCACTGAAGTTGATAAGCTAGTAACTTGGTTGTTAAGCAAATCTGGCTTCCCCATTGACTTTGCTTGTCAGAAGTTCACAAAAGGTTGCTAGTTGCCATGCAAGCCTTTGAATTTTGATCACATGATCATGTGTGTGTGTGTGTATGTGTGTGTGTGCTATAAAGCTTACAAATGTGAAAACGGTCGTAAGTCATTTGTTTTTCATTGCCATTGTAACTTTGGACAGTCATTAAATGAAGTGTTATAAGTCAAGGACTATCTGTACTTCATAAAAGAAGCTTTGGCCATGGAGGGATTTCTGATCAACATCCCCTGATGAAAACCACTACAGGTAGTCCTTGATTTACAACCATTCTTTGAATAATATTCAAAGTCACAATGGCCTTGGAAAAAGTGACTTATGGATTGTCCTCAAAATTACAACTGTTGAACCACGCCCTCCCCCTCCCCGGTCACATGATCACATTTCAGGCACTTGGCAACTGGCTTGCATTTACAATAACTACAGTGTCTGGCAGTCACATTGTCTCAATTTGTGACCTTCCAAGCTGGCTTCCAACAAAGTCTGAGGAAGCTGGGAGGGCTTAATGACTGCATAATTCACTTAACAACCACAGCAATGTGGTAAAAATTATCACAAAATCACGATGATTTCTATAACAACTGCATTGCTTAGTGATCTGAATTCTGATTCCCAAATGTGGTCGTAAATTGAGGGTTGCCTGTATGAGTCCAACAAGCTTTGGCAACTTCTGACACATGCATTCTGACATGTATGTCAGCCAGGGGATTTGAATAAGGATACCATGCCTATCATAATTGCCCACGTGCACACACACACACTGCTTTTTCTTTGGCTGCCATAAGATTCCTTTTTTTCCATTTTGACTTCTGCAATTTCTGGAGGAGATGTCAGTCTTCCCCTAAATCTCATCTGTGGGGAGAGAGGGCAATAAAGGCAAATAAGAATATGTATATGGCCACATCACCATGCAAATGTAACTTTGCAGATACTGGGACAAAAACATCTAATGGTAAAATTTGCACGTCATTCCCTAAGTGTTTTTTCAAGAGGCAACTGGACAACTGGTTTCCTCACCATCCAGCCAGAACTGAAGAGGCTTCTTGGATCAGAAGCGAAACATCTTCAAAGAGAAACCAGAAAGTCCAGTTGCCTCTTGAAAAAGCATCTTTGGGACAACCATGATCTGGATGACTGAAAATCTCCATATATCTTTAGCTTTGCATGTCATTGTTCTAACATTGTTGTTTTGGTTAGGGACTCTGTGGCCTGAGATATCACCTAGCTTCTTCTGAGGTTCACAGCCAATGGTCTCCAATTTTTTCAGCTCTGCAGATTAGCCGAAGAGGCAGAAGAGGAGGACAGAAAAGGCACGCTGCTTTTAAAAATGCAATGTCAAACACATGCATGTACATGCATGTACTCGTCTAACACTTCCACAGCCCGGTTTCAAATGTGCTGCAGCCTGGTGCTAGATCACAGCCCGGGAGTTGGGGACCACTGCTCTGAGCAACTAAATTAGTTAGGCTGCCAAATATATTTCTGTGTTGGAACACAATATGAAATATTTTGCTTCACCACTCAGCAGGGGCTGGCTTCAAAAATTTTAGCAGGAGGTTCTCTGCCTGGTTGCTGGGTGGGTGTAGCGATGGTGGCCGTGGCCTAGTCAGCCTCCTGCATCATGGTGAAGGGCAGGGATGGGTTCTAACTATTGTTGCTGCAGGTTCACTTCATCATGCAGCACATGGCTGTGCCATGCGGCCATTCACATAATCTGCATGCGTGCGCAGTGCCGAAAAACCAGAAAAAAATCCCTCCCCCCAAAAGCCAAAAATAAGATGATGATGATGGTGATGATGGTGATGATGGTGATGATGATGATGATGATGATGATGACGACGACGACGATTATTATTATTATTATTATTATTATTATTATTATTATTATTAAAACAATTTTAAAAGCCCTTATAAAAAACAGTCATACAATGCCAACAAACCATACATAAAATGGAACAGCTAGGGAAATGTCAGTTTCCCCAGGCCTGGCAACATAGGTGGGTTTTTTAGAAGTTTACGAAAGGCAAGGTGGTTGGGGGCAGTCCTACTCTCCTGGGGAGTTGATTCCAGAGGGTGGGGGCCACTATAGAGAAGGCTCTCCCATGGGTCCCATCAGATGACATTGTTTTGTCGATGGGACCCGGAGAAAGCCAACTCTGTGGGACCTAATCGGTCACTGGGATTCGTGCGGCAGAAGGTGGTCACGAAGGTATTCTGGCCGATGCCATGAATGGCTTTATAGGTAACAACCAACACTTTGAATTGTGACCAGAAAGTGCTCGGCAGCCAGTGCAGGCCGCGGAGTGTTGATGAGACATGGGCATATCTGGGAAAGCCCATGATTGCTCTTGCGGCCGCATTCTGCACGATCTGAAGTTTCCAAACTCTTTTCAAAGGTAGCCCCATGTAGAGAGCGTTGCAGTAGTCGAACCTTGAGGTGATGAGGGCATGAGTGACTGTGAGCAGTGACTCCCTGTCCAAACAGGGCCACAACTGGTGCACCAGGAGAACCTGGGCAAACACCCCCCTCACCACAGCCAAAAGATGGTGCTCTAATGTGAGCTGTGGATCAAGGATGACACCCACATTGTGGACCCTGTCCGAGGGGGTCAATAATTCCCCCCCAGGGTGATGGATGGACATGCACAGTGATTGCGCATGGTGACGGCATGCACAGTGCCAGAAACTCAGCTTCTGTGCTTGCTTAGAAGAAAAAAAAAATAAAAAAAATAAAAAAAATTTAAAGGTGGTGGTGCCCACAGACCAGCACCGATCGAACTGATTCCTTCATATCAACCCGTGGCTTGCTACTTGTTTGGGCAAACCAGTCCAAACCAGGAGGAAATCACCTCTGGCAGGAGGGAGCATTTTTGCCCCCCCCCCCCCCCCCCAAGGCTCTGAAGGCTTTCCTCAAGCTATCTGGAGAGCGAATACGGCCTCCCCAGGGTCCAGTGGCCCTCTGAACTTCCACCACCCCAAGCCTCCGCGTGCAACCTGCACTTACCTACGTTCAAAATGGGCCATGTGGGGACTTCTGGGAGGGGTGGGTGGGGCCATCCAGGAGTGGGGTTTGGGGTCAGCAACTCACTCCTGGCACTCAGCCTATCATTTCCCATCACATGAGCAGGCTAAATCAGGCAGTGAACCTATGATGCTTTTTTCACCAGTCCATTCAGCGGTGGGTTACTACTGGTATGGATTAGGATGCTGCACTTGTAGCAAAAATTGAGCTGCATGCATAGCTGTGCATCCCCAGTGTGTGCGCACATCTGAGGTTTTGCTTCTGAGCATGTGCAGAAAGCAAAATCTTGCAAGGGGACATGCGTGCATGAGATTTCAGTGACTTTTTTTGCTTCCACACATGCGCATAAGTAAAAATCTCACTTGGATGCATGAGCATGCCAGAGATGCGAAGCTGCATATGTTGCACACTGGTAGCGGCAGGAGCAGCAACCCTCACCTGAGTCCATGCGAAAGATTTTTGAAGTCTTATCCCCCACCACAACTTCCATTAGAACAGCTGATTTGACTTAGTTTGCATGGAGTACAATGCTCTCTTTTTCCCCCCTTCCTTCCTTAATTCCAGAGGGAAATTATCTTTTAAATTACTTAAACTGGGGGGAGTGAAAGGTAGCATGCCTTGACACCGAGGATTAACTATCCCTACATAATTTATGTTAAAGATGTGATACTTTCTGGTTATCGATTTGGGTGACTTGGTTTTATAGCCCGTGCATTATAGGCAAAGCAACTGAACATTATGCAAGTACATGGCGGGGAATGAATATTTTATTTAAGTTCTGAGGAAACAAGCAGCCACATTGTAATTGCTGTGTTAATATGGAATGTTAAAGGCTTGAAACCAACAACTGAAGAATGAAAGAGGCTGCAGACATTAGCATGGAAAAATAGATTTGTTTGAAAGACCAGCTTCTTATGACATGGTAACTATGTTCACGCTGTCTTTGTGTAGGAATGAGATTTTAAGCACTGTGTTGTTGGGATCGGTAGAAGGCTTTAGACTAGAAAAGTAAAGGCTCACTCAGAAAAATACAGATGCTGGAGGTCGAATGCAACAATCTCAGTTATTAAAGGTGGAAACAAAGGATGCAACACACATTACCATCCATTGGCAAAGAGGATACTTAACAACCAGTTTGGCCTAGTGGTTAAGGCACCAGGTTAGAAATCAGGAGACTGTGAGTTCTAGTCCCACTTTAGGCACTTTAGCCCCGACTCTGCGGAGAGGGGCGGCATACAAATCCAATAAATAAATAAATAAATAAGTGAGTGAGTGAGTGAGTGAGTGAGTGAGTGAGTGAATGAATGAATGAATGAATGAATGAATGAATGAATGAAAGCTGACTGGGTGACTTTGGGCAAATCACTCTGTCTCTGCCCAAACTACCTCACAGGGTTTTCATTGTGGTGAAAATAAGAGGACGAAGTATAAGATTTAACAACAACAACAACAACAACAACAACAACAACAACAGAATTGGAAGGGACCTTGGAGATAATAATAATAATAATAATTTATTAGATTTGTATGCCGCCCCTCTCCGAAATCTCCGAAGATCTTCTAGTCCAACCCCCTGCTTAGGCAGGAAACCCTACACTACTTCAGACTAAAGGTTATCCAACATCTTCTTAAAAACTCCCAGTGTTGGAACATTCACAACTTCTGGAGACAAGCTGTTCCACTGATTAATTGTTCTGTTTGGTACCGTGAGTTATTTATAAAAATAATAAAAATATGCTACTTTTATTTATAGATTTATATCCTGTCTTTGTTCCAGACTAGTGGCTCAAGGCAACCCATTTTATTCCTCCAATTCACTCCCACAATAGCAATCCCATGGGAGTACATTACTAGCTTATTTTATTATATAATTTATAATAGGCAACTCAGCCCTGATGTCAAGAAAAGCAGGAAGAAGTATTTCAAAGAGACCATCTCTTAATTAACTCATTAATAAATAACGATCTGAAATTTCTCCGATGGTTTTCAAGATTCTGTATTTACCCCAAAGCTAAAGTTTAAAGATACCTTCCTGAAGTGTATGTAATTCTTGCTCTCCTGCATGCAGAGTGACATCATGTCACAACCTTAGACAGAAGTAGGCCTCGTAATGTTGCAAAATATAGGTACATTTTGACAAATGGGACAGACATATGTTAAAGGATTTGGGGAATAATTGCTTTGGGGGGGATGACTTTGGTTTTTTGAGGATCTCAGGATTCAGGACCTGTGTCTTATTTATTTTATTTATTTTATTAGATTAGATTTATTAGATTTATAAGCTGCCCATTCTTGATGGACATAAAACCTACAAGCGAATATGCACAACAGCATGTGGAATTGATTGTCAATCAGTGTTGCTTCCTAAGGGGACAATTTGATATCACAGAAGTTTGATTTACTTGGAGTTATATTGTGTTGTTTAAGTGTTCCCTTTCTTTTTTTGAGAAGTGTATTTCCCTATAGAGGAAATTCTGGTTCAGCACCCCACAGATTGGGTATGGGCACTGTCCTCCTGCAATGGATGATGCCACTCCTCTCAGACTTTTTGTAAACAATTTTGTAAACATATAATCAGGTGAGGGGACCTCATAAGCTACAAGAAAATAATGTCTCTGAAACCTAGAAGAAGAAAGGGATCGATAGAATCATCATTATTGCAAATGCTCCTCCACCCTTTGTTATGTATAGCTTTCTTTCTTTTCTTATAGTGTGTTTCAAAGTAGCTGAATGTTGTTTTCAGCTACAAATGTAAAAAGCCAGATACAGTTCAAAGGTCTCCAGAAAGTTAAAAATCTCACCATAATGCAGGAATGATGCAAAAATTTAGGAAACCCACAGAACCTATTTCACAACCCCAAGTTCCAGGCAGACATATGTAGGATTCAGAATCCAAGTTGAGTATAATCTTATATCAGAATAACAGAATAGCAAAGTTGCAAGGGATCCCTGCTAAAGCAGCAAACCCTATACTATTTCAGACAAATGGTTTTCCACTTCCACTTGTTGGGCATCCACAATTTCTGGAGACAAGTTGTTCCACTGATTAATTGCTCTCACTGTCAAGAAATGTCTCCTTAGTTCTAGGTTGCTTCTCTCCTTGATTAGTACCCATCCATTGCTTCTTGTCCTGCCATCAGGTGCTTTGTAGAATGGTCAGAGAATCAAAAGCAATCAGAGAGTCAAAAGTAGAATACGTTGAGGAAGCTAGACCAGATGTTAGAACATTATTTACCAACAGAAACCTGACTCCCAGGCTCTTCTTTCAATAGCATTGATTTAAACTTCCCTGTTTTTTGGAGTTATGCCTCTTCCTTTTGAGAAATCCCTTGGAATATCTGTGTTCTACTCACATTCTGCATTCAGAAAGGATAATAATCCTTTCCTACCTAGGCTCTGAACCAGCTGATTCTGCTTGCGTGTGTTTTTGCAACAGGGGGCTGATGACCTGATTGCTCCAGAACTGCAAGTATTATTCTTTCTGAGATTCATCTGCAGATATTTAACAGCCCCCTGGCTCTTGAGTTGCAAGGTTAGAACCTGTCAAGCTCTGCTTCTAATTAGAAGAGGAAAGACTGGAAAGTGCATCATATTAGGTCATACTAAGTAACCATTAAGCCCAATATTAAGATTGCTGGATGATAATATGTTCCTCTATATGGAAGCTTCCTAGGTCCTTTCCACAATAAAATCTACACCTTCTAACATCAACAGAGCTTTCTCCAAAATTGTCATCCTAACCAGAGAGACCAAACCAAGAATCAATTCGATAGGAATGCAAAAGACTATTTTTATTGATAATAGCTATAATAGCAAAATCCTGAAAGTCTGATTCTGATGTACCTCCTCCCTTTCTTATGCCTATGTGAAATATGGAGGTATCCATCAAAACCATCTTCCTTATTCTCTACAATACCTATCATACCTGGCAGCATGCAAACCGGTTCTTTGACATCCAGGAGAAAAATTCCAGCTTCAATTAGTACTCATTTTCCATTACTAACACTGAAACATTTTTCAAGTCTGAGCTATGGGGTTTATACCTAGCGTACCAGTAATCTAGAAGAATGATACATTACACACATGAGGTTTTCTTCCTTTGAGACTTTAGAGGTAAAATATGTATGCCTTATCAGAGCAAATTATGGAGATGTGAAACTTCTATATATATGAAAGTCACATTCATCCACAATTAGAGCTGGCAACTTCTCCAAGACTTCATCTAGAGATGCTTTTTAATTGATATTTCAGTCAAAGTTTCTTGTAACAAAGGCTGGCGTGGAATTTGGGGATTCCCAACTCAACAACTTCCCAGGTTCTATCAGAGTTTGTTGCAAGATTTTAATCCAGAAAGCACGCATAGGCAGACTGATGTAGCAGGATTGATTTAAATAAGAAACATTTTTATATATAAGAATAACACATGAGTATTTACAATACCATTAGTCGAGTCTTCTTCAAGCAGTCACAAGCAAACACAAAGGCAGCTTCTAGTTCAGAGTTCAGAGAGAGACAAGATACAGAATGGGCTGAGCCATGCCCAGCTTTCTAGCTTCAGTTTTGATTCTCTGCACAAACTCAGAAGTGTTTAAGCTCCCATTGGCTGACTTAATTCCTATGCCTATTCATTGGCTGATCTTGTTAGCATTGGCTCTCCCAGTCATGAATATTCTAACAGTTTCATTGCAGTAGCATCTTTAGCCAACCATGACGAAGCCAAAATGATATTGACAATACGAAGCAATTCCATTCATTCATTCATTCATTCATTCATTCATTCATTCATTCATTCATTCATTCATTCATTTTTTATGCCACCCTTCTCCTTAGACACAGGGAGGCTTACAACATGTTAGCAATAGCACTTTGTAACAGAGCCAGCATTTCCCCCCACAATCTGGGTCCTCATTTTACCCACCTCAAAGGGATGGAAGGCTGAGTCAACCTTGAGCCGGTGATGAGATTTGAACCGCTGACCTACAGTCAGCTTCTAAATCTACAATTTAATTGTACCTGCATACTAATATCAGCATTTCTTTTGTTATTGCTTCTTCTGCAGACACTTGTGGTTCACGATGCTCTGATATTCAATTCAGTGATCCAGTATATTTGTGTTGAGTAAAAAGAAAAAGTAAGTAGAACCCAGACACAAAAAGTAAATTAAAACAGCAACTTTAAAATTCAGAGGGAACCACAATAATGTATTAACAAATTAAATTGTGAACGGGTTAAGGAATAATTAACCTGGCTATTGATCTCTTAATTAAGAACAGAAGAAAGATCCCTCCAGAGGCATGCCCTGTAACAGAAATGTTTATTAGGCACCATTTGTACAATAATGTTATTAAAAGTGCAAAAACAAAGCTAAGAAGCCAACTGGCCTTGGTGTGGCAACATTGCACCTGTATAGAATAGTATACAGTATATCAGAAACTTTATGCAAAAACCTAGAACTTTTGAGACATCTATAATGTTGGGTAAATGGAAAAAGAGAACTAGCAAAACCTTTGAAATAACTGAAAGACCACATAAGGGTATCATCATTGTTGGGAAACAATGAGTTATATGGTAACTAAGCATTGGCCCTGACTTGATGGTATATCATCATAATCATATAGCAGAACAGCTGAGAATTGTAGAAAATCTTTCTTCATTGATTATATGATCCTGATTGGACAAAAGTGAAAACTTGTATTTTAGTACTTGGTAGAGATCATGAAGAATCTCTGGTAGACCAAAGAAATCAACAGAATTCCCTTCCTTAATCAGCTTCAGTGTATTTTACTTAATCACCCACATGGCTTTTGCAATATGTTGTTCTGTCCCAGTGGTGAGCCCACCAATAAATATGCACACACAAACCGATTTAAACTCCTGTGAGCTCTAGCATCAAAAAGAGGCTCCTTCACTTCTCCTGAGCAACTCATGTGCAACTCGGGAAGGGCAGAAGGCCCTCATTGGCTTTCAGCCTCTGACACCAAATCCTCTCTGACCTCCTTGCTATCGGACTCGGGTGCCAGGTGCATGGATGATGGTACTGCACCACAACTGCCTCTCAGTTCTTGGGATCTGTGACCAGCTGCATGGTACGTGGTTGGGCCACAACATATGTGAGGTTGGTAAGAGTTTTCCAACTCTTTCTCTCTCTCTCTCCCTCTCTTTCCTTCTCTCTCTCTCTCTCTCTCCCTCCCACTCTCTCTGTAGCATGTGCATTTAATGTTTTATCTTTCCATATTGTTCACCTTGAGTTTTCATTGTACAATATATAAAGACAGATACTCGAGTCTGACACTTGCAAATTCCTGTCTGAAATTATCAAATCAGCCCCACATAGGCAAATATTATCTCCTGGATATAATCTTTTTTTGGACTTTCTTAGCTTTTCCAAATGCAGTGTTTAGCAATTTTTAAATCTTTCAAAATGCAGGATTAAGTAATCTGTCCATTTAAAATCACGTAGCATTTTATTCAAATAATACTTAAATTATACATTCTATTGGTTAAAAAAACCCATGCGAATCATCCTAGTGGGATTTTTTCTATTTGCTTTTTTGAATGAGTACTAAAATAAAAATGTATTGCTGTGGTACTTTAGAGCAAAGAAATAATTTACTTGGAGAGTGCTCTGACCTCAAACATGCCAAAATACTATTGTCCTGCTTGTTACAGTTTGGTAGAGCAGAAATAAGAACATGACTTGTCCTGACCACTGTTCCCTGTAAGCTGCGCGTGCGTGCACGCACGCACACACCCCAAAATACCCCCCATGCACCCTTTTCCAATGGCATGCAAGGAGCCGGGCATTTGAGTTGGGGGCAGGGAGCGACGAAAGTACGGAGGCGCCGCGCGCGCTCCTCATCCCCCTGCCAGCCGCGGAGCCACAGCTGCCCCGCCTCCCCACGGTGCCTCCGGCCCACTCACGCCCCTGGCCTCTCGCAGCCTCATGTGTGTGTGTGTGTGTAAACTCTTGAACCATTTCCAATAGCCCTCACCTATTATTGGAAATGGTTCAAGAGTTCACATACAGACACACACAAGGGGGGAGGAGACAGGGATGGAAAAAGAGGAGAAGATAGTAATAATAGTAATAGATTTTGGTTTTGTTTTATTATTAATTTCTTTTAATAAAAAAGAATGGAATTTTTTTCTTGTTTGTTTACATGTTTACTTGTTTACTTGTTTACTTGTTTACTTGTTTACTTGTTTACTTGTTTACTTGTTTACTTGTTTACTTGGTTACTTGGTTACTTGGTTACTTGGTTACTTGGTTACTTGGTTACTTGGTTATTTGGTTATTTGGTTATTTATACTTCTATGCTACCCAGTCCCAAAGGGACTGCCGCTCAGACACTATATTTTTCCGCCCACACCGAAAAAAAATTAGAGGCAACATTGGTCCTGACTAGTATATTATTGTTGGTGTTCTCATTGTGAGCAATGAAGGATGGGATGTGTAATATTTAGTCTGGTCAATTTTCTCCCCAAGTCAGGGATATGCTGGAAGCTAGACATTAAACCTTTCCTTTCCCGCTTACAAATTTACTCACAACACATCCTCTTGCCAAATGTTTTAAGACTACCCAAAGAATATAGAGGATTTGTAATGGACTTGTGCAAGCAGATTTCCCTTGATAAAACAGCTTCAAGTGATATGAATCATTTTGTCAAAACACAGAAACATGATTTGCCTTGACCAAGCAATTTGTAATCACCTTGAAATGCCTCTGGACTTCATGCATTAGAATAGGCTATGGGGAATGTCCTTAAGCCTTCTTCACCAGCATCTGGCTCCTCTGGTGATGACCTATCTCAGTAAAAGCTATGTGCAAATGCTACCTCTTTTGCCTTTGCAAATGCCTGAGGATGTTGGAGCACATAAAACACTCAAATATTCACAGAAATGAAATATCTCTTCAACGGTTTGCACAACCAAATATCTAATGCTATGTTCCTTTGTTCTGGTCAGGTCTATACTTTGCTTCTACTCTTCTAACTGTGCCTCTAATCATGCAATGGGATGCTAGAGAATTCAGGGACCAAAAATAGTCCTTTGTAGCATTTTTTAAGAAGTACTTGCTGGTGAAGGATCATTCCTTAAGTTAATTTTAAGCTAAACAAATAAGCCAATTTTAAGCCAAATGAAAATGCAGGAAGTCTTAAATTTGTCTGAGTGTTCTGATTTGATGTTTTGTCAAACCTATTGAGGGAAGCTATGAAGAACAAAAGTGACATGTTCACAGTGTACCAATATTTGAAGGGCTACCACAAAGAAGAGGGGGCCAACCTATTATCAAAAGCACCTGAAGGCTAGACAAGAAATAACAGGTAGAAACTAATCCAAAAGAGATCCAACTCTAGAACTAAGGAGAAAGTTTCTGACAGAACAAGAAACCAGTGGAAAAGCTTGCCTTCAGAAGTTGTGGATGCTTTATCACTGGAGGCTTTAAAAAGAGCCTGGAGTGGATAGCCACTTGTCTGAAATGGTATAGGGTCTCCTTCTTGAGCAGCTGGTTGGGCTAGAAGACCTCCAAGATCCCACCCAACTCTGATTATTCTGTTCTGTTCTTTTCTGTTCTGTTTCATTCGGTTCCATTCCATTCCATTCTATGATGTGTTGTTTAATATTGGCTTGAATAATAGAATAGAATAGAATAGAATAGAATTTTTTTATTGGCCAAGTGTGATTGGACACACAAGGAATTTGTCTTGGTGCATATGCTCCATAATCATTCCAATCCTGCCTATCAAGGACTTTAAAGAGGCATATTATTAGTTTTTATTTTTGTATACAGCTACTATTTTATTCTCCAACCAGGATTAGACATTATCTGATGTGTGCATATGTGAAAAATCCAGTTTAAATTATTATCAACAAAAGCTAAATAGCCTCTGTTTAACATATTCAATAAATGAAACCCCACCACTTCTCTACGCAATTGGTACTGACTTCTAGCACTCAACTTTTGATTACCTCCATTGTCATTCTATGTTCCAATTTCTCCAAGTCCTCCTAAAATTATGGTGCCCATAACTAAAACAATTCCTACAACAGGATCTGACCAAGCCAGCTACCTTCCTTGAAGCCAAATTATGCCTTCAGAAGTTACGGGAGCTCCATCACTGGAGTTTGGGTTTCTTTTTTTCAAAGAAGAGATTGGACTGCTATTTGTCAGAAATGGTGTGGGTCTCCTGCTTGGGCAGGGGGTTGGACTAGATAACCTACAAGGACCCTTCCAACTCTCTTAAACCTACTCACTGGTTCATATTCAGTTTGCAAGCAACCAGTATCCCCATATCTTTTTTTGCAAACTTATACCTGTGCATTTGGTTTTTGTGTCCCAAGTGGAGATACTCTACATCTCTATTAACTGTAATTGTTACTTCTCAGTGAGTTCTCCAATGGATCAATACCATTTTAAATGTAATTTCTGCTTTCAAGGATATTAACTATCCTGTATGATTTTTTTATCATCTGCAAATTTGATAAATGTTCCTTTCACCATTTGATCCAAATCACAAATGAAAATATTGAACAGCAGAGGGCTAATTCATGTGACACCCCATCTGAAACTTCTCTCCAATTTACTGTTAATGAGCATGTACAGTTGATACATGAGCATGTATCAACTGTATGGTTACCATTATATACTGTACCTTTCTGCTGTCCGGCACACCAAACGTACTTAATAACAAGCATGTCATGTGATCTTTGCAAGAAAACAACCAACTCAGAGAGCACCAAGTCCCCTCATTACAACCCTGAGCTACAAATATTCTCCTTTATTGGTAATATGTAATCCTTTGTCAAAAAGCTTGGCAGAGCAACCAAGATGATTAGGGGACTGGAGGCTAAAACATACAATAAACAGTTGGAGGAACTGGGCATGGCTAGTCTAGTGAAGAGAAAAGAAGACAGGGGACACATGATAGCAGTGTTCCAATATTTGAGGGGCTGACACAGGGAGGAAGGGATCAAACTATTTTCCAAAGCAACTGAAGGCCAGAAAAGGATAATGGATGAAAACTGAAGACGGAGAGATTCAACCTGGAAATAAGGAGAAATTTTCTGATGGAGAGAACAATTAACGAATGGAACAGCTTGTCTTCAGAAGTTGTGGGAGCTTCATCACTGGAAGCTTTCAAGGAAGAGACTGGACTGTCATCTGTCAAAAATGGTGTAGGTTCTCCTGCTTGGGTAGTAGGTTGGACTACATGACCTACAAGATCCTTTCCAACTCTTTTAATTTTTTAAGTCTATTAAGTGGAGATATGCTTGCCTATACCATTCTCTCGATCGATTAAGGAAGCTGAAAACAATACCTCCCTATAGCAAAAAAGGATAAACTACCCGGGAGTGTCTGAGTTGTTCAAGAGTGATGATTAGTAAGAGTAGAAGGGAAACTACACCTCCATTAAAAAGCAATCCTATCAGTTCACCCCATAAGGGCACTCCAATCAGCAAAAGAACTGCAGGACCATTGCATATCAGCTGGTAAATTCCTTTACTGCTGTCCTCAAAGCAGTCAGTGAGTATGCTGTGCTGAGAATGAGGATGTATCCTCATTATAGAGAATAACCCTCTATTTGGCAGCATCCTCCCTTTGAAATGTTGTCGGTTTAAATCCACTTTAAGCATGAAAAATAATAAGAGAGAACAGAGTCCTTGAAATTGCCCATCAGTAATTATCACCTGTTCAGCAGACTGAGGAGATAGATTGGATATTGGTCACAGTCTTCTCCACCATACTGAGATATCACGTATTTCTTTAGTCATTACGATAATAATGATGTATCAGTGGGTACTGTGCAAACTGGGCCTTAGAGAGTTGTCATTAATTTCTTTATTGTTAAGAAACTATCTCCCCTTGCAGAGGGAAAATAGATGCTTTGCTTGAATGTTATGGGATGACTGGTACATTAATACACCCAAGATTCTTCGAGACTTCTGAGAAGAATGGAGCAATTTTGGCTTCTATTTTTTGTTCTGTGTTTTATCTGTGTTTTTGTTTTCTCTTGAAATTAAAAATCAATATTTTTTTTTTAAAAAATACACCCAATCAATATGCTGCGCCTAAAATGGTGAATATACATCTGGCCAGGAGAATTTGCAATGGACACTTCTTGCTATGTCTAATGTGTTTCTTGTGCTGCCTCTTCAGATTCCCAGAGAAGCAAAAGAAGAGGAGTTACTGCTTCAGGTCAACTTTCCCCCGTGAAGTGCTGAATTCGGTCCTGCTTAGGGGACTCAAATTTGCAAACTATCATAATCATGCATGTGGCCACCCACGAGAGAAAGCAAGTTTGTCTGTTGCTAGATCAAATGCTTTTCTCCCCAATGCTCTTTCCTTGCAATCCTACCTTTCCCCTTTCTTTTCTTTTAATCAAAGATCAGACTCATACTCTTCAGCTGCAGGATATACTCTTCAGTTGCAATCTTTCCAAGTCTCGGAAAGAGCAGCCAGCGAGCCAGCCCAGCCAGTGAGAGAGAGAGCCTTTGTGAGCAACATTCACACACATACAAGTGCCATCCCACCATCCCATATAAACACACACACACACACACACACAAATACAGCAACCGGGGGGAAGAGAGATACTCCAACCTCCTCTTCCCATCCTTACACACCCACACACAGACACACATATGGTGAGAAAGAGAGGGAGGGAGGTTACGCCTCCTATTCCTTCTCCTAAAAATTTGAACATTCCTTCTCCCAAACACATACATGCAGGCAGAGTGGAGGGGAATGGAAAAGAATGGAGAAAGGGGTGGGTTTCTTGCTCCTCTGATTGGCTGGTAGCAAAGTGTCCCCTGTGTCCAAAAAGGCTTTTGAGTCCATTCGGCAAATGGGCCAAGGAGACAAGGCAGTGCCTGAATGGTTGGGGGTGGAAAATTAGGGACCAAACAGATGCAGCCAAACAGAGGAGGCGAACAGTCCCATTCCATATCCATCCATTCATACCATTTCTTTTCTTGAGGGAGGTCTAAAGAGCATCTCCTCCTACTAGTCCCCGTAACAAAATACTTATAAAGATAGGATTGGTGGTGGGTTGATCCTAGTTCAGAACAATTTTTACAAACAGTAGTGATGATGGCGGGAAATTCCAGCCACCTGCCTGGGATGCTTCTTTTTTTTCTTTTTTTTAAATACTTTATTAAATATATACATTAAAAAAAGAAAGAAGACGATGGAAAAACAGAACAGCAATATATACATATAACATACAACAAAAATAAAGCATCATGCTTTATACATGAATTATTTGATGTCATAGCTTAGTATTGACACCTGCTAAATAGCGGTGTAATTGGTTTGCAGCTCATTAATTTATAGTAATATTTTCCCTTTATTAGTAATTACACATATATACATCTTGTTAATTTTCCTGTTAATATATCCATTTTTTTGGTTTCATTTTCTCAATGGTATAGTAGTGCTTTATATTGATAGTATTTCCTCTTAATATCAATTTGGTTTTTCTCTCTAAATTCAATATTTTATTATATTTTATTCCCATTTTTCTTTTCTTTTATTTTGTTTTTCGCAATTCAGCCTGGGATGCTTCTGTGTGTGTGCAGAAGCATCGTGCACACATGCAAGCACACACACAAACCAGTGGCAAACTAATTGAGAACCCACTACTGGGTAGGGTGACTCAGAATAGTTGGCACAATATTACCTCCGTTTGAGGATAAACGCATCTACAGAGAGCTCCCTAATGTGAATTAGGAAAAGTGAAAGTTAACCCCTGACAACCCTCTCTAGCTTGGTGAAAAGTGGACTGAGAGGAAGTGGTTTGAATGAAGCTTTTGAAAACTTTACAAAAAAGAGTTAAAAGAAGGAGCAAGTCACAGTTTTAAACATGAGTAGGAGAAAAAAGTGAGAACAAAGAAAAGATGGCGTCTACTACGGAGCTGGAGGGAAAAATGGATTCATTGTTAACGGCATTTGCCAATATGGGACAGTTGCTCCAAGATATGAAAAAGGAGATAGCTGCCATTGGGGCTGGTGTTGCAGATTTAAAAGAGCAGTCGAAAACACAAGATCAAAGAATTGTGAAACTGGAGGAGGGAAAGAGTCGTCAGGAATTACGTATAATTAACTTGGAGGACAGACAAAGAAGAGCTAATCTCCGCCTGAGGGGATTCAAAAAAGATTTCGCGGAGGGTAAACATCTTATCCAAGCAATTTACCAATGGTTCAGTGAAAACAACATTAAATGTGATCCAGGTGAATCTGAAAGGGCACACTGGGCATTTGGATCTCGGAATCAAGGAGATCAAAAAGATGTTATTGTAAGATTTAATTCGGAAAGGAGAGCAGCAGAAATCTTCAGAGAACTAAAGCAGATTTCAAACTTACGTTATAAAGCCATTCCAATACGCATTTTAAAAGATTTGTCTGCAGAAACACTCAAAATGAGAAACCAGATGAGAGACGTCACCTCCAAATTATACGAAAATGGAATCCGTTTCACATGGCGTTTTCCTGCCACAGTAATTGTTTTTAAAGACTCCAAAGTTTTCCAGGTGAGATCTCTGGAGGAGGGGAAGAAACTGCTTCAACAGCTGGGGATTGATTCAAAGGTAACTTCCCAGGCATCAACACTGAGAGGAGAAGAGGATTTGTTTATGCTCCAACCAATTCGTGCAGCAGAACAAAGCAAAGAGGAAAAAATTGCAGCTCTGCAAAAGGAACTTGAATTACTTCAGGAGAGGGAAAAAAGAGAAGAACCGAGAATCACGCGCCAGAAGAAGAAATAATGAACTGAACTGAGCTGATCTGCCAATATGGTATTATTGTTCTCAACTAATTAACTTCTTCTTTGTGTATTTTATGCTAACCAACAAGGGGAAAAGAGGGAAGGAGGGGGGATCTTTCTTTATTGTATTAAAAGGGGAGAGATGGGGGAGGTCTCTAGTGGAACGCAAATTCAGGAATGCCTCTTGGATAACGAAAGTTTTTTTCGTTGCCTCCCCTTGGGGGGTGCAAGGGAAGAGGCACTAGGGTGGGGATTCATGATAATCAATAAGCATTTCTCCAGCAGGCTCTGTTTTGCAGGAGGGGGAAATATATTTAAAATTATGTAAATGGGTAAAACAGTGTTATTGTCGTTAAACGTAAATGGTCTCTCATCACAGAAAAAACGTTATAGAATCATGAAGCTGGCTAGGGACAGTAAAGCTGACATCTTATTTTTATCAGAAACTCATAAAGGAAGGGAAAAATCAGATAAATTAGTTACAAATGGCAAGTGGCAATGGGCTTATGAGTCGAGAGGGATGGCAAAATCCAAAGGAGTCGCCATCTTGATTAATCAAAGAATATTATTTCAATTAATTAATATTAAAAGAGACAAAAATGGTAGAATGCTATTTATCAATGGGAAAATAAATAATAAGTTAGTAACTTTAGCAGTAATCTATGCCCCCAATGTAAATGCAAAACAATTCATAATGAATGTAAAGCGTAAATTAGATAATTTTGCGGAAGGCAAAGGGATTTTAGCAGGCGATTTCAACTTGGAATTAACAGCAGGGAGGGGAGAAAAGAAAAAGCTACATTTAAATAAAATTAATATGATGGACCTACATGAAAATATAGTAAACAGGGATACATTTTATTCAGCAAGACATAATAAATTTAGTTGCATTGATTATATATTAATTAATAAAACAGCCGAGGTACAGCTCAAGAAAGTAGAAGTTAAAAGCATTTGGTTATCAGACCATGCCCCACTGTTAGCAGTGATTGAGATAGATGTTGGTAGGCAACAAAGGATTTGGAGATATAACCCTGTGGTTTCAGTTAGTGAGAAAAATAGACTCAAATTACAAAAGGAATTGAATGAATTTTTTAGTATTAACGCAACAGGCGAAATTAAGCAAACAATAGTTTGGGATACACATAAGGCTGTCATGAGGTGTAATTGTATTAGCACTGAAGCTTTTATTAGGAAATCCTGGGAAGTTGAAAGAGAAAGCCTAAAAAGAAATAGATTTAATTCAAGAAACTTTAAAAATTACAAGAAATAGAGCTTGGAATACATTATTATTATCTAAGAAAAAGAAATTACAATCACTTGATGAAGAAAGATGGAATAAAATGAAGATGATTGTAAAACAGAGAATCAGGGGATGGGGGAATAAATCAATGAAACAAATGGTACATTATTTGAAGAAAAGAAAAGAGAAATCCCATATCTCTGCTTTAAAGGATAAGGAAGGTGTAATAAAACGTAGTAATGTAGAAATGGAAAAAATAATGAGTGACTTTTATGGGAATTTATATAAAAAAGAACATATTACATTGCAAACCATAGAGGTTAATGAGAAATTAATGGAAGAAGATAGACAAATTTTAAATGCAAAAATAACAAATGATGAGATATCTAGAGTTATTAAAGGGTTGAAACCTGCTAAAGCCCCAGGCCCAGATGGTTTTACTGCTGAATATTATAAGACTTATATAAATGAATTATTACCGTATTTGGAAAAATTGTTTAACAATGTAATTGAGACCTTTGAAACTCCACAAACGTGGAAAATCTCAGAAATTATAACTATCCCAAAGCCGGATCATGATCTAATGGACCCAACTTCTTATCGCCCTATCAGCTTACTCAATCAGGATTATAAAATATTTATGAAAATATTGGCAAACAGGGTAGAGAATATCTTACCAAAGGTAATTGGAGAAGACCAATATGGATTTGTTAAAGGAAGAAAGATTTATGAACCAATTAGAAACGTGGTTAATGTTATACACCATGCTACCAATACCAAAAGAAAACTAAGTATTTTAAAATTAGACGTGTACAAAGCCTTTGATAAAGTCAACCATGATTACCTGTTTCAATTATGCAAAGATTTAAATATGGGAGATTCATTCTGTAGAATTATAGAAACAATTTATAAGGATAATATAGCCCATATTAGAGTAAATGGCAACAGAACAGAGACGATTAAAATTCAGAATGGAACTAAGCAGGGTTGTCCACTATCCCCAATGTTATTCGTACTGGCTATTGAGACTTTAGCAAATAAAATTAGAAATGATAAGGAATGGAGAGGTTATCAAATAGGAAAATTTGAATTGAAATTAAATTTGTTTGCAGATGATGCTATAGTGATGTCCGAAACCCCAATCAAAATGATGAAAAGAATAATGATATTGCTCCAGGAATTTAAAGACCAATCGGGACTTGTGGTTAATATAGAGAAATTGGAGATAATTTGTTTAAACACAGGCCCTAAAGAGCAAATCGAGATTCAAAAAATATCAGGATTGAAACTAGGATGTAAAAAAATGAAATATTTAGGAATTTGGTTGTTTAAGAGTCCGATAAAAATTGGGAAGAATTGCCAAGATCAGAGCCCTTAAAATGATGATAATACCAAAAACGATGTATTTATTTCAGGTTTTACCAGGTACCTTCCCTGGGGCAAAACTGAGAGAATGGGATAGTAAATTAAACTTTTGGATTGAAGGAAACAAAAGGCCTAGAATAAGAAAAAAATGGCAGTTTGCCCAAGAGAAAGAGGGGTGGGGGGTGGGGGAGCCCATGCTTAGTACTATATAGAGAAGCATTTCAAATAGAAAGATTAATGGAATTACAGTTATGGGGGGGAAAGAAGTGGGTGAATTTAGAAAAGGAAATTAATAATATAAATAATAAAGAGCTATTATTTAAAAATTGGAGTAGAATAGAAATCAGTAATTTAATCGACCCTCTGAAAGCATGTTTAGAAATATGGTCTAAATGGCAGGGAAAATGTGGAACTAGAAATTCCAAGCTATCAACGTTACACATATTGAATACAGGTGATGATGTTAACTTAAGCAGAATTATTAAAGTATTAAACAGCAAAGGGATAATGAGAAATTTTTTTTTAATAAAAATGTTATTGATTTTTAAAAGTTTACATAAAACAAATATACAACAGTGCACAGTGCATGTGCCCATCACCTAACAGCAACACACACCCCATCACCCCCACCACCCATACAAGAGGATTCAATTTTTTTTAATTGTTTATCTATTATTCCTTGGCTCTATCTTGATCAAGTATTACTAAAAGAGTGATTGCAATTTATTTTTCATATTTACATCACAGATTCTACTTAACATATAATCTTTTACCTTATTCCATCGCACCATCAACTTCTCCAATTTGTTCTCATCGAAATTGTTTAATCTTATTTCCATGATTTCAAAATGTATGTGGTCCACCATATACCAGTACCAATTTTGTAATGTCCATTTTGTAGAATCTTTCCAACCTAATACCATCACCGCTTGGGCACTTTCCAATGCTGCGGCTTTAATTTCCTTGAATTCTCCTAGTTCCCTATATTTAATTAAAATTGCTATTTCTTTTGTAATAATCCAGTTAACGTTTAACATTTTATTAATTTCGTTCTGCACTACATTCCAGAATTTCTGAATTTCTGCACACTCCCACAGCATATGCATAAAAATTCCCTTTTCCTGGCACCCATGCCAACATTTACACTTCTCTTTCCCCTGGAAGTGTGCAATTTGTACTGGTGTATAGTACCATTTATGTAAAATTTTCCTTCTCATCTCTCTAACTCTCGTATTTTTAATCTTATATATATTTTCTATTATTTCTTTCATTTCCCTTTCATCTATTTGTAAATCATCTTGCCAGCATCTTGTCAAACTTTTTGTTACTTCCTCTTCCATCTGCAATAGCATTCTGTATATATTACCGGCTTGTGCTTTACTCTCATTTATCTTTTCTCTTATTATTTTTTCTAAGCAATTTTCTTCTCGTAAGAAAGCTTCTTTATTCTCACTTTTATTTAAATATGTGCTTATTGCATTAATCTGCAACCATTTCTGTTTACCAATCCACCATTCCAATCGAGTTCTACTGACTCTTCCATCTTTCTCATATAATTGTTCAATTCTCGTTATCCCTTTACTATTTAATACTTTGATAATTCTACTTAAGTTAACATCATCCCCTATATTCAATACATATAGCGTTGATAGCCTGGATACCCTTATTCCACTTTTCCTCTGCCATTTAAGCCATATTTCTAAACATGCTTTAAAAGGATCACTTAAGTTACTAGTTTCTGTTCTACTCCAATTTTTAAATAATAATTCTTTATTATTTATGTTATTAATTTCCTTTTCTAACTCTACCCATTTCTTTCCCCCCCCATAACTGTAGCTCCATTAACCTTTCCATTTGAAATGCATTTCTATATAATACTAGGCACGGGCTGCCCCAACCCCCCTATTTCTCTTGTGAAAACTGCCAATGCTTCCTTATTCTAGGTTTTTTGTCTCCTTCAATCCAAAAATTTAATCTGTTGTCCCATTCTCTTAGTTTTGCCTCAGGAAAACTACCCGGTAGAACCTGAAACAAATACATCATTTTTGGTATTATCATCATCTTAAGGGCCCTAATCTTAGCAATTCTTCCTAACTTTTTACCCTTCCAATTTTTTATCTGCTTCTGGATTTTTTTTCCATATTAGGTTATAATTGGCCGTCACTATTTTTATTGGATTCTTGAACAACCAAATTCCCAAATATTTCATTTTTTTACAACCTAATTTCAATTCTGATATTTTTTGAATCTCGATTTGCTCTTTAGGGCCAGTATTTAAACATATTATCTCTGATTTCTCTATATTAACCTTAAGTCCAGATTGATCTTTAAATTCCTGGAGCAATATCATTATTCTTTTCATCATTTCAATTGGGGTTTCAGACATCACTATAGCGTCATCTGCAAACAAATTTAATTTCAATTCAAATTTCCCTATTTGATAACCTCTCCATTCCTTATCGTTTCTAATTTTGTTTGCTAAGGTCTCAATTGCTAATGCAAATAACATTGGGGATAGTGGGCAACCCTGCTTAGTTCCATTCTGAATTTTAATCGTTTCTGTTCTGTTACCATTTACTCTGATTTGAGCTATATTATCCTTATATATTGTTTCTATAATTCTACAGAATGAATCTCCCATATTTAAATCTTTACATAGTTGAAATAGGTAATCGTGGTTAACTTTATCAAAAGCTTTATAGACATCTAATTTTAGAATACTTAGTTTTCTTTTGGTATTGGTAGCATGGTGTAAAACATTGACCACATTTCTTATTGGTTCATAAATCTTCCTTCCTTTAACAAATCCATATTGATCTTCTCCAATTACTTTTGGTAAAATAATGTCTTTTGAATCCCCTCGGTTCCGAGATCCAAAAGCCCAATGCGCTCTTTCAAATTCTTGTAGGTCATATTTAACCTTGTTTTCATTGAACCACTGAAGGATTTCTTGAATAAGATGTTTACTCTCCGCAAAGTCTTTGGGAAAACCCCTCAGACGAAGATTAGACCTCCGTTGTCTGTCCTCCAAGTTAATGATGCGGAGTTCCTGGTGAGACTTCCCCACCTCCAGTTTCCCAATTCTTTGATCTTGTGTTTTGGATTGTTCTTTCAAGTCTGCCATTCCAGCACCAACGATCGATAATTCCTTTTTCATATCTTGGAGCAGCTGTCCCATGTCAGCAAATGCTTTAAGCAACGAATCCATCTTTCCTTCCAACTCCAAAGTAGACGCCATCTTTCCTTTGTTCTCGCTTCTCCACTTACACACGTTAAAAACTATTACTTGCTTCAACTTTTAACTCCTTCTCATAAAGTTTTCAACAGCTTGTTCAATTTGCTTCCTCTCAGTCCACTTTCACCAAGCTAGAGAGGGTTGTCGAGGGTTAACTTTTACTTTTACTTGAACAATTATATGAGAAGGATGGAAGAGTTAGCAGAACTCGATTGGAATGGTGGCTTGGTCAACGGAAATGGCTGCAGATTAATGCAATAAGCAAATATTTAAATAAAAGTGAGAATAAAGAAGCTTTCTTACGAGAAGAAAATTGTTTAGAAAAAATAATAAAAGAAAAGATTAATGAGATAAAATCCCAAGCCGGTAATATATATAGAATGTTATTGCAGGTGGAAGAGGAAGTAATAAAAAGTTTGACAAGATGCTGGCAAAATGATTTACAAATAGATGAAAGTGAAATGAAAGAAATAGTAGAAAATATACATAAGATTAAAAATACAAGAGTTAAAGAGATGAGAAGAAAATTTTTACATAAATGGTATTATACACCGGCACAACTTGCACACTTCCAGGGGAAAGAGAAGGGTAATTGTTGGTATGGTTGCCAAAAAAAGGGAATCTTTATGCATATGTTCTGGGAGTGTGCAGAAATTCAGACATTCTGGAAGGAAGTACAGAATGAAATTAACAAAATGTTAAATATTAACTGGATAATTACAAAAGAAATAGCGATTTTAATTAAACAAAGAAAATTAGGAGAATTCAAGGAAATAAAATCTGCAGCATTGGAAAGTGCTCAAGCAGTAGTGGTATTGGGTTGGAAAGACTCTACAAAATGGACAATACAGAATTGGTACTGGTACATGGTGGCCCATATACATTTTGAAATTATGGAAATAAGATTAAACAATTTTGATGAAAACAAATTGGAGAAGCTGATGGTACGATGGAATAAGGTGAAAGATTATATGTTGAGTAGAATCTGTGATGTAAATGTGAAAAATAAACTGCAATCACTCTTTTAGTAATATCTAATGCAAGATAGAGCCAAGGAAATACAGATAAACAAAATCAAAAACTTTTGAATCCCCTTGTATGGGTGGTGGTGGTGAAGGGGGGTGTTTTGTTTGTTAGGTGATGGGCACACGCACTGTGCACTGTTACATGTTTGTTTTATGTAATTATTTTATAAAAATCAATAAAAAATTATTTAAAAAAAAAAGACTTCCCTGTTTCTAATCCCACAAATAAAAGAATTAGTGAGAAAAAAAACATAATGTTTTATTTGCCTGTTGAATAAGACCTGCATTACATAAAACATTTGAATGAGACCTGCTTTATGCAAAAATTAATGTTCTCTTCCTTTTCCACATCTCTAGCATTATTTCCCAGAGTAAACTTCTACAAATGATGTGGCTAATTTAGTTGCAAGAAATGTAAATCCGGTCAAGGGATACCATGTTCTGACTGCAGCTCATTTCTCGCCTAACATGGGTTATGGGGTTGAGTAAATGTGCAGTGTCATTGGTAGTTATGAAACATACTAATATTTTAGAACAAAGAGAATTATAGATTTCTGAGTAGGAGAGAGTACATCATTAGCGTTGAACTCTACATGGATGATATGTACAGGTTTTTGATTAGTGGAACCTATCAAAATAGCTTTGAAAAACAAGAGGAAATATTGCAATGCCCTAAGCAATTTTCATAATATTTAAAAGAATTTGAGATTTTATATCCAACTAAATGGATGGAGAAGTGTCATGATTATATATATTTATATGTCTTGAAATCCTATGGCATATACCTGGATTAACATTCAAATAAGGATGCTTGAGGTTGCTTTTGTAGAGCTATTTCATTTTCCACTGTAATTGTAATAGGTATACATTACACTGCCCATAAAGAGCAGATAAAAACATCTAAACTGCACAGCTCTCCCAGGAGACTGAAATTCAAAGTACTGTGGAGAATGAATTTATTGAAAATTACAGCCTGAGTTTAACTGAAGAATAGTGCACAAGGTGCTTAACAATAAGAAGAATAAAATAAAAGCAAATTAAAAGGCATGATTAAAAATGATATGCCACTCTACCGGTTGAAACCCAGCAGCAGGCAAATCAATGAAGTCACCAAAAGGCTGCCTGAATGAAATATTTAGGATTTGCAGTAGAAAAAAAATATCAAAGTTTATCTTGACCTCCTTTATCAGAGGGTTTCAAATCTGAAAGGTTTTTCTAAAGTTTTAAATCCCAGGACAATTTCATAAAGGAGTATGTGAATTTTTTCAAGATTCACTTTAGATGTTACAGCTCGGACGGTGGTTAAGAAATAGACCAATTGAATAGCAGACAAGGGAAATTTTTAAACAAGGAAATTACTGGTTTCCTATAGGTAGCTTCAGTCATAATCTGGTGACAGTGTTCCTGATCATTAGAGGCTTCCAAACACTTTCTCAGTCCACCAATAAGTTCATCATAGCAGTCCAAACAGGATTAGCCTACAGTTTGAAGCAAAGATGTATGTGTAATATTATTCCAATAACAACAACAACAGAGTTGGAGGTCTTCTAGTCCAAACCCCTGTTTATTCAGGAAACCCTGCACCACTTCAGACAAATGGTTATCCAGCATCTTCTTAAAAACGTTCAGAGTTTTCCTAGTTGGGAAAGATTAACTAGATTGAAAGTGAGAAGAATTTGATAAGAAATTGTTAAAGTGCAAAGACTGTGCAAGTAGTCCTCAAGTTATGACCTCAACTGAGCCCTAAATTTATGTTGCTTAGTAAGAAATTGGTTAAGTGAGTTTCGGCCCATTTTACAACTTCTCTTGCAACATTTGTTAAGTGATCCATGGCAGTTGTTAAGTTAGTAGCATAGTTGCAAACTGAATCTAGTTTCCCCATTGACTTTGTTGGTCAGAAGGCTGCCAAAGGTTATCACATGACCCTGGGATACTGCAAACCATCATAAATGTGAGTCAGTTGTCAAGCATCTGATTGTAAATCACATAAATGATATGACCATGGGGGTGCTGCATTCACTTCCTGGAGTTATCGTAGACTTTAGCAGCCTGATATATTTCTAAACTAAAGTAAATATCATCTCATCAGCAACATCCACAGTGGCATCATGAGGGCCCTTTGTTAAGGCATGTAACTAACGAAGTTGTATAACATAGTTCTTATATTTTGTTTCATATTTGTAGAAAAATATAGAAGATTGATAAACATGATGGACTTGTATTAGAACTAAGTCCAGTGTGGTATTCCCACAACAGCCAACCAGATGTCTGTAAAATGCTCACAAATAGGAGAGGGGTGTCAAACTTGTGGTCTGCAAGCTGGCTGTGTCACACAGAGACCATGCCCACCTCAGCTCATTAGCATTACACTCTACAGAAGTTGGTGTCTGTCTGTTGTGTGAAGAATGACTTTCTGGGGTCCATCTTCATTTTCATATTATTCAGCTTCATTGCATGACCTCTACTTAATTCTAGTATGATTCTACTTTTAAAAGAGGTTCAATTTATTTTGCATCATCAAAGGAATAATGAAGATCTTGGAAAAAGTATTGAAATCCCATGCAAAGATCAGAATTGTGCAAGCCATGATATTCCCTCTGACTCCCTATGGAAGAGAAGGAGAAGTGGGGGAGGAAGAGATAAATATTATCACCACTTTTGAATTTTTATGTTGGAAAAGACTTGTGAGAATCTGTAAAGAGTCAAGAAACAAGCCAATGGACCATTGAACAAATCAACCCAGAGTTGTCACTCAAGGCACAAATGACAAGGTCAAGTTGTCCGCCTTCTGATATATTACGTAAAGACTCAGCTCTTTGGAAAAGTCTCTAATGATGAGAAAGCAAAAATGAAAGAGAGAAAGAGGAAGAATAGGAGAAAGGATGTTGACAGTCCCTCCATTCATCCATTCATTACAGTGGCAATGGGAACACCATGGGAAGAGATGACAGGCCAGGATAGGGACAAATTGTCATGAAGTAAATCTATGTGGACACTAAGAATCATCGATGACCTGGCGGTACATAATCAATCAAATTCAATAATAGAAGTTAAATATATTTCTGCCCCATCCCTAATTGTTACAAATAATTTATGACAGAATTAATTATGATGTTTGCCTGAATACTCTAGTTACACTGCGGTTCATGAGAGCTTTATATGCCATGTTATAAACTAGCAATTATAATTGCCTGAAGACTCTAGTTACACTATGGTTCATGAAAGCTTTACATGCCATGTTATAAACTAGTAATTATAATTATACAAACTTTGGTGTTTAATTTATGTATTAAAATATTATACTACATAGTTATGTTTAATTTTTCCTAATCAAATATTAGAATATATAATGATAAGTAACAATGTAATGTTTTATTTCTATAAAATATGGTTTAATTTAATCCACAGAATTTATCTGGGCTGTATCCAATCAGGTGAACTATTTGTAGGCATTACTCTATTATACAACTCAGAGCTTTAACATACTATGTGAAAGTTGATAGTGTAATATCGCATTCATCTGATCATTTTCCATACTTAATATAACACTATTCTTTAAAAAGCATAATTCCTGAGAATTTGAGACATTTTTAAAAAACCAACTGGAATCCATTGGCATTCACACTTTTCCCCCCCACATTTAGTAATGTAAAAGAAATTTAAATTAAAAGCAAAAATGATAGATTTCTTCCCCAATCTGATTAATAAATGCCTGACATATTAGATGAGGAGCTAAGTATTTATCTCTTAGAAATTTCTTTTTGAATCCTCAGCTGATCTGAGTTGCCATCTTTTATATGTCTCCAGAGAGGGGTGGCATACAAATCTAATGAATTATTGTTGTTGTTGTTGTTGTTGTTGTTGTTGTTGTTATTGTTATTGTTATTGTTATTGTTGTTGTTATTGTTATTGTTATTGTTATTGCTATTGCTATTGCTATTGCTATTGCTATTGCTATTGCTATTGCTATTGTTATTGTTTCTGCCTCAGGTGTTTCATCCTCAAAACCTACATAGGAGAAAGGCAAAACAAGTTATTTTCTTTGTGTGGAATTATAATTAATATCAAAGTTGCCCAGAATCATCTTTTAGTGAACATGGGCGGCATAAAAATGTAATAAATAGGTAGCAATAAAATTTAACATATCTAAGTGGATTAAAATTTCAGGCTTTTAAAAGTTAAGAATGCAGCCATAGGTACAAATGTTTGCATTAAAGCAATGGAAAAATATTTTGAAAAATGAACACAGATAGCCCCCAACTTACAACAGTTTATTTAGCAACCATTCAAAGTTACAGTGGCATTAAATTTTTTACACATTTACAAACTTGTAGCATCCCCATGATCATGTGACCAAAATTTGGATGTTTTCCAACAAACTCATATTTATGCTGTGTACCAGAGTCATTTGTGACCTTCTTACAAGCAAAGTCAGTGTGGAAGCCAGATTCACTTAACAACCCTGTTAATATTCTAACAATTGTGGTGATTCACTTAACAACTGTGGCAAGGAAGGTCACAAAATGGAGCAAAATTCACTTGACAAATGTTTCAGTTAGTAGCAGAGATATTGAGCTCAATTATGGTCGTAAGTCAATGTGACCTGCTTAAGTCTGCATAAGAAAAAAGAAACCAAAAGAACGATCTCGTCTAGCTTTCTAACTCTGAAATATTTTTTTTACTTACTGGCAGTGGTGGGCTACTACCCAGATGGGGGGGGGAATGCAGTGGGGTAGCAAAAATGGAGCTCCACCCCAGATCACCCAATTTGCACCGAAAAATGTTGGAAGAAAATACAGGGCGTCTCCTTTGGACAGCCTCTGCGTTCTTCCCGAAAGAGATTAAAAACTCCAAAGCTGGCGATTCTGCTACAAACAAAAATGTCTAGGAAAAATATAAGGAGATAACATCTGGAATTAATTCTATGTGATCTGGGTTTCTACCTCCCTCTTCTTTCCGAATGGTTATACTATTCTCTAGAACAAAGGTCTTCATAGCTGGCTGGAGAATTCTGGGAGTTGAAATACACAAGTTTTAAAATTGCCAAGTTTGGGGACCCCTGCTCTAGAAAATAAAATGAATAATGCTTGAAACCCAATGTTTTACCAGAAGTCTTGATTTTCTTTGATAGTCTGCAGGAAGGAGGGTTAAGATTATGGAATGGAGCATTTTGGGATGTTCACTTAGGCTGTGAAAGTAGCAAGGAACACTTTAGATTGTTGCCTTTGAGTAAGTGATTATTTTGTGAGGGGCCAGTTTAATCATGAAGGCACCTTTATAAAAATGCTCAAAATGTGCTTTCAAAATTCTAAGGGAGATGTTTCTGTCATTTCACGGTTCTATAGCTGCTCACTTCTAGGATGTTTTGAGGTTCTGGGAAAATCCTTGGTCAAGTCACATGATTGTCAAGCCACTCCCACCTGGTCACATGGCCAGTAAGCCATTCCTACCTGGTCACATGACCATCAAGCCACACTGACAAAATAAGCCACGCCCATAGTGTGGTAGTAAAAAATTTGGTAGCCCTTCACTGCTTACTGGAAACAGTTTCCATGCATTGTAGACTAAAGCAGGGGGCCCCAATTCCTGGTCCATGGCATGCCAGCAACTGGGCCATGCAATCAGGCAAATCCTCACCTGTGGGATGAAGGCAATAGGCAAAACCATGCCCCTTCCAGTCCATGGAAAAACCTCTCTCCACAAACCTGATCTCAATAAGGTTGGGGGCTGTTGAACTAGAATCCTTCCCATCCCATGGTAGAAATGTGGGAGAAATTGATCAAGGATGCCTCAGCCACTGAAAATACAGCCCAGGGAAATCTTGATGGAACAGAGCTCAACACGAAAGATTGTGCCTGGGTCTTCACCATTTGCATAATGATGTCATTACTCAAATGGTGGCAATTTATGTCACTTGACTAATGACATCACAGTCCAAATAACATAAATTGGTGCATAATTTGCATGCTAATGTTACCACCCAATGACATGAATCACCACAATAATAAACCTTCATGGTTGTAAATAATGCATGGGCCTTCCCTCAATTATTACTCTGAAGTGAAGTCTTAATTTAGAGAATAAATAGTACTTTTTTATTAAAGGTAAATTGAACATAATGAACTAGACATG
This sequence comes from Erythrolamprus reginae, assembly GCF_031021105.1. Taxonomy (NCBI): domain Eukaryota; kingdom Metazoa; phylum Chordata; class Lepidosauria; order Squamata; family Dipsadidae; genus Erythrolamprus; species Erythrolamprus reginae. The sequence goes on along the minus strand of NC_091951.1, from coordinate 175,521,827 downwards.
TACTAATCATAGTAAAAGTTATCAAAATAATGGGATCTTGGCTTTTGAACTAAACTGCGTCTCCATGACAACCATTTATATCACCAGTACATGACTGAGGAGAGAATTTTTTGGACTTGGTTGATCCTTCCCCACACACTATCTTAGCAATTATTACACACACACACACACACACACACACTGCTATTAGTTGTTCCTGAAATTCTAACAGAAAATAGGAAGACAATTCGGAGATGAACTATTTGACACACGTTAGAGGAATCACACACCAGACTTTTAAGGATGGGAGGTATCCCAGCAGGCCTCAGAGACTTTTGAAATTACTTCTAGGATCCTGTTACTGTGATACCTGAGTTAGCTTTTGAAAGTTTTCAGCAGATGCTTTGGGTTCTTGCTCAATCCATTTACTCTATTGATCCAAAGTGTTTCTGCTTTTGGATTGATCTCAAAACTTTGCTTCTATATCCTGATAAATTTTTAAAGTCAGCCTGGATAATGAGATTATTGAAGACAATTTGGATGGAGGGGGGAGGAACAGGAAGAGAGAATTATCTTAATGATAATTTTATAGTTGGCAATTATTAAGGAGGAGGAAGAGGAGGACGAAGAAGAAAGAGGAAGGAGGCTGAGGAGGAAGAGAAGGAGGAGGATAATGCCCTAGTTAGACCACACCTAGAGTACTGCATTCAATTTTGGTCACCTCACTATAAAAAAGACATTAAAACCCTAGAGAAAATTCAGAAGAGAGCAACCAGAATGATAAGGAGACTGGAAACCAAAACATATGAAAAAAGATTGCAGGAACTGGGCATGGATAGTCTAGCAAAAAGGAGGGCCGGGGGAACATGATAGCAGTATATAGATACTTGAGGGGTTGCCAGACAGAGGAGGGGGGCACACTGTTTTCCAGGGCACCAGAGGGCCAGACCAGAAGCAAAGGATGGAAGCTGACTAAGGAAAGATTCAACCTGGAAATAAGGAAGAACTTTCTGATGGTGTGAGTGATCAACCAATGGAACGGCTTGCCAGAGGAGGTCGTGAACGCCCCAACACTCAATACATTTAAAAAGAGATTGAACTGCCATCTGACTGGGGTTGGGTAGGGTCTCCTGCTTGAACAGGGGGTTGGACTAGATGACCTACAAGGTCCCTTTCAACTCTATTAATAAAATAAAAAAAATAAAAATAAAAAGATTGAGGCAGGTTTAAATAAAGAAACAGTGTCTTGGCCACCCAACTCTGCCACCTTCCTAACTTTTTAGAATGATTCCTTCAGACTTACTATCTGCTCATTGTTAGCAGTTTCTGAGAAAAACGCAGGACACCTACACCAGCTTGCTATCAAAGCAAAGATAACTAAAACTTGTGCTGTTTTCAATCACTGTGAATCCCAGCTTCCGATCTATTTCTGATCAAACTCTTGACGTCTGAGGCTCTAAGCCACATTTCTCTTCACTTTCTAATTTGTCCAATATGAGCTTTCCCTTCTCCTGCAAGTTGTCTTTGTGAGTCTGCATACCAATGATCAATTCTTGTTGTTGTTTCTTTGGGCTACCTTATGATGACCCAGTATAATACAATTTAACAGGCAAAGGAAAATCATGACCAGACCAGCCTGCACATGACTGTTTCTAAGGGAATTGCCACCTAGACTTTCTCCTTTCTCTCCTTAAATCTGTGAATAAAAACACACAACTTGTATGCTGGCCACAGTATGTACGCTGATTGTCTTAGTTTTATAATTATGCCTAAAACTCACTTCTCACTAAAACAAGTTTTCCTTTAATGTGGATATGTAGAGATGTGCCATCTGTGACCCTCCTTCAACTGTTGCTGAACTATAATTCCCACGACTGAGCACGCTGATTGGGGTTGCTGTAAACTGTAGTTCAGCCAAAGCAAAGAGTCACAGGTTGCTCATCTCTAAATATAGTTGGTATAAACAAGAGACACTGGTCAGAATCCAAAACCGATGTTGGCTTACATAGTCCACTCTGTTGGACTGATATTGTCTGTGCTGGATGGTGACCAGTGTTTCATGCATAATAAACGGGGCTTTGATTATATTCCTTCCTTTCTACTAAGCCATCTCCCAAGTCTTTTCTAGGTCCAGAAGTACTTTGATCTCTCTGTGGCAGGGATCCCCACATTTGGCAACTTTAAGACTTGTGGACTTCAACTCCCAGAATTCTGGGACTTCAATTCTGGGAGTTGAAGTCCACAAGTCTTGAAGTTGCCATGTTTGAAGACCTCTGCTCCTTTCCTGGGTCATAGCTATTCGTTTTGCTTTGGTATTTGGCATTTCTCATCAGGCATCAGAATTAGGCAGCATCTTGAAAAAAAGACCCTTTTCATTCTTCCATTGCAGGGAAGAGTATCAGAAAATAGTATCAGAAAAACTGAAGGTTGAATTTTCCATTCAACTATGAAATTCATTAAGTGTATTGTTGTTGTTGTTGTTGTTGTTGTTGTTGTTGTTGTTATTATTATTATTATTATTATTATTATTATTATTATTATTATTAATTAGATTTGTATGCCACCCCTCTCTGGAGACTCAGAGCGACTCACAACAATAAACAGTACAAATCCAATGATTAAAAACAATTTAAAACCCTTAATATAAAAAGCAATCATACATCTCATACAAACCATGCATAAAACAGAGCAGTCCAGGGGAATCAATTTCCCCATGCCTGACGACAGAGGTGGGTTTTAAGGAGTTTGTGAAAGGCAAGGAGGGTGGGGGCAATCCTAATCTCTGGGGGGAGTTGATTACAGAGGGTTGGGGATGCCACAGAGAAGGCTCTTCCCCTGGGTCCCACCAGGCGACATTGTTTCGTCGATGGGACCTGGAGAAGGCCAACTCTGTGTGACCTAACCGGTCACTGGGATTCGTGCGGCAGAAGGCGGTCATGGAAATATTCTGGTCCGATGCCATGAAGGGCTTTATAGGTTGTAACCAACACTTTGAATTGTGACCGGAAACTGATCAGCAACCAATGCAGACTGCAGCGTATTGGTGTAACATGGGCATACCTAGGGAAGCCCATGATTGCTCTTGTAGCTGCATTTTACACGATCTGAAGTTTCCAAACACTATTCAAAGGTAGCCCCATGTAGAGAGCATTACAGTACTCAACTCTCGAGGTGATGAGGGATGAGTGAGTGTGAGCAGTGAATCCCGGTCCAAATAGGGCCGCAACTGGTGCACCAGGTGAAACTGGGCAAACGCCCCCCTCGCCACAGCTGAAAGATGTTTCTCTAATGTAAGCTGTAGATCGAGGAGGACGCCCAAGTTGTGGACCCTCTCTGAGGGAGGTCAGTAATTCCCCCCCCCCAGGGTAATGGACAGACAGATGGAATTGTCCTTGGGAGGCAAAACCCACAGCCACTCCATCTTATCAGGGTTGAGTATGAGTCTGTTGACACCCATCCAGACTCTAACAGACTCCAGGCACCGTCACATCACTTCCACTGTTCGTTGACTGTACATGGGGTGGAGATGTATAGCTGGGTATCATCAGCGTACTGATGATACCTCACCCAATGCCCTTGGATTATCTCACCCAGCAGTTTAATGTAGATATTAAATAGCAGGGGGGAGAGGACCGACCCCTGAGGCACCCCACACCTAGAGGTCGACCTCTGACCCCCCACTAACACCCACTGTGACCGGCCAGAGAGTTAGGAGGAGAACCACTGAAGGACAGTGCCTCCCACTCCCAACCCCTCCAGCCAGCGCAGAAGGATACCATGGTCGATGGTATCGCAAGCTGCTGAGAGGTCAAGAAGCACCAGGACAGAGGATAAACACCTGTCCTGGGCCCACCAGAGATCATCCATCAACGCGACCAAAGCAGTTTCCATGCTGTAGTCGGGCCTGAAACCTGACTGTTGAGGGCCTAGATAATTGGCTTTATCCAAGGACCGCTGGAGCTGGAGTGTCACCACCTTCTCAACAACCTTCCCTATAAAGTTAACAACAACCTTCCCTATAAAGACGATAGTTATTGAGAATGGCTGGGTCCAGGGAAGGCTTCTTGAGGAGGGGGCGCACAAGTGCTTCCTTGTAGGGAGCCAGGAAGGACCCCCTCCCCAAAGAAGTGTTGACAATATCCTGGACCCAGCTCTGTGTCACCTCCCTGCTGGCCAAAACCAGCTAGGAGGGACACAGATACAGTAAGCAGATGGCAGAACTCACAGCTCTGATGACCTTGTCTACTTCATCAGGTGTCACCAGATCAAACTCTTACCAGACAGCTGGATAAGGACGGTCCCCAGTCACCTCGACTGACTCATTGTCAGCCGACTCTGTTATCCAATAAGAGTCGAGGTCCGCCCGGATCCGAGCGACTTTATCAGCGAAAAATGTGTTAAAATCCTCGGCACTGCTATGCAAGAGCTCCCGAATTCCCCCCTGGTTAAGTAGGGAGCGGGTCACCCTAAATAGATTCCGCTGATGCAATCAAGGCAGCATGATGCGTGCATCTTGCTGCCTTGAACGCCACTTTATAAGTCAAATGGTGATACCTTAGTTGCAGCAGGAATTGACTACCATATTTTCGGTATATAAGATGCAGCTTTTTACTTCAAAAAAGTGCTTTAAAAATTGGATGGTCTTATACACCAAATGTTGATGAGGCCATCCGGCAGCCCACAGTGGGAGGTGGGAGGCACACCCCGGGGATGGGCAGGGTGCCGGGCTTTTGAAGCAGAGAGCAGAGAGAATTCCAGCTGTGGAATTTCCAAGCTTCTGTCCCCACAGGAGACTGGCAGGCATTGGCCAAGTAGCTCTCCCGGCAGGCTGAAAGCAGCTCTGGCCAGCAGCTCTGCCCCACACCAGGTTAAGCACTTTAACAAAGTGTCACTTTCCAGATGGTTGTCCGGAAGGAAGAAATCCTGCAGCAAGGAAAGCATTTCTTCCTGCTGGCAGCTCCTGGCTGTTATGGACCACCACCGCGACTCAGGACCCAGGCCCGTGGCTGCTGACTGACTGCATCGGCAAAGGCACCATGTTTAGTTCCCCATGGAAGCTGCCAGAAGGAAGAAATCTGGACTAGCTGTGGCACCTCTGCCGATGCAGCCAGCTGGCAGCCACAGGGCTGAGTTATGTGCGGTGGCCACCAGAAGGAAGAAATCCTGCAGAGAGCAGTTTGTTGGGAAGGCGATGTGGTTCCTGCTTCCCCCACTTGCCAGGAAGGACAGCAGCTCATCAGGGAGACTCTGGCAAGCAGGTGAAGGGAGAGCCACATCTCCTCCCCAACTATTTAAAATTTAAATATATTTTTTTAAAAAAATTAAAATCTGAAATCTTTAAAAAAATTAAAATCTGAAATCTGAAATCTGAATTCTCAAATCTGAAGTCTCAAATCTCAAATCTAAATTAAAAATTCAATTTTTGGATTTTTAAAAAACTAAAATCTGAAATGTGAAAACAAATTTAAAATCAAAATTCATTTATTTATTCATTCATTTTTTCGAATTTTTAAAATCTGAAATCAGAAATCTCAAATCTCAAATCAATTTTTTAAAAAATAAAATAAAATCTGAAATCTGAAATCTGAAATCTGAAATCTGAAATCTGAAATCTGAAATCTGAAACATCAAACTTCAAACCCCAAACCTCAAACCTCAAATCTCAAATCAAAATTCAAAATATTTTAATTTTTTTGAATTTTAAAAAATAAAAAATAAAAAATCTGAAATCTAAAATCAAAATTCATTTTAAAAAAAATCAGTTTTAAAAATCTGAAATCTGAAATCTCAAATCTTTTTAATTTTTTAAGAATTTCTAAGAATCTAAAATCTGAAATCTAAAATCAAAATTCATTTTTTAAAAAAATCTGAAATTTGAAATCTGAAATCTCAAACCTTAAATCTCAAACCTCAAACCTCAAATCAAAATTCAAAATATTTTAATTTTTTTGAATTTTAAAAAATCTAAAATCTGAAATCTAAAATCAAAATTTAAAATAAAAATAAAAATCAGATTTTTTAAAATAAAAAAAATTAAAAAGGAATTTAATTTGATATTTGATATTTGATATTTGATATGTGAGATCTGAGATCTGAAGTCTGAAGTCTGAAGTCTGAAATGTGAAACTGAAATCTGAAATCATCAATTTTTAAAATTGCTTTGAATTTTTAAAAATCTAAAATGTCAAATGTCAAATCAAATCTCAAAATGCAGCCCATTTTGGATGCAGGTAAGTGCAGGGCTCACAGAGGCTCGAGAGGGCAAAAAACAGACCTATTAGAAGTTTGGGAAGGCTATGAATCAGTCTGTTTCTGACCTCCAGAGGGCCTCCAAAACCTGGGGAGGCTGTTTTCGCTTCCTGGAGGCTCAAGGAATCCCTCTGTAACCCAGGGAAAGCAAAAAGCCCCCCCCCCGCCCAATTGTGGAACCACTTACACTAATTGCAGCAGTATTCTTTTTTCTTTTATGGCCATGTGGTTTATCTTCTGCCCACTGCCTCAAGTTAGGCAAATAGGCAAGAAATTATTTAGAAAATACAGCTAATAAGTAAACTTGAATGGATTTATCTAATTCTGAAGAACAGTTGACAGGCAGTGATTTTCCACTTGAACAATGTTTTATACTTTTCTCTTTATTACGGAAGTTATATCTGAGATGTAACGAAAAATTAGAGTAATTTTCACTCTTTTCAGCCAACAGTACGCCTGGTCATCAAACAAAGCAGAGCACTATTAAAATATCCTTTTATAGATTGTGCATATGTGTTGGGTTGCTGCCAGTTCAGAAGCGACAAGAACTGGTAGGGAAGGTAAGTAGAACCCACCCCTGTATTTATATATGTGTATTTATTCCTAAATGAAGTGGTTTTCTTTCTTCCTCTACCAGAGAAATTGTTTCTAAAAGTGGATCAAAGATTTGTGTTTATGCATTCGGTTTTTTCCCCTTCCTTTGACTTCATATGTTTCAGGGAATTTTACTGAATGTCAGATTAGAAACATAGCTCGGCTTCAATAAACCTTTTAAATCTAGTCTTGGCGAGGTATACACACACTTGTGAAGATGTGAATAAAAACAAGCTGTTACCTTTCTACTTTCTTTATAGACTCTTTTGTACTCCCCTTGCCTTTTTTCTCATCCCCCCCCTTACCTACTTTCTCAATCTATTTTCTGCTTAATCCCTCTTTACTCATCTTCCTTTCTATTTGGAGCCATTAGAGATAAAGTTCTTTAAAGTAAATTGGAACAAGACTCCAGCTATAAAGATAAGACTCTGCCAGCCACTTCTCTTTCCCAGCTACAAACAGCAAGGAAAGGCCATACCAGTATCTCTTATTTTTCCATTGTCAGAGCAAAAATGGAAAATATGTGAGAGCTAGTTGGGCATACTAGTTAATATGCATGCTTAAAAATTGGGAGACCATGAGTACAAGTGCTTCAATAGGCACAAAACCAGCTGGGTGACTTTGGGACCAAAACCTTCCCTTTTGGCCAAACTCTCTGTGCTGCCTTGAGTTGACACATACATTTGTATAAATGCATTTATATTAATCACATACTATTTAAAATTACAGAGGAAAAAAGAGCCTTTAGAGGTAACAAGGTTGATACAATATGGTACAAATCTAGTTGTTCTGCTTTCAGACCCTGTGAAGCCTTCTCCCAGATGGTAACAAAACTGGTCATGCAGAGGATGTGGGGCATTCCTTACAATATTGCAGACCTTGGTCAAGTATTGCTTATATTCCAGTGATGGCGAATCTGTTTTTGGTTGGCATGCCAAAAGGATGCATGCGTGAAACCTCCCCCACTCCCGGCATGTGATGGTATGCTTCAGAGCCTTTCTAGGAGCCTGGGAAGGGCAAAAAATGGCCTCTCCCCAGAGGTCTTCCAGAGGCAGAAAATGACCCATTTGCCAACTTCTGGTTAAACTGGAAGGTCCATTTTATTACTGTCACCAAGCTCAAGAGCCTTTCTGGGAGCCTGGGGAGAGCTCTTGGAGAAGCTTCATAACCACTATGCTCCAACACCATCTTCAAGGGCATGCCTTTCACCATAGATTCTAGAAAGAAGGTGAGCTGAAGGGAAGCTTCACACAACCTCCCTAAATTGTCACTTTTCAGATCTGGGTGATTTCTTGCTGGATCAACTGGTGTCTTTGCAAAATCTTTGCACAAAGGTCTCCTTAAGGGACAAAGAATATGGTTTCTGAATCGAAAGGAGCAGGGAACATTATTCAGGTACTGGATATTTATACATACAGCATGTTTCCAGCCTACTCTTCCCATCTCCTCCTATCTCATCATCAAACTCCTCCCTTGGCATCCTGGCAGTCTGGAACTTTACAAGAATCTGACATCACTTTTGGCCATCTGCCCCCTTCCCCTCAACATGTGCCTTCCCACACTCTTCTCTACAAAAACATATCTTGTTTATCAGAAAATGAGGAATAGTTGATAGGCAAAAGGTCATTTTTGCAGGATTATAGTTTTACAGAAGTTTACAAAAGTTCAACTTGATTATACAATATAAAATGGTCATATAAAAACATGGCTGCACTTATGTTCTTGTGCTAACTTCTTACAAGAATAAAACCTCCTTTTCTCACACCAGGCCACCAGGGTTAGTCCTGCTGAGTTACGGATGGGCTCCTGTCTTTGAACCACATTGGACCGTCTGCACCCCAACTTCAACTATGGACAACCACCTATTCCTGATTTACTGCCCATGGAATTCTCAGTGGGGTATTGCATATTCACCCTTAATTTAGATGCCGGTCAAAAATGGCTGCTGGAACATGTGATTCAACTAACTGGACCCTGCTCTTATAGAGTCCAGATCACTGATGGCCAGCTGTGATGCTGGCACATCAACCAACTAAGATGATGGGTCCCCTGCATGGATCCTGCTCAGCCAAATCAGGCTCAAGCCTTCCTGGAGGTTTCATCCACTCCTGGGCCCTGGTGTACTGCCCCGACCTTCCACCATCTCCGAGCCACGAGAGGTGTTCATCTCCTACCAGGCTTGCAAAGTGTCCTGCTTCAGCGATGCCTTCCATTCTAGATGTCTCACAGCTGTATTGCAGGGAGTTCTGGAGGACCCACAACTAGTTCTTCACTCTTCAGCTGCCAGCCCTGATGATGGCAATTTGGGGGATGAGGGTGGTCAAGTCCTCAGACTTACAATGCTGCCAAAATACCCAAGGAGGCTGCATGTCAAAGCATGATTGGCTAAGACATGAGCAAGCGGCAAATTGAGTCTGGATTGATTGCCAGTTTGGCAGCTCGACTACAAAAGGAGCTGTCAAATGCTGAGTTGCTGTTCTGTTCTCTCATTATTGCCTGTGGTGCTGAAATATTCCGGTCAGCCCAGGTGCCTCCAATTTAACAGTTGGAGCTCTGGCTGATCTGTGGGACACAGAGTGGCCTGCAAGATGGACATATAACATATGTAATGCAGAGTGGCCTGCAAGATGGACATATGACATATGTAATGCATCGGATAATATGTGCTTGAAAAAATGATAATAGACACTGTAAAATAAGTTTTGTAAATAATATTTTTTGCCATTATTTAATAAAGCAAAGCAAAAAAAAATCTACTGGTAGAAGAAAAATGAAAAGGAAAAAAGCAATTTATTCAACAGTTAGAATATTTTGTTGGAATTATCCATAGGGTGATCAAAGACTGGACATACTAAAACATATGAAGAACGCTTGCAGGATTAGTCTAGTCCAGGGGTAGGCAAAATTAGCTCTTCTATGACTTCTGGACTTCAGCTCCCAGAATTCCTGAGCCAATCATGCTAGTTCAGGAATTCTGGGGGCTGAAGTCCACATGTCATAGAAGAGCCAACTTTTCCTACCCCTGGTCTAGTCTAAAGAAAAAAAGAATTCGGGGTGACGTGACAGTGGTATTCCAGTATTTGAGGGGATGCCACAAAGAAGAGGGGGACAAATTATTCTACAAAGTGCCAGAGGACAGGAAAAAAAACAATGGTTGGAAACTAACCAATGAGAGAAGCAACCTGAAATTAAGGAGAAACTTCTTAACAATGAGAACAATTAACCAGTGGAACAGCTTTCCTTCAGAAATTGTGTGGAAGTTCCATCACTGGAGATTTTTAAAAAGAGACTAGATAGTCATTTATCTGAAATAGTATAGGTTCTCCTGCTTGAGCGAGGGGCTAGACTAGAAGAGACCTCCAAGATCTCTGCAAGCTCTATTCTATTCTATAGTTAAATTTAAATATCAAAATTAGCCTTCCTGAATTACTTAGATTTGAAGATAATCATTCATATCTTTGCTAGTGAAAACCTTTGGAATGCTGAGAGCCTGTTATGAGTAGTGATGGGCGAACCCAACGGTGTTCGGGTTCGGCAAGTTCGGATGAACTTTACACAAAATTCGACCGAACCCGAACCGAACCCAAACCTGAACCCCGAACACTGTGTGACACTTCTGGGGGCGGAGTTTTGACATCACCGGCAGGTTGCTAAGGACACCAAGGTGATGGCAAGTTTCTCAGCATGTTAAAGCCGCCGCCGAGGTGGTCCACACACACCGCAAGTGCCCATCCTCCTTCTGACGTCAAAGGGGAGGGGGGCAGTGGCAGGCAGAGGGGAATCCCCTGCCCCCACTCCACCAGCCTCCACACTGAACGCCAGGAAGTGACGACATCAAAGCCCTGACGGGGACCACCTTGTAAAAATAAACATGTTTATTTTTACGAGGTGGTCCCTGCCGGGGCTTTGACATCACAGAGACGTCACTTCCAGGCCAGCCGAAGTGACCAAACGCCGAACACGACCCCGAACTTTGTCCAAAGTTTCAAAAGATTTCAGGTTTGTGTTCGGCATACCGAACACCGCAAAATTTGGTACGGACACGAATTGTGCGAGTTCGGTTTACCCATCACTAGTTATGAGGCCTCTTACAAAATGGTTGCCATCTAATATTCTTTTTTCACTGCCTTGAGTCGACAAGAAGGGTGGCCTATAAATCTAACAAACAAACAAACAATTTAAAGGTAAAATTCAAGTGGCCACCATTTTGTGACATAAACAAGCAGTTTTCTTACAGATAAGGTTTGCCACAGCTGCCTTGTTTATTTGTTATTTATTTATTTGTTTATTTGTTTATTTATTTATTTATTATCGTTCATTCATTCATTCATTTATTTGGATTCATATGCTGCACCTGCTTGTTAGATATGCTAGTTATGCTTGAGGCTGATGATCTTATTTGCAGTACGCTAACTTCCCATTCTAATTTTAAAAAAATCTAAAAAAGTAAAATTAAGTAGGACAGAGAGGTTTACAGGAACAAAGATGTTGAAATGTATACTGTTATCCATACACACTACACTGAGGACTCAGAACTACAGCTAAAAGTTTGCCCCACAATTGACCCAGTGCTTTTATCTTATATTGGTGGCCATACAGATCTAGAAAGAGTGATTTTGCATGCATCATAAATGATTCATTATGCCCCAATTTCTCATATTTCCTGAGAGGTTAGAAATAAAACACAAGGTTTGCTATCTATTAGGGGCAAGCCTGGTGTACTGCTTCAAGTTTTCATATGAATTGATGATTGTCAAATCCAGAAGCTAGAATAGGAATGTGTAGGCGACAAGAAAGAACAGCAAACAGAAGCTGCAGTTACTCCTTAGACTGGCTTTAGCGGGACATTTCCAATAAAGAAAATCACTCTAAAAATGTAAATGACCAAGATGAATTCTGCAAATAAAAGACATTTCTGGCAGGCCTAAACAAAACGGGGCTAGTAAAAAAAAAATCAGGCCTCACTCAAAGGATGAAGCCAGGGGGCATATCCATGACTTTTGATGTGGTTCTGTCTTACAAATATAACCATCAGTTATTTCATTAATCCAAGTTTCAAGATCCACAGGAACCACGGACCATAAATGAACCACACTGTCCAAGTTCTCACAACACATTACTTTAAAGTGTGGCTGACAAATTTGTAGCATCACAGCATGACTCTTGTTGTTTTAGAACTGTTGATGCATTTTGGTTTACAAGGATGGCAATGTAGAAACCACACAGCGAAGACCTTAGGCTTCTTTACCATATATAGCAAAACTACTTGCATTTGCAGCTTGTATCTGTCAGGGTCAAGTTTCTTCTTAAGATTCTTTCCCAGGGAATATTCCCTTCTCCTAAATGCTTAACTTTCTTTGCACGCCATCTCACTGCTTCTGAAATTATCAAGGGAGAGTGAAAGCGAGGGATGTTCTGGATTTATAGCCAAGGGTGCTCATGACCACTCATCTCCTTTCCTTGGATTTCCTCAGCTGATCACTGTTTGCATCTCTTCTGTTGGTGGAAGAACCTCTACTATTTATTCTCCAGAGACTAGGGCTTGTCCAAAGGCAGCCATCTTCCTCTTTCCTGTCTTAACTGAAGATATAATCTGTGTTAGATTGTCAGGCAGGCAGCCGACAAGTATTGAGGCAGAGGCAGAAGAACTGGAACAGCAACTTGATTTCAGCACCAAACATCTGAGGCAGACAACAACAGCTGTGGCTTGACAGCTCATTTTTATAGCGGAGCTGTCAAGTTCTGAACCTCCATTCTCAGAGCGGGTTGGCATATAAATCCAATAAATAAATAAATAAATGAACGAACAAACAAACAGACAAACAAGTCTTCGGAGAGGGGCGGCATACAAATCTAAATAATAATAATAATAATAATAATAATAATAATAATAATAATAATAATAATAATAATAATAATAATAATAATAATAATAATAATAATTATTATTATTATTATTATTATTATTATTATTATTATTATTATTATTAATTAGATTTGTATTTCTAACCTCTCCAAAGACTTGTTTGTCTGTTTGTTGTTGTTGTTGTTGTTATTATTATTATTATTATTATTATTATTATTATTATCAAACAGACAGATGGAAAAATGAATGAATGAATGAATGAATAAACAAAGAAACAAACAAACAAACAAACAAACAAAGAGACAAACAAACAAACAAACAAACAAATAGTGGGGCTTTGTTTTCCCACTTGCTAGCTGCCTGCATCTCAGCCAATCAGACTGAAGCGGCAGCCGGTGGGCGCGGTTGTAAAGTGAGCACTTAGCAATTTGTCTGGGACTTCACTTCTCTTCCTCCACTAAAGCCGCCCATATACTCATTCGATTTTACTCCCCAGCCACATTCTCAACAACATTCTTTGTTTTTCTCATTTTTCTCTCCTTGTTTTCTCTCCTCTCTCTGTCTTCCGTTTAGAGTCTAAGTTCACTCATTAAGAGTTGGGTGTCCCTCCAGGCACTAGTGGGTTCCTACCGGAACGAATAATGACACTACACCAATAGCAAAAGTTGAGCTGTGCGTGCAGCTTTAGGTGTCTGTTTGTGCATGTGTCTTAGCGTGTTTTTGCTTCTGTGCATGCACAGGAAGCAAAATCCTTTGAGGGGATCTGTGTGTATGAGAGATTTCAGTGGGGTTTTTTTGCTTCTGCACATGCGCAGAAGAAAAAAAATTGCCAAAATCTCTCTCTCTCTCTCAAGATTCCTGCGAATGCGCAGAAGCGAAATTACACTGGGACGCACATACGTGCAAGCAAGACACCTGAAGCTGCATGCGCAGCACACCATAGCGGCAGTAGGAGCAATCTGCCCCTGTCTCCAGGGCTGTAGTCACCAATACCTGCATATTGGGTTTTTGGCCTGCTTTCTCTACATCTGACCATCACAGCCCTGACTAACTAGTAACTGACCTAGTAACTAGGTCAGCTCATTAGTCATGGTTACAGCACAGCTGCCCTTCAAAGACAGGACTGAGCTTCTTTTCCCCTTTCTCTCTCTTCTTTCATAAATCGCACCAGCACATCAGCAACCATATCAGATTGCTAAAATTCATACGCCATATGTAGTTCAAAATATTATACAGATAGTTGACTTTAAAAAAACATAATTGAGCTGAAAATTTCTGTTAAGTGAGACATTTGTTAAGTGAGTTTTACCCTATTTTATGAGCTTTCTTGCCCCAATTGTTAAGTAAATCCTTGCAACTGTTATGTTTACCCTATTTTATGAGCTTTCTTGCCCCATTTGTTAAGTAAATCCTTGCAACTGTTATGTTAGGAACACTGCTGTTAAGTGAACCTGGCTCCTCCATTGACTTTATTTATTTTATTATTTATTAATTGGATTTCTATGCTGCCCCTCTCCGAGGACTCAGATTGGCTCACAACATATAATAAACAATAAACAATATCTTGAATGCAATTAATTAACTAAAAATCTAAAACTCCCAAAAAGCATTAAAAAAACCCAAATCAATCCATATACTCAACATTCTCTCAACACATTCATTGGCCAGGGGGCAAGAATCTAATGGCCCCAGGCCTGGTGGATTAAATGAGTCTTCAGACTCTTATGGAAGGCAAGGATAGTGGGAGCAGTACGAATCTCCATGGGGAGTTGATTCCAGAGGGCCAAGGCCCCCCCAGAGAAGGCTCTCCCCCTAGGTCCCCCCAAATGACATTGTCTAGTTGACAGAACCTGGAGAAGGACAACTCTGTGGGACCCGACTGGTCGCTGGGATTCATGCGGCAGAAAGTGGTCTTGGTGGTATTTCGGCCCCATCCAATGTAGAGCTTTATAGTTCATAACCATAACCATAACCGACTTTGCTTGTCTGAAGAGGGCAAAAGGTGATCACATGACCTTGAGACATTGCAACAGTCATAAATATGATCAGTTGCTAAGGGTCTAAATTTTGTAGATGTGACCATGGGGATGCTGCGACCACTGTAAGTGTGAAAAAATTGAAATGAGTCACTTTGTTCAGTGCTGTTGAAATGTTGAATGGTCACTAAATGATCTATTGCAAGCTGTAAGTTGAGGACTACCTACATGAGCTAAAAGGCGCAACTCCTTCTATCCAGGAAAATGTAGGAACACTCACTCTGTGAGCAATTAAAGTTTTCTGAGAGAAAATTCTCAGCATTTTCATCATGACAGAATCCCTAGAATTCCATTTTTAGCAGTGGAAAGTCCTTAGGCTTTCTGATGCTCAAAGCTGTAGAGAAAAAAATGTTTCTCATTCTGGGCTTTTAGAATGCTCTTTACCTTCTTTGGTCCCAGCAAAATGGAGTTTTCACAGGATGGAAGCAACTACTTCCACAGCGCCCCCCGAGAAGGAGGGCTGTGTGGACAATTGTCGGTTGAGGAAGATTACATGCAGTGGAGAAAAACATAGCAATTTTGGTCTCTCTGTATCGAATTCCTAAAATGTTTTTGCAGATTTAAATGGTAGGGATGTTGTAGATATTAGCGAGGCCTCTCAGGTGGAGAATGAGGGGATGTTCCAAGGGGAAGTTGTTGTAAGTGAGGTGCATAGTGTCACCAAACCATCAAGTGCAGTTAGTAGAAAAGGAATCCTCAATCGGAGTATTGTATTGGCAGTTCTGTGTTAGCAAAAACTTCAGAAGAGAAGGATTTAGGGGTAGTGATTTCTGACTGTCTCAAAATGGGTGAGCAGTGTGGTCGGGTGGTAGTAAAAGCAAGTAGGATTCTTGGCTGCATAGCTAGAGGTATAACAAGCAGGAAGAGGGAGATTGTGATCCTGCTATATAGAGTGCTGGAGAGACCACATTTGGAATACTGTGTTCAGTTCTGGAGACCTCACCTACAAAAAGATATTGACAAAATTGAACGGGTCCAAAGACGGGCTACAAGAATAGAAGGTCTTAAGCATAAAACATATCAGGAAAGACTTTATGAACTCAATCTATATAGTCTAGAGGACAGAAGGAAAAGGGGGGACATGATCAAAACATTTAAATATGTCAAAGGGTTAAATAAGGTTCAGGAGGGACGTGTTTTTAATAGGAATGTGAACACAAGAAGAAGGGGGCACAATCTGAAATTAGTTGGGGGAAAGATCAGAAGCAACGTGAGAAAATATTATTTTACTGAAATAGTAGTAGATCCTTGGAACAAACTTCCAGCAGACATGGTTGGTAAATCCACAGTAACTGAATTTAAACATGCCTGGGATAAACATATATCCATCCTAAGATAAAATACAAAAAAATAGTATAAGGGCAGACTAGATGGATCATGAGGTCTTTTTCTGCCGTCAGTCTTCTATGTTTCTATGTTTCTATTTTCTGCTTTTCTCCCACAGAAGGATTCTTATTTCTCACCTGCCTACAGAAATCAACACTTTCCTTATGTCTGGGGAAGCCATTCTGACTACAGCTCACTTGCACTGTGGCATAGTTATGAAACAAGTTCCCCTTGGATTTGTTTGATAACAAAAGCCCAGGATCCATGGAAATGCATCTTGGCCACAGCACAGATGGTAGCAGTGATGGAGTCCCTTACCATCCAGCACTCAGCTAAAAGGTGGTAAAAAAAATCTGAGGGTTAAGCAGGGTTGTATGAACAAATCAGCATTCTCTTTAGGAAACTGTGATGGAACAAAGTAGGATTGAAGTGGTTTTGTTTGAAACTACTTCTCAGCAGCAGAATATAACTTTTTTAATATATATATATATATATATATATATATATATATATATATATATATATATATATATATATATATATATATATATATATATAAAAAGAACTTCATTGTGGAAAAGGTTTTTTTAAAAAAGAAAGGCTGAAATTATTTACAGATAAACCACCCATAAAAATTGCTGAAAAAATTGACAGAATAGTACAAATAGTCCTCAATTCAGAACCGTTTGTTTGCTTGTTTGTTTGCTTTTGTTTGTTTGTTTGTTTGTTTGTTTGTTCGTTCGTTCGTTCGTTCGTTTGTTCGTTCGTTTGTTTGTTTGTTTATTTATTTATTTATTCATTTATTCATTTATTTATTTATTCTTCTATACTACCCAATCCTAAAGGACTCAGGGACATTTATAGCAATGTAAAAATACAATTTACAATAAGAAGAAGTCAAATATAAATATTAAAACGATAAGCCCAGTTAAAAAAAAACCATAACTCAAACGATACAATTCAACACATGCATACCATTCAATATATTTTGGACATGAAAGATGTAAAATTCATGGTCCCCAGGCCTGCCAACAAAGCCAGGTCCTCATAATCTTTCAGAAGGCTAGCAGGGTGAGAGCAGCACGGCCATCATTAATAATCATTAAAGTTACAAGAGCAATGAAAAAGTGATGTATTTAGACCCTTCCAGCATCTTAGAGCCACATGATTGCCATTTAGGACATTTTTAGGGGTTTCAGACAAGCAAAGTTAATGGAGGAAGATGAATTCACTGTGGCAAAAAGATTGTAAAATCAAGCACAATTCATTTTATGACCAAATGTCTTAGTGATATAAGTACTGATTTCAATAATGGTCATAAGTTGAGTACTATTTGTATGGTGTATGGTTATATGTATTTCCCCGAAAATAAGACTGAATCTGATATTAATTTTTGTGCCAAAAGACCAGGGACAGGTTCCCAATTGCTTTACTGCTAGTTCATTCATGGACACACCACACATGTGCTTCATGTATGCACAGTACAAAAAACAAGAAGGCAGAATCTATGGCCACCAAGTAACTATCGGTTCTATAGAACCGGTCCGAACTGATAGGAACCCACTTCTGCAAAAGACACATTGAACCTGGGCTTATTTTCCAATTCATCATCTGGCTGATTATCTTAACTGGGGCTGATTTTTTAAAGGTAGGGCTTATATTACAAGCATGCTGAAAAATCATTCTAAGGCTTATTTTCAGGTTAGATCGTATTTTCAAGGAAACACGATAGTATAGATTTTCTGGACCACAAATCCCTAATCAGGCTTCATTTTCATCTACATATGTGAGTTGGTTGGCTGTGTTGAAACATCCTGATTAACTGGTGGGGTAACACCTTGAGTAATTGATGTAGTTGATGTATGCAGATTAACTATATGTATCAACTACATCAATTACTAGGATGTTAAATAATACATACATATATCATACCGTGTTTCCCCAATAGTAAGACATCCCCGATTGTAAGACGTATCGGGGGGTTTCGGGGGGTAGGCTGATATAAGCCGTACCCCGAAAGTAAGACATATGTCTTACTTTTGGGGAAACACGGGGGGTATTGCCGCCTCCCTCTCATCTAGCTGCGCGCCGTCTTGTCCCATTCCTCTTTTAGCCTTATAAATGTCTATTTAAGCGTTCTCAGCCCGTACGTAGAGTGAGAAACTCCGGACCGACCCTTCGGCTGGCCAGCAGCCCCCGAGAAGGTCACCGTTACCGCGTCTACACAGAAAGCAAAGAGACAGTGAGGAGGGAAGCGGACCGGGTTGGGCGGGAGCAGCAGAGCTGAGCGCATTAGGCGGTGGGGCCTCTCCCTCTGGCGGCCGCGACCAACCCCTCGGCCTCGGGGCAACGGTTCTGCCCCCTGCCTCCCGCGCGCCCCTCCTCAAGGAGGCAGCCGGGAGGGGGGAAGCCTCCGAAAACAACACATGGGCTGCTGACCCCACCGGAGGAGCCGCTCGGCAGCCATCACCACCGCTGATGAAGCCTCCTTCCCGCCACCGCCTGAATTACGCCTCGAGACACGCCCTGCAGCCAGACCTACCCCCCCCCCCAAGCGACCCCCTCGAAACTTCCTCGATACCTGCAAATTGAAGACTTGAACGGGTAGCGGCATATTGACCCTCACACCATGCACCTCCGGGTCACGTCCTCCCCTCCCACTTCCACGTCCGGGTCACCTACGCAACCGGGTCAAGGCGGGCGACAGGTAAAGCCCTTTAAAGGGACCGTCGCCCTTCCCCCCCCTCTTTGCCACCCGGACCGCCCTCCTTTTTCCCACCCCACCCCACTCCGCCCCCGGTGTGCTCTTGATTCGGCCCGGCGAGGACTCGAAGCCTTGGGTCAGCAAGCGCCGCGGGAGTCAAGCACCTGGGCCTGGCTTCTTCTGCCACCATCCGGAGTGGAGCCGGCCCCACCCCGCCCCCGGTGTGCTCGACAATTTTTTTCCAATATAAGACATACCCCGAAAGTAAGACATAGTGGGGCTTTTGGGGATAAAAAGAAAGTAAGACACTGTCTTACTTTCGGGGAAACATGGTACATACGTACAACTGTCTCTGGAAATAAAATTTACAGAAGGCAATCTAGACAATCTGAAGCAAGGAATGAAAACAGCCCCAAGACAAACAGATGTTCTGACCTCATGTAAGATCTCAAGAATCCCAAGGTTCTAGGTTTGCATACCTAAACCCAGTTTGTTTACCTAACTGCAGATTAAGCAGCTTTCCCACTCATCTCAAATGATGAAAACTCAAACAGTAGTCAGCATAGAGTAGAAGTTAAGGTTTGGGACTGTAGCTTGTGTTCTGAAATGAGCCACACTCTATTGACCCTCTCTACCTCCCTGGAGTGTTGCCATGGGGAGCAATGAGAGGAGGGATTGTGGTTTATTGATCAAATTTCTATACTGCACATCACACTGGTATGCCCCTAAGCTATTGGGCACCAGGATGATTGGTGGGCTGTCAAGCTAATATACTAAATAAATGTCATATAATGCCAGAATTCTCCTTCATCTCTCCCAAAAAGGAAGTCAAGTTTCCACGCTTGATTTCTACCTGTGTAGTAATGCCTTCCCAATTAGACTTCTTATCTGCACATGGCCCAGGAAAGATTTCAATGCAGCTTCACTTAAGATACATTTTTCAAGTGCACCCCACTTTAGCAGGGACTAACTAAATGTTATAATATACATCTATCTTGATTGTGTTTAGTACACTTGCTTTTTCAGAACCTTTATTCATAGAAGCGCAGAAGCAGAACATCCCCTTGGATTAAAAACCCCAAGTGCTGCCAAGAATTTGACTGAAGACATCCATTCTGTTGAAACCATGACAAGTTGAGTCACTCAATAAATGAGAGAAACCCTATCTGTACTGGCAATATTGGCATGCTCCCTTTGAATGGAAGAATCACTCACTCATTTAGCTCCCAATCCTACATTTATTCATACGTCCCAAAGTGAGAATTTTGTAACACTTCCATGTTATAGCTGCCCCTGCTGAATTTTTCAGGACCAAGCTTTACAAAACAACATAGTAGAAGATTATTTAAAATCAGGCTTAATGGCCTTGTTAGAAGAGCCAGAAAATTCCTTTAGGGGGAATGTCAATTAATTAAAACAACAATAACCATTCCCAGAGGAGCAGTAATCTGAGCTTCTGGTTCTAACAATCTCAGAGCACACTGATTGTTTCTGTAGCTTCTTAGTATAAAATGTTATTCACTGATCCTTGTTAGTTATAAGCTCTTAATCAGTATCCTGGATACAGCTTCTTAACCAACTCTGGCATCTGAAATGTAAAACTGAGTTAGAATAAGCTCAATATGGCACATTCTTTACAGTCAAATGCTCTTATCTTTGTACTATAGGAGACATAATGATTCTGCCCAAAATGCAGCTTTGTCTTCTAAGCCAAACAATCATTTTGCTGGGAATTCAAAACACTTCCTACAACCGCTCTCACTCCTCCCTCTGAATAAATTTAAATTCATAAAAATCAAACACAGATGCAGACATATACACATGACGAATAAAACAAGGAATCCGAACATTTTGAAATCTCATTTGACCAGCATTCTGCTCCACAGGATAGAGAGTACAAACTGACATTTCCCTAATCAAAATTTCATGCATACAAAAAGTAATTACATGCCTCTATAAAGTAGTGGCTGATGATAAACCACACATAATTGCCTGGTTGACTTAATGGCCACTAAAGTTAGCCTTTAGTGACAATATCTCAAAAAATACAGGACCACCTGCTGTGCATCTTAATACCTCCTCCATTAGATAAACTATTTGGAAGTTATTTATGAATTCAGAGCTTTCAAACAGTGTCATCAATAGTTTGGGAGTCTGCCCCAGCGGTGGGATCTGATATTCATGAAATGTTTCCCTAGCAGAAAATGACTTGCCTGGTTGCTATTATCTGTTAAAATTGTTCAGCAGTTGACAACTGTAAAACATGGAGGCACCCCATATGACACAGTCCACAGTGTCTGGTAGATGCCTTCAACTAACCAGTAGGGTCATATTTGGAAGGTTGAGAGTGTTATAAGGAACTGCACAAGGAAAAGAACAGAAAGCTTTATTGTATATTTCCCTCACCTGAATTGAATTTTACTCTTTGTGAAAAGTTACTTTGCTAGATCCAATCTGGATCAGCACTGGAACCAGAGGTTTACTCTTTTGAGTTTTTGGACTCATGCTGGAGTCCATCCCCAATGAACTTCTGTTTACCAGAACGTGTCACAGAAAAAGTAGACACAGCTTTTTTTAGAATAATAACAGAATAACAGAGTTGGAAGGGACCTTGGGCTTGGGGAATCCAATCTCCTTCTTAAACAGTATACCATTCCAAATAGATGGTTCAGCGGTGCTACTGCATTAAGCTTTTAATGACGAAGAATTTTAAAAAAAACAATGCAGATTTAACTCAAACACAGAAGAGATGAAGAATTGCCAAATAATAATAATAATAATACTGTGGCAGTGAAAAAGTAAAGTAGGGTATAATAGCTACATGGAAACAAAGTATGGTACCTCTTCCCTTGTTACTCTAAGCATATGTTTATTTTGCTTTAAAGTTAAAGCAGGATTAAAGGGATAGTTGGCAGAGGGTCACTACTTTTTAATCTACTTCCCCAATCTAAAAAGTTTCACTTTGAATGTTTCTATGTCACATACCTTCTGTAGAATATAGACAAGGCCTTGAAGGTGGAATTCAGTGAGTATTAGGTGAACATCAAGTAAGCCCAGATAGACAGGAAAAAGTGAGAAAGAAACTCAAGATTGCCATGCGTTGATTTTCTTTAATATAAAAGGGAAGTGAATACTGCATTCAGTTTTGGTTGCCACAATATAAAAAGGATGTTGAGACTCAGGAAAAACTGCAGAGAAGAGCAACAAAGATGATTAGGGGACCAAAGGCTAAAACATATGAAGAACGGTTGCAAGAACTGGGCATGGCTAGTTTAATGAAAAGAAAGACCAGGGGAGACATGATAGCAGTGTTCCAGCATCTCAGGGGTTGCCACAAAGAAGGAGTCAACCTATTTTCCAAAGGGTAGAACAAGAAGCAATGGGTGGAAACCAATCAAGGAGAGAAGCAACTTAAAACTAAGGAGAAATTTCTTAATAGTTAGAACAATTAATCAGTAGAACAACTTGCCTCCAGAAGTTGTGAATGCTCCAACACTGGAAGTTTTCGAGAAAATGTTGGATAACCATCTGTTTGAAGTAGTGTAGGGTTTCCTGCCTAAGCAGGGGGTTGGACTAGAAGACCTCCAAGGTCCCTTCCAACTATGCTGTTGTTGTTGTTGTTGTTATTATTGTTGTTGTTGTTATTACTATTATTATTGTTGTTGTTGTTGTTGTTGTTATTGTACCCTATCATAGGGCTGTCAAACTCAAAGCGCGCAGGCTGGATGCATTATGCACTGGCCACACCCATGCCTGGTTTAGCAAAGAGTGGAAAGGTCCCAATATGTCACGTGATGCTGCCGTGACGATGTGAGTTTGACATCCCTGCCCTATCATGACAAAGCAGAGCTATGGTAGTTCATTTGGTGTCTGTTTCCAGACATGATATCAAAGGGCTGATATCTTCTGCTTCCTTAAAGTGGAATTTTCAGCACTTTCATCACTTCCTGATGCTCTCAGTTCACTTCCTTTTTTTTTCTGAGTCTGAATTGTGCCTGATTTGTTTTCTTTCAATAAGAATACAATACAGGGTCTGAACTGCAAAGAGAGGTCCCTAACCTTCTTAT
The DNA here is from genome assembly GCF_031021105.1 of Erythrolamprus reginae. Classification (NCBI taxonomy): domain Eukaryota; kingdom Metazoa; phylum Chordata; class Lepidosauria; order Squamata; family Dipsadidae; genus Erythrolamprus; species Erythrolamprus reginae. Next base: position 175,499,006 of record NC_091951.1, on the reverse strand, counting down.
TTTGCAAGAGATTATATCCCCTTCTCTTTGTATAGAGCAGTGTCTTTATACTTCCAGATAAGAGTTTAATTGTGCTTCCTTATTTTTACCTCAGTTAATTTCATTGCTTTAAGTGTCTTCTTTTAAATGCATCATACATTTCTCAAAACTGCAAAAGCTGAGTTGTATCAGGAGTTTTTTCAAGGACATCCAGACATTCAAAATGATATATTTTGAATCCTTTCTTGTTTTGCAGTGATGTAAAACCTATAACTTGCCACTATTATATATACGCCCCTCCTTTTTATCTCTCAGTCTTTATTCAATCTGAAAAGAGAAATCGCTTTGAAGGAATCTGAAGACCACTCAGAAGCTGCAGGGAGTCCAGAATGCAGCCTCACACCCAGAGTTATGGATACATCCATGGGTGGGCTACTGCCCGGATGGCGGGGAGGACACAGTGGGGTGGTGAAAATAGAGCTCCACCCCAGAGCACCCATTCTGCACCCATAAGGGCGTCCTGCATAAGCTATGCCCACAGTGTGGTAGTAAAAGGTTTTGTAGTCCTTCACTGGATACATCTCAGTACAGTATCCACTAGAACTTTTATCAAACCATTTTAGTTTAACTTTTGTAACTTGTCAGAAACATAGAACTTGGAAAGCTGAAGTTCTTGCAGATTTCAGGCAAAAGAAAACCTGGAGTGATTCCAAATTGATTATATAGGACAGGGGCAGGGAAAGATGGCTCTTCTATAACATGTGGACTTCTACTCCCAGAATTACTGAGCTAGCATGATTGGCTCAGGAATTCTGGGAGTTGAAGTCCACAAGTCATAGAACAGCCAACTTTGCCTACCCTTGGACAATGGTGAGTTGCTGTTGATTTAGACTAGTTCTTTAGAACCAGTAGCGGAAATTTGTCACTGCTAGCCAAACCAGCAGCGATGACTGGCAGTCCACACCCCCAAACCAGTCCTCTGGTCACAGCAGCTTGCACAAAACCCCCCACCCAATCCTCTGTACATGCACAAAGGTTTCTGCGCATGTACAGAGGGTCATTTTTGTGAAGTGATGTAGGCAAAATGCACACTTCCATCATGATGCGATCCAGTAGAATATAATATAATTCTTTATTGGCCAAGTGTGATTGGACACACAAGGAATTTGTCCTTGGTGCATATGCTCTCACATGCTCTTCATAGGGAAGTTAAGTGGAGCCCACCCTTGATATGGGGTCCATAGGGTAAAAACTAATATGTACCACTCACTGTCCCTTCCTTTCCTTAGCAGCTGCTGTGTGACCTATCCCATCAATCCACCAGCTTTTCCATCATCTTTCCACTATTCTATTAGCAGCACTATCAGTGTGGCATATCCCATTAGCCTCTCCTCCCCTGTGCAATATTTCCAGCAGCCTCCCTTCCCTTTCCTCAATGACCACCCATCACACCACTGTTGATGTGCCAGAGCATTGTATCTCACCAGCCTACCTCACCCACATCACCCCAGTGCCTTCTTTTGCTCCCTTTCTCTTCTCAACTCCCCATTCTGCTGCTGGGTCTTTTCCTTAGCACAAAACTCTCAGTGACAAAGAAAGGCTCCCATAATGACATATTCCACTTGCCACTGTGTCACCAATCTTCCCTATCCTTTCTCCTCCTGCCTCTCTTCAGCTTCTTCTATGTTTGACTTCATCTCATTCTTAACCCCCGCCCCCAATTCACTATGTGTCTTCCTATAACACTGCATTTTGATTCCTGAGCAGGAAAAACAACTATATTTCATTATGCACACAGTCCAGGACCTCCGAAACACATGTTTTTGGTGCAGGCATGAACAACTAAAAATTAGCTGAATAGGTCATGACCAGAACATTTTGCACAATTCTTAACCACAACAACAAAAAACCCTTCAGAATACAGATAAATCTCAAAGTGCTTCAATGACTCTCTAAAAGGATGCAAAGACCAGCTGTCTGCAAGGAGTATAAATCCTTCCATTCCCCACCATCCTCTCAGAGCTGAAGAAACTTCTTGTATGAGAAGCGAAACACCTTCAAAAGAAAAAAAAACCAAGAAAGTCCAGATGCCTCCTGAAATAATAAGCATCCTTTGAACAAGCATGACCTGGATGACCAAGAATTTCTACAGACTTTCAGGGTTCTAACAATCTCCATGGAGAGTCGGTTTATCATCCCACCAAAATGGTACCTATTTATCTACTCACATAGAACATGATTTGGAATTGCTAGGTGGGCCGAAGCTGAAGCAAGGGATGGGAACCTACCTCACCACATAGTGCTAGGTCTCAAACTACTGGAACAAAAACCAGCATCATTAAGACACTGAGTCACCAAACCTCACATTAAACAATTACGTTAAAGGTGATATTTTTACACTTTTCTACAAGATTTTTGTTGGGAACAAAATTTTAAAGAGGGATCTTTCTTGAATGAAGGCAAATTTAGGTGTCACAGGATAATGTCCTGTAGTTTGATTTTGACAGTACTAAATTAATTTCCAAAACAGAACACTACAGCAAAAGAATAATCATGGAAGCCATCGAGATAGAAAAACATCCCCAAAATATGAACAAGCGGGATGATACCTCCAGCCTACCAGACATCTGGAAACCAGCCCTCATTAACAAACATATCCCAGCCATAGAAACTGAAACCAGACTCAGAACGCACATTGCAAAACAACCAAGCAGTCTGCAAGCTCCAACTTCTCAGGATATCACGCCTAATCCACAATCATTAACTAGTCAGCATACCTCAGTTATATCAACGACCCCAGGTGTTACCCCACTGACTCACCAGGAAGTTTCTACACAGCAGGCAATTGCTAAGCCATCAAACCACACCCAGCCACCAGTATTTATAGAAGGAAGGCAGCTCAGGTCTCGCTATGTTCGCCCTAGGACAAGGACAGAGACACCGGCCTGAAGATGACGAGTGGGACCTCGTCGAAACGTCGCCAGAAATTTCCAAATCCTACATGGGAAGAAACCTGAATATACCAAGACCTTCATACCTGTACCTGTGAAAATCTACAAATATATATATTGGGAACGTCACGTAATGAAGGGAAGCTGCTTTGGCTCCAGCATTTTACAACAGCACGAAGCTTGGAACTTCAGCCTGATGATGGTGAATGTGATTTCACCGAAACGTCTATGCGACGTTTCAGTGAAATCACATTCACCATCATCAGGCTGAAGTTCCAAGCTTCGTGCTGTTGTAAAATGCTAGAGCCAAAGCAGCTTCCCTTCATTACGTGACGTTCCCAGCGCTCTTGCTACTGGAAGGGAAATCGTCGCTGTTGCAGCCACAGGGAACGAGAAAGTTTTTGAAGCTGTTTACAGGTAATAAAAGGAAGCAATGAGGAAAGTAGCCCCCAGAAGCTGCCAAGATTGCAGCAGCCCCCACCCTTCCTGCAGCTTGGAGCTCTTAGAGAGCTCCTCAGCCCCCTGAAGCTGCCGGGATGGCAGCTTCTGGGGGCTCCTTTCCTCATTGCTTCCTTTTATTACCTGTAAACAGTTTCAAAAACTTTCTCGTTCCCTGTGGCTGCAACAGCGGCGATTTCCCTTCCAGTAGCAAGAGCGCCGGGAACGTCACGTAATGAAGGGAAGCTGCTTTGGCTCCAGCAGCTTCCCTTCATCACGTGACGTTCCCAGCGCTCTTGCTACTGGAAGGGAAATCGCTGCTGTTACAGCCACAGGGAAGGAGAAAGTTTTTGAAGCTGCTTACAGGTAATAAAAGGAAGCAATGAGGAAAAGAGCCCCCCAAAGCTGCCGGGATTGCAGCAGCCCCCACCTTTCCTGCAGCTTGGAGTAGCGAATTTATTTATCCCATTGGAAATAAAGAAAATAGATTTAATTGGTTCCCAGTGAGTTAACAGGGGCTGGGAACCAATTAAATCCATTTCCATTATTTCCTATGGGATAAATAAATTCGGTACTCGACCAAATCGGTTCTCGACCACACTTCTGGAACGAATTGTGGTCGAGTACCAAGGTACCACTGTATATATATATATACAGTGGTACCTCAAGATACGAACCCCTCGTCTTACGAACAACTCGTGATACAAACCCGGGGTTCAGAAAAATTTTGCCTCTTCTTACGAACTTTTTTCAAGTTACGAACCGGCGTTCGGAGACAGCTGGGAAGCCGCGCGGCTGTTTTAAAAGGTGACAGCCGGGCGGCGGGGCTCCCCAGCAGCCTCCCGAACGCCAGTTCGTAACTCGAAAAAATTCGTAAGAAGAGACAAAATTTTTCTGAACCCCGGGTTCGGTTCGGGAGGTTGCTGGGAAGGCTGTGCGGCTGTTTTAAAAGGTCACAGCTGCACTGGGGGGCTTCCCCCCTGAACCCCAAACCCGGAAGTTCGGCAAAAGTTTGGGGTTCGGGGGGGTGCTGGGAAACCCCCCAGCGTGGCTGTGACCTTTTAAAACAGCCGCGGGGCTTCCCAGCTGTCTCCCGAAGCCGAACGCCAAAGCCGAACTTCCGCGTTCGGCGTTCGGAGACAGCTGGGAAGCCGCACAGCTGTTTTAAAAGGTCACAGCCGTGCTGGGGGGCTTCCCAGCACCCACTCCAACCCTGAACCTGGAAGTTCGGCAAAAGTTCGGGGTTCGGGGGGGTGCTGGGAAGCCCCCCAGCCCGGCTGTGACCTTTTAAAACAGCCTCGTGGTTTTCCAGCAGCCTCCAAATGCCAAACGCGGAAGTTTGGGTTTGGCGTTTGGCTTTGGGAGATGGCTGGGAAGCCGCGCGGCTGTTTTAAAAGGTCACAGATGGGCTGGGGGGGTTGCTGGGAAGCCCCCCAGCCCGGCTGTGACATTTTAAAACAGCCGCGCGGCTTCCCAGCCATCTCCCGAAGCCGAACGCCAAGCCCAAACTTCCGCGTTTGGCATTCAGAGGCTGCTGGAAAGCCGCACGGCTGTTTTAAAAGGTCACAGCCGGGCTGGGGGGGTTGCTGGGAAGCCCCCCAGCCCGGCTGTGACATTTTAAAACAGCCGCGCGGCTTCCCAGCCGTCTCCCGAAGCCGAACGCCAAACCCAAACTTCCGCGTTTGGCATTCAGAGGCTGCTGGAAAGCCACGCGGCTGTTTTAAAAGGTCACAGCCGAGCTGGGGGGGTTGCCGGGAAGTACCCCAGCCCGGCTGGGAAGCCGCGCGGCTGTTTTAAAAGGTCACAGCTGGGCGGCAGTGTTTTTTTTGCACGGTTTTTTTTGGTTGCACAGATTAATTGACTTTACATTGTTTCCTATGGGAAACAATGTTTCATCTTACGAACCTTTCGTGTTACGAACCTCCCCCTGGAACCAATTAGGTTCGTATCTTGAGGTTCCACTCTGTGTGTGTGTGTGTGTGTGTGTGTGTGTGTGTGTATTCGTAGATTTTCACGGGTACAGGTATGACGGTCTTGGTATATTCGGGTTTCTTCCCGTGTAGGATTTGGAAATTTCTGGCTACATTTCGACGAGGTCTCACTCGTCATCTTCAGGCTGGTGTTTCTGTCCTTGTTCTCAGGCGAACACTGCGAGACCTGAGCTGCCTTCCTTCTATAAATACTGGTGGCTGGGTGTGGTTTGATGGCTCAGCAATTGCCTGCTGTGTAGAAACTTCCTGGTGAGTCAGTGGGGTATCAATTGGGGTCATTGATGTAGCTGAGGTATGCTGATTAGTTAACCATTAACTAATCAGCATACCTCAGCTACATCAACGACCCCAATTGTTACCCCACTGACTCACCAGGAAGGTTTCCATTCATATGGTTCCCTATGGGTATGTACTTCCTACAGACTGAGCAGCTTATTTCATTCTTCTAAAGCTTTTTGTAGCTTTCGCTCCACTACAAGCAATAATGAAAAGCAAAAGCAGAATTCCAGCATCAACATTGCAGGTGCTCTTTTGTATCCACTCCACATAACATTTCCCCCCCCCCTGGTTTTATTTCCTTACCCCCTTCCTTAAAGGAGAACAAGCCACTTTTGATGCATCGTCTATCTGTATTGAAAATTACTCTTCTCAAATGTGAATAATCTGCCAGCATAGTGTCCTTTAAATAATCTAAACTATGGAGAGCCTTCCATGTAGTTACATTGCCTTTTAAAATGAAAATTCACTCGTACAACCAGTAGGAAATCTGTTTATGAGCTTCAGATGCAAAGATATTTTTTTCTTCTAACACCAAAGTGTATTTTCTTCTAGAAATTTTTTCATACAAGAAATGACATATCATTGTTATTGGCATATTTTGTGGAATATTATCTTTGCTAATTGAATGTTATGCAAATTGTGATAGGCAAAGGGAGTGAATTTTGGTTGTGTTGTCTTAGAAAGACATTAGATATTGCTTCTATTTTAAAATATTATTTATTTATGTCAGTGGTTCTCAACCTGGGGGTCGGGACCCCTTTGGGGGTTGAATGACTGTTTCACGGGGGTTACCTAAGACCATGGGAAAAGGCAAATTTCCCATGGTGTTAGGAACTTCTATTCTGGCACCTTGGGACATATTTTTACAATCTCACCAATCAGACATTTACACTGGGGGTGTCCCTCTGATCTTCCTGCCAATCAGTTTAAAGCTCTGTTGAGAGAAATGGAATTAGACTAATAGTTGGGGACCACAACATGAGGAACTGTATTAAGTGGTCGTGGCATTAGAAAGGTTGAAAACCACTGATTTATGTGCTTTTGATCATTGTTGATTCCTGGTTGACTGTGTGGATTAGTCTCTGCAGTTTTCTTATCGAGATTTTAGAAATAGTTTTGTCTTGGTCTGCTTACTCAGGATAAGAGAGAGTGATTGGCTCAAGTTTATTCAGCTGGCTTTCTCCTTAAGACAGGACTAGAACTCACAATCTCTCAGTTTCCAGCATGATGACTTAACAATTACCATACACTGGTTCTTATATCTTTTGTAAAGGATCATTCTTTGTTTTCCTTCCATCTCTACTTTTTCTACTTTTCATCCTCTCCTTTTCTTCCACATTTTTCTGTCAGTCTTCAATTTATTAAGTTCCTCTTTCTCATAACCAAAGTCAGTCAGATAGATTGTTCAGGTCCCCCTTCCCCCCAACATTGAATGAAAAGGAGCCTGAAAGAAAAAGCAACCAAGAGCAATGGTGTGTATGGGTGTGCCTGTGAGGTTGCCTGAAGAGTTTCTTCAAGGCTCTCTAGTCAATTAGCTGGTTTCGAAGAATGCTACTGAACACTAAAATGGCTTTAACACAATGCAACCTTCAAGAGTTTTGGCACTAGGCTGGAGAATCTGGTCTTTCTATACCAGGCTGCCCTAAGACTTCGGTTAGAAACCAAACTGCTTCTGTGAATGAACTCTCCCTGTACAATTGTCTTCACTTTAGCTTGACTTTAACTTGTTTCAATTGAAGAAACAAGCATTTGCAGTCCCTAATGTGATTGTTGAATATGTGCACGGTCTTTCTTGTTGTTGTTGTTGTTGTTGTTGTTGTTGTTGTTGTTGTTGTTGTTCTTCTTCTTCTTCTTCTTCTTCTTCTTCTTCTTCTTCTTCTTCTTCTTCTTCTTCTTCTTCTTATTCTTCTTATTCTTCTTATTCCTATTCCTATTCCTATTCCTATTCCTATTCCTATTCCTCCTCCTCTTTTCATTTCATAATAAAACTATACAACTCTACCAAAAATATTTCACTGTCATTTCAATCGATCAGAACAGAACTTCAAGGGACCTTGGAGGTCTTCTAGTCCAACACCCTGCTCAAGCAAGAGACCTTACCATTACATTACAGTTCACCATCACTTCCCTTCTTCTCCCAGGCTACGTTGTTGTTGTTGTTGTTGTTGTTGTTGTTGTTGTTGTTGTTGTTATTATTATTATTATTATTATTATTATTATTATTATTAAACTTAGAGAATAGTTTCACAAATGACTGTAGGGAAAGAACTCATCCTAGAAATGAAGCACATTTTGTCTACTTCCTGCTGAGCAAAAGATCACATATTCCAAAGCCAAAAACAAAAAGAAGGAAGAGGAGGTAGAGGTCTAGATCACAGTATGAGATGAAGGTAGAGAAAAGAAAGTAGTATCCTTCCATTCAGATTCCCTTCCTATCCCACTTTCACCCCACCACCCCTATACTATGAAACCACATGGTCAAACATGAAATATTCATTAGTCGCAGAATGAGCAGCTGAAGTATTTTCCAGCAAAGAACTGTTAAACTGTATGCCTGTTCTGCCAGAGGGTTTATATAAACTCTTGATTATTTTCTTAAAATTATGATGTGACCTAAAGCCTGGAATTTTTAAAATTCATTTCCTTTCTTTTTTTAAAAAAGGCATTTTTTTAACAGCTCAGTATGCTTCGATTCTATACCTGGATCCATAAGGAAATTAAGGGCAATTTATGGTTCACTGGAAAAAAATGAATGGAACTTCCCCAGTGCAATAAGTTGGGTCCCTCTTGCTGTGTTTCACATGTTGTTTTATTCTTCCCCATGTGAAGGACAGGATAGTTTCTGTAAATAAAAACTGGTGTACAATAGCCAAAGGGCTCTCACTGCTGCACAGAACACAGAAAATGTGAGACTTCTCTTCTGTCTGCATGATCTAACATTGTTTGTGGAAAGAAAGAAAAAATCAATAAGTATCATGAAAAATTCTCAGAGGGGAAGTCTGCATATTCCTGTCTTGGAAGCCCTGAAAACAACAATGTGGATTATTAATACACTGTCTACAATAACTGTATACTTGCAAACAATGTTGTAATATTAATGGTATCTCAGCTTTGCTGGAGAGACGGAGTAACGACACGGACACCAGAGCTGGATTTAAAATTGGGTCATTTTTATTAACATAAATTTGCATAATTTATTCAAATACTTTTGCATAAATTAGCATAAACAACTATGACCCGGAACTGGACCTGCAGGGTCAAACAAATACTTCCGGGGCGGAAATGACGTATGCCAGCAAACATTCCTGGGCAACTCATGGGCGTATCTCGATGCAAGGTCCAGGTGAGGGCCAGGCCGTCACCTGTGACCTTTTCTGCCATGCTGTGCATGAGGGGGGTCCCACCGGCTAACCCGAATCGGGGAATTAAAGGTGTAGGACCCAAAGACAGGTTCCCCCCAGCTGCTCAGGCAGAAACTCCCTCCATGAGCTTGCGGAGAACCTGTCAATCATCCCCAAAGATGCCCAAGGGAGAACGCGCGGTTGCTAAACCACCCAATTTTCCGCCCCTAACCTGCCTACCCAAATGACCAAAGGTAAGCCAATTAACCTAATTAATGCAAGCACCCCCTAACCGCACAGCCATCACCCCAGTGTGGAATGGGCGAAAAAACAGCCCAGCTAAGAGGCAGAACTGCAAAAAATTCCCATTCGGCCCCCTAAGGGCGACCCCGAAGCACACTGCAAAATAGTGGAGGGCGGGCGGGTGTCTGCTCGGTAGATCGGTCCGGGCGAAAAGGAAGAGCCTCGGGCCTGCTCGCCCTTATATAGGGCAAGCAGGCCCCGCCCGGACCAATCAGGGCCTCAGCCAATCAGGCCCTGCTCTCCCGAGCGAAGTCTCGCATCGCGAGACTTCGCCCGGGATCCAAGATGGCGGCCGCCATGAGGGACCGTGTCTCCCGGTCCCTCCAGCAAAGCCTGCCTGCCGGGTAAGTCCGGCGCTGCCCTTGCTGGAGAGACGGAGTAACGACACGGACACCAGAGCTGGATTTAAAATTGGGTCATTTTTATTAACATAAATTTGCATAATTTATTCAAATACTTTTGCATAAATTAGCATAAACAACTATGACCCGGAACTGGACCTGCAGGGTCAAACAAATACTTCCGGGGCGGAAATGACGTATGCCAGCAAACATTCCTGGGCAACTCATGGGCGTATCTCGATGCAAGGTCCAGGTGAGGGCCAGGCCGTCACCTGTGACCTTTTCTGCCATGCTGTGCATGAGGGGGGTCCCACCGGCTAACCCGAATCGGGGAATTAAAGGTGTAGGACCCAAAGACAGGTTCCCCCCAGCTGCTCAGGCAGAAACTCCCTCCATGAGCTTGCGGAGAACCTGTCAATCATCCCCAAAGATGCCCAAGGGAGAACGCGCGGTTGCTAAACCACCCAATTTTCCGCCCCTAACCTGCCACAGGAGCGGGGGTCAGATCTCTATCTTGGCCCCCCGACTCCCCCCTCTAACTGTGCCAGCTCACGCAGAGACCGCTGCAGGTCCTGTAAGAAGATGGCGTTCCCCTGGTCAGACAGGTGAACGCCATCATCACGGTAGAGCCATGGCTGGTCTATTGATATAAGGGGATGAGGTATTACTACTCCACCCAACTCTCTAACTGTTTTACCCATAGCCCTATTCACCCGTCGCCTAGCCCGGTGAATGGCCCTAAGGGGAGAGGCGTCCCTCCAAACAAGCCTAGGTAATAGTTCTGACCACACCACTTGCGTGGTGGGCCAGACCTCACGAAGCCTTCACAGGTCTTCGCGTGCCTGGATGATCAGCGCCAGGCCTCCCAGTATGCGCAGGTCATTGCCACCTAAGTGCAATACCAGCCACCTGGGTGCGGCCACAGGACACTGCCCACCCAAACCCACTTGGGAACGACTCCAGGAGCCGCCCCCCATATTGCCGGGCGCAGCCACCAAATGCTGACCGCCCAGCACACCGGTAGGAGACCCTCCCACCGCATACCTCTCCGGCCCATCCAGGTAACCCTGACCCACCGCCCCAGGGACGGCTGGGTCCTGACAGCGCTCCTGGCCGCCAGGCGGCCGGCCCAGCAAATCATGCTGTGGCCACACAGCAGCGCCGTCGGTGTCACGTCAGCCTGGGGACCTGCAAGAGGAAACACACGCAGAGAGGTCACCTAGCCTAAGCCCTGCCTAGGATCCTCAGCGGCCTAACATAACCCAAATATGCCGCTGACCGCCAGCGGCCGATCACCCGAATCCAGTGGGCCGGGAAACCAGAAAGTGCCGTGCTAGTGGCGGCGCCGATACGGAACGAACGCGTTCCATAACCGGCGGGAGCCGTGCCCACCTGGGCCATAGCCCTGGGTACTAACGCACAAAAGTACAAACGGGTCAGAAGGGGTACCGTCCCAATGCCTAGACGGGTACCCCAGACCTGATCCCCGCAGAAAACACCAAAGCTGTAGGGCGGCCACCGTACACACTGATTGGTCGGCGGCCGCACTAGGTAGATGGTAACCCCTCTGCGTGGCTGATCTGACTTAGACCGCCTTACCACAAGGGACCCCCCCTTGTCTAACGGCCAGATCAGCGTGCTGGAAGGCACGGAGCGAATTGCCAGCCTGAGATGAGGCCAGGCCTCGCTGACCCCAAGGGCCCCAAGCATGACACCAGTCGCTGCACCAAAAAGACGGGCCTCTTACAATGAGGAACACAGACTGCCAAAAACCACGTTGATTAAAGACAGCTGCTCCACCGTCAGAGCCTGACGAGTGTCACCAGGGGCCCCCGCTCGCTCCCCATACAGCCCTCCAGCACCTGCCGGATGCAAAGTCACCCGGAACAAGCAGCAAACCCCCCGCCTTGGACAGAAAGGCGAGGCCGGCTAACCAGGACCGGGTCGTCCTAACTGACAGGCCACGCTGCCCAAGCTGGACGCAGAACCCGGCCAGGCGCTATACAGGGACGGGCCAGCTAAGCTGGTAACCCCCGCCCTGCCTGAAATCCCCAAACTCCTAACCCGCACGCTGGTATGCCCCAAGGGTGCCGGGCGTTACAGACAAGGGGATTGCCCGGGATGCCGCGACTCTCCACCACTCCGGATCCCTCCCAGACTCCAGAGGTGGCTGGGGAACACTTCTGGCAACTTCCGGGCCCACGGGGCCAGGGTCCGAAACCTGGACAACTGACCACGGGACAAGGCATCAGCAACCCCGTTATCTAACCCGGGGACATGCTTAGCCAAAAACAATGCGTTTAGAGACAAGGACCTGTGCACAAAATGGCGGACAAGCCGCATGACCCTGTCGCTCTTCGAGGACAGGGCATTCACCACATGGACAACCGCTAGGTTGTCACACCAAAAGTGCACAGTCTTGTCCCTAAACTGCTCCCCCCAAAGCTCCAAGGCCACTACTAAGGGGAAGAGCTCCAGGAACGTAAGGTCCTTAACCAACGAAGAGGCACTCCATTCCGGAGGCCATGCCGACCAGCACCACTGGTCACCTAACACTACCCCGAAACCACAAGTCCCCGCGGCGTCAGAGCAGAGCTGCAACTCAGCTTCCAACAGAAGCTCGTGCCTCCAGAAAGACAACCCGTTAAATCTATCCAAAAAATCCCGCCACACGCCGAGGTCAGCCCTGACCCCGACGCAAAGGCGGGTACGATGATGGGGCAAACGGAGCCCCTTCATCGCATCATACAACCTCCTGGAAAAAGCCCTTCCAGGAACAACTACCCGACAGGCAAAATTAAGGATGCCTGCCAGTTCCTGAAGCTGCCGTAGGGTCACCTTCCGGCAGCCCAGAACCTCATCAAGCTTCCGCTTAATCTTTACCAACTTCTCTAGGGGCAATCTGGAAGATTGCTCCTCTGAGTCCAATTCAATACCCAGAAAGGTAATCCTGGTGGCGGGGCCTTCGGTCTTCTCAGAGGCTAAAGGCACCCCTAATTGAGCACAAAGGGCTTCGAAGTCCCGCATCAAAGCAAAACATTGCTCCGAATGCGCAGGCCCCGCCAAAAGGAAATCATCAAGGTAGTGAACGACCGTACCCAGGCCACTTTGCCTCCTGAGTGCCCACTCCAAGAAGGTGATAAAACTCTCAAAAAGAGAGCACGAGACAGAGCACCCCATGGGCAAAGCTCTGTCCACGTAATAGCCCCCCTCGAAATGGAAGCCCAACAGCCCAAAGTCGTCTGGGTGTATGGGGAGGAGCCGGAATGCCGACTTAATGTCGCATTTACCCATAAGGGCTCCCACCCCACACTTCCTAACCATAGTCACGGCTGCATCAAAGGATGCATACCGGACTGAACACAACTCGTCAGGAATGAAATCATTCACTGACTCCCCTTTCGGAAAAGACAAATGGTGAATCAACCTAAATTCACCACTCGCCTTTTTGGGAACCACACCTAAGGGAGACACACGAAGATTCGGGAAGGGCGGCTCCGAAAAGGGGCCCAGGACCCTGCCTTCGGCAACCTCCTTCCCAATCTTCTCCCTAACAATGTCTTCATGACCAACAACCGACCTAAGGTTGTCAGACATGAAGGCCTTCCTAACACCCTGATAAGGGATCCTAAATCCCTCTGCAAAACCTAGCAAGAGAGCGGCCGCTCTCGAGCGAGGGTGGTAGTCGCCCAACCAACCCTCAAGCACCCCTAAATTAATTGGGCTGGGCCCCTTTTCCCCCAACAGATGGGGGAGGCTTTGGGGGGCCCGAGCCTTTCTTTTCAATCCCCTTCTTGGGGCGGGGGCACACGGCTGCGGAATGGTTTCCCCCACAACTTCCGCAGGCGTGACGAAACCTGCAACTGGGGCGAAAACACGCCCCCTTTGCAGCGAACTCGTGACATATTAAAGAGGCACCCTTACTAACGGCACCCGCCACGGCCTTGGCCGGCGCGGGCGTCGCGGGCTCCTCCTCCATAAAGTGACCGCTATCGGTCCTATCACAGCCCTCCTTCCCTGACATATGAGTGGCCTGGAACCACAGGTCCGGAACCACCATATCCCAAGGCAAGTAGGGGTCATGGGCAATACGCATACGGAAGCCCTTGTCGTAGTGCCTCCATATGGTCCCCCCATACTCAAAATGGGCCCTCGCTATCAGGTCGATGTACTTCAGCAAGGCAGCGGCCCTCCCCGGCTGCCTCTGAATGACCACCGACGCAAAGGTCAGAAATGCATACAGCCACGAGCTGAAGCATTTCGTGACCTTTGTCTTTTTCACCTTCTCCCCAGGGACAACCTCCTTATCTTGTTTAGGGACCTCCCTGTTCAAGATGGAGAACAAATCAACGTACTCCCCCCGCCAGATTGCCTCCTTAACTGACGGGTGCAGATGGTACCCTAGAGGCGTGGCGGGCAACCCACAAGGGATGGCCCCAGGCTTGATGCTGGCGAACGGGTCCCACACCGTGGTGGCCCCCGAGCCCAGCACCCCAAGCCCCGGTGGATACATGAATGGGACCGGTGGCATAATGGCCGGTGGAGGAGGAATCCAACCCCCCACCCCCGCCCCCGGTGGGACGGGCACCCCCAGCGCCCCCACTGGCGGGGCTGGCGGGGACCAAACCTGACCACAGGTGCCTGCAGCAGCCCCCGTGAAACTGTTGCCACCCCCCATAGCTGGCGGGATGAACCCTGGACCCTGGATGGGCAGTAGCGGAGATGTGCCTGCATGTGGTGCAACCTCACCTGCCCCGTAAGGGGTAGAAGCCATCCACGGTGGGCCCATCCTGGTTGGGGCCTGGAAAGATGACCATTGCCCAGGCTGGGCCATCTGTCCCGCATGGCCCGTCTGCCCGGTGCTGCCCGCCTGTCCGGTTCCCGCCATCTGGACTTCGTGGGCCACTTGCCCAGTTGGGGCCGACTCCTCTTCGGGGTCTGCGCCCCAAGCTGCGGTGGCAGCCGAGGAAAGCCCCTCCGGGCCTGCCCCCGACCGCCACCTCTCCAACTCGTCGAGCCGCTCCAGGACCCTGGCCCAGGAGAGAGAAGGGGACACCTCGGGTTGAGGGACTGTGGGCATAAAGCCTACCACCCCCCCCCACCGGGATCCCCCCCGGGGGCCCCTCTGCCGACGCCCGAGCCCGGGCAGACGGCCTGGCAGCCCTCCTAGGCCGCGCCACAGGTTGGGCCGGGAGGGCCTTAGCTGGCCGCTTTTTAGGGGCCATGCCACCACAATCTATTTTTTAACAAGAAAGAATAGGGCGGGACCAAGCCCTCCCCCAACGGGCCCTGCACCCCTTGAACAAGGCCTGCCCTAACAGCAGGCCTCAGTGGCACAAACCCACCAAGGAAGCCAATCCCCCCTTCCAATGGGCGACAAGGCCCAAAACCAGGCCTTTATCCCAGGCCTACAACCCCCCCAGCGACCCCCGCGGGCCCGCGAGGCCACCAGAAGGCAGCACCCCCCCACCCTACTATGAAGGATAATGAGGCTCCAAACCGGAGCGGAGCCCAGCCGATGCTGGCTCCGCTAATGATCGAAAAGGCTTTCCGCCCCACCACAGGCCTCAAAATGGCGCCTCGCACGAGGTCGCCAAACAAAATGGCCGACGGAGCAGACCGATCGAATGTCTGCTCGGTAGATCGGTCCGGGCGAAAAGGAAGAGCCTCGGGCCTGCTCGCCCTTATATAGGGCAAGCAGGCCCCGCCCGGACCAATCAGGGCCTCAGCCAATCAGGCCCTGCTCTCCCGAGCGAAGTCTCGCATCGCGAGACTTCGCCCGGGATCCAAGATGGCGGCCGCCATGAGGGACCGTGTCTCCCGGTCCCTCCAGCAAAGCCTGCCTGCCGGGTAAGTCCGGCGCTGCCCTTTTCATGGGACATATTTTCATTCTATCCTAGTGCACACTGGTATGTCAGCTGTTTTCATTAAGCAGTAGGGAAATAAAATAATTGGCCATATTAACTGCAAAGATCATGCTTCTCTTAAAAATGTTTGGATTTTTTTTAAAAAAAAAAAAGAAGGGGAGGGAAATTAGCAGTTTACTCAAGGTCAAGAGATAACTGCAGACAAGGAATGCAAACCAAAAAACAGAGTCTCTGAAAGCAGCTTGCCTAAATGATTTTTTTTTAAAGAAACGTACAGAAGAATAGTCAAAATCCAGTCCAGAGTTCCAAGATCCAGATTAGAGTTAGTCCAGAGTTTAGAATTTCATGAGCAGAAGGCACAACACCCCTGAGATCAGACACTTGATGCCAACAAAAGTCAGGACTGCATATAACTGCCTTTAGTTAAGGGATTTATTTCCTTGCTTGGCAAGAAGCCTCATATAATGTCTTTGCTCTGCTCCTCCCTTTATTTGCCAAGCATGGGAGATGGAAGGCAAGTGACATGGTGGTGGCTGCAGATGTTTCTTTTCTAGAGCACAAAGAAAAACATAAGCCAAGAACTCCACACCAGTGTTCCCTCTAATTTTTCGGGGGGTGGGTGGAAAAGTATAGTGTCTGAGCGGCAGTCCCTTCGGGACTGGGCGGCACAGAAATAATAAATAAATAAATAAATAAATAAATAAATAAATAAATAAATAAATAAATAAATAAATGAACGAACGAACGAACGAACGAACGAACGAACGAACGAACGAACGAACGAACGAACGAACAAACAAACAAACAAACAAACAAACAAACAAACAAACAAACAAACAAATAAATAACCCACCCTGTTTTGCCTCAGAGAATTTCAAAATAAAATACTGTACTGTGTGTCTATAACAGTGAGCTCATAATAGGGCAACTCTATCAATATCAAAATGCCACTTAAATAGATGAGCTAGTTTCAAACTAGATTTTGATTTTCTTTCTCTCTTCCTTACTCCCATTCTTTTTCTTTCTCTTTTCCTTCCTCTCTTTTTTCTATCTGTTTCTCTCTCTTCCTCTCTCTCTCCTTCCCTCTCACTCTTTCCCTCTCGGCTTCTGGGCAGGTTTGGAAAACTCTGAGTTGATGATGATTTTTAAGTGAGCGATTGCTCACTGCTCAGCTTAGAGGGAACTATGCTCCACACAGCATCTGGCTAGTAAATGCTCAGCTCCATTCAGGAAGGGCATCTGGCTAGTAAATGCTCAGCTCCATTCAGTCACCCTGACTCTACCTCAAATTAAGGGATTATAAAGTCATAAAAAATAAATTGGGGAGGGGGCTGGTAATCCTGACATTATCATCATGTGATTGCTCCAGCTGCTTAGATGCTACCTGTGTTTGAACACAGGTGATTCTTGGCTTTATGTCTCCTGAGGCTTACAATCCACACATTTTTCTGGAGCCTCTTTCTCAACATCTGAATTGTCTTTGTCTTGACCTATAAAGGGATATCTGGGTAGATTACTTTTCAAGGAAATGTTTGAAGAAGAGAGCAGTAGATGTTTGAAGGTCAGTTCCTGACTGTATTTCTTGCTCTTCCGTTGCCTTTTAGGTCTTCTAATGGAGATGAGAACAAACGTATCCCTTGATTGAAATATTGGTTAAGGGAAATATCAATTGAACAAAATTGCAATATGAGTTTTAGAACAAAACTTGTAAGGAACAGTTGAAAAACGTACTCTAGCTGACAGACACCATTTTAAATTTCCCAGATTACTCTATTATGGTGGCATAAAGTTTCTCCTAGAAGGTTTTTTAAAAATATACATTTCTTTTTTATAGGTTATTCTTTCTCTCTTTTGATATTTTTTCTGGGATGGGATAAGTCATACATCAGCTATTACTTGAAAAGAGGGCTGATTACACTTCCTAGAAAAGCCAACATTCTTCTTATTTCATGGAGAAGAGAGGACAAAGTTGGCACAGGTCCTAAAAAGTCGGAGAACTACCGGGTTGGAACAATACTTTATTGCGGAAATGGCAGGTCCACTCTGCTGGGATTCGTGCGGCAGAAGGCGGTCCCGGAGATATTCTGGTCCAATGCCATGAAGGGCCTTATAGGTCATAACCAACACTTTGAATTGTGAGGAGAATGACAGTTCACAACAACAGGTAACAGGTTGTACATTTTAGAGACCTTAAATAGGTCCAGCTGGCTGAGGGAATGACCAATAACCTTCATTAACTTTTCCCGCTCCAGCTGTAACTACCCAGGCAGTAACAACCAATTAGTGCTTCTTAATATTCCACCAATACGGCCCATCTCTAGGCAAACCCTGGTTGCTGGGTGGAGACATAACAGGTCCATCCTCAAATGTTGGGGTGAGATTGGATAACTACACATTAGATGACTTGGCACTCTGTTTTGTTGGTTTTAATTTTATAGTTTTAATATGGCCTTAAATACCTTTTTAGCTTTTGGATAGAAGTTGCCCATAGCTAGTTATAAGATGGGCACCTATATAAAAGGTAAAT
The DNA here is from genome assembly GCF_031021105.1 of Erythrolamprus reginae. NCBI lineage: Eukaryota > Metazoa > Chordata > Lepidosauria > Squamata > Dipsadidae > Erythrolamprus > Erythrolamprus reginae. Next base: position 175,480,989 of record NC_091951.1, on the reverse strand, counting down.
AAATATACCTAGTTTTGTGATCAATCATGCTTTTAAGGTAAGGGGGTAACTTTCACATAAGAACAAATGAAGCTTTCTCATATCAGGTTGTGTTAAAGTGAATGCAGCGGCAATGTGCTAAAATCCATTAGAAGTGTCACCTTATTGCCTGAAGCATCTTGTTGTTGTTACTACTTAGGGAAGAGATGTAAGATTTAGCTGTGTTTTATGCTACATTTAGCACTTTAGCTATTTTATAAAGAGTCATCCTTTCATTATAAGCCACTCTCTGCATTCTCTACTATGACACGGATCAAACTGAGCCTTATTCAGAATAGTCATCCATGGGAAGGAGAGAGCCACCCTCACCATATGTTTTCATATCATCCAGAGTGATTATTTTATCTGTATTGGTTCCAAATGCTTTTCCATATAAAACATATATTTTCCCACTGCATAGAGATTCAACAAGTATTCAACAGGTAGTTCTGATTTATGTCCACACTTAAGACCAAAGTTTTGGAACCATCAAAACAAGGGGGTTGGTTAAAGGTCTCTAGAGATTCTCAGTCATCCAGGTCATAGTTGTCCCAAAGGTGCTTTTTCAGGAGGCAACTGTACTTTCTTGCTTTTTCTTTTGAAGACGTTTTGCTCCTCATTTAAGAAGCTTCATCAGCTCTGACAGGATGGTGGGGAATGGAATATAAATATAAATCCTTCTATCCTAAAAAAAACACCTTTTGGACAAAGGAGTGAATCACACTTGATCTTACAATCATTTTGTGTTAAATGAATTACTGTAACTGTGAAATGAATCACAGATCATTGAATTAATCCAGTTTCCTCATTTGATTTTGCTTCTCGGAGGCCAGCTGGGAAGATGGCAGTCACATAATCCTGGGATGCAACAAACATTATGAATGCAAGATGGTTGACAAGCATCCAATGTCAAGATTGAACTGCTTTTGAATCTTTCAAGATTTATCGCTATTCAACTTGCCAAAAAACTGCAGAGAAGGTAGGCTGAGAAGGAATTCAAATGCTCCAGGGATAGACCATGAGAACCAAGAGCCCACCAAGGTGTCCAACAAAGAAGTGAACTGTTCTCAAAACAAAAGGGCAATTCATGATTAGACAATGTGAACATCTATGGGTGGGGAGAAGGGTAAGCTATTGTTTAACCATGCAAGCTTTATGCAGGAAAACTCCAGCTGGTTTTGATTCTTCAGTACGGAAATAGAGTATCCAAAAGGTTTTGCTGTTAGGAATGCAAAGTTGGAGTGACTACTTATTTTGGATTCATTAGTCAGACCATTAACACCCAAATTTTGATAATCTGGGGATGCTGTGATGGTGCTAAGTTTGAGGACCAACTATAAGCCACTTTTTCAATGCCATAGTAACTTAGAAGGGTTGCTAAATGAATGCTTGTAAGTCAAGGGTTAACTGGTAAGTAATAAAATGACTAGAAATAATTGTAATTCCTTGCTCCATGGTGTTCTGCCGGAGTGTCCCAACCACCCGTAATTACAGGGTAATTAGTCCAGAAAGACACACACCACACGATAAAAGGAAAACCAGAAGTCTTTATCAACAGAAAAGCAGAAAAAACTCCCTTTTTAAATGTCAAAGGAATTTTCTGGTACACACAAGGCACAGTTAAATGCAATCCAATTTCTCACCCAGTAACTGGGAAATTGAGTCCAAATACCAAAGTCCAGAAAGTCCACACACAGTCTTGAACAGGGAAACAGCAAAACCACGATCTTGACGAACTATGAATCAGATAAACTTCCACAAGGCTAAACCAGCACACTGATCTTTTTATCTGTAGCACTAATTACAGCAGCCCCACCCAACCACAGGTGGCCTCACTTATCTCCTGTAATAATCCTTCAGTTGTTCTCTCCTATGCATCACTCTAGCATGCGCGGATCTGTCATAAGTTCTTGTTCAGAATCCAGGGATGATTGATCTCCTCCTGGGCTGTCTGCCAAACTCCCCCCTTCCCTGCTACTCACGCTTCCTTCGTCAGAGGAGCCTTCGTCGGGAGATTCTATCGGGAGCAAAACAGACCTGTGGAATGTGGATGTTTTCCCCACATCCACCTCCACATTCCTTGGGGCAGGAGCTGGGACAGAGCCAACCACAACACATGGTAAATTGATAATGAACATTATTGAATAAGAAATGTTTATCATATTTGATTGGCAAATATGCTGATGCATTTTGATGGAGCTTGCCATTAATGTTAGAAGTTCCTAGACTAATTCACCTGCATATTGTGGCCCACAGATCCTAAGATAAAAATGATACTGTATTTTTCTGTGTACAAGACGCACCTTTTACTTCAAAAAAGTGCCTCAAAACCTGGGTGTGTCTTATACATTGAATGCTGGGGGGGGGGGGAGGGGGGGGAAATTGGGTAGCAGTCAGTAATGGCAGCAGCAGCCTTCCCGTGTTTCACCGGCTGCCTCCGAGGCCGTCCGGCAACCCTTTGCTGCTTCCTTCCCTCCATGGGAGACTGGCAGGAGTTAGCCATGGAGCCCTCCCAGCATGCAGAAAAGCGGCTCGGGTGAGCAGCTGTGGCCTGGCAGGGGCCACCTCTCCCTGGCTGAGGAACTCCCTCTGTCCTTCACTTCAGCATCAGCGAGAACACAAGCGGCGTTTGCTTCACTTTCAAAGCTTCCTGTATAACCAATTTTATAAGGTTTCTACCTTATTTTGCTTCAACTGTCACCGCTTTTCCCCTCTGCTCCCTCGTCTGCATGTGTGCGTGTTTGAGAGTATGTGTGTGAGAGTCAGAGAGAGTGCCGGATGGGTGCAATTACCTGGACACAACCAGCGGCTGTGCCACTTTCAAAGCCTCCTGAATGATCAATTCTCTCTCTGGGAGCTCTGGCTTCCCACGCCCCCCCCCCCCTTTCAGCCTGCACAAGGAATTTGTCTTTGGTGCATATGCTCTCAGTATACATAAAAGAAAAAATACACTTGTCAAGAATCATGAGGTACAACACTTAATGATTGTCATAGGGGTCAAAGTGTGGGTGAAACTTGACTTTGGTCTTCAAACCTGGCAAGTTTAAGGCTTATGCTCTTCAACTCTCATTCATAAGGTAGCATGACTGGTGGAGGAATTCTGGGAGCTGAAGTCCACAAGTCTTGAAGTTGTCAACTTTGCAGTTTGTAAAAAGTGTACATGGTTTTTAAAAGTATACATGGTTGTAAAAAAGTATTCTGCTACACTGGTATTTTATTAAACAATATAATACTACACCATTTGGTTCAGAATAATTTTTTCCTTGTTTTCCTCCTCTAAAATCTGGGTGTGCATTATACACCAGTGTGTCTTATACACCGAAAAATATGGTAATTTTGTTATACAAAAATGTATTACCATTTTTTTCTGCCAGCCACTGGTATGGCAAATGTTAGTTGTGAGTAAAACAATCCAATTTTCTAGAGTTAATCTGTGCTATCAAGATTTATAGAGAGCAGGTGTGATCAGTGCTTTTTGTTGATCTGTTTTTATTGTCAGACAAAATATGACCATTCTCTCTCTCTCTCCCTCCCTCTTTCTCTCTCTCTCTCTCTCTCTCTCTCACACACACAAACATACTTACTTACATACATACATACACACACACACACACACACACACACATACATACATACATACATAAACACACTCTTATTTTAATCTTTAACTTTTGAAAAGTAAAATATATTTCATTATCTAGTGAGATCTGAATACCTTATTGACATTCTCATATCATGCTGTCTCCCTCTCATATTTAAAATTAGGACATGGCTCTGCAGGTTTGAAATACAAACACTGCAATTTGTAGCTATTGAATTCAATAGTGCTTTCACATTGGATATGGAAATATCGGAAAGGCAGCATTATAAAATTGTCTGAAGAAAAACAAGTCGATTCAGCAATGTCAAAACAGCAAAATGGCTTACGTTCAAAGCTCTCGGCAGTCTTTCTGCAAAATTAGAAATGGAAACAGGCTTCATAATGGATTACAGATTGGATTAGGATTAGGCTATTATGGGACTCCAGATGTTGTTTGACTTCATAGTTTATCCACATTGGCAACTCACTTCTGTTTTGAATAATTTATGTCAATATCAAGATGTAGCATTTTTTAGGAATAGCTATATAGACTCTCCCTGTAAGTACTGTATTAGTTTCAAGTGCCCCACCTCCTAACTAGATTTCCATTAATATAATCCAAACTCAATGAGAAACGGTATTTTCTTTAGGTGTCTCACTTACATCAGGAGTGAAATGTCAGTCATCGGAGAGCCGGTTGCAAAGGGAGCCTCTGCCCACCCACCCAGATGCTGCTATTTGGGTTGCGGCGCAGGCGGAGTAATAGTCGGACACAAGGTGTGGGTATAACGGGGTCACTTTTTATTCAAACAACTTAACTTCTTAACTGATTAACTTATTTAAACCATTAACCCCACATGACCTGCAGGGTGCAAAAATCAAATGGGGGCGGAATTAACTTAAGCCAATTCAGACAGAGCAACCCTCGGGCGAAAACTCCTTGAAACTGGGTGCGGGTCATGGTAAACTACACCTACCCCCTGCACCATTACTACGCCACCCCTGGCGTGTGGGATGGCTCGCTACTGATCTATGTTAAACTCCAGCAAGCAAGCCACAGGAGCGACCCACTCCCCGAACCCAGGCCGGTCGAGCCCTGTAATCCGAGAAGGAGCTCGCCCCTCACCTCAGTAGAGGTGCCCCTAAAGGAGATCACCAGTTGCTATTTACTTTATTTTCCGCCCCCCTATCGGCCACCCCTCCCCCCCAGTGACCCTAAGGGGGGGGGCACTAGATGGTGGGGCCACCCCCTAACCACACTCCCACGCACAGAGTGGAGTAGGCGAAAAAACAATCGCAGCTCGTCCAATTCTGCTGCGACTGCAAAAAATTCCTACTCGGCCCCCCGGAGGGCGACCCATCATATGCACCCTGTAACAGAGGGAGGGTGGGTGGGTGCCTCACGATGCTCCGGGCGAGACTGCTGCGCCACGAGGCAGCCCCCTTTTATAGGGCTGCCTGGCTCGCCCGGCCAATCGGTGCCCACGCACCGCACCACATGAACACGGCACCCCAACGTGGGTGCCGTGACTCCGCCCCCAACATGGCGGCCTCCTGCACCGCCGATCGCCGCAAACCCCACCGGCCGGTAAGTCGGCTGTGGGAATTGCGGCGCAGGCGGAGTAATAGTCGGACACAAGGTGTGGGTATAACGGGGTCACTTTTTATTCAAACAACTTAACTTCTTAACTGATTAACTTATTTAAACCATTAACCCCACATGACCTGCAGGGTGCAAAAATCAAATGGGGGCGGAATTAACTTAAGCCAATTCAGACAGAGCAACCCTCGGGCGAAAACTCCTTGAAACTGGGTGCGGGTCATGGTAAACTACACCTACCCCCTGCACCATTACTACGCCACCCCTGGCGTGTGGGATGGCTCGCTACTGATCTATGTTAAACTCCAGCAAGCAAGCCACAGGAGCGACCCACTCCCCGAACCCAGGCCTGTCGAGCCCTGTAATCCGAGAAGGAGCTCGCCCCTCACCTCAGTAGAGGTGCCCCTAAAGGAGATCACCAGTTGCTATTTACTTTATTTTCCGCCCCCCTATCGGCCACAGCAGGGGGTGAAATTTTAATTTATTCCCCCTGCTCCCCCCCCTGCACATATATGTGCAGGCACCTCTGCAGGTCAGATATAAATTTATCGTTACCCCTGTCGGTCAAGTGTACCCCGTCCTGTCTATACAAGTCTATTAGGGATGCCCTGATGTCTGGGTGGTCTATCACTCCACCCCCGGCCTGAATCACCCACTTCTTCACCGCTCTGTTTACCCTCTTCCTAGCCTTATCCACTGCAATAGGGCTTCTAGCCTGCCGCCAACTCCTCCTAGGCAGGATGTTGGACCACCACACACACGTATCTGGCCACCGCTCCCAGATCACTTGCAAACCCTCCCAAATGTGCCACAGCAGATCGACACCTGACATCGCTCCCAGATCGTTCCCACCAACGTGCAAAACCAAACAGCCCGGCACCCCTTGCACCTTCCCGCTGTTGAATAACAGGGGAAGAACCTCGCGCCATCGTAGGCCACGACGGCCCAGCCACTGAACAACCGCTCGATCCATCTCCAACTGTGTGCCGGGCGTCGTCTCTCGGGCCCTCTTCTCGGCCCAGTATACCATGCTGTGGCCACATATCAGGATTCTGCGGCGCCAGTCAAGTACTCGCTCTAGAGAAAGGGAGGAAGCAGAGCAGCATCAGACGTGGCGGCCCGGCAAAACCCCCCGCCCCACTCACCTAGGGGCGGATGTACGTCCGGAAGGCCCCAGATCTCCAGCGGCCCACTGTCTTTATATCCAGCCTGCTGAAACCTTCGACTGCTGCCAGCGACGCTGCACCTATTCTGAATGAGTGAGTCCCGTAACGTCTGGGGTCCAAGCCCAGCCTTGCCAGCGCCTTGGACGTGACAGCCCAGAATTGGTACCTGGTAAGGGGTTCACCGGACACATGACAAAACAAAAAACCCAGCTCTACACCCCTATGGGCCCAATACGCCACCAGAGCCGCCACCGGGCACACCCGCCGGTTGTTAGCCCGGGAAAGTTGGACCGTCACACCTCGACCCCTCTGGTCGGTCTTGGACCGTCTAAGTCTCAGGGACACCGAGCCACGACGTAACTTGATGTCCCTTGTGATGAATGCCTGGCCGGAGCTATCAGCTCGGGAAGCTGCAAGAACCTCACTAACCCGAAAAGCCCCGAAAAACAAGGTCACCGCAACCGCGTGGTACAGTGATGCCTCATACTCAGAGCGGCAGAGCCGACCCCACAGCTCGTAAAGCCCCATCAAGTGGGCGAGCTTTAGGGGACGCCTGCTGTCACCCTGGGCCTGCCCTTTCTCCCTAAGCCACCCCTCCAATGTCTTCCTAATCCTGAAATCCCCTGTGGTGTCCAAAAAGCCCCGAGACTTGGCTACGAAGGCCAAGCCTGCTAGCTTGCCCCTAATCGTCCGGGCAGACAACCCACGGCGACGGTTAAGCGCGCAGAATTCGAGCAGGTGTTCGACCGGGGCAGGCCAAAGCTGATCGTATCTCCTATCATGACGAAAAGCCCAAAATTCCCTACCGGCCCGCTGGTATGATCTCCTGGTGCTGGGGGCTATGGACAAATCCATGGCCCTGCTTACGTCGGCCCTCCAATCAGCCACAGATGCTGTGGGGCTGCTTCCGGGTGCTCCTTGGCCTGTGGGGCAAGCAGCCGGAACCTAGCCAACTGCCCCCTTGACAGTGCATCAGCCACCCCGTTTCTTACCCCTGGAACATGGTGGGCCCTGAAGAGCATATTATTGGCGAGGCATCTCACTACCATATGCCGGACCAAACCCATAACCCGTTCATTCCTAGAGGAGAGTGTATTCACTACGTGTACTACCGCCATATTGTCGCACCAGAAGTGGACTGTCTTACCGGCAAAACTGGTGGCCCACAGCTCAATGGCCACGACAATTGGGAATAGCTCCAAAAACGTCAAATCCCGACAGATGGCCTCACCGCGCCACTCTTGCGGCCAGTCAGCACGAAACCATTTGTCCTGCCACACCACACCGAAACCAGTCGTGCCCGCCGCATCGGACTTCACCTGAAAGTCCGCTTTGAGCAGCATATCCTGTCTCCATAATGACACACCGTTGTACCCGTCCAGAAACCCTTGCCACACCACGAGGTCCCTCCCTAACGCTCTTCGACAACCTGATCCTGTGGTGCGGCTTCGTCAAGCCGACCATTGCCCTATACAGTCTAAACATAAAAGCCCTACCCGGCGCAATCACACGACAAGCAAAATTTAACAGGCCAGCCAGCTCCTGAACCTGTCTAAGAGTCACCTTCTTCGCGGCTCGGGCAACCCTCACCGCATCCTTGAGTCTAGTCAGTTTATCATCGGGTAGCCTACACGTTTGCGCAACGGAGTCCACCTCGATGCCTAAAAATGTCAGTCTGGTCGAAGGCCCCTCGGTTTTTTCGTGAGCCAAAGGTACCCCCAGATCCAAGCATAAATCCTGGAAACCTGTCATTCCCCGCTGACAGTCGTCGGAGCCCGCCGGCCCCGCGAAAAGAAAATCATCCAAATAGTGCACGACAGACGCAATGCCTGTACTTTTAACATGTGCCCACTCCAAAAATGAACTAAACTTTTCAAACAGCGAGCAGGATACAGAACAACCCATTGGCAGGGCCCTATCAACAAAGAACCCGCCCTCAAACTGAAAGCCTAACAGGTCGAAATCCCCCGGGTGAATGGGCAAAAGCCGAAAGGCCGATTTGATATCACATTTTCCCATCAGCGCCCCCACTCCGCACGCCCGGACCATCGCGACAGCCGTCTCGAATGCTGTGTAGCGCACCGAGCAGAGCTCCTCGGGAATGTGATCGTTCACCGATTCACCAGGGGGGAACGACAGGTGATGTATGAGCCTGAACTCTCCCGCGGCCCTCTTGGGCACCACCCCGAGTGGGGACACCTGCAGGAAGGGCAGGGGGGGCTCCGCAAAGGGGCCCAAAACCCGGCCCTCGCGCACCTCCCTCATAATTTTGTCCCGCACTACGTGGCCCATACCTGCCACAGACCTCAAGTTATCTGCCATGCAGGCCCTACGCGGCCCCCCGTACGGGATCCTGAAGCCCGCGGAGAACCCCGCGAGCAGAAAATCAGCACCCTTCTTGGGGCGGTAGCCGGTGAGCCAATATTGCAACCTGTCCAATCTAACGGGGGTTGGGCCCCTTACCTTGAGCTCCTCCCGGTTGGGGTTTGGCAGGGGTCCCGGCGTCCTTGGAGCCGGCCCCTCCCCTTCCCCTGTAACAAGCGGAGGTCGGGTGCCTACCATTACACAAGGCGCAGGCGTGGCGAAAACGACAATATGACCTGGAACAGGCCCCCCTGGCGCCATACTCGTAACAGTACGGCGGGCCTCGAAAGGACGACCCAGTCGCGCTACGCTGGCCGGAGGCCGGGGTCCCCGTCCCCACCGCCGGGCGGGGAAGAGTAGCCTCCTTGCCCGTCGTCAAAAGCAGATGACCTGTGGGCGTTCGCCCGCTGGCCGGAGTCGACGCTTGCTGCGTGGCCTGAAGCCACAAATCATTATGCCTCATATCCCAAGGCCAGTGTCTGTTGTGGGCGGCAAACCTACGGAAGTCCTCGTCATAACGCTTCCAAGCCTCTCCCCCAAACTCCTGATAAGCTCTCAGAATCATGTTCATGTACAAGATGAGCTCATGGGTCTTATGGACGTCATCTTCCACAACCACAGAGTGGTAGGCCAAAAATGCATACGCCCATGACAGAATTCCCTTGTCCATTTTGGTGTCTTTCGGGTCATCCGACCCCTTCTTACCCTCTTTATCCCTATCCTTCTTAGACTTCTCAGGTAGCAAAATCTGAAAAATGTCCACATAAGCGCCCCGCCAAATTTTACGCTTGAGGGCCTGGGACATGTGCATACTAAGCGGAGTGTCCGGTAGGCCAGGTGCGAAAGGATTATCGCTGTCAAAAGAGGTGCTGGTGGACCCAGAGGTGGTCGACCCTGAGCTATCCCTCGAGGTATCCCTCTTCCTCTTGTGCCTCCCGGCCACTACCCTTCTACGCCCCCTCCTCCAGACTTGAGCAGTTGTGCGGGAGCGCCAAGTCCTATGACCCCCATGTGTTGTGCGTTTTGTAGCCCGTAGCCTGCCGCGAGGCCCCCTTGGGAGGGACCACCGGTGCCTAGGCACAGGGCACTCACCCCAGTGAGAAGAGTCGTCGTCTGCATCCTCGGAGCCGGACACCGTTCTCCTGGCCTTCCTCCGCCTGCTTTTCTGTTTCGCGCGCCGAGTCCCGCGCGCCCTCCGCGGGCTGTCTGCAGACTCCGATGAGCTCCGAGACCCCTCTGCATTGGCAACGCACGTGGCACGGCCCCGCCGGGACCTGCCCCGCTTCCTTGGCCTCTCATCAAGTTTCTCAAGCAAGGAAGACAGTAGATGTGAGGAAACCGAAAGGGAATCCCCCTCCCCCTGCTCCCTCCTGGCATGCCCCGCAGCAGGGGCCTCAGCCCCAGACAGCCCCGTTTCTGATCCGCTGAAAGTCACCTCCTCTGCCCCAGCGGCCTCACCCGCTCCCCCTGGTGCTTCCACCGGCAGGGCCCGGCCCTGGCGGCGACCCCTCGCCCCTGAGGAGGCCCCCCTGCGGCCCACTGCGTGCCCCCGGGGGCTCACCTCCCCGCTGGGGCTGCCTTCCTCCACCGGCCTCCCTGCCAGCCGTGCCCCAGGGGCCTCGTTCCAAGTTCGCTTGGGGGCCCGTTTCCTCCCAGTGCGGCGTGGCTCAATGGGGGGGGGGCCCTAGCCCTCTGGCCTGCCCCCCCGAGGCCCGCCGCCGTGCCCCCAAACGACTCCGTCCACCCCCCGCCATGTATCTGTGCCCAAATGCGCCTCCAAACCCTGTGGGGGGTGTCGCCGAAGCGAACTGACCCTCCAGCCGCCGTTCGCGGCTCTTCTGGCCTCGAAGGCCGAAGCTCCGACGTCGATCCGCTGCTCCGCCGGCCTTCGGGCCTGTGACGCAGCAACCCGGGCCGACAACAGCAGCAGCAGCCTCGCCTCACGATGCTCCGGGCGAGACTGCTGCGCCACGAGGCAGCCCCCTTTTATAGGGCTGCCTGGCTCGCCCGGCCAATCGGTGCCCACGCACCGCACCACGTGAACACGGCACCCCAACGTGGGTGCCGTGACTCCGCCCCCAACATGGCGGCCTCCTGCACCGCCGATCGCCGCAAACCCCACCAGCCGGTAAGTCGGCTGTGGGAATTCTTTTACCCTCTGCGCATGCGCTGAATGCTTTGCACATGCACAGAGGGTAAAAGAACCCAAATGCTGGTATATGGGCAGGTGGGCAGAGACTCGCACTCTCTTCATGACTGGCTCTCAGATGACTGACAGGCACAAGAGAACCAGGAGCATTTCACCCCTGACTTTCACAAAGTGGTACCTCTACCTAAGAATGCCTCTACTTACGAACTTTTCTAGATAAGAACCGGGTGTTCAAGATTTTTTTGCCTGTTCTCAAGAACCATTTTCCACTTACAAACCCAAGCCTCTGAAAATTTAACCGGAAAAATCAGGGAGAAGCCTCCGTGGGGCCTCTCTAGGAATCTCCTGGGAGGAAACAGGGCCTCCACCCTCCCTGTGATTTCCCCAGTCACACAGATTATTTGCTTTTACATTGATTCCTATGGGAAAAATTGCTTCTTCCTGCAAACTTTTCTATTTAAGAACCTGGTCACGGAATGAATTAAGTTCATAAGTAGAGGTACCACTGTACAATAATGATCTTGCACAATAAATAGACTAAGCTAAGTTATAGTTTGTTTAAAGAAAAAAAATAATGACTTGTTATAGGACAATAATGAAGGAAAACAGGAGATTCTGGAATTTTCTATATGCAAATTGGACTCTGAGTCTGTCAAGATATATTGATTTGTGACAACTGATGGGATGATGGGACAAAGTAAGATGGTATTTGGCTAGTAGAATCTGAGACCAAGCTATGAGAAATAAATTGGAATCACTTTATAATATGTAAATAGATATTTTGCTCTTGAGTTAAAATGGTATATATAAGAAACACCCCCAATTTGGTGGTGGGGTGTGAATGTTTGTCTGGTGGTGGGAACCAATCACAGAGCACTTGTATGTCGTGTGTGTTTATATTCTATATTTTAAAATCAATTAAAAATTAATTTAAAAAGAGTCTGTTAATATATATATATATATACTGAATACTATGTTCAAGTACAGTGTATCAATAATTGAATCACAATTATTTTATCTGGCCAAGATAAAAATACTATATTTTGTGATCCCAGATAACCATGTAGACTTTAGAACTTCCCTCTACAACCAGTATGTCAAATTCACAGCCAGCAGACCAGATGCGTCACACACTGGCCATGTCCACACCTGGTTTAGCAAAGGAGGGGAAAGGTCATGCTAATTTAAAGCAGTGGTTCTCAACCTGGGGGTCAGGACCCCTTTGGGAGTCAAACAACCCAATGATTGTCAAAGTAGTGGTGTTGATTTGAAAAGACAAATTTCCCATGGTGTTAGGAACCAAAACTTATATCTTGGAGCCTTGGAACATATTTTACAATCTGACCAATCAGGCATTTACAGTGGAGGTCTCCCTCTGACCTTCCTGCCAATCAGGTTAAAGCTCTGTTGGGAGAATTGGTGCTAGACCTATGGTTGGGGATCACCATAACTTGAGGAACTGTATTAGGAGGCCACAGCATTAGAAAGGTTGAAAATCAATGAAGGGATTGTGAAGTTGCATCACAGGATTTTCTTCTATTTCCCTGGATCTATCCCAGATATTGGTTGCCGATCAACTTCCGGTCACAATTCAAAGTGTTGGTTATGACCTTTAAAGCCCTTCATGGCACTGGACCAGAATATCTCCGAGACCGCCTGCTGCCGCATGAATCCCAGTGACCGATTAGGTCCCACAGAGTGGGCCTTCTCCGGGTCCCGTCAACTAAACAATGTCGGTTGGCGGGCCCCAGAGGAAGAGCCTTCTCTGTGGTGGCCCAGGCCCTCTGGAACCAACTCCCCCCGGAGATTAGAACTGCCCCTACTCTCCTTGCCTTTCGTAAGCTCCTTAAGACCCACCTTTGTCGTCAGGCATGGGGAAACTGAGACATCTCCCCCGGGCATTTACAATTTATGAATGGTATGTCTGTATCTATGTTTGTTTAGAAAATGGGGTTTTTAAAATATTTTTAAACTGTAATTTAGATTTGTTGTAAATTGTTTTCACTTTGCTGTGAGCCGCCCCGAGTCTGCGGAGAGAGGCGGCATACAAATCTAAATAGATAGATAGATAGATAGATAGATAGATAGATAGATAGATAGATAGATAAATAAATAAATTATTGTTATCAGTTTCAGTACAGATGCAGATTTGACTGATGTCAGTATGCAAAACCCAGCTCCGCCTATAAAAAGTGTCTTGAATTATTTTCTGAAAGCATCACTGACATCTGCCCGTGGTGGAGTTCTCGCCTCAAAATCAGGAGGCTATGAGTTCAATCCTAGCTAGAGGCATACCATATTTTTGGAGTATAAAACACAACTTCTTCCTCTCTAAAAGAGACTGAAAATTCAGGTGTGTCTTATACTCTGAATGCAGCTTTTTTGAAGCTTTTTTCCCCCAGCCCTAACTAGGTGCTAACGATCTTCTCACCTCTTACCACTTTCAAGCTTTCATTGTTACTCTCTGCTAAGAATGTTTTCCAAGCCCTGTCTTTGCAGGTTTTTTTAATTGCTCTAACTTGCTCCAAATGTTTCTTTCCAGCCCTAACCAGGTACTAATGATGTTCCCAGTTCTTACCCACTTGCAAGCTCTTTCACTATTACTCTCTGTGAATAATGTTTTCCAAACCCAATCTTGGTAGGATTTTTTTTTTGTTCTACTTGCCAGGAATGTTTCTTTCCAGCCCTAACCAGGTACTAACAATATTCCCAGCTTGTACTGACTTGCAAGCTCTTTCATTGTTACTCTCTCCAAATAAGGTTTTTTTAAAGCCCTAACCAGGGGGGTAAAATAATATGCTGAAACTGACCAGACTAAGACATGCTATCCATATGAATATTTGGTAAGCAGATTCTTTTCCCTATTTTCCTTCCCAAAAACTAAGGTGCGTCTTATACTCCATTGCATCTTATACTCCAAAAAATACAGTATATTTCTCTCTCTGGGTGTACAGAATATATCTGTTGTACAAAACTCTACATTGGCACCAGGAAGGGCATTTGGCCATTAAGTGCTCTGCTAGCTCCATTCAGTTGCCCAGACACCATTCTGCAAGGGATTATGGCAGTGGTGAAATTCGAGCACCTCTGCCTGGTTCAGGAGAGGCAGTAGGGGTGATTTGAATCAGTTTGCAGATGCGGTAAAAAATGTCTCTGGTTGGCCCCATTCATGCCCACCCACTCGCCCACTCACTTCTTCCGGCTGCCTAGATGCAGAAATCTGAACTGAATGCCCAGATGGCTAGAAATGGATAATAGGACTGCAGAGCACATGATTTCCAGGCCACAGTTCCACCAAGGATGCTCTCAAGCAGTGATGTCGATTTGCCTATGTACTGTATATAATATGTATATATACATATAAATCACAGATAACAGTCTTATCAAACAGTAAAACAAACTCTATCCATCTATCAGCTCTTGCCTACTTTATTAGGCCCATGGAAATTCCCATTAGCCCCGAGGTTATAAGGATGCTGGGACATGTAGTTTAATAACAAACAGGAAAGCACCAGGTTTGGAAAAGTCAGTAGATAGATCAGGGGTGAAATTCAAAAAGAAGATATACCAATTATTATACACAAACAATAAAAGAGATACATAAATACTTACTCTTATGTAAGTATTTGTGTACATCTTTTATTGTTTTGTGTATAATAATTTGGTATATCTTCTTTTTGTAGGCCATTAGGGCAAAGAATGAGGTCGACTTGGCCACACAAATTCACCTTGTCATATGACCACCAACCATGCCCATCAAGCCACATCCACAGAGCCAGTATGATGATTACTGACATCTGCCCATATAAATTTCAAATAACACTACATATGAGACATTTCAGTATTCTATAGCACTGATGATGTTACCCAGTCAGGTAATGAAATGTCTCCTGACAACCAACTGAGCTCAGAGAGCACCAAGGACTTTAAATAATATTTCCACATTACAGCCAGTCACTTTATTGCTAATGTCAGTTTGTGGATTAGCACTGGATATACCATAGCTATAGAACACCTGATCCTATAATATTTTTTATTTTGGATTGGGGGGAGGGTTTCCCCATGATTTCATGCCTATCTCATCCACATTTACTCTGTCATTGTAAATTGCCAAGTGAGTAAAAAAATTACATCATCAAACAATAAACATTGGAAGATTTAAAAATTGATTGCCTCTATGACAGACAAAGTGATGGTGAACGTTTTTTCCCTTGGGTGCCAAAAGAGCGTGGGCACATGCTTTCGTGTATGTGCAAGTGCCCACACCCATAATTCAATGCCCGGAGAGGGTGAAAACAGCTTCCCCCTCTCTCCGGAGGCCATATGGAGGCCGAAAATGGCCTGTTTCTTAACTTCTGGTGGGCCCAGCAGGCTCATGTTTTGCCCTCCCCAGGATCCAAAGGCTTTCCTGGAGCTGGGGAACAGTAAAAATGCCCTCCCCCACTCCCCTGGAGGCTCTCTGGAAACAAAAAAAAGCCCCTCCAGAGCTTTTGTGCAAGCCAAATATCAGCTGACAGGCACATACATACATGTTGGAGCTGAGCCAGGGCAACAGCTCACATGCCAGCAGATAAGGCTCCGTGTGCCACCTGTGGCACCCGCACCATAGGTTTGCCATCACTGTACTAGAATAAATGATACATAATTGGAAAAATAATTTAAGTCTCCTTAGACCTCACAAAGGTGCATACGTCTTGAGGGGGGGAAGCATTTGCAAATCAATAAACAACTTCCTTTGATATTTTGATTCATACTGTATATTGCTTACTTAGACAAGTAAATGGTGTGTTGTTTATAATTGAAAAAAGTCCATAATTAGCTTTACCTGACCCCTATTTTAGTTTTCAATTTGAGAGTGGCAAATAGGAACATGAGTAATCTTTATATGAGTTCATTAGTAAGTAAGAACAGCAATTAATTTGCACACAAAAATCCATTTTCTCATTTGGGCTCCTACCGAAATAGACAGAGTTTATCTGGATTGCCAAAATTTTAATTCATAAACAGGGAAGCATTAGGCTACCCAGTGTGATATAAGTCAATTTCTTCATCCGGCCTTCCCCTCCAGCTGAGTAATGGGTTAAAAAAATCTTAAAGGAGGATATTTGGTTATTCTGCTTTTCCCTTTTCTACTTGGCATCTTTATATGTTTGCTTCTTTATTATTTCTTTTATTACATTCATATCTTGGCTTTCCTGTTAATGCTTAAAGTATCACACATAGGACCTTGCTGTAATTTTATTCTTCTGTGAGATAAATTGGATTGAGAAAGAATAACCCAATGCAATCCTGCTTAAGTGGGAATTTGAACCTGTAACTTCTCTTTATTTACTGTACACTTAAGCTTCCAGGCCCCCAAAATTTGCAATTTGAGCCTGATCCATTATAATTTCTAATTAAATTATTGGGTCATTGGCCCAGGAAATGTAGCCATGTTGCCTCTACTCATGCCGCCATTGATATAAACTGTCTCTGCCTAAAGTTTTCGCCTTGACCTTTTGCTCCTCTTAGTTATTTGACACACAATTTCAACTTTGGATTTAATAATGCATATAACTTCTATATGGAATTTCAATTAAACATTTCAAATTATCTTACAAGGAGTCCAGAATACCACCTGAGTGCTGTTTTTATTCAATATTCTCCTCAAAAATTCACAGCAGAGGAATGACAATCAGAGGACCTGTCTTGTTATTCTGACAGGACATGTAGAGCATTTTGCCTTTCAGTTAAAAAATAAAGTAGACACTGTGTCATGTTCAAACAATCTGTATTCATCTTACACTGTTAAATGCGTAAACCTTCTGTTAAGATCAATGCTGGATCACAGGAAGTTTGAAAAAGAGAGTATATATACAGAAAAGGAAACAAAGTTTTTTTATTCATTTCTCTGTACAAACCTCTTGTCATTCAAAATCCAACATCATGTCTGCAAAATGTCTACAGAACTCTAGCAGAATTCAAAATTATTGGGATGTCTCACGAACATCATCCATAGTAAATAAATAAATTACGGTTGTTAAAGGTGGAGAAATCTTACACTCTTTTCTTCTTCTTTTCCAAGATTACACTCATACCCCTAAATTCCCAGATTGCTTTGCAATTTCCCAACATCAAAGTTTAAAGGTATTGATATCTTTCTGTCCAACTTTTGCTCCTCTGGAGTATCACAGGAAAAATCACAGCCTGTTTGATCTTTCTAGCATCAAATCACATCACAGCATCTGAGTATTTATCCCCCCCAAAAAAACTTTTATTGTTCCTTTACCAAATGCTCTTCATCAGTGCATTTCTTGACTGCTGGTTCCCAGTTGATAGGACCTATTATTACCAACATCTTCATTATTAATTCCAAGCCAGGTTATTATATTTGTTATCACTAGTTTGGTCTTGTTGTTAGTTGTGAAGTCGTATCTGGCCCTTTGCGACTCCATGAACAATGTTCCTCCAAGCCTTCCAATTACCTTTTACTATGAACCATGTGGTGGATTGGTGATCTCTGCATAGGTTTTGCATGAAAATAATGAGATGAAGTTGTAGGTTATCCATTCTCCTAAACACATTCATATAATCAATGAAGCACATTGACTTTTGAGGGCAGGCATTCTCTGTCTTTCTAAGTTAACCAGCATACATGATCAAGAATATTTATGGGCTTTAGTTGATAAGAAAATCCTTAAGGATAGATAGATAGGCATTGGCAACTTTGATTTTTGCATTTAACTGTTATTTTTTTTTAACTATGAGTTTTGATTTTGGAACAATTGTTTAAATGTTAAAATAAAGAGGAAATGCTCCTGAAAGTTTTTCTTCTATATTTTTTATTTGATTAAAAAATATAGATAAATAATGTTAGGCATGTAGGATGTGTTTTTACCTATGTATGTTTTTATTGTATGGTGAAAAAACCCCTAAAAAAAAAGACTGTTTCTGGGTCCTTGATCTTTCCTAAAACTTGCTTGAACATTTGGTGTTCTATCAAGGTTCCAATCTGCATAGGTTGATTCTAAGCATTATTTTGCTGACATGTGAAATAGGATATTGTATTTTAATGTGCACATTCTCTTAAGTCTCCTCTGCTTGATGGTGCTAGGTACTCTGATTTCTTCCAATCCACTACATCATGGATAGATATGCTGGCATAGTTTGATTAGAACATTTACAGATTATTTTTCGGGTGTTTGCCATATTTCTGTGAATATTCCATCAATTCCTGTAATCTTCCAATTTAGTAAAAATGACAATGCTAATTTAGCTTCACCTTCCAGTACTAAAGTTCTTGCACATAGGGTGTATCTTCCAAGATAGCTTGGATGTTAACACCTCATCTGTAGCAAATTCCAGCATTATATAATATAGTATAAAGTATAATAGTCTATAATGATGGGTGATGGGAAAATAGTGGGAGGAAAGATTATCATGTATTGTGGGTTCGCTGCCTTGAGGTTTATAAAGTAATAAAGGTGGGATAAAAGGTACATGCACAGAAGCAAAATCTCACTTGTGTGCATGTGCCCACCGACCGGTACCCAGAGCTGTGTGCACAGCTCCATTTTCACTATCGGAACTCCACCCCCCCCCCCCATTCAGGTATGAACCCAATAGTCTGGAGATAGTCTGGCCCTAAGCCATAACCAAAATCTTGAATTGCATCCAGAGACTGATTGGGAGCCAGTGCAGCTCGCAGAGTGTTGGTGTGATGTGGGCGTACCTCAGTGCACTCACAATAGCTTGCGTGGCTGCATTCTGGATTATTTGTAGTCTCTGAACGCTCTTCAAGGGTAGCCCCATGTAGAGCTTGTTACAATAATTGAGCCACGACATGATAAGGGCATGAGTGACCATGACTCCTGATCTGAGTAGGGTCGTAACTGATGCCCTAGACCAAGGGTAGGCAAAGTTGTCTCTTCTATGACATGTGGACTTCAACTCCCAGAATTCCTGAGCTAGCATGATTGGGTCAGGAATTCTGGGAGTTGAAGTCCACAAGTCACAGAAGAGACAACTTTGCATACCCTTGCCAATGTTCCCTATAAGCGGCGCGGCTGTGCGGCAGAGCACCCCAAAACAACCCCCCACGCAGTCTTTTCCAAGGCTGCACAGAGGAACCAAGTGCCAGGGTTGGAGGGGGGGAGGGGCAAAGAAAATGTGGGGAAGTCTTCCGGCTGTGAAGGTTTTTCTTCTCTGAATGTCTCACGCGCTTGCATGCACGAGTACCCCATTCTGCTGCCAGCTGGGAGGAGGCAGGCTGAGTGGGGGCCAGAGGTGCCCCTGAAGGCAGGAAATCCATGCCCCCCCCCCCACTGGACGGTCAGGGCCGGCTGAGACAGCTTCGCTTTGAGACAGGAGGCATCTGACCAGCCCCTGTTACAGCTCTTTTGCCCAACTCCGCTGGTGCAGCTTCATTCTGAGCACTCTTGGACCTGCCCGCCCCTGCCTAAGCCGAGCCGGGTGAGCATTCCCCTTCCTATCTGCATGGCCTGAGCACTGTGGGGAGGGTCTTGGAAGGCCCGCTTCAGCAGAGGAGAAGGGTCTCCTGGGCTGTTCTGCTGCTGTGGCCACTGCCGCCGCTGCCTCTGCTGCAGCAACAAAGGACTTCTGCCCCTGGCTGAAGAAACTCAGGGCTTTGCCATGACCTCACTGAGCTGGACCCTTCCCCCCTGCTGGCGGCCAGCAAGCAGCACCTGGCCTGCTTGCTGCAACTGGTGCGGTCGTGGCAAATGTGGCCCATCGTCTCTTTTTCCCCGCCCTTTCCTAGGGACCATGCGGGGCAAAAATTGGTCGGTATTGGCAGGAGGCAGCCCGGTGCCATCCCGCTGTCTCCAGGCTCACATTTCCTGCCGCCGTGACAGGAGGAGAACATGGCTTCTGGTGCCTGGGATGAGGCTTCTTTGCCTGGAAAACCCGACAGTCAGGCTTAGGGGAAGGAAGATGCTTGCGTCTCTCCCTGGAAAGGCTATATTATTCATTGATAATTAGAGCAAAGTGACATTTCCCACATTATTTAAGTCATCACACAGAAATGAGAGAGACCTGGAGGGAGAGAATGAGAGAGAGGGTGAAAGAAGGAAAAGAGAGGGAGAGAGAAGTGGAGAGATATTATTATTATTATTATTATTATTATTATTATTATTATTATTATTATTATTGAACGGCTATCTATGCATTTCTAGCACATTCTCTTAAAATATTCCTATTTTTAACTTCGAAGCCTTGAGTCTGAGAGGAACAACATATCCCTTTATCAGAAGTTACAACTAATGAAAGCAAGTGGTAAAACTCATTCTCCACTTGGCTGATAATGATAATTTTGTAGATGAACTATTTGCTTTCTTAAATGAGAATGACTGGGAAGATCTGCGTAGCGTGCCTATGGTGGAAGAGCTGGGTAGAATGGAAGTTTATAGTTTTAATTGGAGTAGATTAGCTGGTTTTCTTCCCACATTTAATCCCAGCTACAGAATGTGACTCCAGGGACAACCCAGGCAAAAGGAGGGAGGAACAACATAATGAGATAAATTAAAACAGAATTAAGCTAGCCAATGTCTACAGAAGCAGAACGGGCATATGCTTCAGCGATCCTGTGAAATAAAACAGCTCTTGGGACTGAATATCTGCCCCATCCTTTCTCCAAAATTAATTTCATGGGGGGGGGGGACTTTCCATTTCCTTCAGCTACTTCTGATGCTTCCCCCACCCCGATGTTGTCATAATTCTCGAGGAAAGATTCTGTAACAAAACTTTTTGTAAGATAAATTCATAACTTTCGCAGGCTCCTAGTTACCTTTCAGCATTTCATAGCAACATGTATCATGTTTATGTGGTGCTTCGCCCTTACAAACTCATTAATTTTTTCCTGTTTCCAGATTCATCTTTAGCTTTAAGAAAAATGCTTTGCAAATTCCAAGTTAATTGCATATATTTGAATACATTTTAAATGGAATTTTGTCATAAAATACACATTTTTCTTCCTCACAAAACATGCATTCTAATATTATACATTTTAAACATATGATAATGTTTCAAAGCCAATGCCATCATAGAGGAGAAGAGAAGGATTCTGATGTCCAGGTACTTTCAAGACATCAGTATGTATATCAGGTTTCACACTCTTTCCTCTTCAAAAAAACGTGAGCAAAATTTCCAAGAACATATAACATTCATTCATTCATTCATTCATTCATTCATTCATTCATTCATTCATTCATTTATTCAATTTTTACGCCGCCCTTCTCCTTAGACTCAGGATGGCTTACAACACGTTAGCAATAGCACTTTTTAACAGAGCCAGCATATTGCCCCCACAATACGGGTCCTCATTTTACCCACCTCAGAAGGATGGAAGGCTGAGTCAACCTTGAGCCGGTGATGAGATTTGAACTGCTGACCTTCAGATCTACAGTCAGCTTCAGTGGCCTGCAGTACAGCACTCTACCTGCTGCGCCACCCGGGGTCTTTGGGGTCCATTTGTAAAATTGTCTAACTTTTACCTGGTATGTGGTTTGTTTTGCAATTAGCCTTCTTCAGAAGTCTGGCTACTTAATTATCTCCTATGCTGTTCATTATATTAAGATAAATCCTTGGCCACTTTCAATGGCAAATCTGCTTTCTGCAATACATTGTCTGCTCTTGATCCATCACAGTTTGTTCCTCTTGTATCTGTCTAAAACGCTTTATTACAAAATAAAATGTACTGCAAATGTATGGCAAAGAAAACCCCAACCCCTGGAAATCAGCGGAGTTCCCAATAGTGACCATGTTCAGGAACAAAGACCAGAAGGTGAGTAAATCAAGTTTAAAAAAAGGTCAAAAAAATGTCCTTGAGTCAAGCACAACTCTTAGTGACTACTAATGCAGTTTCTTGGCAACAATACAGAAGCGGCTTGCCATTGTTTCCTTCTGGGAGATAAATAGGATTACTTCATAATTAACATCTGCAGTGGTGAATGTTGCACACTATGCAGGCCATTACAGAGTCATTCAATAAATGCAATCCTCTTCCATCATTCAGCCTAATGTCTAATGACAGCTTCTCAGCCTTCGGTACTTTTCAAGAATTGAACAGAGGCTCCTGTGTTATAATTCCTCAAGTCATACACTGTCAATGGGTGACATTGTAAAGTAGGAAGATATAACAACCTTTTGAAGGCACTTCCTTATGCTTAACTGTAATTCACTCTCTATTTACCCTAGCCTATAATGCACACCAGTCTTGCTGATGAAATCCTAGAGATTTAATAGCACATTCCTCATGCCTAGAAGTTTGATACAAAGTTTCAAAACATTCAGCCAATGTGGAACTTCCCTTAAAAAAATACAATCACATTGACCATATTGAATTTTAGCACAGATTGTTTGAATTACCTTAAACAATCAATAATCACTGTATCCATCTGGTCTCAGCATCATATATAAGATCTTCCATCAGTTCAGGGAAGGTTTGATAGGGAAGGTTTGCCTATTTGCCGATGACTCTAAAGTGTGCAATAGGGTTGATATTCCTGGAGGCGTCTGTAATATGGTAAATGATTTAGCTTTACTAGATAAATGGTCAAAGCAATGGAAACTGCAGTTTAATGTTTCCAAATGTAACATAATGCACTTGGGGAAAAGGAATCCTCAATCTGAGTATTGTATTGGCAGTTCTGTGTTAGCAAAAACTTCAGAAGAGAAGGATTTAGGGGTAGTGATTTCTGACAGTCTCAAAATGGGTGAGCAGTGTGGTCAGGCAGTAGGAAAAGCAAGTAGGATGCTTGGCTGCATAGCTAGAGATATAACAAGCAGGAAGAGGGAGATTGTGATCCCCTGATATAGAGCGTGGTGAGTCCACATTTGGAATACTGTGTTCAGTTCTGGAGACCTCACCTACAAAAAGATATCAACAAAATTGAACGGGTCCAAAGGCGGGCTACGGGAATGGTGGAAGGTCTTAAGCATAAAACGTATCAGTAAAGACTTAAGGAACTCAATCTGTATTGTCTGGAGGACAGAAGGAAAAGGGGGGACATGATCAAAACATTTAAATATGTCAAAGGGTTAAATAAGGTTCAGGAGGGAAGTGTTTTTAACAGGAAAGTGAACACAAGAACAAGGGGACACAATCTGAAGTTAGTTGGGGGAAAGATCAAAAGCAACATGAGAAAATATTATTTTACTGAAAGAGTAGTAGATCCTTGGAACAAACTTCCAGCAAACGTGGTTGGTAAATCCACTGTAACTGAATTTAAACGTGCCTGGGATAAACATATATCCATCCTAAGATAAAGTACAAAAAATAGTATAAGGGCAGACTAGATGGATCATGAGGTCTTTTTCTGCCGTCAGTTTTCTATGTTTCTATGTTTCACTCATCAAGGTTTTCTTTCCCCCTGAGATTGTCCAAGAAGCCCCCTTCTGATACTGCACAATGGAGAATAATTACTCAGTTTCTTTTGAAGGGATGTCCCATTTATTCATTGTGGGTAGAGAAGAACTCTTAATACGAGTGACTGGAGAAACTGCAGTAACCTCACAACTATTGCCAACAAACCCTCTCTCGTCTAAATGTCATAGAAGAGAAAGGAACATATTAGCTCCCATCTTTCTGTCATTGTTTACATTATTTTACACTGAATACCATTAGTCCATCTATCCTAGTACTATCCTAGTACTTCCCATACCCGTGAGCTTGCCCATTTTTCAGGCATGGGTTTTCTGACTGACACTTGGAAAAGCTGGAGGTTGAAACTAGGAGCATATGTATGCAAAGCATGTGCTGTACCAATGAGCTGTAACCAATCCTTTAAGATAGCTCTCAGGAGTTAACTTTCTCACATGAAAAACCTCCAGAGATGAAGGGTTTTCTTAACAAGCTGAGATTCATTAACTTTGAATGTGAATGAAGAGCCCAGCCCCTTTCCTCATGTGCACAGGCATCATGCCATACTAATTTATAAAAAGACTGATCTTAAAAGGCTTGCAAATTCCACAGGTAATCATACCTTGCCAAACTTGTCTAAGCTTTGACTCAAACATGTCTACCTTTGACTCAACTTTGATTTAACTGAAGGGTATTTCACAAGACATTTTACATTGCTTTTAATTTAATTTTTTACTGCTCTTCCACACAATGGATTAAAATAAACCTAGGCCTGTTCTTTCTTTCTTTCTTTCTTTCTTTCTTTCTTTCTTTCTTTCTTTCTTTCTTCATTCATTTATTCATTCATTCATTCATTCATTTATATTTGATTTATATGCCGCCCCTCTCCGAGGACTTGGGGCAGCTCACAACATATCAAAATAATATAGCAATACATCTAGAATCCAATTAATATGTTAAAAAAGACCTAAAAAAGATTTTTAAAACTCCAAAATAATTTAAAAGCATTCATCAACATTCATTCAACAAAACATACTAAAACACTTGTTGGTCAGGGGGCTAGGATCTAATGGCCCCAGGCCTGGCAGCATAAATAGGTCTTTAAACTTTTACGGAAGGCAAGGAGGATGAGGGCAGTGCGAATCTCTGGGGGGAGCTGATTCCATTTATGATAGTTGTCATAAACTCTTAATATCTGTGATACTTTTGAATGAGGACATTTGATAAGACCTTGAAGCTTGCAAAGAGAAACTTGGGAGGATAAACATATTTATTTACAACACATTTTAATCACACCATTGTCTGAGAAATATTGTCATCCATTGATTAATATGTATTTGAACAGAAGATGTATGATGCCATCTGGATTTTTAGGGTTGCGTGAAAAATTATACCTTAAGTTATTGATGTTCAACCATTTAGAGATCAAAAACAATGGGAAAAGCCCTTGTCCACCTCCTCAAAAACAATTTTAAGAACTTCTATTCTATATGCAACTATTAGTTTCCAAATACTGTTTTGGAAAAATGTGTAACTGAGAAGTACTTCTCTTTTTAACAAATCAATATAAAGGTTCAGTGGAACTCAAGTATTTTCTCTAAATATGTATGTTACATTGATAAAAGGTTAAAAATTACCTCTACTTACGAACTTAATTCGTTTCGTGTCCAGGTTCTTAAGTAGAAAAGTTTGTAAGAAGAAGCAATTTTTCAAGTAGGAATCAATGTAAAAGCAAATAATGTGTGCAATTGGGGAAACCACAGGGAGGGTGGAGGCCCTGTTTCCTCCCAAAGAGATTACTAGAGAGGCCCCCAAAAGGCTTCTTCCCACCTTTTCCAGCCCCATTTTCTCCCAGGAGATTCCTAGAGAGGCCTCAGGGAGGCTTCTCCCTGCCTTTTTTGGTTACAGTTTCAGAGGCTCGGGTTTGTAAGTGGAAAATGGTTGTTGAGAACAGGCAAAAAACTCTTGAACACCCACTTCTTACCTAGAAAAGTTCGTAAGTAGAGGCATTCTTAGGTAGTGGTACCACTGTATGATATAAAAAGAAAAGGAATGTGTTTCTTATATTAAATATAGATTATTAAATTTTATGATCAGATTATTTCTAGGGCAATTACAAAATTCTTTTAAAAAAAATAATAGCATGGAAAACTTCTCCAATTCACATAGCCCCCTTTTTACTGCTCAACCATAGTTAATAATCTGAATGGAAAGTTACTCAGTTATTTTGTGTTATTTGTAAAGTGGGGATGTATGAAAATAAATGTTCCATGCATCTTCTAGCAATTAGGATGTGCTCAGTTGTTGTGGTGTTCTTTAATCATATCTTATTATGCATGACATAATGTATAAGACATTATAATTATTCTGCTACATAAGTGGCTTGATTCCTTGGCCTTATAGCAATATAAATGATCTTTTTCTGTTTTATGAGTATGGATATTTTCCATTTGCTGAATATTTGGTATTTGGGTTTTTTTAAAAAAAACTTTATTTATTGGTTTTTACACAAATACAAAAGACTAAAACAAACATTGTTCACATTTGTCATTTACAGATCATAAGCCATTCTATTACCTTCATTATTAACATATCTATGTAGAATATATACTGCTCAAAAAATAAAGGGAACACTCAAATAACACATCCTAGATCTGAATGAAATATTCTCATTGGATACTTTGTTCTGCACACAGTTGTATGTGCATAATAGCATGTAAAATTGATTGGCAATCAATGTTGCTTCCTAAGTGGACAGTTTGATTTTGCAGAAGTTTGATTTACTTGGAGTTATATTGTGTTGTTTAAGTGTTCCCTTTATTTATTTATTTATTTATTTATTTATTTATTTATTTATTTATTTATTTATTTATTTATTTATTTATTTATTTATTTATTTATTTATTTATTTATTTATTTATTTATTTATTTTGAGCAGTGTATATTATTCAAAGGGATAGGATAAGTGTGTTAAGTAAAATAGATTAGTAGTAGCTAATTATACTTATAAGTGACTTATATACTTATATATCTGAACTCAGATGTCTTTTTGCAAACT